>NC_139384.1:61305000-61993333 GCF_054392235.1 Sus scrofa | reverse complement strand
TCAAAACAAAACACAAAAATTGACACACATATCCATGGATTAATCCACAAAGACCCAGAATAAAACCACCTATATATGGCCAATTAATTCATGATAAATAAGCCAATAATTTTCAATGAGAAAAGGACAGTATCTAAAATAAATGGTTTTGGGAAACCTATAATATAAATTGTTTGAGGTGTGTTCACTTAATAACACTTAGAAACAAAACCAAATTTTTATTCAAAAATCTCTTAGAAGTGGTTGCTAAAATCTGCTCACTCTAAACAAAACAAAACAAAGATTTGTACTCAGACTGAAAATTTTAAGAGAGACCTACTGTTACAAGTGTATCCCTTTAATAAATTAAACTCTAGTTATTTAAAAAATAAAAATAATGCAAAATAATAATGCATGTAAGTAAAGAAGATTACTCTATATCATATGAGTGAACTTCACATCAGGTGAAGGCCTTAAGAGCAAAACTGAGGGAGTTTTACCAGGGAAAAAGGAATTTGGCATCAAGATTATCATGTAGAAATGGTGCCTAGTTTCCATGCTCCTGGCCTGTCCTATGGAGTTCAGACTCAAAGCTGCATCAACTCTGAATTCCCACCCTGCCTGCCTGCACTACCGACATCATATATTTTAGTCTTCACATTTATGTAAAATAATTCCTTTAATAATATCCGTCACTCACTCCTCTCTCTCTCTTTCTCTCTCTCTGGCATTAGATATTGCTGATGATTCAACAATATTGGGAATGTACTAAAAGCCATTTAATTGCACACTGTAAAATGGTTCAAATGGTGATTTTCATGGAAATTTTCTCTCAAAAATGAAGAAAAAAATGTGCTTTTCACAGTATACTGAAGTCATGCATAAATATGAAAGAATGTACTAGAAATTACTATAGAAGGTATTTCTGTTACTGGGAGCAGGAAGGCATATTTAAACAAGATATGAAATTTCAAACCAAAAAGAAAATGACTGTTATATTTGATAAAATTAGAAAAGAAAAATATATACAGCAAGCAAATATTTATATTGAAGTATCACAGAAGAAAAACAGCATATATAACAAATAATTAATTTTAGGAATATAGAAAAGGCAAACAAATTAGATAACAAACTACCCAGTTGTTAATATAAGATATTGAGGACTCAGAGTTCAAGTGAAATAGGAAAATTACCTTATGATAAGATGCTAAGTCAAAAGTAGATAAATGTACACCAAATACATAGTCTAGATGAAATCAATAACGCTTGAAAAAAACTGCAAATACATCCAGTAAGTGATTACCTCAAGATCAAAGTAGAAAATGGGTGTGTAGAAGTAAGAGTTTTCATCAAGGAATAGAGAATGACCCAAACGCAGCAAGAAGGGGACGCTCTCCCTAGCCATGATCCTGAGGGGCAGTAGGATGAGCAACGGTTTCCAGGATCAATTAGCTTACCAATATGGAGATCTGGGTCCCATATATTGGAACTTGGCCATGCTGGTCTCAGCTTGGCAAAAAAATACTAGGGGAATAAATACACAGACTTCATTATGCTCCTACTCTCCAATCACTTTCTGGAATCTCTCAATAACCAAACTATCCAGAGGGCAGAGGGATAAGTAGTCCCCTCTGGTCACAGTTAGACTTGGACAAGCCAAAAAACCTGAGAGCACAGTGGGAATATGAGAGTATGCTCCTCTTTCTCCATAACTTGTAGAAGATAAATTAATCTAGATGAGAGTACCATACACATTAGCACTTTGCATCAAATTCATTGATCGTTTGAATAATAATCCCCTTCTGAGAATCTGTCGTATATTTGAAGAAAGATATATGTACAAGACACTCATTTATTTAATTTAAAATATTTCAAGAAATTTTAGGCAATATATCATTTAGTACATTGACATTTTTACTAGTGTTTGTTTTAATTTGGTTATAAATCAATAATCTGAGAGATAAAAGGCAACCAAAAGTATGTTAAATGTGAATTACAACACACCTCATGTTGTTTATTAAGCCTTATTTCCTCAGTCATCTCTGGCAAAGTGATTTTGCTCCTCTGATTTCTTCAAACACATAACTGAAAGCTGGAGTATTTGTGAAAAACAATGCAGACATCTCTATTAGAGAAGTTACTATGGTAGTTTACTCATAAATTTGGCCAGAAATCCAATTATAGTTTTAAGGTCCTCTGGAATCTGTAAGAAATGGAGGGCTTTTTTTTTTTTTCCTTTCTTTTTTGGTGGGATAGAAGTAATTTTTTTTTCAGACAAAGGCTGAGAGCATAATAAGCATAAGCACAATAATAAATTTTGAAGTTTGCAAAACTTTGAACTACTTCAGTGCAAAACTTCTTATGTAGCATTGTAAAAAGGTGTACTTCAAAGCCAGAAATGTTTTCATTCATTTTTTTTTATTCTACTTAGAAAAAAAAATGGAGCAGCAATTTTTCCTGCAGGTCTAGGAATTTTTTTTTTTTTTGTCTTTTTGCTATTTCTTTGGGCCGCTCTCGTGACATATGGAGGTTCCCAGGCTAGGGGTCCAGTCGGAGCTGTAGCTGCCGGCCCATGCCAGAGCCACAGCAACGCAGGATCCGAGCTGCGTCTGCAACCTACACCACAGCTCACGGCAACGCTGGATGGTTAACCCACTGAGCAAGGGCAGGGACTGAACCTGCAACCTCATGGTTCCTAGTCGGATTCATTAACCACTGCGCCACGACGGGAACTCCTAGGAATTCTGAGTATTATAAACTATATATAATTTGGCTAAAAAATTTTCAACTATATACTTCTTATAAATCATTAGTAGTATGATCTGTGGAAAGTTGTATTTTAGACATTTTATTTTTAAATTATTCTATTATTTTAAAATCATTTTACTTTAAATATTATTTTCCTTGAGATAGAGTAAAAAATTCATCTTTGGAAGTATATGGTTCCATACCACAACCACAGTTTGTCTTGTTTCATTCTCTGTGTGTGTGTATGTGTGTGTTTGTGTTTGATATCTAGGGTGTTTTAAACAGAACTTGTAAATGTGTGGATTTGTAAATGTGATACATATGCTCCTCAATTACTTTAAAGGATAAAGAGTATATATATTTTATTCATTCTGTTCACAACAAAAATATTGTAAACTGATTTTCCAACTTTGTTTCCACAAATACTGCAAGATACATATTTTATAGTCAGGATTGTAATTATGTGTTTCAAAAGAAAGTGAAATCTGTACTTTTGAAACTTTCTGAAAATACGCAAATTGACATAGTCAATTGGAAATTATTATACATGCAGATGAGTTTGTGATTTTATGGAACAGATTCAAGAGGTCCTGCCTTACCCCATACCCAGCACAATTTCTCCTGGATGTAGTGCATGGTCCTTCCACCAGGCAGCTCATGATCCTCCTTCTCCTCATTCACCACTACCTAAAGTTTTGCACATTTCTAATTAATTACCACAATTTTATGTTTTTGAAAGGCAATTCAAATCATTTAACTACTTAAAAAATCTGGGTAACAAAGGACAAGAAATGAGACTGTGGAATAAATCAGGAATGGAGACATTGGAGTATTGACCTCTCCTGCTTGGCCAACCACCTATCTTTACTCATGCTCTTCTTTTTCCATGGCATTATGTCCCTGTGCAGGTCCCCCTGCCCCAAACACCTGCACTCATCTGAGCTTAGCTTCAAGTTACCTTTCAACACTGAGATCCCAGTCATTTTCCTCAGTCTCCTTTTGTTTGGCTGAATGTGAATGTCATAGAACTCATGTGTCTTTGTAACCTGTATGCTTTCCCTATGAACATAACAATAGATTGTATCTTTTATTATAACTCTTTTCACAAACTACACCTAAAGTTCAAATTTCCTAGGGATAGGAGCCATGTGTCATTCAGATTTTAAACTAATTTTGGCTATTTTAAAAAACTACAGTATAGCATAGGAAATATTTGTTGGAAAAATGAAAGATTAAATGTTGATTTTTTCTACTTGCTTGGATAATGCTAATTATTTCAAATCATAGTAGTGAATATTCCCTAAACACTACTTACACTTTAGGGTTAATATTTTCCCCACAGTAAACTTTGTGGGCTTGGATTCCAAATCTACCATAAGGTATTAATGATTTCAGAGAGCTAATATGCAGTGCACACTTGCAGGGTTGGATCCAGAAGAACAGAGCAACCCTCATAAACGTAGGCATAAGGCTGCATTGTTGCAGTAATTATCATACATGTTAACTCGAACATTTTTAAAATATACACACTAGTACCAAAGAGAACATCAGAAAGAAAAAAAGGAGGAAATCTGATACTTTACTTTTTGTCCTCACATCATGCACAAAAATGAAACTTAAAATGGCTGAAAGACTTAAATATAGGACAAGACACCATCAAACTCCTAGAAGAGAACATAGGCAAAACACTCTCTGACATCAAGCTTACGCATGTTTTCTCAGGTCAGTCTCCCAAAGCAACAGAAAGAAAAGCAAAAATAAACCAATGGGACCTAATCAAACTGGCAAGCTTTTGCACAGCAAAGGAAACCAAAAAGAAAACAAAAAGACAACTTACTGTCAAGGGCTTACTCTCTAAAATAATCAAACAACTTATACAACTCAACATCAAAAAAGCCAACAGCCCAATTGAAAAATGTGCAAAAGACCTGAATAGACATTTTTCCAAAGAGGATGTACAGATGGCCAACAAACACATGAAAACATGCTCAGTGTCTCTGGTTATTAGAGAAAAGTAAATCAAAATCGCCACAAGATACCACCTCCCACCAGTCAGAATGGCCATCATTAATAACTCCACAAATAGCAAGAGCTGGAGGGTGTGTGGAGATAAGGAAATCCTCCTGCACTGTTGGTGGGAATGTAGGCTGGTACAACCACTATGGAGAACAGTATGGAGGTACCTTAGAAATCTATACATAGAACTACCATATGACTTAGGAATCCCACTTTTGGGCATGTATCTGGACAAGACAATCTTGAAAAAGACATATGCACCCGCATGTTCATTGCAGCACTATTCACAATAGCCAAGACATGGAAACAACCCAAATGTCCATTGACAGATAATTGGATTAGGAAGATGTGGTATATATGCACAATGGAATACTACTCAGCCATAAAAAACAACAAAATAATGCCATTTGCAGCAATAATGCTATGGATGGAAATAGAGACTCTCATACTGAGTGAAGTAAGTCAGAAAGAGATACCATATGATATCACTTATATCTGGAATGCAACATACAGCACAAATGAAATTTTCCACAGAAAAGAAAATCATGGACTTGGAGAATAGACTCATGGTTGCCATGGCAGAGAGGGAGGAAGTGGGATGGATGGGGCTCTTGGGTTTAATAGATGCAGACTCTTCCCTTTGGAATGGATTAGCAATGAGACCCTCCTGTGTAGCACTGGGAACTATGTTTGGTCACTTATGATGGAGCTTGATAATGTTAGAAAACAGAATGTATACATGTATGTGTAGCTGCATCACCATGTTGTACAGTAGCAAATTGACAGAACACTGTAAGCCAGCTATAATGGAAAAAAATAAAAATCATTATATAAAAAATAATTTCATGTATATAAACAAGTACCATGAATAGTAATTATACAATTAATACATTTATCCTTTACCTAGATTCACCTGTTAACATTTAACCCTTCTTTCTCTCCTTTCTCTTTCTTCGGTTGCATGCATTTTGACATTTTCCTCTAAATATTTTATTACGTATTTCCTAAAAATAAGAATATTCGATCACATAATCAAAGTGCAATTATCAACTTCAGAAAAATGTAACACAGGTACAATAAAATTGTATGAATATTTGGAAGGAAGGAGTATAGAAATGAAGAGCTTTCTCATACAGGGAAATAATGAAGAATAAACTGGCATGACACTATATATTTCTTATACAGAGAGTGAATTAAAATAAACTATTTGTATAAAAAGTGTCTTACTTAACAGTTTTCTGAAAGACATCTTCCCCATTCAACATTTTTCTCAGAGCCACTGTGACATCCTTATTTCTAAGACTATAAATTAAAGGGTTTAGCACAGGAGTGAGTATGGTGTAAAAGACAGATACAACCATGTCCTTCTCAGGGGTATGATAGGAGCTGGGGAGCATGTAGGTGTATACGGCAGCCCCGTAGAAAAGGATTACTATAGTCATGTGGGAAGAACAGGTGGTGAAGGCCTTCTTCCGGCCCTCTGCTGAGTTCATTCTGTGGATGGTGAGGAGGATGAAAGAATAGGAACTTGAAATGACTGTGACAGGGATGAGGATCATGAGGACACAGCATATGTACATGAGTGTCTCATAGAGGGATGTGTCTGAACAGGAAAGCTTCATTACAACAGGGGCCTCACAGAAGAAGTGATGGATCTCCCGTGATCTGCAGAAAGGGAAGGTCATGGTAACTGGTGTGAGCATAAAGCCATCCACTGATCCCAGGAACCAGCAGCCAGACACCAAGAGGAGACACACCTTATGATTCATGAGAATAGAATAGTGGAGTGGATGGCATATAGCCACATAGCGGTCATAGGCCATAGCAGCCAGAAGGAAAAATTCTGAACCTCCAAGTGTCAAGTAGAGAAACATCTGCATTCCACATTCAGGGGCTGAGATCTTATTCATGCCCATGACCTGGTCCATGAGCATCTTGGGCACAGTGACAGAAATGTACATCACATCCATGAGAGACAACTGGCTGATGAAAAAGTACATGGGGGTGTGGAGATGGGCAGTAGAATGAATCAGAAGGATCAAGATGCTATTCCCAGACAAGGCCATCAGGAAAATCACAAAAATGACTGCACAAAGGATAGCAGGGTGCTTGGACTGAAGGAAGAACCCCACTAGGATGAAATACATCTGCCCAGTGTGGTTGGCCATTGAGGTGGAGTTGTCCATGAGGTTTCACCTAGGTCACCAAAGAGAGTTTTGGGATTAATAAGTCACTCATGGAATTTTACCACCTGAAATGAATGTTTAGTGAGCTTCTGGTACGTGTGTGTGTGTGTACGTGTGCGTGTGTATACATATGTGTATGCACAATATTCCAGTTATACTAAAAGGAGGGTACTGTAGTTTTGGAGGTTTTAAGATATCTGTATTTCAAGAAATTTATTGGAAGGTAGGAAATTCACAACAGTGAGTCCAAGGAATTGGTTACCAAAGCTTGCCAAAGTTGAAAATCATGAAATTTCTTGATGATTTTTTAATCAAGTATAGACTTTTTCACACTTCTCTATGCAAACACAAAAAGTAAATTATTGGGGAAAAAAGGTAAATCAGTCACCTTATTTCTACAAATTTTTTTTTTATAGAAGTCAGAATGTAATCAACTTCTCCGGTGGAAGGACTCGACAGGATCTTAAAAACTCTTGGAAATATATTCCTTATAGGAATGAATTAGAAAGTAACAAATGTAATTTGAGGGAAATCCATACCAAAGGTTTGAACGCACTTTGCCTCTAGGTTCAGGCCATGCTGTGAGGCTCTGTGGTCATGCAGAGGGAGCCAAGCATCCACAGGAGCAGAGTGAATCTTCACCAATGACTAATGCTTTAGATATCTTAAGTGCAGTGACTAAAGAGTCCAGACTCTGTGGCTGCACTAAGGCTATGGATCCAGATTAGCTTCTACCCACCATTTATTTCTTTGCTCTAATTTAAAAGATGATAATAATGTAGGATCTCAGATATTTTTAGGATTAAATGAAGTGAATATGAAAGTTCTTAGAACTTTACCAGGTATGAACACATAAGCACATATCTTGTTAAAATACTAATATCTACAGTAATTATTATGCAGAATATATGTAAGAGATCACCGTTACTATAATTGTTTTATCAGTTGAGATGTGCTACTTCCAGTTTTAACATCTATTCATACATATGCAAATTTGGATTTAATAATTTCTGTAGTCCAAGACTACAATACATATAATCTCTGAATTTCTGTAAATATGTACAAACTCTATGTAAATATGTATTTATACACATATAACTATAAATTAATATGTAATAAATAGTTCTTATTTGAACCCTAATTAAGCAGAGCTTTAATCTTATCTAATATAGTATATACTTTTCCAACTTCATCTTCTTAAAGCTCCTATGACTTGCTCTAAATCTCAAAAAGGACTCACATTTAAAAGGTCACAGCTGGAATTCCCATTGTAGCTTAGAGGAAATGAAACTGGCTAGTATCCATGAGGATGTAGGTTCAATCTCTGGCTCTGGTCAGTAGGTTAAGGGTCTGGCATTGCCACAAGATGTGGTACAGGAAACAGACACAGCTTGGATCTGGTGTTACAGTGGCTGTGGCGTAGGCTAGCAGCTGTAGCTGATTCGACTCCTAGCCTGGAACTCCATATACTGCACCTGCAGCTCTAAAAAAATAAATGAATAAAAAAGAGAGGTCACTGCCAAATCTGAAAAATAATGGATATATATTCATGTATAAGTGAATCACTGTATTGTACAGCAGAAAGTATCATAATATATTAAATCAAATATACTTCAATAAAACATTAAAAATGGAAAAAACAAAAATAAATGAAGAAGAAAAATAGTCAAAATCCATTAATTAATTAATTAATTAATTAAAGATTACTGCCATTTCCAAGACAAGGTCTTCATTGTTCTGCAATTGCCTGCCTATAGCAATCATTTCTACCATGGAAACAGATGCAGAGAGGAAACTGAACAACACTAAGACATCTGTGACTCTGATTTAATGTTCTCTTAATGTTCTGTCTTCTATCCTGCTGCTCACAGACTCTATCTGTGTAGGACACTGAAGACAAATCAAAGAAAAATAAAAGTTGGTTACACTGAAGGAGGTCATAGTCAGTCTATTCAGAGAGAAATATTGTATAAATATGAATTAAATTAGAATTTTAATGAAATAAAAAATAAATTAGAAAGAACAATAGAAAACAAAAACATCTGGCCTTTCTTAAGAGATTCAGTAATAGTTTCCTCTATAATTTTTCTTAGGGATATTAAACAAGAGCAACTATTCAATTTTCGACATGGTAAATGTTAAATTTTAAAAGTTTTAACAAAAGGAAGAGAATATTAGCTTATCTTTTGGGGAAGAATTTGGAAGTATTTATAATGCAGGAATAGTTCAATAAGAATTTCCAAGTTTCAAATATATGTTATACTCATATAATAATCTCACAGACTAATTTAAATATTCAACTTGTTAACAGTCCCAAGATCTGCGGTGATGAAACAGTAGAAAACAGTGAAAATGAGTTTGATGTTTTAATATAAATATCTAACAACTCTGTTATACATTCATTAAAAATATCTTTGTCAAATTCTACTAACACTTGTATATAAAGGCTGAGTTCTGTGCAAAATTTAAAAACTGTCCAATAAACACAAAATGTACCTGTGGAGGAGCCTCTATTGGTGGTCAAAGTGGAGCGAAGATCAGTGTGGTGACCAGCAATGTGAAGACCTCAGAGCTGTTTGCTGATGAATAAAGGGAGAGCAGGAGGGTGAGTGGGAGGCACTGGGTAAGTTTTGGTGTCACTTTGGTAAATGGAAGTCACAGTGATCAAGCTGCACTGAGCAGCCTACCAAGAAGTGAACTCTGCCTGTATCACGCAAGACACTTGGCCTCCCTCTTTACTCTTACTCTTCTCTAGGCAATTGCCTGAGTTCAAAATTAATGCATATTTAACTTGAGGAATTACTAACAGTAGTGGTAGAATAATATCAAATCATATATGAAGCTGGCAGCCTCCTGGCAATTGTTTTATCACTTTACATATTTTATCTTTTCAATAGCCTATGAGGTGTTTACCCAGTTTACTTTCTTCTTTTAGATATTAATTTATTTAGGTTCCCAGGTCTTCTGCCTAGACTCACATCTTGGCTCAGGTGTTGGAACAAAGAGGTTGTAATACAGCCTAAATTCTTTAGGACCCATTCTTCCCTCCACGGTCTCCAATTTTGATATTACTCACCCACTTTCAACTACATCTAGGAAACACAAATATGACTGAGAAATTTTCAGTATTCTAACTTCCAGAGATAATCACCATACAAAGTAAAATGAGTTCTTTTTCTTCTGTTCAATTTCAGTCTCAGGCAAAAAACAAAACAAAACAAAACAAAAAAACAAAACCCAGCATACAACAAGTGGGATTCAACAAGTGGGATAGAGATTATTTTGTCTATGTATAATTGGAAATCAAAACCTGTATCCAAATATGTTGCAGTAAATACATGATATATAAATGATTCAGGGAAATCAAAATATATTTGCTTCTCTTCACAGAAATAGATAGCAGAAAATAAATAATTAAGGTTAAGAATTAATTCAATATGATAGAAGATGAACAAGTAAAAAATAATAATTACTCTTTTCTCATGAAGTTCTGCCTTCCTATCTGATTGACCTCAGTATCAGATGATGCCCAAAGCCTCATCTAGATGAGCTTTTGGAAATTGTCCACAGTTAGCTTTATAAAGAAAAATAGGAGGGTGATAACATCCCTGGTTTTACTGTGCCTATTAGGGGAGTGTATGAACATCT
This sequence comes from Sus scrofa, assembly GCF_054392235.1. Lineage (NCBI taxonomy): Eukaryota > Metazoa > Chordata > Mammalia > Artiodactyla > Suidae > Sus > Sus scrofa. The sequence goes on along the minus strand of NC_139384.1, from coordinate 61,982,756 downwards.
GCTGTTCATAAATCCCCTATGGATTCTTCATTCATTCTTTGAAGAATAGTGGAATTAAGATACCTAAAAATAAAAGGAAATAGAGATCTCTGTTGCATTTTTTGTTTTTTTTCTCATTTTTATTTCCTTTTATTATTAAACTAGAAATCTTAACCAATATTAAAATTCATCTCATCTTAACATCATTAGCACATTCCTATCTATGAAACAGATATTAGCTTACATATGTCCTTAGCCCCTTCACATTAAACAATATTTTCTTATGTGTGTGTATATGTATGTATGTATATATATCCTCATTTAATCTTCAAGAACATTTTGTGAAGTATTGATGTTTGCCTTATCTTTCATGGATACAGACTCTGAAATCATCTAATTGATGTGTCTAAGAGAACACTAATAATAATCTGGTTTAGACAAAATTGAGGTGGTCTCATTTACATCATCTGGACCACTCTCCATCTTTCACTGATTGTGCTTCTTCCTCTATCACTAAGTTACAATCTGTGATGCTTTAATATTGCATTGCATATTAGTTTATTTGTTTTTAATATAAATATCAGCACTTTGCTTAGAGAAAAATACAAAAAAAAACCAGAAATAATTACAGGGAAAAAGTTAAATGTGTCTACTCTACCAGACAAAAATCATACCATAACAGGTACATTTTCCTTGAGACTACAAATATTTACAAGGTGTATACCACTTAACAGGCAATTAGGACAAATAAGGGGGGAAATATAGAAACCATTATCATATAAATTTCAGGTAAATACTACTGAACTATTTTTCTTTTTTTAAATTTTTTTCCCACTGTACAGCACAGGGATCAAGTTATTCTTACATGTATACATTTTACCCCACCCTTTGTTCTGTTGCAATATGAGTATCTAGACATAGTTCTCAATGCTACTCAGCAGGAGCTCCTTGTAAATCTATTCTAAATTGTATCTGATAACCCCAAGCTCCCAATCCCTCCCACTCCCTCCCTCTTGCATCAGGCAGCCACAAGTGTCTTCTCCAAGTCCATGATTTTCTTTTCTGTGGAGATGTTCATTTATGCTGGATATTAGATTCCAGTTATAAGTGATATAATATGGTATTTGTCTTTGTTTTTCTGGCTCATTTCACTCAGGATGAGATTCTCTAGTTCCATCCATGTTGCTGCAAATGGCATTGTCATTCTTTTTATGGCTGAGTAGTATTCCATTGTGTGTATATACAACATCTTCCTAATACAATCATCTGTTGATGGACTTTTGGGTTATTTCCACATATTGGCTATTGGGAATAGAGCTGCAATGAACATGCAGGTGCATGTGCCTCTTTTAAGTAGAGTTTTGTCTGGATAGATGCCCAAGAGTGGGATTGTGGGGTCATATGGAAGCTCTATGTATAGATTTCTGAGGTATCTCCAAACTGTTCTCCATAGTGGCTGTACCAGTTTACATTCCCACCAACAGTGCAGGAGGGTTCCCTTTTCTCCACAGCCCCTCCAGCACTTGAAATTTGTGGACTTATTAATGAGGTCCATTCTGACTGGTGTGAGGTGGTATCTCATGGTAGTTTGGATTTGCAGTTCTCTTATAATCAGCGATGTTGAGCCTTTTTTCAGGTGTTTGCTGGACATCTGTATATCTTCCTTGGAGAACAGTCTATTCAGGTCTTTTACCCATTTTTCTATTGGTTGATTGGCTTTTTTGCTGTTGAGTTGTATAAGTTGCTTATATATTCTGGAGATTAAGCCCATGTCTGTTGCATCGTTTGACACTATTTTGTCCCATTCTGAAAGTTGTCTTTTTGTTTTCTTTTGGGTTTCCTTTGCTGTGCAAAAGCTTTTCAGTTTGATTAGGTCCCACGGGTTTAGTTTTCCTCTAATTTCTATTGCTTTGGGAGACTGACCTGAGAAAATATTCATGAGGTTGATGTCAGAGAGTGTTTTGCCTATGTTTTCTTCTAGGAGTTTGATGGTGTCCTGTCGTATACTTAAGTCTTTCAGCCATTTGGAGTTTATTTTTGTGCATGGTGTGAGGGTGTGTTCTAGATTCATTGCTTTGCATGCAGCTGTCCAGGTTTCCCAGCAATGCTTGCTGAATAGACTTTCTTTTTCCCATTTTATGTTCTTGCCCCCTTGTCAAATATTAACTGACCATAGGTGTCCATAACTGACCATAACTGACCATCTGGGTGCTCCTATATTTGGGGCATATATGTTGACGATAGTAACATCCCCTCCTTGGATGGATCCCTTAATCATTAAATAGTGTCCTTCTTTGTCTTTCTTTATGTCTTTTGTTTTAAAGTCTATTTTGTCTGATATGAGCATTGCAACTCCTGCTTTCCTGTCATGTCTATTGGCATGAAATATTTTTCCCACCCTTTCACTTTCAATCTATATGTATCCTTTGTCCTAAGGCGAGTTTCTCGTAGGCAGCATATTGAAGGCTTTTGCCTTTTTATCCATTCAGCCGCTCTGTGTCTTTTGAATGGAGCATTCAGTCCATTGACATTTAAGGTGATAATTGATAGATGATTGTTTATTTCCGTTTTGAACCTTGTGTTCCAGTTAATTCTATGATTCTGCATTCTTTCTTTCTTTTTTTTTTTTTTGGTTGCATTGTCTACAATTATTATCTGTTTGAGTGGGTTTTTTTTTCATTTTTTACGAATGCGATGTTTGATTTTGACTTGTGGTTGCCCTGTGTTTTAAGAATGCTAACCACTTCCTGTAAGTGTTTGTTTTGGCCTGATGGTCCTGTAGGTTCAAACACTGTATTACTATACTAAAATTAAGAAGAGAAACAAACAAACAAAAAGGGGTCTATTTATTTCCTTACTTCTCTTGCCCACATTTTATGATTTTGAAGACTCTTTTTTTTCTAAAAAGAAAAAAAAAACATTAAAAAATGTTATTTTGTTTGAAACATGTTCATGATTAAATCTGTATGCTGGCTTATTTGAGTGACTGCTCTCTAATTGTGGTTTCCTCAATCCTAGTTCTTCCTCTTTTTTTATTTTTCCTCCCTTTCTTTCCTTCCTTTCTTTTTGGTTTAGAGAAGCCCTTTCAGTGTTTCTTTTAGCCTGGGTTTTGTATTGCTGCATTCTTTTAGCTTTTGTTTGTTGGAAAAAAATTTTATTTCCCCTTCTATTTTAAATGATATTCTTGCTGGATAGAGTAGTCTAGGTTGCATATTTTTTCCTTTTAGCACTTTAAATATCTCTTGCCATTCCCTCCTGGCCTGTAGAGATTCTGCAGATAAAGTTATTCTGTCACATATCCTTATGGGGGTTCCCTTGTAGGTAACATTCTGCTTTTCTCTTGCTGCCTTTAGGATCCTCTCTTTATCACTGACTTTTGCCATTGTTATTATAATGTGTCTTGGTGTGGGTCTATTTAGGTTCAAATTGTTTGGGGCCCTCTGTGCTTCCTGTATCTTGAACTCAGTATCCTTTAGATTTGAGAAGTTTCCAGTGATAATTTCTTCAAATATATTTTCCATCCCCTTATCTTTTTCTGCTCCTTCTACAATTCCTATTATGTGTAGATTGGCCTGCTTTCTATTATCCCATAGGTCTCTTATATTGCTTTCATGTTTTTTGATTTGGATTTCTGTCTGCTGGCCTGATTGGGTGATTTCCATTATTCTATCTTCCACATCACTGATTCATTCTTCTGCATTATTCATTCTGGTTTTTACTGCCCGTAGTTGAGTTTGTATCTCTGCAAATGAATGTTCTAGTTTTTCTTGGCTCCTCCTTCTATTTTCTAGTTCCTTCCTGAGGGTGTCTGCATTACTGTTCATTTCTTCTCTTAATTCCCTCAGTATTTTCACCATTTCTCTTTTGAATGCCAGGTCTATCAGACTGCAGAGATCTGTTTCATTGTTGGCTACTTTAGGTGAGTTCTCCTATTGATTTAACTGGGGGTGGTTTCTCAGCTTCTTCATCTTGCTTGTTGTTTTCTTTTTCCTGGTAGAGTTGTACTCTCCGTGGCTGGACAATGTTTGCCTTGGCACTGCTGTGGAATGTTTCCTGAGGGCTGGCATTGTTGGTCCATCTTCTTTGTGGCAGCATGGCTTTTCTGCAGGGTGGGTGGTGATGACAGGGTGTCTCTGAAGCAAAGGAGGACTTCCTGAGTGCAGACAGGACTGGGAGTTCTGCACCACGATGGAAGCTGATTTCACTGGGCTGGGAAGAGCTTGCTCTGGTGTTTTTCGGCTGTGGGGCTCTTGCAGGGGGCTCGTGGTGCTGCGCAGCTGTTTCGTGGGAGTGCAGCTCCCCTGAGGGCAAGAGTGGCTAGCTGGGCCACTATGAACACAAGAGGCTCTTCCCTAGGGCAGCCCAACTCAGAAGGTATGCCTGAGAATGTAGGCAGATTTTTTCATGGCCTGGCCAAGCTTGTTCTATCTTTTCTAGGCTGCAGGCCTTTTCCCTGGGGCTGGCAGTGTTTGGTGCTGCTCCATGGGAGTGTAGCCCCTCCAAATGGGCAAGCTTGCCAGGGCAGGGACAGCCCCTGAAGTGGTAGGCTTCCAGAAATTGTTGAGGCCAGCCCTCCCAGATGGTAGCCAGCCCCAGGTCCAGCATGTGCATAAGGGTGGGGAGGGATGCACTGGGAAGCATAGCTTTCTTATAGCTGGTGGGTCAGTGAACTCGCTGTGTCATGGGGAGTATTCTATGGCAGCCCACCCCTCCGCCTCTCCCCTCCCCAACACTGGTCCCTTGTCTCTCCCGCAGATCCAGCTCTTCCCCCACGTTCCCTCTGATGTGGCTTTCCACTTCTCTGCCCTTAGTGTATTGCTTCCTCCCCCTGCAAAGCTCTGCTTTCTCATCTCCCAGGCAGTCTCTGCCCATCAAACTCCTTCCTAGACCCCCCCCCCAAGCAGTCTCTGCTCCTCCTACCCCAGCCCTTTCCTGGGGACTAACCTCTGGAGCTGAGGTCTTGGTGTCCAGTGCCCACCCAAGCGTCTCAATTTTTGTTGATTGTACCAGTAGTTCAGATGATCTGTTTGGTTTTCACTCTGTTTTTCAGAACTCTGACTTACTGCTGCACTCTTCTCTGCCTCTGGAGATTCCTCTGGTTTGGTTTATCTTTCCATCGAGTAGTTGACTCTCCAGAGCATGGGATCACTTTCTCCTCCACAGTTCCCTTGTGGGAGCACCTGTCCAGTTCAGATTAACCTTCTCTCACTCTCCTCTTTTCTCTTGTTTTACCTAGTAATGTCATGAGATTCTTGCCATTATTGAGTTTAGGTTCTTCTGCCAGTGATTGGATGCTGTTCTGGGCAAGTGGTTTAACCTGTAGATGTGTTTTTTTGTTGTTATGTTTGTGGAAGAGGGCAAGCGTGTCCCCCTACTCTTCCACAATCTTGCCTCCTCCTGAACTATTTTTCTACCTATGTGGTTGATTGGTTTACACGGCATCCTTGTCCAGACAGTGATTTCTGCTTGTAAGTTCCAAACTTTGAGGCTGGGACCTCCTGTGTTCTCCAAGGTTTAAGTCTGCAGATGGTTTCTCCTAACGACTTTGTCACCTGGTTTCCCATAAGACTCTGAGAGTGCACATCCTGGAAGACATTGGATAGTGGGAAAAAATATAAAAAGATATTTCATATTTTTTCTTACTTCTAGTGAAGTTCTCTGGCAGCTGCAGCTGCAAGATTCAGTATACCAAAGGCAGCTTCAGTGTCATTGGTTAGATACAGGCCTCTGGGTTGCATCAGGGAATAATCTCTACCAGCAGCCCCAGAATGCAGCATCTCCATCAGCTCAGTAGTGAGGGTTACAAGGGGCTCCAGAATTTGGCAAGACTCCCAGGCCTTTAGTGACAACACTTCCTTTCCCTTTTCCCTAGCTTTCACTCTAGCCCGTTGATATCCCTATAACCAATCTCTTTCATTAAGTCTCTTTAATTTTAAATGTGTGAATTGTGTCTGAACACTAAATAATGAGTGTTGTCACAATTTAATATTTAACATTCTGAAGTGAATTACACATCAATTACAATGTTCATAATATTGAATATTGTGTTGCATTCACATTTCTAAATTATAAATCGTATTGTGATAAAAATGCTCATATAGAGTTCCTGTTGTGGCTCAGCAGGTTAAGAACCTGACTACTATCATTATGATGTAGGTTTGGTCCCTGGCCTCACTCAGTAGGTTAAGGATTTGGCTCTGCCACAAACTGCAGTGTAGGTCAGATGAGGCTTGGATCTGGCAATGCTGTGACCTGCAGCCACAGCTCCAATTTGACCCCTACACAGGAAATTCCATATGCTGTTTAAAACAGCAACAACAACAATAACAAAAACCTCACATAGAAAGTATCCACTGAATATAATTTTCCCTAAGATAATACACCATAGGATACAAAACGTTTCAATTTCTTCACATAAAATACTGAATTGCTTTTCCAAAAACAGCTTCATATATTCTACAGTATCAGTATTCAATTTTATGTGCTTTACTGTCCCATTTTGATAAGCACAGCATTGTTTAAACTGTCTTTCTTGATTACTAATATGTTCATATAACACTTTCAGGTTTATAAATCTATGCTTATGTAAAATTTGTTTTATATCCTCTACATATTTTATATTGAATTTTTTATTGTTATTTCCTCAATACAATTTTTTTCCCACTGTACAGCATGGGGACCCAGTTACACATACATGTATACATAATTTTTTCTCCCATTGTTGTGCCTGGTTGCATGTATCTAGGCAACATTCTCAGTGCTACACAGCAGGATCTCATTATTAACCCATTCCAAAAGCAATAGTTTGCATCTATTAACCCAAAGCTCCCAATCCATCTCACTCCCTCTCCCTCCCCCTGAACAACCAAAAGTCAATTCTCCAAGTCCAGGATTTTCTTTTCTGTGGAAAAGTTCATTTATGCTGTATCTTATATTCCAGATATGTGATATCATATGGTATTTGTCTTCCTCTTTCTGACTAACTTCATTCAGGATGAGAGTATCTAGTTGCATCCGTATTGCTGCAAATGTCATTATTTCATTTTTTATGGCTGAGTAGTATTCCATTGTGTATGTATACCACATCTTCCTCATCCAATCATCTGTCAGTGAATATTTAGGTTGTTTCATGTCTTGGCTATTGTGAATAGTGCTGCAATGAACATGCGGGTGCATGTGTCTCTTTTAAGGTAAGTTTTGTCTAGATATATGCCCAAGAGTGGGACTGCTGGGTAGTTCTATGTGTAGATTTCTAAAGTACCTCCAACTGTTCTCCATAGTGGCTGTACCAGCTTATATTCCCACCAACAATGCAGGAGGGTTCCCTTTTCTCCACACCCTCTCCAGAATTCATTATTTGTGGACTTATTAATGATGGCCATTCTGACTGGTTGTGAGGTGGTATCTCATAGTAGTTTTGATTTATATTTCTCTAATAATCAGTGATGCTGAGGATATTTTAATGTGCTTGTTGGCCAACTGTATATCTTCCTTGGAGAAATGTCTATTCAGGTCTTTTGCCCATTTTTCCATTGGGTTGTTGGCTTTTTTGCTGTTGAGGTGTATAAGTTGCTTATATATTCTAGAGATTAAGCCCTTGTCAGTTGCATCATTTGAAACTATTTTCTCCCATTCTCTAAGTTGACTTTTTGTTTTCTTTTTGGTTTCCTTTGCTGTGCAAAAGCTTTTCAGTTTGATTAGGACACACTGGTTTATTTTTGCTTTTCTTTCTGTTGATTTGGGAGACTGACCTGAGAAAACATTTGTAAGGTTGATGTCAGAGAATGTTTTGCTTATATTCTCTTTCAGGAGTTTGATGGTGTCCTGTCTTATATTTATGTCCTTTAGCCCTTTGGAGTTTATTTTTGTGCATGGTGTGAGGGTGTGTTCTAGTTTCATTGATTTGCATGTAACTGTCCAAGTTTCTAAGCAATTTTTGTTTAATAGATGATATTTCCCCATTTTATGTTCTTGCCACATTTGTCAAGGATTAATTGACCATAGGTGTCAAGGTTTATTTCTGGGTTCTCTATTCTGTTCCATTGTTCATTATGTCTGTTTTGGTACCAGTACCACACTGTCTTGATGACTGTGGCTTTGTAATTTTGCTTGAGATCTGGGAGAGTTATACCTCCTGCTTGGTTTTTGTTTCTCAGGATTGCTTTGGCAATCAGGGTCTTTTGTGGTTCCATATAAATGTTTGGATTGTTTGTTCTAGTTCTGTGAAAAATTTCCTGGGTAATTTGATAAGGATTGCATTGAATAATCTGTAGATTGCTTTGGGTAGTATGGCCATTTTTACAATATTAATTTTTCCAATCCAGGAGCATGAAATATCCTTCCATTTCTTTACGTATTCCTCAATTTCCTTGATTAATGTTTTACAGTTCTCAGTATATAAGTCTTTCACATCCTTGGTCAGGTGTATTCTGAGGTATTTGATTTTGTGAGGTGCAATTTTAAAATGTATTATATTTTTGTATTCCTTTTCTAATATTTCGTTGTTGGTATACAGAAATGTGAGTGATTTCTGAATGTTAATCTTATATCCCAATACTTTGCTGAATTTGTTGATAAGTTCAAGTAGTTTTGTGTTTAGTGTTTGGGGTTTTCTATATATAGTATCATGTCATCTGCATACAGTGACAGTTTTACCTCTTCTCTTCCTATTTGGATGCCTTTGATTTCTTTTGTTTGTTTAATCGCTGTGGCTAGGACTTCCAGTACCATGTTGATAAACAGTGGGAGAGTGGGCATCCCTGTCTTGTTCCAGGTTTTATTGGGAAGGCTTTCAGCTTTATTCCATTGAGGATTTTATTTGCTGTGGGCTTGTCATAAACTGCTTTGATTATGTTAAGGAATGTTCCCTCTATACCAGCTTTGGTGAGAGTTTTGATCATGAATGGATGTTGGACTTTGTCAAATTATTTTTCTGCATCTATTGAGATGATCATGTGGGTTTTGACTTTTCTTTTGTTAATGTGGTGTATGACATTGATTGATTGGCATATGTTGAATCATCCTTGTGAACCTGGGATGAATCCCACCTGGTTATGGTGTATGATATTTTGATATGTTGTTGGATTTTGTTGTCAAAATTTTTGTTGGGAATTTTGCATCTATATTCATCAAAGATATTGGCCAATAGTTTTCTTTTTTAGTGGTAACTTTGGTTTTGGAATTAGGGTGATGGTGGCATCATAGAATGTCTTTGGGAGTGTTCCTTCTTCTTAAATCTTTTGAAAAAGTTTAGGTGGAATAAGTATAATTTCCTCTTTGTAAGTTGGTAGAATTCACCTGTGAAGCTATTTGGTTCTGGACTTTTATTTGTAGTGAGTGTTTTTATGACATATCCAATTTCATTTCTAGTGATTTGTCAGTTCTGTTGATCTATTTCTTCTTGATTCAGTTTTGGCAGGTAAGACTCCAGAAAGTTGTCTATTTCTTCCGTGTTGTCAAATTTGTTGGCATGTAATTTTTCATAATATTCTCATATTTTTTTTGTATTTCTGCAGTAGCCATTGTGCTTTCTTCTTTTTATTTTCTTATTTATTTGGGTTCTTTCTTTCCTTTTCATGGTGAGTCTAGACATGGGTTTGTCAGTTTTGTTTACTTTTTCAAAGAAAGTAGAGAAATAAATAGATTCTTTTTATTTTAATGATGTGTTTGAGCCTACATGGCTCTCAGGCTAAAGCAAGCACTTATAGGCAGGGGTTAACATACTTAAAAAACAGGGCAACCACAAATCAAAAGCTAACATTACATTCATGAAAAGTGAAAAGAAAAGTATTCAAGCATAAAATAAATGTACTCCATCCAACAAAAAAAGAAAAAGGGAAGAATGTAGGAATATAGAATCAATCAAAAGCTAACATTACATTCATGAAAAATGAAAAGAAAAGTATTCAAGCATAAAATAAATGTACTCCATCCAACAAAAAAAGAAAAAGGGAAGAATGTAGGAATATAGAATCAACTGGAATACAAGGTTTAAAATGGCAATAAATAAACATCTCTCAATAATCACCTTAAATGTCAATGGACTGAATGCTCCAATCAAAAGACACAGAGTAGCAGATTGGATAAAAAAGCAAAAACCTTCAATCTCCTGCCTACAAGAAACTCACCTTAGGGCAAAGGATACATACAGATTGAAAGTGAGGGGATGGGAAAAGATATTTCTTGCCAATGGACAAGACAGGAAAACAGGAGTTGCAATCCTCATATCAGACAAAATAGACTTTAAAATGAAGGCCATAAAAGAAGACAAAGAAGGACACTATTTAATGGTAAAAGTAACCATTCAAGAAGAGGATATTATAATCATCAATATATATGCCCCTAATATAGGGGCACCCAAACACCTCCAACAAATACTAACAGACATAAAAGGAGAAATTGATGGGAATAAAATCATAGTAGGAGACTTTAATACCCCCCTCACATCAATGGACAGATCCTCTAGACAGAAAATCAATAAAGCAACAGAGATCCTGAAGGAAACAAGAGAAAAGTTAGACTTCATTGACATTTTCAGGATGTTACATCCAAAAAAGTCAGAATACACATTCTTCTCAAGTGCTCATGGAACATTCTCAAGAATTGATCACATACTCGGGAACAAATATAACCTTGGCAAATTGAAGGGTATAGAAATTATTTCAAGTATCTCCTCTGGCCACGATTGCATGAAACTAGAAATCAACCACAGGAAAAAAATGAGAAAAAACTTACTACATGGTGACCAAACAACATGCTACTAAAAAACCAATGGGTCAAGAAGGAAATTAAAAAATACCTCAAGACAAATGATAGTGAAGAAAAAACCACTCAAAATCTATGGGATGCCACAAAAGCAGTGCTGGGAGGGAAATTCATAGCAATACAGGCCTTTCTCAAAAAAGAAAAATCTCAAATTGACAACTTAACCCACCACCTAAATGAATTAGAAAAGAACAAACAAAACCAAAAGTCAGAAGGTAGGAAATCATAAAGATCAAAGAGGAAATCAACAAAATATAGACTCAAAAAACAATAGAATACATCTATATTGTAATTTTTAAAAATATAAAATTCTTTATATATTAGGAACATTAAATCTTTCTTCTTAGTACTATTTTCTCAAGTTTTATTTTTATATTGTGTCTCATCAGAATTTTTTAAAGTATTGAATTTATCTTTTTGGGGGTGCTTTTTAGGGCCATGCCTTTGGCATATGGAATTTCCCAGGCTAGGTGTCTAATTGGAGCTGCGCCTGCTGGCCTACACCACAGCCACAGAAACACAGTATCTGAGCTGCATCTGTAACCTATACCACAGCTCATGGCAATGCTGGATCCTTGATCCACTGAGCAAGGGCAGGGATCAAGCATGTGTCCTCATGGATGCTAGTCAGATTAATTAACTGCTGAGCCACAATGGGAACTCCAAGGTATTGAATTTAATATATGAAATTTAATGATTTCTTCTAGCACTTTTCTATTTAGAAAATCCTCCCATTTGGCTATAATTAAAATATTCAAGTTTACATTTTTTAAAGAATGAGCACGAGAATATCTTTGTACACAACTTCTAATACAGCAATAATTTTTTTGGGGGTGCAACATGGAATGCATTTCTAACATGATTATTTTCTTGCAGAGATTAATTAAAGACATGCAATGAGTCTTTCATTTACTCATTCCAAAGTGTTTATTCACTGCCACATATATGTCAACCTCTATTCTGGATTCATGAGAGTTGAAAACCAAGAGTCTGCCCTTCTAGAGCTCACATTCTAGTAATCAATAAACTACTAAAGTAGTAATGCCATTTGTTCATAACTTCGGTGAATAAATAGTAAGGCAGTGTGAAAGGATGAGAATCATGGGGATATCTCTTTGATACTGACTGGTTAAGACCTTTTATTCAGAAATTTCTTCAGATGCAGGAATGAAACAGGGAGCCAGCCAATAAATATATGGGCAGGGATTTTTTTTTTTACCTTTTATTTATTTATTTTTCTACAGTACAGCATGGTGACCCAGTTACACATACACGTATACATAATTTTTTCTCACATTATCATTCTCCATCATAAGTGACCAGACATAGTTCCCAGTGCTACACAGCAGGATCTCATTGCTAATCTATTCCAAAGGCGATAGGCTGCATCTATTAAACTGAAGCTCCCAATCCATACCACTCCCTTCGTCTCCCCCTTGGCAACCACAAGTCCACGATTTTCTTTCTGTGGAAAGGTTCATTTGTGCCACATGTAGATTCCAGATATGAGTGATATCATATAGGAAAAAAAAAAGATAAAAGCCCTGAAACAGAAAATCACTTTCCATGTTTGATCAGCTGCAAGAAGTTCTGTGACCCCAGAAGTGGTGAGAGAGAGAGATGGGGACACATAAAAATGGAGGTTTGAGATTAACCCAAAGCAGCAAGTCCTCCATGATTGAGGTACTGTTGAAGGACCTGGAATGATAAGGGTATATTTAAGGAAATTCTTTTTTTAAAAGTAGTACACAGCATCATCATAAGAAATCTTTATATTTCCCAGCAGAGGGAAGAAAGTCACTGATGAGAGGAGAAATGCCATTGATGCTGTGTTCTGGTTGACCTTCTTTTGCATAGCTGTTCTCATTCCAGTGGTTTTCATGAGTGGCCCAAGAACAGTGGACATACTGACCTGTGGATTCATTGGCTCCTATTTGGTGGTCTTGGCCATTGACAGCTACTTGTACATGATCCTTTCTTACATCACTTTGAATGTAACCAAGAAAATGTTCCACATGGATTTTGGCAGAACTTTCATAAACGTGCCTTTTTCAGATGAATGACTTTATTACCTTGGCAGTATGGGGGATTCTGGCTGTAAGTGGATTTACACTACAGATTCAAAGAGAAGGAGGGCAACAATTTTTCCTTCCCTACCAGTACAAGTTATGGAAGTGTGAGTGTGAACAAACAATCTGGACCCCAACTACCACATCCTGCCACTGAGAGAGAGCCACCAGAAAGAGAACACCCCTGCTTCTGTAAATGCCAGACAGCTTGGTCAATATGATCTAGAGGTACTACCCAGCACCACTGCAGATTTAGTGTTTCTGCCCAGGTGCTTCAGCAATCTCTGGGGCAAGTCTGCCAAGAAACCTGCTTTTGTATCTGCTTTGTACAGTATTGTGATGTATTTATTTATAGAGGGTAAGGGTATGCCAGGGAGGTAACAATAATCCTAAGTGAGAGTGAAAATGATGCCAGAAAGTTAGGGAGGTTTTCCCTTATTACAAAATACTTAAGAAATTACCTTTTGGTCTATAAATATATGCCAACTCATTACATTACATAAACATACACAATAAATTTTAAAAAATGGTTCTCCTGTAGCCCTGGTGTTTTCTTTTTACAATTCCTTGAACAATTCTCTCACCTGAATCTGTCTAAATTCAAGGGTTCCAGCATGAAGAGTGGTTTTATTTAAGGGTTAGGCAATTTTTATTTGCTACTGTTTTTGGAGGTTTAGGGATTTGAAAATGTACCATTGAAGTTCAGAGTAAAAAAGAGAAAGAACTAACTTATTATCTTACTAAAACCAGTCTGATTACTAAGTCACACATTTCTTACTACCATATATTATCCAGAAGTACCCTTCTTTTATTTATTTTTAATTGTGGTAAAATACATATTTACCATGCCAATCATGTGTAAGTGTATAGCTCAGTAGGTAGCCCTCATCTTTGCTTTTTATTGCTTAAAATAATAATTTAAATAGCTAAATTATTTCAATTATTTGAAAATACCAAGTTATACAAATAAAGGAACTTTTATATGAATGATCTTTTTATATTCCAGATAAAATATGGTTTCACTTTCTTTTCAAGGCTTTTAAAAATAGTGTTGACCACTGATTTCTAATTTTAACTTCATTAGATGTCATATGAATTGTTTCATTTTTAGGAAACAAATTGGTCCTAGCATTGTCTTCTAGTCCCATTAAAAAGGAAACATTTTGGAAATTTGCATTTTGTAGTTCTTTCTGCTAAACTAGTTGTTAGAACATAGGTGTGAAATACAGTTTCAGTAAATTTCTGTATGAAGCCTTTGTATTGTCTGTTTTCAAATGATGAGGAGGGATTCAGAAAGGATTAAGGTGTTTAAGGGAGCTGGTTTTAAAGTGGACCTTGGATTCTGCAAGGAGAGTCTATTTGGTTTTGACTTTGTTCCACTGCAAGAAACTGCCAGGTTGCCCAGTGCTGAATCCCTACTCCTTATGGTCTTTTACTGTCAGACCCTTGGCTGAGGTTCTGCCTTGAATTTTATGACTCTGACATGCATGAATGCCTTGAGGTCTGTTATGGTTTTTGCATTCCCATTTGTGAGTTAACAACTATTTAAATTGTACTGCTTTTAAAGTATTTCTTTCTTTCTTTTTTTTCTTCTTTTGTCCACACCCATGGCATGTGAAAGTTCCAGGGCCAGGAATTGAACTTACACCACAGCAGCACCCAAAGCCACAGTAGTGACAATACTAGATCCTTAACTTGCTGAGCCACCAGGGAACTCCTCCCCCTTTTTTAAAGAGTTTTTCAAACTATAATATGTATTTGATGTTTCAGGTAACTGAAAAAGTTTTGACTTCTGCTTTTAAAAAAGTGTTTGTAGAGGCTGAAACAAAGTGGAAAATATATATAATCATTTTTACATTGAAAAGTTATACACAGGTGTTGTTTAATATTTATTTTGTAACCTTCACTGTTTCTATGACTTCAGTAACACTTAAAGTAAATGTGTGTGTTTTTAAAAAATAATTCACAGCTTATAAAACTCAACAGCAAAAACACCAACAACCCAATGGAAAAATGGGCAAAAGACCTGAATAGACATTTCGCCAAGGAAGATGTACAGTTGGCCAACAAGCACATGAAAAAATCCTCAACATCCCTGATTATTAGAGAAATGCAAATCCAAACTACCATGAGATATCACCTCACACTAGTCAGAATGGCCACCATTAATAAGTCCACAAATAACAAGTGCTGGAGAGGGTGTGAAGAAAAGGGAATTCTCCTGCACTGTTGGTGGGAATATAAGCTGGTACAGCCACTATGGAGAACAGTTTGGAGATACCTTAGAAATCTATACATAGAGCTTCCATATGACCTTGCAGTCCCACTCTTGGGCATATATCCAGACAAAGCTTTCCTTGTAAAAGACACATGCACCCTCATGTTCATTGCAGCATTATTCACAATAGCCAAAATATGGTAACAACCCAAATGTCCATTGACCCATGATTGGATTAGGACGATGTGTTATATACACACAATGGAATACTACTCAGCCCTAAAAAATGAAATGTCATTTGCAGCAACATGGATGCAACTAGAGACTCTCATATTGAGTGAAGTAAGTCAGAAAGAGAAAGACAAATACCACATGATATCACTCATATCTGGAATCTAATACACAGCACAAATGAACTTTTCCACAGAAATGAAAATCCTGGACTTGGAAAATAGACTTGTGGTTGCCTGGGTGGATGGGGAGGGATTGGGATGGATTGGGTGCTTGGGTTACTAGATGGAGACTACTACATTTGGAATGGATTAATAATGAGATCCTGCTGTGTAGCACTGAGAACTATGTCTGGATTCTTATGATGGAGCATGATAATGTAAGAAAAAAGTATGTATACATGTATGTATAACTGGGTCCCCAAGCTGTACAGTGGAAAAAAATTGTGTTGGGGAAATAACAATAAAAAAATTAAAATTAAAAATAATTCACCATATGGATTTTGGATTCTTCTGTACTATAAATTCTAACAAAGGTACATGGAATGTTCCTGAATTTTTTCCTATACCATAAAAATGCACTGGCACTGAGGACTGTAAAGACACGGTGTAACTTTTCTTGAAGGGAGGAGAAAAGCTGTTAAATTTTTCAAGTTAATTTGTGAGTAATAAGCCATTTTGTATAAATATTAAATAATAAACACCTACTTTGAAACAAAAACAGAGGTACAAAACTCATAAGACTGCACATGCCTTTAGAGAAGGGAAAGAAGTAACAACGAAAAAATGGTCCATTTTTTCTAACTTCTTTTTAAGTTGACATATAGATAATTTACAATATTGTGTTATTTTCAGGAGTAGAGCAACGTCATTCAGATTATATATATATATATATATGTATATATATATATTATTTTTAATATGATTTTTCATTATAGGTGAATACAAGATATTGAATAATTTTCCCTGTGCTTTAGAGTAGTTTTTTGTTTATATATTTTATACATATTAGTTTGTATATATTAATCCAAAACTTGCAATCTCTTCCCCCCCCCCCCACTATTCCCTCTGGTAACCATAAGTGTGTTTTCTATATCTATGAGTCTATTTATGTTTTGTAAATAAGTTCATTGTTATAAGGTTTTCATTTTATCTTTTTTTGTCTTTTTGTCTCTTTAGGGCTACATCCAGGGCATATGGATGTTCCCAGACTAGGGGTCAAATCAGAGCCGTAGCCACCAGCCTACTCCAGAGCCACAGCAACGCACCATCCTATCTGTGTCTGTGACCTACACCATACCTCACAAATGCAAGATCCTTAACCCATTGAGTGAGGCCAGGGATTGAACCCAAGTCCTCATGGATTCTAGTCAGGTATGTTAACCACTGAGCCACAATAGGAATTCCTGTTATAACTTTTTTTTTTAGATTCAATATGTCTGTAATAGCATATGAGGTTTGAATTTATCTGTACAACTTACTTCACTTAACATGACAATCTCTAGGTCCATTCATGTTTCACAAAATGAAATTATTTCATTATTATTATTATTGTTATTATCATTATTATTATTGCTTTTTAGGGCTGCACCTATGGCATATGGAAGTTCCCAGGCTAGGGGTCCAATCAGAGCTACAGCTGATGGCCTAGCCACGACCACAGCAACAAGCGATCTGAGACCCATCTTAGACTTATATCACAGCTCATGGCAAAACTGGATCCTTAACACATTGAGTGAGGCTAGGGATCAAACCTGCATCCTCATGCACACTAGTCAGTAATCAGATTTGTTTCCACTGAACCACAAAGGGAACTTCCTATTTCATTTTGTGTGTGTGTTCTTGGATTAGAAGAATCAACATTATCAAAATGACTCTATTATCCAAAGCAATCTACAGATTAAATGAAATCCCTATCAAATCATAAATGGCAGTTTTCACATAACTAGAACATTTTTTAAACTTGGAAAGAAAAATGACAACAAAATAGCCAAAACAATCTTAAAAATGGTCATAGAGGAACCATGCTTCCTGACTTCAGACTATACCACAAAGCTTCAGTAATCAAAACAGTATGGCACTGGCACATAAACAGAAATATAGATCAATGGAACAGGATGTGAAACCCACATAGGGGAATAAGATGGTGGAATAGAAGGACTGGAGATCAACATCTCTCCTAAAACAACAAAATTCACAACTAAAGACTGAGCATTCTTCACCCAAATGGACCAAAAACCTTAAAAAGGATATCCTACTCCAGAAGAAAAAGAGGAGGCCACATCAAGAGGTAGGAGGGGTGATTTGATGATATAAACTACCACATACCTCCTGGGTGGGAAGCCCCAAAGAATGGAAACTAACTGGTCCACAGAGACTCACCTACAGCCTACAGGAGTTAGAGTTATGAGCCCCACATTCAACTCTCACATGTGGGGATCTGGCATGGCGAGAAAGAGCCCTGGAGCATGTGGCATTGAAGGCCAGTGGGGCTTGTGTGCAGGAGCTCCACAGGGCTGGGGGAAACGGAGACCCATTCTTAAAAGGCGCACACAGACTTTCATGTGCACTGGGTTCCAGGGCAAAGCAAAGTCTCCTTGGGAATCTGGGTCAAACCTGACTGCAGTTCTTGGAGGACATCCTGGGAAAACAGGGGTGAACATGGCTTGTTGTGAGGGAGGGACATTAAAAGCAAAGCTCTTGGGGATATTCAGAAGAACTGACGTTCTCTGGAGGTGGCTGTTTTGGGAAAATCTGGCCCCACCCATCAGTCATCTACTGAGAAGCCCCAGGGCAAACAACAATCCAGGCAGGACCACAGCCCCACCCCTCAGTAAACAGCCTCCCTAAAGACCCCTCAGGCAAACAGCTGCCTCTAATCACATCCAGAGACTAAGCCCCACCCACCAGAGGGATCAGAATTGGCTCCACCCACCAGTGGGCAGGTATCAGTCCCTCCCATCAGGAAGCCTACAGCAAGCCCCCCACACTGACTTCAGCCACAGGGGGGAAGACATGAGAAGTAAGAGAGGGTACAACTCTATTATCTGTAAGAAGGTCACCACACCAAAAACCTATGAAAATGAAAAGACAGAGAACTATAACTCAGATGAGGGAGAAAGGAAAAACCCCAGAAAATCAGCTAAGCAATGAGGAGATTCTCAGCCTCCAGGAAAAAGACTTTAGACTGTTGATGCTGAAGATGATGCAAGACATTGGAAATAAACTAGAGGCAAAGATGGATAACTTACAGGAAACACTAACCAAAGAGATACAAGATATAAAACTTAAACAAGAAGAGATGCAAAATACAATAACTGAAATAAAAAATTCACTAGAAGCAGCTAACAGCAGAATACAGGAGGCAGAAGAATGAATAAGTGAAGTGGAGGACAGATTAGTGGAAATCATGGATGTGGAACAGAAAAGAGAAAAAAGTCTGAAAAGAAATGATGAGAGGCTCAGACAACTATGGGACAATGTTAAACACACCAACATCCATATTATAGGGGTGCCAGAAGGAGAAGAGAGAGAGAAGGGGACAGAAAAAATATTCCAAGGGATAATAGCCAAAAACTTCCCTAACATGGGGAAGGAATCATTCATTCAAATCCAGAAAGAATGAGTAACATATAAAATAAACCCTTGAGTAACATATAAAATAAACCCAAGGAAGAACACCCCAAGACACATATTAATCAAACTGACCAAAATTAAAGACAAAGAGAAAATATTGAAAGCAGCTAGGGAAAAGAAACAAATAACATACAAAGGAACCCCAATACGTTTATCAGCAGATTTTTCAGCAGAAACTCTGCAGGCCAGAAGGGAGTGACATGATATACTTAACATGATGAAAGGAAAAAACCTCCAACCAAGATTACTTTACCCAGCAAGGTTCTCACTCAGATTTGAAGGAATAATCAAAACCTTCATAGATAAGCAAAAGCTGAGAGAATTCAGCAACACTAAACTAGCCTTACAACAATAACTAAAGTATCATCTCTAGGCAGAAAAGAACAAGAGAAGAAGGAAAGAAAAAAGAACAGCATAAGCAAATCCAAAGCAATTAACAAAATGGCAATAAGAACATACATATTGATAATTACCTTAAATGTTAATGGACTAAACACCCCAACCAAAAGACACAGACTGGCCGAATGGATACAAAAACAAGATCCAGATATATGCTGTCTTCAAGAGACCCACTTTGTTTCTAGGAACACATACAAATTGAAAGTGAGAGGATGGAAGAAAATATTTCATGCACACGGGGATCAAAAGAAAGCTGGAGTAGCAATATTCATATCAGACAAAATAGACTTTAAAATGAAGAATATTTTAAGGGACAAAGAAGGACATTACATAATGATCAAAGGATCAATCCAAGAAGATGATATAACAATTTTAAATATCTATGCACCCAACACAGGTTCACCACCATATATAAGGCAACTGCTAACAACCTAAAAGGACAAATCAACAATAACACAATCATAGTCAGGAACTTTAACACCCCACTTACAGCAATGGACAGATCATCCTGACAGAAAATCAGTAAGGAAACACAGGCCCTAAATGATGCATTATACCAGATGGACTTGATAGATATTTATAGGAGATTTCATCCAAAAGCAGCAGAATACAGATTCTTCTCAAGTGAACATGGAACATTCTCTAAAATTGAACACATCCTGGGCTACAAATCCAACCTCAGTAACTTTAAGAAAATTGAAATCATATCAAGCATCTTTTCTGACCACAACACTATATGACTGGAAATCAACAACAAGAAAAAAACTGCAAAAAAACACAAACACGTGGAGAATAAACGACATGCTGCTAAACAACCAATGGATCACTGAAGAAATCCAAGAGGAAATTAAAAAATACCTAGAAGCAAATGACAACAAAGATACGATGCTCCAAAACCTATGGGATGCAGCAAAAACCATTCTAAGAGGGAAGTTTATAGCAATACAAGTCCATCTCAGGAAACAAGAAAAAGCTCAAATAAACAAGCTAACTTTACATCTAAAGCAGCTCGAGAGAGAAGAACAGACAAGACCTAAAGTTCATAGAAGGAAAGAAATCATAAATATCTGAGCAGAAATCAATGAAATAGAAATGAAGAAAACCATAGAAAAGATCCATGAAAAGAAAAGCTCATTCTCTGAAAAGATCAACAAAATTGATAAAACCCAGCCAGACTTATCAAGCAAAAAAGAGAGAGGACTCAAATCAATAAAATTAGAAATTAAAAAGAAGAATTAACAATGGACATCACAGAAATTAAAAGGATCATAAGAGACTACTATATGTAACTATACGCCATAAAACGGAAAACCTAGAAGAAATGGACAAATTCTTAGAAAAGTACAATCTTCCAAGACTAAACCAAGATGAAATAGAAAAGATGAATGGACCAATCACAAGAACTGAAATTGAAACTGTGATTAAAAAACTTCCAACAAACAAAAGTCCAGGACCAGATGGCTTCACAGGCAAATTCTATCCAACATTTAGAGAAGAGCTAACAACTATCATTCAGAAACTATTCCAAAAAATCACAGAGGAAGGGATACTCCCAAACTCATTCTATGAGGCCACCATCACCCTAGTACCACAACCAGACAAAGATTCCACAAAAAAAGAAAACTACAGGCCACATTCACTGATGAACATCGATGCAAAAATCCTTAACAAAATACCAGTAAACTGAATCCAACAATACATTAAAAGGATTGTACATCATTATCAAGTAGAATTTATGCCAGAGATGCAAGGATTCCTCAATATCCACAAATAAATCAATGTGATACACCACATTAACAAACTGAGGAATAAAGACCATATGATCCTCTCAATAGATGCAGAAAAAATCTTTGACAACATCCAACACCCATTTCTGATAAAAACCCTTCAGAAAATGGGTGTAATGGGAACATACCTCAACATGATAAAGGCCATATATGACAAACCCACAGTGAACATCATTCTCAATGGTGAAAAGCTAAAAGAATTCCTGCTGAGATCAGGAACAAGACAAGGATATCTGCTCTCACCACTACTATTCAACATAGTTTTGGAAGTCCAAGCCACAGCAATCAGTTAAGTAAAAGAGATAAAAGGAATTCAAATTGGAAAGGAAGAAATAAAATTATCACTACTGGCAGATGACATACTATACCTAGAGAATCCTAAAGACTCTACCAGAAAACTGTTAGAGCTCATCCACGAATTTGGCAAAGTCACAGGATACAAAATTAATAGACAGAAATTGAAGGCATTTCTATACACTAACAATGAAAGAGTAGAAAAAGAAATTAGGGAAGCAATCCCATTTATCATCACATCCAAAAGAATAAAATACCTAGGAGTAAACCTATCCAAAGAAACAAAAGACCTATACTCTGAAAACTATAAACCACTGATGAAAGAAATCAAAGATGACACAAATAGATGGAAAGACTTAGCATGCTCTGGGATCAGAAGAGTCAATATTATCAAAATTACTATACTACCCAAGGCAATCTACAGATTCAATGCAATCCCTATCAAATTACCAAGGACATTTTTCACAGAATTCAAACAAAATATTTTAAAGTTTGTTTGGAGGCACAAAAGACCCAAAAGAGCCAAAGCCAGCCTGAAAAAGAAAAATGGAGCTGGAGGAATCAGGCTCCCTGACTTCAGACTATACCACAAAGCAACAATCATCAAAACCATATGGTACTGACACAAAGACAGAAACATAAATAAGTGGAACAGGATAGAAAGCCCAGAATTAAACCCACACACCTACAGCCAACTCCTCTATGACAATGTAGGTAAGGATATACAATGGAGAAAGGACAGCTTGTTCAATAAGTGGTGCTGGGAAAACTGGATAGCCACAAGGAAAAGAATGAAGTTGGACCACTCCCTACACCATTCACAAAAATAAACTCCAAATGGATTAAAGACCTACATATAAGACCAGACATTATAAAACTCTTAGAGGAAAACATAGGTCAAACACTCTCTGACATAAACAACAGCAACGTCTTCTCAGAGTTGCTTCAACCTCTTAGAGTATTGACAACAAAAAGAAAAATAAACACATGGGACCTAATTAAACTTCAAAGTTTCTGCACAGCAAAGGAAACCCTAAACAAAATGAAGATAACCCACAGAATGGGAGAAAATATTTGCAAGTGAATCAACTGACAAGGGATTCATCTCCAAAATTTATAAACAACTTCTGCAGCTCCATACCAAAAAAGCAAACCACCACATCCAAAAATGGTCCGAAGATCTAAACATACAGTTCTCCAAAGAAGACATACAGATGGCCAAAAAACATATGAAAAGGTGTTCAACATCACTCATTATTATAGAAATGCAATTCAAAACCTCTCTGAGGTACCACCTTACACCAGCCAGAATGGCCATCATCAAAAAGTCTACAAACAATAAGTTCTGGAGAGGGTGTGGAGAAAAAGGAACTCTATTACACTGTTGGTGGGATTGTAAATTGGTAAATTGGATCAAGAAGATTTGGTACATATACAAAATGGAATATTACTCAGCCATTAAAAAGAATGAATGAATACCAGCATTTTTAGCAACATGGATGGACCTAGAAACTATCATGCTAAGTGAAGTCAGCCATACAATGAGACACCAACATCAAATTCTTTCACTGACATGTGGAATCTGAAAAAAGGACAGACTGAATTTCTTTGCAGAATAGATGCTGACTCACAGACATTGAAAAACTTATGGTCTCCGGAGGAGACAGTTTTGGGGTAGGGGGGATGTGCTTGGGCTGTGGGTTGGAAATCCTGTGAAATCAGATTGTTATGATCATTATACAACTACAGATGTGATAAATTCATTTGAGTAATAAAAAAAGAAACCCCCAGAAATAATCCCACACACTTATGGTCAACTAATCTATGGCAAAGGAGAAAAAAATATTCAATGGAAAAAATAAATTCTCTTCAATACATGGGCTGGGAAAACTGAACAGCTACCTGTAAAAGAATGAAATTATAAGTGTTCTCTAACACCATATACAAAATTAAAATCAACATGGATTAAAGACCTAAATGTAAGACCAGATACTATAAAATTCCAAGAGGAAAACAACCAGGTATAACCCTCATTGATATAAGTGCAGCAATATTTTTGGATATTTTAACATCTCTGAACAGCTTACCAGAAATGCCCACCTTATCTTATGTCCTAATTGCAGCCTGGATTCCCCTCCCCATTAAATATGCTATGAATCACCAAAATTTCTATAACTCACAAAGTCCAGAGGCCCCAGATATTTTGCTTTTTTCAGCTCTCAGTATATCCCTGCTCTGAAATGTCATTGGAACATTGAGAGAGAAGAAATATGTGATAGGACTTAGGTGTATGGCCTTGCTCAGTGGGTTAAAGGATGGGGCATTGCCTTAACCTGTGGTGTAGGTTGCAGATGTGTCTCAGATCCCACATTGGTGTGGCTGTTATGTAGGCCAGCAATAACCAATTTGACCCCTAGCCTGGGAACTTCCATATGCCACAGGCACAGCCCTAAAAAGAAAAAAAAATCTGATTCTATTGCTATCTCTAATGTAATCATGACTTTAGACTTCCTGAAGTCATAGATTACATTTTCCCCTAGGTATACTACATTATCCTTTCCTTCAAATATACATATGTTTTAGAAACTATATGATTTTTCCTCTGAAAATTTCTCTAACTTGGTGTGCAGCTACTATGAAACTCATCAAAACTTAGTTTTTCATAGAGTCTGACCTTTCCATAATCTAGAACTTAAATCTAACCTTAACTTAAATAATGGTGGGAAAATTATGTCAAGTATAACTCAAGAAATTCAATCAGAAGTTTGAAAATTGAAATATTCAGGCAAGGCATTCGTTGAGCAAAACTAATGATTTATAGATTGGAAGAATTTTACTAGCTTTCTAATAAAACTGAGATACAGGATGGGAGAGATCACTATGATGGGTGTGCAGCTTTATGTGTGGCTAACCCAACTGCTCCATCAAGTTCCATTAACTCCCATTAATTATTCTTCCACTGTGCATGGAAGAGCTAATATTTTAGACATTTTTGGGAGAATAGACGGCATCAGAAAAAGGAAAAATATTATTTAATTCTTTTTCAAATAAATAATTGCTATTCAGGACATCTGTAGCTTTTTGGGTTTTTTTGTTTTTTTGTTTTTTTTTTTGGTATTTTTGCCATTTCTTGGGCCACTCCCGTGGCATATGGAGGTTCCCAGGCTAGGGGTCTAATCGGAGCTGTAGCCACCGGTCTACACCAGAGCCACGGCAATGCAGGATCTGAGCCGTGTCTGTGACCCACACCACAGCTCAAGGCAACACCGGATCGTTAACCCACTGAGCAAGGCCAGGGATTGAACCCACAACCTCACGGTTCCTAGTCAGATTTGTTAACCACTGTGCCATGATGGGAACTCCCATCTCTAGCTTTTTAAAAATTTCTTATAAAAATCATTATTCTACATTTACTACATTCAATGTCTTAGACTTTGCCTCAGGTTTGTGAAGGGAACCAAATAGCACACTCTTGAACTGCTAGCCTACACCAGTTCTGTACCCTGAGCTTCCTTCTTCCTTTAGGAAGTCTCCACCCTAAGCATTTTTCTTTGAACACCAGGTATGTACATCTAATTCCCATATTGTACAAGGTCTGTACCACTCTTGCCCTCCATCTGCACCAGCTTTTCACCCTGAGCTGATATCCACAGACAGGATGGACACTCTCTGCTCTGATGCTCATGTTGGTTCTGCTTAAGAAGCTTCATTGTGCAAGGAATGGTTAAATAGATCGAAATGTTAAGCAAGGGAAGAAAAATTAATGGAGATGTAAAATTATAGAATATATTTAAGAGTAATTCAAATTTTAGCTTCTTCATTTATGTATTGTAATCACAGTAATTTCTAAAACTAAAATTCACCTTCCTCTAGAAAATGTCACTTATTTTCAAGTATTTCCTTTTTTCCTGATTGTTGAAATTATTATCAAATTTAGACATGTTCTATTTGTGCACTGAAAGGTAATTTAAAAAGAAGCAAAAATATTCAACTGATGTAATATGTAAAGAAATCACTTTTCAGTCTATTGACATGCAACAGTCATGAGAATACCTGTTTACCCTTGATGGTAAGATCAGATAGCTGTTGCAGGTGGTAATAACTCAACAATATATAATTCAAATCTCCTTGTACACTAATCACAGCAAATGCATCTCCCACATGTAGAAGTAGAACTCTTTTGGTGCCTGGAAGTCATCAACCTGTTTATTCAGCATTACCTCCTGCCTTCCAGGTAGGCACTGTCCTGAAATTTTTTTTTGTCTTTTTTTTTTGCCATTTATGGGCCACTCTCATGGCATATGGAGGTTCCCAGGCTAGGGGTCAAATTGGAGCTGTAGCCACCGGCCTACACCAGAGCAACAGCAACACGGGATCTGAGCCATGACTGCGACCTACACCACAGCTCACAGCAGCTCATGGCAATGCCAGGTATTGAAGCAACCCACTGAGCAAGGCCAGGGACTGAACCTGCAACCTCATGGTTACTAGTCGTATTCATTAATCACTGTGCCATGACGGGAACTTCCTGTCCTGAATTTTATAATTATTTTTTGTTTTTATTTATAGATTTATTACTGGTTTACATATACCTAACGATGCCAAATGATTCGGTTTAATTATGGATGGATAATATCATTTACATTTTTTGTAACTTCCTTTTAGAAATGCTTACCATTACATTTTAAAAATATATCCAAGTTGCTGCATCATGGATTTATTCATTTTCAGTGCTACAGAGTATATAGTTTTCTGACTATGCTATAGTTTATTTATGCAATCTTTTGAAGAGTACATATATTGTGTTCATATTTTAGCCATTAGAAAGAATGCTGGGGAGACAGGATAAAGATGACAGAGGAGTGAGATGTGAGGCTCACCTTTTCCCACACATATTAAAAAAAAAAATCTAGGAGTTCCCATTGTGGCACAGCAGAAACAAATCCGACTAGGAGCCATGAGTTTGTGGGTTTGATCCCTGGCCTCGCTCAGTGGGTTAAAGCTCCGGCATTGCTGTGAGCTGTGGTGTAAGTTGCAAACATGGCTCAGATCCTGCATTGCTGTGGTTGTGGCATAGGTCAGCAGCCGTAGCCCCAGTTGGATCCCTAGCCTGGGAATCTCCATATGTCGAGGGAGCAACCCAAAAAAAAAAAAAAAAATCTACGTTTAGAACAATTCACACAGAACAACTACTGAATGCTGGCAGAAGACCTTAATCCTCCAAAAAGGGCAAGAAACCATCCACAAGACAAGGTAGAACAAAAGGAAAAAAAGAGAGAGAGAAAAGGAATCCAGGATGGACTAGCACTCCTGAGAGGGAGCTGTTAAAGAGGAAAGGAACCCACACCCTGGGAAGACACCTAACTGACAGGGGGATCAGCCAAGATGGAGGGACCTCTAAGTCTCTGAGAAAAGCACAGCAGCTGGTTTGAGGAGGGCAAAGCAGAATGAGAGCTGCACAGATCATCTGCACCACCACCCTAAGCACCATAGACTAAAAAACTTGGGCAGGGGCAGGGGGCTGAGAATCAGGATACAGAGGTCAGTTCCAGGGAGAGGACTAGGGTTGGCTGTGTGGTGACAGACTGAGGGGCTAGGGAGTGGTGCATCATGGGCTGGGAAGGGAATGTCACAGCTGAGGGAATCTGGAAGGAGTTCTGGGTGCCCAGGAGAAGCAAGGTGCCATTGCTGGGGAGAGCAAGAGGAGGAGGGACAGACTGCCATAGGAATCTTTCCCTGCACATGCATGCAGAAACCCAGAGGATAGGCACCTCTGGCACAGGCACCATTTGCTCAGGCTATGGGAGACTGGGTGTTTCCTCTGTGGGCTAAGGCTGATGCAGCACCTCTTGCATGATCTCAGGCAGTGGGGACAGACAACAGCAATCATCTCAGAAACAGCAGTCATTTCTGGAACAGAGGGGAACTTGGCTCACCACCACTATGGGTCTCTGGACATGCTCCACCTATGGCCCCCAGTCACCACTGAGTTCAGCAAAGAAGAGGGCACTGCAATGGGGAACCACCCATTATTGCTCTCACTACCCTGGGAACACACCCATACTACTGCTTCCACTGCCAAATGCTCTGGGCACTGCCTAAACATGCCTGATCACTGTCACTTCCCAGGATCCTGCAAACATTAGCAGCCTGTGCAGCATATACTGTGTGGGCTAATTGAGATGGGGTGATTTTTCTGAGGTCTATAGGTGGCAGGGGCAAACCACTGCATTTATCTCTGACTCCAGAGGTAGGTGTGGCCCACCACCGCTAGAGCTCAATGAACAGGCACCACTTGTGGCCCCAGTCACCTCAGAGGGCACCACAGAGGAGGGTATTGTTTCTGAACACCAGCTGTTGTTGCTCTCTCTCCCCTGGGAACTCAGACACTGTACCTCAGCCACTGTGAACTGCTCCAGGCACAGTTGAAATCTGTCCAAGGCTCTTACCACTTCCCAGGGCCCTGCAAATAAGATCAGCCTGCATGACCTTCCTTGCTGCTATCAAGAGCCCAGCAATGAGACACTGACTACTAGCTCTGCCCATTACCTACTTTTCCCTGGAACCACAAGAAGCACTATATCAAGGAGATAACAGCCTGATCACACTGAGGAAAGATATGGCAAATACACAAATTCCCCATCATAAATAAAGGATAAACCCCTACAAAATACAAAGGGGTACTCTTGCATAGAAATAGGCCTCCAAGAATACAGTAGTTTGTTTCCTTAAACTCACAGAATAAGAAAAATATAAATAAAATGCAGAGGTTCAGGAACCATTCCAGTTAAAAGAATGGGAGAATTCACCTGAAGCAGGAAAAAATGAAATCGACCTCTGTTGTCTAATAGACAATGAGTTAAAAAAAAAAAGGAGATAGTGAAAATAATGAAGGAATTAAGGGTGAATATGAAGGAATTAAGAGCAGATATAAACAGTAATGCAGATTAGTTTAGAAAGGAACTAGAAAATAAAAGAAAGAGTCAAAGAAAAATTAGGAATTCGAGTCAAAGAAAAATTAGGAATTCATTTGCAGAGATGCACACTGATTTAAAGGCACTAAAGAGCAGACTGAATAATTCAGAGGAAGAAATTAGTGACTTGGAAGATAGAATAATGGAAATCACCCAATCAGGATAACAGAAAGAAAATCAAATAAAAAAATAAAAGCAATATAAAATCTAAGGATAATATAAAGAGGGACAATCTATGCGTAGTAGAGATTACAGGAGGAGAAGAAGAAGAGTGTATTGAAAATATATTATAAGAAATTATGTCTGAAAATTTTCCAAATCTAACAAAACAATTATTAAGATACAGGAAGCACAGAGGGCCCCAAACAAGTGGAACCCAAACAGGCACACACAAAGACATATTATAATAAAAATGGCAAAAGTTAAAGATAAAGGGAGGGTTCAAAAGACAGCAACACAAAGCATTAATTATAAGGGAACCCCAATAAGCCTATTGGCTGATTTCTCTGCATACACTAAAGGACAGAAGAGAGTGGCGAGATATATTCCAAGTTATAACAGGGAAAAAAAATGCAGCCTATAATACTCTACCCATCAATAATATCATTTAAAATAGAAGTATAAATAAAGAATTTCTCCAACAAACAAAAACTAAAAGTGTACAGCAAAACTAAACCCATTCTAAGAGAAATACTGAAAGGAATTCTCTAAGTAAAAAAGAAGTAAGAATAAATAGGATCACAGAAAACTCAGATGGAAAGCAATCACTTAAATAAGCCAGTATACAGATCTAAAAGGAAAGAAATACATATATATTTATTGTAAACATGATGGTAAACACAAGGAACAGCAAAAAGACAAACATGAAGATGTTAAAAAAGGATTTCAAAATCATAAAATAAGGGGAAAGAAAGTAAGAAAATATAGACTCTTTTTTAGAATGTGTTTGAGCCTATATGACTATTAGGTTAAAATGAACAGATATTTGAAGGGGTAAACATACTTGAAAAGCAGGAAAAAGGCAAACCAAAACCAAACATTAAATTCAAAAAAACTAAAAAGAAGAGGACACAAACATAAAATAAAAGGAAATTGTCTTATCTAAAAAAAAGGAAGGAACAAAGGAGAAACATAGAATGAACTGGAAAAAAAAGGTTTAAAATGGCAATAAATACCAACATATCAATAATCACCTTAAATGTCAGTGGAAAGAATGCCCCAATCAAAATACATAGTGTGGCAGATTGGATAAAAAAGGAAGAGCCTAAAACATGGTGTCTATAAGAGACTCACCTTAAAGCAAAAGATACTTATAAATTGAAAGTAAGGAGATGGAAAAAGAAATTTCATGAAAATTGAAAAAAACAGGAAAGTGGGATTTGCAATACTCAAATCAGAAAAAAAAAGATTTTAAAATAGAGACTGGGAGTTTCCTTCTTGGCTTAGTGGTTAATGAACCCTACCAGGACTGATGAGGCCATGGGTTCAATCCCTGGCCTCATTCAGGGGGTTGGGGATCCAGCATTACCATGAGCTGTGAAGTATGTTGCAGACACAGCTTGGATCCCATGTTGCAGTTGTTGTGGCATAGGCAGGGAGCTATAGCTCCAATTTGACCCCTAGCCTGGAAACTTCCATATGCCACAGGTGCAGCCTTAAAAAGCAAAAAAAAAGAAGAGCATGAAACAAAGAAGGAAACTACTTAATAATAAAAGGACTCATTCAAGAAGAGTATATTACAATCATATATATGTGTACATATGTGTATATATATTTATATATACACCTAATATAGGATAACCAGTATTTGTACAACAAATACTAACAGACATAAAAGGATAAATATATGGGAGTACAATAATAATAGGAGAATTTAACATCCCATGTACATCAATGAATGTATTTTCTAGACAGAACAGCAATAAGGCAACAGAGATCCTAAATGACACAATGGAAAAGTTAGACATTTTCAGGACATTATATCCAAAAAAAATCAGAATATACATTCTTTTCAAGTGTACATGAAACATTCTCAAGGGTTGACCATATACTGGGGCACAAAACTAACCTCAACAAATTTGAGAGTATAGGAATTATTTCAAGTATCTTCTCAGACCACAGTGGCATGAAACTAGAAATAAACCACAGGAAAACAAATGGGGGGAAAAATGACTACAGGGAGAATAAACAACATGCTACTAAAAAACTAATGGGCCAATTAGGAAATCAAAAAGAAACTAAAAAATACCTCTAGACAAATAATAATGAAAACACAACTATTCAAAATCTATGGGATGCCACAAAAGCAGGGCTTAGATTCAAGTTCATAGCAATAGAGGTCTTCCTCAGAAAAGAAGAAATATTTCAAATCAGCAACTTAACCTACCATCTGAAAGAATTAGAAAAAGAACAAACATAACCTAAAGTTAACAAAAGGAAGAAAATTATAAAGATCTGTGAGGAAATAAATAAAATAGATACTCAAAAAAACAATAGGAAAAAATCAATAAATCCAAGAGCTGGTATTTTGAAAGGAAAACAAAATTGACAAACCTCTGGCCAGACTCACAAAGAAGAGGAGAAAAAAAAAAACAAATAAAATAAGAAATGAAAAAGGAGAAATCTCAATAGATAATGCAGAAATGCAAAAAAAAAAAAAATCAGAGGATATCATGAAAAACTATATGCCAACAAATTTGACAACCTGGAAGAAATAGACAACTTCCTAGAGACAGCCTGCCAAAACCGAATCAAGAAATAGATCAATTGAACAGACCTATCATTATAAATGAAATTTAATACGTCATAAAAACACTCTCTACAAACAAAAGCCCAGGACCAGATAGCTTCACAGGTGAATTCTAGCAAACATACAAAGAAAACTTATACCCATTAGTTTTAAACATTTACAAAATGTTAAAGAAGGAACACTCCAAAGACATTCTATAAGGCCACCATCACCCTAATACCCAAACCAAAGATATTATCAAAAAGGAAAATTATAGGCCAATATTTTGATGAATATAGACACAAAAATTCTCAAAAAAAATTAGCAAACTGAATCCAACATTTTAAAAAAGATCATATGCCACGACCACATCGGATTTATCCCATGTTCACAGGGATGGTTCAACATATGAAAATCAATCAGTGTCATACACCACATTAAGAAAAGTCAAAAACCACATGATCATCTCAATAGATGCAGAAAAAACATTTGACAAAATACAACATGCATTCCTGATAAAAACGCTTACCAAAGAGGGAATATACTTTAACATAATTAAAGCCATTTATGGCAAACCCACGGCCAATATAATACTCAGTGGAGAGAAACTGAAAGACTTCTGGCTAAAATCTGGTACGAAACAAGGATACCCAATCTCACCACTGTTATTCAACATAGTACTGGAAGTCCTAGCCTCAACAATCAGATAAACAAAAGAAATAAAAGCTATTCAAATTGGAAGAGAAGAGGCAAAATTGTCACTGAATGCAGATGATAGATGGTATGATACTATATATAAAACACCCTAAGAACTCCACATAAATACTACTTGAACTGATCAATGAATTCAGCAAAGCAGCAGGATACAAGATGAACATTCAAGAATTAGTTGCATTTTTGTATAATAACAATGAAATATTAGAAAGGAATATAAAAATAAAATACCTTTTAAAATTGCACCCCCCAAAAATGAAATACCTAGGAATAACCTGAACAAAGAGATGAAAGACTTATATGCTGAAAACTGTAAAATATTAATCAAGGAAATTAAAGAGGATTCAAAGAAATGGAAGGATACTCCATGCTCCTGTACTGGAGGAACTAATATTGTAAAAATGGCCATAGTACCCAAAGAATATGGAGATTTGATGCAATCTCTATCAAATTACCTGTGATATTTTTCACAGAACTAGATAAAACAATTCAAAAATTTATATGAAAACATGAAAGACCCAGCATTGCCAAAGCAATCCTGAGGAATAAAAACAAAGCAGGAGGTATAATTCTCCCAATCTTCATTAAGTTACAGTAATCAAGAGAGTATGGTACTGGTACAAAAACAGACATGCAGACCAATGGAATAGAATAGAGAACCCAGAAATAAACCCAGGCATCTAGGGTCAATTAATCTTCAACAAAGGAAGCAAGAATATAAAATGAGAAAAAGAGACTCTTCAGCAAGTGGGGATGGCAAAACTGGACAGCCACATGTAAATCAATGAAACTAGAACACATCCTCACACCACTTACAAAAATAAACTCAAAATGGCTAAAAGACTTAAACATAAGACAAGACACAATCAAACTTAGAAGAGAACATAGGCAAAACATCCTCTGGCATCAACATTACAAATTTGTCCTTAGGTCAGTCTCCCAAGGCAACAGAAATAAAAACAAAAATTAAATCAATGGGACCTAATCAAACTAGCAAGATTTTGCATAGCAAAGGAAACTGTAAATAAGACAACCTGCAGAATGGCAGAAAATAGTTTCAAAAGATAAAACTGATAATGTCTTAATCTCTAAAATACAGAAACAACATATACAATTCAACAGCCAAAAAACCAGCAATCCAATAAAAAAAATGGGCAGAACACCTGAATAGATATTTCCCCAAAGAGATATACAGATGGCCAACAGGCACATGAAAAATGCTCAACATCAATAATTTTTAGAGAAATGCCAATCAAAACCTCACATCAGTCTGAATGGCCATCTTTAACAAGTCAATAAATAACAAGCACTGAATAGGGTGCTATGAAAAATGTCCCCCCCCCACTGTTTTCAGGAATATAACTTAATAAAACTACTATGGAAAACAGTATGGAGGTACCTCAGGAAACTAAATATATGATCCAGCAATTCCAAAGTTTGTCATATATCTGGACAAAACTTTCTTTGAAAAAGATGCATGCACCCATATGTTCAATGAAGCACTATTGACAATAGCCAAGACATGGAAGCAAACTAAATGTCCTTTGAAAGATGAATGGATTAAGAAGATGTGGAATACAACTCAGCCATAAAAAGAACAAAATAATGACATTTGCAGCAGCATGGATGGAACTATAGACTGTCAAACTAAGTGAAATAAGTCAGAAAGAGAAAGACAAATACCATATGCTATCACTTATATCTGGAAGCTAATATATGGCACAAATAAAGCCACCTACAGAAAATAAACAAACTGATCGACTTGTAGAACAGTGTTGCCAAGGGGGAGGGGAACAGAGTGGAATGTAGTAGGAGTATGGGGTTAGTAGATGGAAACTATTGCATTTGAGGTAGATAAGCAATGAGACCTGCTGTGTAGCACAAGGAATTATATATAGTCACTTGTAATGGAATATGGTGGAGGATAATGTGAGAAAAAGAATGTGTATACTTATATACATATATATGAATATCTAGGTCACTTCAATGTACAGCAGAAATTGACAGAACTTTGTAAATAAACTATAATAGAAAAAATAAAAATCATAAAAAATTTACACAATAAAAAATGGGCAAAAGGAATTTCCCATGGTTGTGTAGTGGTAATGAAACCAACTAATATCCATTAGGATGTGGGTTCGATCCCAGGCCTTGCACCATCATTTAAGGATCTGGTGTTGTAGGTTGCAGACATGGCTTGGATCCCATGTTGCTATGCCTGTAGCATAGGCCAGTGACACAGCTCTGATTTGACACTTAGCCTTGAAACTACCATATGCACCAGGTGTGGCCCTAAAAAGACAAAAAAGAAAAAAAAAAAAAAAAGAAAAGGGCAGAAGAGCTAAATAAATATTTTTAACATTTTATTTTTTTAATATTTCATTATTCTAAAAATATTTTAGTATAAATATTTATTTTTTGCTTGAGATGGAGTAAAAAAACATCTTTTTTAAGAATATGCTTTCTTACTACATTTTTTTCTTGTTTTTTTTTTTATTATTTTCCCACTGTACAGCAAGGGGGTCAGGTCATCCTTAGATGTATACATTGCAGTTACAGTTTTTTCCCCCACCCTTTCTTCTGTTGCGACATGAGTTCTTTGTTTTTTTTTGTTTTTTTTTTTTTTTTTGCTTGTTTCAATGCCTAGGGTGTCTTCAATGCAACCATTAAATGTGTGAACCAGAATATTGAATAGGTGATACATACATTCCTAATTTCCTTTAAATGTTAAAGTACATATTCTATTCATTCCCTTTGACTAGAATAAAAATATTAAACTTATTTTCCAACTTTGTTTCCCCAAATCCTGCAAGAACCTTATTTTACAGGTCGGTATGCAAATAAAGAAAAGAGAAAAGGAAATGGGAATCTGTATTTTTCAAACCATCTGATGATACACAAATTGACAGCATCCATTGAAAATTGATATACAAGCCAATTAGTTTTTGATTTTATGGAACAGATTCAAGAAGGCCTGACGTACCACAAATGCCCAGCACTATTCCTCTTGGTTATAGTGTATGGTCCTTCCACTTAGATTGGCACCATTCAGCTCATGATCCTCATTCACCTCCGCATCTAGTCTTGCACTTTTCTAATTAATTACCACAGTTTTAACAATTTTAAAATGCAAATAAAATCATTTTACTGCTGATTTTTTCAAACCTAGGTCACAAAGGACAAGAAATGAGACTATGAAATGAAACAGGAATGGAGATGTCATTTGAATATTGACCTTGCCTCCTTGGCCAACCACCTGGCCTTTACTCATACTCTTCTTTTTCCATGCATCAGTTTCATGTGCAGGTCTCCCTGTGCCAGCCACTTGCACTAATATGAGTTTAACATCCTAGTTATCTTTCAACACTGAGTTCCCAGGCTTTTTCTCAGTTCCCCTTTATTTGGCTGAACTTACATGTCAGAAGTAGAACTCATGTGTCCTTGTGACCTGTATGCTTTCTCCATGAACATCAAAACAATTTGAATGTTTTATTACAATTCTTTTCACAAACTATACCTACAGCTCCCAAATTTCTTAGATATAAGAGCTATGTTGCATTTTAGATTTAAAACTAACTTTAGCTATTTATAAATTACAGTATAGCATAAGCAACTTTCATTGAAAAAAAATGAATGATTAAAAATTTGATGTTCTTCCTCTACTTGCTTATATAATAAGTACTTCAAAGGTCAGCAGTGAATTTTTGCTAAACCCTCCTTCCACATGGGGTTAATAATTTTCACACAGTGCTTTACGGGGTCTTGTATACCCAATCTACCATAAGGTATTAATGATTTTAAATAGATAATATCAGGTCATGCTTGCAGCACTGGAACATGAAGAACAAAGTAGTCCTATATAAAAGTAGGCAGAAGACTGGATTATTGCAGTAAAGATCAGCAATGTTAACAAGGGCATTTCCAAAATATGTCACTTACACTGCCACCAAGCAGAACATCATAAAGAAAAAAGGAAAAAAATCTGACAATTTACCTTTTGTTTTAAAATAACTTCAAGTATTATTAACAATTAGTATAAAATAATTATAATACAATTAACATATATATTATTTACCTAGGTTTACTTGTTAAAATTTAACCCTTTTGCTTCATCACCTCTTACACTCTTCAGTTGCACATTTTTTCCTATATTTTATTATGTATTTCCTAAAACTATGAATATCTTCTCACATAATCACAGTGAAGTTATCAACTTCAGAAGAATATAACATGGGTACAATGAAAATGAATAAATAAATAATGAATAAATAATATAATGAATATAAACCTGAAAAACTTTCCAGTAAAAGGAAGAACCTACCAAAAGGGATAAATGTGGGATAATATATCATTGTATAAGAATCTGAAGAATAACATTGGCATAAGACTATACATTTTTGATACATAGAATGAAGGAAAATAAACACTTAATACAAAAAGTTTTTACAGTTTTCTGGGAGATTCCACATTAAACATTTTGCTTAGTGCCCCTGTGACATCCTTATTCCTAAGGCTATATATCAAAGGGTTTATCAAAGGAGTGAGTATGGTATAAAAGACAGATACAACCATGTCCTTCTCAGGGGTATGATAGGAGCTGGGGAGCATGTAGGTGTAGATAGCAGCCCCATAGAAGAGGATAACTACAGTCATATGGGAAGAACAGGTGGTGAAGGCCTTCTTTTGGCCCTCTGCTGAGTTCATTCTGTGGATGGTGAGGAGAATGAAATAATAGGAGCTTGAAATGATCATGACAGGGATGAGGAGCATGAGGACACAGCATATGTACATGAGTGTCTCATAGAGGGATGTGTCTGAACAGGAAAGCTTCATTACAGCAGGGACCTCACAGAAGAAATGATGGATCTCCCGTGATCTGCAAAAGGGGAAAGTCATGGTGATGGGTGTGAGCATAAAGCCATCCACTGATCCCAGGAACCAGCAGCCAGACACCAAGAGGAGACACACCTTATGATTCATGAGAATAGAATAGTGGAGTGGATGGCATATGGCCACATAGCGGTCATAGGCCATAGCAGCCAGAAGGAAAAATTCTGAACCTCCAAGTGTCAAGTAGAGAAACATCTGCATTCCACATTCAGGGGCTGAGATCTTATTCATGCCCACGACCTGGTCCATAAGCATCTTGGGCACAGTGACAGAAATGTACATCACATCCATGAGAGACAACTGGCTGATGAAAAAGTACATGGGGGTGTGGAGATGGGAAGTAGAATGAATCAGAAGGATCAGAATGCTATTCCCAGACAAGGCCATCAGGAAAATCACAAAAATGACTGCACAAAGGAGAGCTGGGTGCTTGGACTGAAGGAAGAACCCCACTAGGATGAAATCCATCTGCCCAGTGTGGTTGGCCACCGAGGTGGAGTTGTCCATGAGGTTTCACCTAGGTCAACAAAGAGAGTTTTGGGATTAATAAATCACTCATGGAATATGACCCCCTGGAGCATGTGTGTGTGTGTGTGTGTGTGTGTGTGTGTGTTGTATGCACAATATGCCTTTTATGGTAATAGAAGGGAATGCCCTGGGACTGTAATTGTGAGGATTACAAGATATCTGTAATTCAAAAAATTTACTAGAACACAGGTAATTCATAATAGTGGCTCCAAAGTGTTGTTTTTGAATAGTTAATTTTGCCAAAGTACAAGGTCATTAGATTTCTTGATGATATTTTTTATCAAGTATATAAATTTTCAGAATCACAAAGACAAAATTAAATTATTGAAATAAAGGTAAATCATTGCCCTTATTTCTATAATTTTTGTTATAGAAGTCAGAATTTAGCCAATCTCTCTGTTTGAGGAACCCAATAGAATGTTATGAATTCTTCAAATGTATTCCAGATAGGAATGAATTAGAATGTAAAAAACATAATTTGGGGAAAATCCATACCAAAGGTTTGAACACACTTTGCCTGTAGGTTCAGGCTGTGTGTGAGGCTCTGTGGCCATGTGCAGGGAACCAGCATGGCACACAAGCAAGTTGAATCCTCAGCAATTACTAACCCTTTGGATATCCCAAGTGCAGTGATTGAGGAGTTCACTCTGCAAATTCACTGCACATATGGGTCCAAATTATCCTCTATCCACCATTCTTCTCTCCACTCTTACTTTTGAAAAAGTATAATAATGTTTGAGTTCTGATATTGTTAGTATTATATGAGGCAAAATATGAAAGTTCTTAGAACATTACCAGTTACAGATGCATAAGCACATATATTGTTATCTTAAAGTTCTAATAACTACATAATTATTATGCAGAATTCTATGTAAGTGATCACTGTTACTGTAATTGTTTTATCACATGAGATGTGTTGCTTGAAGATTTAATATATATATATATATTCATACTTATATAAATTTGGATTTGATAATTTCCATAGTCCAAGACTACAATGCATACAGTCTCAGAATGTCTATAAAAATGGAAAAACCCTATAGAACATATTTATAAAATATGGACATATAACTATAAATAAATATAGAATATATATTTATTATTTTAACCCTAGCTAAGCAGAGCTTTATGGAGAATAACATCTAGTCTAGTACATGCAATAGCATATTTATCTCCATATAGATCCTACAATTCATTCTAAATATCAAGGAAAAGAATTAACATTTAAGATATCGCTGTCAGTTCCAAATAAGAATGAATAAGTGTCTATGTGTATAACTGAATCACTTGAGTGTGAAATTATTGCAATATTATAAATCAACTATACTTCAATCAAACTTCAAAAATGAAAAAAAAGAAATTAAACAGCCATAAAAATAAATTAATTAAAGGTCATTTACAAGACAAGGTTTTCATAATTTTGCAGTTGATTGTCTATAGTAATCAATTTTTCATGGAAACAGAGGTGCAGAAAGGAAAACTTAACAACAATGAGATGATCCTGACTCCAATTTAATGCTCTGTCTTCTGTCTTGCTACTCACAGACTATATCTTTGTTGGCCACTAAAGACAAATCAAAGAAAACTTTAAGTTGGTTACACTGAAGGAAGTCATAGTCAGTCTATTCAGGGAGAAATATTGTATAGATGTGATTTAAATTAGAATTTTAAAAGAGATGCAAAATAAATAAGAAAAATAGAAGGCAAAAATACAACTGGCCTTTCTTAAATGAATCAGTAATAGCTTATTCTACAATGTATCTTAGGGATATTAAAACGTTGTAACTTTTCAATTTATGACATGTTAAATGTTAAATTTTATAAGAACTTACCAATAGGAAGAGAATATTGGCTTCCCTTCTGGGAAAGAGCTTAGAAGTGTTTAGGATGCCGGAACAGTTCAAGAAGAATTTCCAGTTTCAAATATATTTTCTACTCTTATAATGATCCTAGAGACTAACTGAAATATTCAATTTATTAACAGTGCCAAGTTCTGGGGTGATAAGGCAGTAGACAACACTGAAAATGAAGTTGATGCCTTAATATAAATATCTAACAAAGCTGTGACACATTGCATTAAAATATAATATTTATGTTGAATTCTGCCTACATTTTCAGATGAAAACTGAACTCTGTGCAACATTTAAAAACTGTCCAATAACACAAAATGTACCTGTGGAGGAAACTCTATTTATGGTCAAAGTGGAGCAAGGACCAGTGCAGTAACCAGGAATGTGAAGCCCTCAGAGCTGTTTGCTGAACAAATGAAGGGAGAGCAGGAGTATGAGTGAGAGGCACTGGGCAAATCTCTGTTGCACTTTGATAAATGGGAGCCACTGTTACCAAGCAACACTAGACAGACTTCTGAGGACACCAGAGAGACAAGAGAATTCTGCTTAATCCACTCAAGACACTTGGCTTGCCTCTTTACTCTTGTTCGTCTCTATCTAATTGCCAGAGTTCAAAATTAGTGCATATTTAACTTGAGGAATTATTAACAATAGTGACAGAATAATATAAAATCATATATGATGCTGGCAGCCTCCTGGCAATTGTTTCATTGCTTTACATATTCTATCTCCTAAAAAGCATATAAGGTACTTACACACTTTATTTTCCCCTTTTACAGATTAAATAATTCTGCCTAGACTCACATCCTAGCTCAGGTGTTGGGACACAGAGCTTGTAATACAGCCTAAGTTTAGGACCCAGCCTTCCCTCCATAGTCTAAAATTTTGATATTAGCCACCCGCTGTCAACTTCATCTGGGAAACAAAATTATGATTGATATATTTATTTTGGTGTTCTAACTTCCAGAAATAATCACCACACAAAGTAAATTTAGTCCCTTTCCTTCCTTTTAATTTCAGTCTCAAGCAAACAAATTCATCCTACAATAATGCTGGCAGAATAAATATTCTTTTGTCTATGTAAATTGGAAATTAAAATGCATATCCTAATAGTTTCAGTAAATAATATATATATAAAAGATTCAAAAGAAAAAAACACATATGCTTCTCTCCATATAAATGGATGATAGGGAAAAGATAAAGATATATGATTAGGAATTAATAGAATGTGACAGAAGAACAAGCCAAAAAAATAATAATTACACTTTGATCCTGTAGTTCTTCCTTCCTATCTGATTGATCTCAATATCAGATGATGCTGAAAGCCTCATCTAGATAAACTATTGGAAAATGGTCACAGTTGCCTGTATAAAGAAAGATAGGAGAGTGACATCATCCCTGGTTTTATTACACTCATTAGGGGAGTGGGTGATAGTCATCTGTTAATAAATCCTCTCAAAGACTTGGAAGAATAATGAAATTAATAGATCTAAAAATAAGGAATAGATATCTCTGTTGCACCTTTTGTATTTTTTATCTCCTTTATTATTAAATTAGAAATATTAACCAATATTAACAATCATCTCAAATCTTAATACATTCTTATCTACAAAATAAATATTAGCCTACATATGGCCTTATCCTTTTCATATGAAGCAATAGTTTCTTATATATACATATATATATCCTCATTTAATATTCAAGAATATTTTGTGACGTATTGATGTTTGTCTCATTTTTCACAGATACAGACTCTGAAACTCATAGTCTAATTGATATGTCAAAGAGAAAACCGATAATAAGTATTGTGGTTGAGACAAAACATGTTTTTATCAGTTGGAGTACTCTTCATTATTTAACGATTGTGTTCTTTCCTTTGTAACTCAGCTGCAATCTGTGTTGCATATTAGTGTATTTGTTTTTAATGTAAATGTCATCATTTTATTTATAGAAAAATATATAAAAAAGAAAACATTAAAAAGAAAACATTTTAATAGGCCATAATCTACCCTACCAGAAAAAAAGCATATAATAGCAATAATATTTACTGCAGACTACACATATTTACAAAGTGTATACCACATACTGAACAATTAGGACAAACAAGGGAACATAATAGACTCCATCCTCATGGAAATTGCAGACAAATTCCTCTGAAATTTTTCCTACATATGTGTTCTCAAACTGTGTTGATCAGTTTCCATGGCATTCTTTTCCAGACAGTGATTTCTATTTCTAATGTCCACACCTGGGAGCTGGGACCCCCTGTCCTCCAGAGTTTCAGCCTGCAGATGGTTTGCCCTTTTGT
Organism: Sus scrofa; assembly: GCF_054392235.1. Taxonomy (NCBI): domain Eukaryota; kingdom Metazoa; phylum Chordata; class Mammalia; order Artiodactyla; family Suidae; genus Sus; species Sus scrofa. The sequence continues at coordinate 61,941,388 of NC_139384.1, read as the reverse complement.
TATTTGATTTCCCATTCGACTCGGAGAGTGCCAGCCCTGGGAGGCACTGTATAATGGGAAAAAGATAGAAACTGCATCTTTTTTCTCGCTTCTAGTGAAGTTATCTGGCAGCTGTAGCTACTGTGAACTGCTGAATACCCTGCAGGAGCTGCAGGATCCGCTACCCCAAAGGCAGTTCCAGTGTCGCTGGTGGGATACAGGACTCTCAGCAGCAGCAGGGAATGATCCTCACCAGGATCCCGAGAATGCAACATCTCCATCAGCTCAGCATTGAGAAGTACATGGGGCTGCAGTGTTTGGTTAGGATTCCTGTTCCTTTGGGGACAGAACACCCTTTCCTTCTTCCTTAGCTTTCACTCCAGCCCACCAGTACCCCTGCAACAAATCTCCTGCATTAAATCCCTTCAATTCAAACTGTGTTAACTGTGACTAGGCACTATATAATGAGTGTCCAGTCACACTTTAATGTTTAATATTTAATATTCTCTCAAATAATTCATTAATTATAATCTCATAATATTGAATAATTGCATTGCATTCACATTTCCAAATTATAAGTTGTTTTGTAATAAAAATGCTCACATAGAATGTATTCTCTGAATGTAATTTTCCCAAAGATTATTTACCAGAGGGTATAAAACATTTCAAGTTTTTTCATACACAACACTGAATTGCTTTTCCAAAAGCATCTTCAAATATGCTACAGTATCAAATGTCAACTGAAGTAGCATTAAATTCTATTTGTTTTTCTTTCCTAGTCAGTATGGCAAGCACAGCATTGCTTAAACTGACTTTCTTGATTGCTAAAATGTTTAGTAGCATAGTAGCATGCTATATATGTTTATGTAAAATGTGTTTATATCCTTTGCCCATTTTCTTATTGAATTTTTTCTTTAAAAATATAAAAGGGTTAATATATTAAGAATAGTAATTTTGTGATTGGTACTATTTTTCTCTTAAGCTTTTATTTTGATATTGTGTCTCATCTTGATATTCCAGGTCCTTCCAAAGATCCTTAGGATCCTCCAAGACTTGCCCCTCTGTTCATGACTAACCTCATTTTCTATGTGTATCCAACTTTCTTATCACATCTGGGGGCACAAAGCTTCTTGCAGCTGATCAAATGTGGAAAGTGATTTTCTGTTTCAGGGACTTTATCCTTTTTTTCCCCCCTGCTTAAAAATCCCTGCCCAGACATTTAATGACTGCATGTCCTCGGGAAAAAATGTCTATTCAATTATTCTGACCAATGCTTCATTGGGCTTTTTTTTTAATGGAGCTGTTCATATGTATTGAATACAAACTCATATAATCTGCAAATATTTTCTCCCATTCAGTATGTTGCCTTATCATTTTGTCCATGGTTTCTTTCCTTTGTTGTGCAAAATCTTTTTCATTTAGCTGTCTCTTTATTCCTTCAGGTTTGTTCTTTCTCAAGACTACTTTAGTTATTTAGGGTCTTTGTGTTTCCACACAAATTTTATTATATTTTTTGTTCCAGTTCTATGAAGAATGTCATTGAGAGTTTGATAGGGATTGAATTGAAACTGTAGACTACCTTAGATAGTATGCAATCTATCTATCTATCATCTATCTCTATATGTATTATTACATCTATATCTATCTATCTATCTATCTATCTATATATATATATATATAATGGACAATTACACAACCATATAAAAATGAAATTCTGGCATTTGTTATAATGTGGATGGACCGAGAGAATGTTTAGTGAAATAATTTAAACAGAAAGACAAAAAACTCTATGTTATCAATGCTACATGGACTCTAAAAATAATATAAATTAATGTATATCACAAAATGGAAACTGACTCACAGATATAGAGAACAAAGTAATGGTTACCAAGAGGGAGGGGGAAGAACTATTTTCTATATTGGCTGCACCAATTTGCTTTCAAATTTAGTGCATGAGCATTGCCTTTTCTCCAACTCCTCACCAATAGTTGTTGTTTGTTGTCTTTTTAAAACCATTCTGACTGTTGTGAGGTGGAAACCACTATAATTTTGATTTACATTTTCTTGATGATTGGTGATGTTGAATATCATTTCATGAACCTGTTGGTTAACTACATATCTCTATAAAAATGCCTATACAGATCATGTGCCTATTAACAAGGAAAGACATAAAAAAATCTGACAGGAGTAGCACATGAGTTGGTAGTGAAAAAAATGGGGTTTAGCTATCATAGAACCATAACTGTACTTTATGTAGTATAGAGAGATTTTGAAGTTAAAAAAAGAATATAAGATATTTTAACCTGAAGAAAGTTTATTGATCAGAAAAAAATTGGAAAAATGCATTAATAAATACAAAGACCATCACTTAAACAAAAATATTGAAAGATTAAATATAATACAATATCTCAAAAGCATATCAAACCACATCAGATATAAACTAAAGAGAAAAAAGTAGCAGCAAGAGATCATAATATATTTCCTTCTATACAAATGCCAGAAGAAATATATGAAGATTAACAAACCATGAAGGGCACAATTTATAACAAATATGGGAAAAACACTACATTCAACAACAGGGGAATATATAGAATGTTCACAAAATGGATCACATAAGGGCCATAATTTAAGGTGCAAAACACTTCAGAGTGTTGTTAAATCTCTGCACTTTATTTGAATATAGAATTTAATTAAAACATAAGTACGGGAATTTCTATTGTGGTTCAGAGACTTAGGAACCCTACATAGTGTCCCTGAGGATGCAAGTTCAATCTCTGGAATTGTGGAGTTGATAAAGGATCTGGAATTGCCACAAGCTGCATAGTAGGTCACAAATGTGACTTGTATATGGTGTTGCTATGGTTGAGGTATATGCCTGCAGCTCCAGCTTCAATTAGACCCCTATCCCAGGAACTTCCAAATACCACAGTTATGACCTTAAAACAAAACAACTACAGAAATAGGAATGTCTAATATGTTTGTAGGTTATAAAATATTATTCTAAATAATATTTGGGTCAAATAAAAACATTCACATATCAAAAGATACTTCAAAGACACCAGGTGAGAGGAAATTTAGAGGCATATACATGTGTATTAAACTTTCTTTAAATTTTAGATAAGTGACTTAATCATCCTTTTAAAAATATATAAAATAACATCAAATGAAAACCAAAGAGAGTGTAGAAACAAAATATACAATAAGGAGCATCAGCAAAGCTAGATGACAATTTTTTGAAAGATGAATAATATTGATAAACTTCTGCTGAAAATGACCAAGAGATAAAAGAAAAGACACAAATAACAATTATTAGCAATGAAAACAAAGATATCACTTGAGATGCCCAAAGTATTTATTGACTGTTATATAATAAGAGGTCATACTACTAGGGTATATATACAAAAATGTGCCTGGCAAGCTTCTTTGTAATGGCTATAAACTGAACATATGTGTAATGATCAACAGATTGCATAAATAAATTATAGTATAGTCAGAAAACTAAATCCTCTGTGGCAAAGAAAATGAATAAATTCATGATCCTTTAAGATCACTGCTCTGATGTTTCTTTCTAGATGCTACAAGGCTCTTTGAGTGGAGTTATTTCATAGTATTATGACTGTGATCTCATGTCTGCACAGCTCTCTCCGCCACTAGTAAACAAACACCTTGAGGTAAAGGATTCTATTCAGGCCACTGTTTTGTCCCTCATGAATTGCACAGCATCTGTGGAAAAGGAGGAAATCTATAATGGTTGACTAAATGACTGATGATACAAAAATCTAGGAATATTTGCATTTTCAAAGAGTTAAGCAGATGATATTCATATTAAATTGAATAGACTTGTGTTTACCAAGGGGAGGGGGAGGGGGTGGGATGGATGGGGTGGTTGGGGTTAATAGATGCAAACTATTGCTTTTGGAATGGATTAGAGATGAGATCCTGCTGTGTAGCACTGAGAACTATGTCTAGTCACTTATGATGGAGCATGATAAGGGGAGAAAAAAGAATGTATACATGTATGTGTAACTGGGTCACCATGCTGTACAGTAGAAAAAAAAATGTATTGGGGAAATAACAATTAAACAAATCAATAATAAAAAATGTTGGATAAATAATGTATTTGTGAGAAAAAGGTAAGTTTTCTACAATATCGTTTTACAGTTTGATTAAATACTTACATGAAAATGTCCTGTTAATTGGAAGATGAAAAAGACTAAATACTGTTCTTTAATTCAACAGAGAGCTGATGAGCTCCTCTCATGTGACAGAGTCTACACAGACCTCCTCACATCCATAAAGAAGCAGAGAAGACACACAGGGACAGAGTCATGGGCAAAGCCACCATTATCCACTCACACTTGTGAGGGGGCAACAGTTATCTATACCCTTCCAGGACCAAGCCCGGAACTGGACAAGTGAGTTAAATTCATTTAATACTCAAAGCCTCATGATGATGTTTGTGTTGCTAGTTCTACTTAACTGGTAGGGAAACCAAAGTGGGGGTGGGGATAATTTGATCATTGGAGCTAAGGAGTAACAAAGCTAGGATTTAGCTAGATTTCTCCCTAACCCTGCACAATCACTCATTAACCCTACACAATCACTCATTTACCACAAACAAGGAGTGTAGAAAATACAGAAGTGGGAAGAGAACTCACAGTTGGAACAGGTGCCATGGGCTTTCTATGTATTCCTGGTGGATCTTAAATAGTAAGGTTCACTTTTTTTCATTTAAAAGAGGTGTTAGGCAATTCTGAGGGCTTTAGCAAACTCAGAAATGTTACACAACTCTTGAAAACTAAAGAGGCAAATCCTAAACTAAACTCAAGACTAATGATTTTCACTTTACCCCATCTAATCACAACAGCTAAGGATCCAGCACTGCCATGAGCTGTGGTGTATATCACAGATGAGGCTCAGATCTAGCATTGCTGTGACCATGGCATAGGCCAGCAGATTTAGCTGTGATTGGACCCCTAGTCTGGGAACTTCCATATGCTGCAGGTGCAGCCCTAAAAAGAAAAAAAAAAAAGAAAAAAAATCAAATCAAGATTTTAGTTTTTCTTTGCACTTTGTGTTCCTGAATGACAGGTAATCCAATCACTAAGATCAAATAAAACCAATGGAAAAATAATATGTAAGACTTAACCTAATGATATCAAAGAGTTAGTAATAAGGATAACTAACATTGTTTAATAGACTTTTGTATACAAACTGTTTGGTCAGTTTTGCTTCTTTCATTTATTTATTGTAATCACAGAAATTTTGAAATCTAAAATTTTTTCAACCTCTAAAAATGCCTCATTTTCAGGTAGTGCTTTTTTTTCTTTACTATTGGAGTTAGTTCAAAATTCAGACACATTCCCTTTGTGCACTGAATCATAAATAAGAAGCAAAAATCTTCAGTTGATGTGCCTGGTAAAGAAGTTTTCATTTTATTTACATGCAGCAGGAATTGAAACACCTGATATTTGCCCTTTGATGGTAAGATTGGTGTTCTGTTGCAAGTGTAGAAACTCAACAGTTTAGAATTGAAATCTCCTTGTACATTAATCAGAGCAAATGTGCTTTTTCTAATTTCTTATATTCCATAAATTCTACACATTATTTTGTTCATGAATATAGGAATGCCTTAAGGCTACTACTAGATTCACAGACATTATCTTTGTAGCACGCTATACAGTTAAAAAAGTAAAAGTTGGTGATAATCCATAAACTTTTGTTGAATCCCCAATTTCAAAAGGAAAAAAAAAATCTCATGATATTAAGCTTTTCTAAATTTCCACCCTTCTCAAAGACTCCTATATTAATCCAAATATGATAGACCATTTTCTACAAAAAATTAAGGCATAAAGAAACTAAGCATGAAGTCACTTTTATTTGCACATGTATGATCTTTTTTTTTTTTTTTTTTTGTCTTTTTTCCATTTCTTGGGTCGCTCCCGTGGCATATGGAGGTTCCCAGGCTAGGGGTCAAATCGGAGCTGTAGCTGCCAGCCTATGCAAGAGCCACAGCAATGCAGGATCCGAGCCGTGTCTGCAACCTACACCACAGCTCACGGCAATGCCAGATTGTTAACCCACTGAGCAAGGGCAGGGATTGAACCCAGAACCTCATGGTTCTTAGTTGGATTTGTTAACCACTGCACCACGACGGGAACTCCTATTTGTACATGTATGATCTTTGAACTTAGATGGATCTATTTTTTCTCTGGACATTAAATGTGAATTGGTATTTGGTCCAAGTAGTTTTGATAGTCAAATAGTTATTGAAAACATTAGTATTCACACTATGAATGTCACTTTCAGCACTGGGAAAAAAATGCATTCATTTGTTCTCACTGTGATATAATAACACTCATTGAAACTTTGTAGTTGCCACATATGAACTATGAGTTAAGAGTTATTGAAAATCAAGAAAACCACCAATAGTTCTTCCAGTATTATACTTAAATCTAAACTCTTCTCGATAAGTCACATTTAAGATTAAGACACCCACACTCATGTCTCATACTAACATGACCAATAAACCTTTGATTAGAGATAAAATAAATGGCACTATCTGTACTTTCCTTTATATCAACTATGACCTCACAGATAAAAGCAATATAAGATCATTAAATATAAGGAAATAAATTATGATGTGTAAACAAAATGGAGAAGAAATTCCACATGCATAAGACAAAAGAAAGTTATGATTGGACTCAGTTTTAGGGACCTTAGAACCAGTGGACAAAGAAGAGGAAAAATAGGGAGGAGATAAATAATATAAAAGGATAATAAGACAGTGCTTCTAATCCTCAGCACTGATCACATCCTGCTTCTCAGAGCCCCTGTGACATCTTTATTGTGGAGGCTGTAAATGACAGGGTTCAGTACAGGGGTGATGATGGTGTAAAAGGCTGAGACTATCATGTCCTGCTCAACTGTATGGTAAGAACCAGGAAGCATATAGGTGTAGATGCCAGCACCGAAGAAGAGAAGCACTACAATCATGTGGGAGGAGCAGGTGGCAAAGGCCTTCCTGTGGCCCTTGGTTGAATTAATTCTATGGATGAGGTGCAGGATGAGGGCATATGAACTTGAGATTACCATGGTGGGGATGAGAAGCATAAGAACACAGCACAGGTACATGAGCATCTTGTAGAGGGAGATGTCAGAACAAGAGAGCTTCAGCAAGGCAGGAACCTCACAGAAAAAGCTCAGGACTTTTCTGGAATGACAAAAGGCGAAGCTCATAGTGATGGGAGTGAGTAACAAACCATCAACCATTCCTAGAAACCAGCATCCAGACACAAGGCATTCACAGACCCTCTGGTTCATCAGCAGTGGGTAATGGAGGGGTCTGCAAATGGCAGCATATCGGTCATAGGCCATGGCAGACAGAAGGAAAGACTCAGCTCCAGCGAGGGTCAGATAGAAGAACATCTGGATCCCACAACCTGAGGGAGAAATTTTATGATCTCCTGTCACCTGGCTCATGAGCATCTTGGGCACAGTCACAGATATGTACAGAAGGTCTATGAGGGAGAGCTGGCTAATGAAGAAGTACATGGGGGTGTGCAGGCGGGGCTCCACATGGATCAGGATGAGGAGGAGGGTGTTCCCAGCTAGGGCCATCAAGAAGAAGATGAAGACCACAGTGTAGAGGAGGATGGAGTGTCTGGTTTCACCAAAGAGCCCCACAAGGATAAAATCAACATTTGATGTTTGATTCTGTGAATTTTGATACCACGAGTACATGGTCTTGGTTACAGTTCTCACCTGAGGAATAAAGAAAAAGTTGTTGTTTTTACTCTAGGAGTGTGCTGGTTTGTCCCCTTCACAACCCTCAAGGAAAGTCTAAGAAATTTAAAGTACAAAATGCAGATAAATGATTTTTACAGGAAATCACAAAAACAAAATTTGCAGATGTCCTTAATGGAAATTATTTCATGGAAATGAATTAACAATTAATATTTTTGTTTTTCTGATGCCATATATTATCCCAAAACAGTGTCTAAAATATTATATATTCCATGCGCAGTGAATAAATGAGCAATCTGAGTTAACTGAACTGGATGAAGCAGTTGTGCTAAACCCACAAAGCTATAATGCAACCTAGTGATTCCTCCAGTCTTGTATATCAGTTTTCTTAGAAAACTAGTAAAATTGTCCCCAAATATGAATCATCAGTTTTGCTTAACAACTGCCTTGCCTTAATATTTCAATTTTTTAATTTCCCAAATTGAATTGCTTGAGTTATGCTTGATCTAATTTTCCTATAATTCTTTAATTTATGGTTTGATTTAAGTTCTAGGCTATGGAAAGCTCAGACCCCATGAAAGACAAATTTGGGTCAGTAGATGCACACCAGGTTATAGAAATTTGCAGAGGAAAAATCAAGTAGTTTCTGAAACCCATGGATATGTGAAGCAAAGTATAATGTAGTGTACCTAGGGGAAAAAATCTGTGACTTCAGAAAATCTAAAGTCATAATTAAATTAGAGAGAGCAACAAAAATCATACTATTTTTTCCTTATTATGTTTGTACCATTATAAAGTTCTGAGGAGATAGATTAAAAAGCCATATCCCAGGAAGTGTATACAGCCCATACCTTCCATTAGGTCTTCTCTGCCCCTTCAGAGAGTAAGTATGAGTCACACCAGCCAAGTGAAGCCGCTTTTATCATTCCAAAGCCAGAGCAATAAAGTTTCAATTCAGGAGGAAAAAAAAAGGAAAATTACATCATCAGAGTCTTCATTAGGGGATTAAGATAAATATCTGTTCTTCAGGCCTTTGTAGTGTTGAACAAACATAAAAACTAACATGGCTGGGGAAATAAAGAGGGATTTTCAATATTCTTATTTATTCATATTACCCGCACTTGGAATCAAATCTTCCCTGGAAATACACTTTTTTAAAGGCACTCTCAGAACCCAACACTTTGTCATCTGTTTTTATTTTCTCTTTTCATTTGTCTTTGCCAGTTAAATTGTGACTTTCCACTCATGGTACACATGGGAATTGAACATGTGTGCTATTTAGTTGCTGCATCTATTAAAAAGTAATATACCTTTTAGTAAGAATATTGTACATTTGTAGTTTAAAAATATATTTTCCAGTTTAAAATTATATCTTATTTGATATTTATTTAAAATGTTTTATCTTTTTAAAAACAAATCTAGCTTTCAGAAAATAAATATGCTGTGGAACATAAACCTCAGAGTCAGAACTTGACCCAGAATTGATTTTAAATATTATGTTCTCAAAAATAATCTCAGATTTATGAGCTCACTTAAAAAAATCCAAAAAATTATTTTGAAATATTTATGGGCTTATGGGCAATTGCAGGTATAGTATATCATGTGTATACTTTACTGACTGTGAGTTTATAAGCAATGATTAACAAAGATAAATTAGTTGAGCAAATCAAACAATAAGGCAAATAGCCTTTTGACTTGAGATGTATTAGTCAACTGTGTTTGGTTTTACGAGACTCCAAATGACTAAGTCTAAAAGGTCACACAACTCATATTTATTTTCCTAAAAATATAAAACCATTCAAGAGAAGACTAACATGTTTCAGAGCAGCTAAAAGAGTTACCAAACACAAAAATCAAACAAAACCCATGATCATGGCTCACAACACTGGGAACCCATTTTGTGCACTGCTCAAGCTGAATAAAGCTTCATTATACTTCCTCCCCCAAATTGCCTTTATTAAACTGGAAAAAAATAATACTATATTCCTCCCCTCACATGTTCTGTAGTTGAAGACTGTTTGTGTGTGACTTTGTGTGTCCATGGAAAGGAAATTCACATTTATCAGTGCCATCTGGGTCCTGACCATAATGTTGAACATTTTTCAGTATATAAAAGCACTGAGTCAGGTATCTATCTGATCATGTGTCATAAGTAAGCCCTAACACCAGGAATCAGAATCAGATCTTTACTGGAGCTCACCTGCTATTGAATGTTATTACCCCCCAAATCTTGAGCTACCATCAAGCAGGACTCTACATGTGTCCTTCATAACTTCCTTAATATTATTTACTTGCTGTGAATTTACTCCTTTGGTTTCTGTGTAAATGCTATTAGTCCCTCAATATTCAAGTCAAATGAAAACTGCACAAAGATTTTCTCTACCTTCAATCATTAAAACCTTCCCATGCATCTGAGATATCATAATGCTTCATTTATACTCCTCTCATAGACTTTATCACTTATCAATTTGGTTTAGTTATTTATTTTAATATTTCAAAAAATCCACATGAATCATATATGTATAATTAAAGTGAAGTAAAGTTTAGAAGGATATCTGAATGCTGTACAGGTATGAAAGTTAAACATATAGAATTTTTTTTTTAATTATAGGTGGATGTGGAAGTAAGAACACTCCCAAGCTCATTTTTATGAGAACCCTATCACACTTCCACCAAAGCCAGATAAAGATATCATTAAAAAAGAAAATTACAGGAGTTACCATCATGGCGCAGTGATTAACGAATCCGACTAGGAATCATGAGGCTGTGGGTTCAATCCCTGGCCTTGCTCAATGGGTTAATGATCCAGCATTGTGGTGAGCTATGGTGTAGGTTGCAGACACGGCTTGGATCTTGTGTTGCTGTGGCTCTGGTGTAGACTGGCAGCTACAGCTCCAGTTAGACCCCTAGCCTGGGAACTCCATATGCTGTGGGAGTGGCCATAGAAAAGATAAAAAGACAAAAAAAATTACAGCCTGATATCACTGACAAATATAGATACAAAAATCCTTGGCAAATATTAGTAAACCAAATCTAAATATATATTAAAAGGGGTTTACACCATAAAGTGGGAATTATCCCAGGAATGCAAGGATTCTTCAATATCTGCAAATCAATCAGAGTGATACACCAAAACACTAAAATATAAAAAACATATGTACATCACAGGGGACTGAGTGTTACTGGGTCATTTTGCTGTACAATAGAAGATGAAGAAATATTGTAAACCAACTATGCTTTAATAAAAATAAATATATGATCATCTCAATAGTTTCAGAAAAAGCTCTTAACAAAATTCAACACCCATTTCTGATAAAAACTCTCCAGAGAAAGCACATAGAGTAGACTTACCTCAACATAATAAATGGCACATATGACAAACCCACAGCTAACATCATTCTCAATTGTGAAACACTCAAAGCAGTTCTGCTAAGATCAGGAACAAAACAAGGTTGTCCATTTTCACTACTATTATTCAACATAGTTTTGGAAGTTCTAGCCACAGCAATCAGAGAAGAAAAAGAAATACAATGCATCCAAATAGGAAAAGAAGTTAAAGTATCACTTTGCAGATGACAAATCCTATACCTAGAAAATTCTAAAGCTGTTACTAAAAAACTGTTAGAGCCTATCAATGAATTTGGTAGGATAACAGGATACAAAATTAATACAAGGTAATCAATTGAATTTCTATATACTAACAATGAGAAATCAGACAGAGAAATTAAGGAAACCATATCATTTACCACTGCATCTATAAAATAAAGTAATAAAATAAAATAAAATAAAATAAATAAAATAAAATAAAATAAATTAAATAAAATAAAATAAAATAAAATAAAATAATAAAATAAAATGCCTAGGAATCTAGCTGAAGAGACAAAAGATCTGTAGTCTTAAAACTATAAGACACCGATGAAAGAAATCAAAGATGACACAAACAGATGGAAATATATAGCACCCTCTTGGATTGAAAGAATCAATATTGTTTCCCTTGGGAAACCCAAGTCTACTCTTCTTGGCCATGATCTGTTTCTGTTTTATATTTGCTTCTTTGTTGTTTTAGATAGGATCATCTGTTCCATATTTTAGATTCAACAGATTTGTCTTTATCATTCTGGCTTACTTAGTATGAGAGTTTCTAGATACATCCATGTTGCTGCAAATGGCATTAGTTTGTCTTTTTATGGCTGATATATATATATATCTCACATGTTCTTAATGCATCCATCTATCGATGGAAATATAGATGGTTTCCATTTCTTGGCTATTGTGAATAGTGCTGCTATGAACATAGGTATCCATGTACCTTTTTAATGAAAGTTTTGTCTGGATATATGCCCAGCAGTGTAATTGCTGGATTATATGGTAACTCTATATTTAGTTTCCTGAGGTACCTCAATACTGTTTTCCATAGTGGTTGTACCAAATTTAATTCCCACCAACAGTGGAGGAGGGTATCTTTTCCTCCACACTCTCTCCAGCATTGGTTATTTGTTGACTTGTTAATGATGGCCATTCTAACTGTTGTGAGGTGCTACCTCATAGTAATTTGAATTTGAATTTCTCTAATAATTAGTGAGGTTGACCATTATTTCATATGCCTGTTGGTCCTCTGTATGTCTTCTACAGAGAAATGTTTTTTAGGTCTTCTGCCCATTTTTCAATTGTGTTGCTTTTTTGTTGTTGAGTTGCATGAGTTCTTTGTATATTTTGGAGATTACGTCCTTGTCTGCTCCATTGCTGGCAAAGATTTTATCCCATTCTATGGGTTGTCTTTTCTTTTTTCAATGGTTTCCTTTGCTATGCAAAAGCTTTGAGTTGGGATCCTACTGTACAGCACAGGGAAATTTGTGTTATTGAGTCTCTTTGTAGTACAACAGAACCTGAAATTTTAAAATCAAATATACTTTAATATAATAATAAAGAACAAAGATAAAAATAAAATGTGCATGGAAACCCAAATCCTAGAATATCCAAAATTTTGAAAAAGAAAAATACAACTAGAGGAATCAGGCTCCCAGACTTCAGACCATATTATAAAGCTACAATCATCAAAAAGTTATGTTCCAGGTAGGGAGTCAAGATGGTGGAAGAGTAGGGGGACACGCTCGCCCTCTCCCACAAACACAACAACAAAAAAAAAACACATCTATAGGTTAAACAACTTCCACAGAACAGCAATTAATCACTGGCAGAAGAACCTAAACTCGAATAACAGCAAGAATCCCGTGACATAACTGGGTAAAACAAGAGAAAAGAGAGTGAGAGAAGGTGAATCCAAACTGGACAGGTGTTCTTGAAAGGGAACTGTGGAGGAGAAAGGGATCCCACACCCTGGAAAGTCACCTACTCGATGGAAAGATCAACCTAATTGTCGAATCTCCAGATGCAGAGAAGAGTGCAGCAGTAAGTCAGAGTACTGAAAAGCAGAGCGAGAACCAAACAGATCATCTGAACTACTGGCACAGTCACCAAAAATTGAGATGTTTGGGTGGGGGCTAGGCAATGAGACCTTGTCTCCAGAGGTTAGTCCCTGGGAACGGGACAGGCTGGGGTGTGGAGACTGTTTGGGGGGTCTAGGAACTGGTCTGTCAGGTAAGACAGGGCAGAGACTGCCTGGGAGACTAGAAAGCAGAGCATCATGGGGGGAGGGAGCAATACACTAAGGGCTGGGAAGTGGAAAGCCACATCAGAGGGAACCTAGGAGAAGTGTTGGATTTGCAGGAGAGACAAGGTGCCAGTGTTGGGGAGGGGAGAGAAGAAGGGGTGGGCCCCCATAGAATACTCCCCATGCCACAGTGAGCTCACTGGCCCACCAGCTATCAGAAAGCTATGCTTCCCAGTGCATCCCCGAACCCCCTACCCCTCACGAATGTGCCGGACATGGGGCTGACTGCCCTTCCAGAGGGCTGGCCTCAAAAATTGCCAGAAGCCTACCACTGCAGTGGCTTTCCCTGCCATGGTCTGCTTGCCCTCTGGAGGGGCTACATCCCCATGGAGCAACACCAAAAACACCACCAGAACCCAGGAAAAGGCCTGCAGACTAGAAAAACTAGAACAAGCTTGGCTTGGCCATGAAAAATATGCCTAAATTCTCAGGCAGTCCTTACAAGTCGGGCTGCCTGGGGAAGAGATTCTTGGGTTCACAGCAGCACAGCTAGTGAATCCAGCCCTCGGGGGGGGGGGGGGGTGCTGCACTCCTGCAGAACAGCTGCCCAGCACCACCAGCCCACTGCAAGAGCCCTCATGGCCCAAAAAAGCTATAAAAAGCTCAGCCAGGCCATGAAAAGTTCTGCATACATTCTTGGACAGTCCTGAGATGGGCTGCCCTGGGGAAGAGCCTCTTGGGTTTGCAGCAGCCCAGCTAGACACTCCAGCCCTCGGGGGGTGCTGCAGTTCTGTGGAATGCTGCCTAGCACCACCAGCCCCCTGCAAGAGCTCCACAGCCCAAAAACACCAGAGCAAGCTCTGCCTAGCCCAGTGAAATCAGCTTCCATCCTGGTGCAGAACTTCCAGTCCTGTCTGCCCTCAGGAAGTCCTCCTTTGCTTCAGAAAGACCCTGTCAGCACCACCCACCCTCCAGAAAAGCCATGCTGCCACAAAGAAGATGGACCAACAATGCCAGCCCTCAGGAAACATTCCACAGCAGTGCCAAGGCAAACACTGCCCAGCCACAGAGAATACAATTCTACCAGGAAAAAGAAAACAACAAGCAAGATAAAGAAGCTGAGAAACCACCCCCAGTTAAACGAACTGGAGAACTCACCTAAAGCAGCAAACAATGAAACAGAACTCTGCAGCCTGACAGACCTGGAGTTCAAAAGAGAAATAGTGAAAATACTGAAGGAATTAAGAGAAGATATGAACAGTAATGCAGACACCCTCAGAAAGGAACTAGAAAATAGAAGGAGGAGCCAAGAAAAACGAGAACATTCATTTGCAGAGATACAAACTCAACTACGGGCAGTAAAAACCAGAATGAATAATACAGAAGAATGAATCAGTGATAGGGAAGATAGCATAATGGAAATCACCCAATCCGGTCAACAGACAGAAAACCAAATCAAAAAACATGAAAGCAATATAAGAGACCTATGGGATAATAGAAAGCAGGCCAATCTACACATAATAGGAATTGCAGAAGGAGCAGAAAAAGATAAGGGAATGGAAAATATATTTGAAGAAGTTATCACTGGGAACTTCCCAAATCTAAAGGATACTGAGTTCAAGATACAGGAAGCACAGAGGGCCCCAAACAATTTGAACCTAAATAGACCCACACCAAGACACATTATAATAACAATGGCAAAAGTCAGTGATAAAGAGAGGATCCTAAAGGCAGCAAGAGAAAAGCAGAATGTTACCTACAAGGGAACCCCCATAAGGATATGTGACAGAATAACTTTCTCTGCAGAAACTCTACAGGCCAGGAGGGAATGGCAAGAGATATTTAAAGTGCTAAAAGGAAAAAATATGCAACCTAGACTACTCTATCCAGCAAGAATATCATTTAAAATAGAAGGGGAAATAAAATTTTTTTCCAACACACAAAAGCTAAAAGAATGCAGCAATACAAAACCCAGGCTAAAAGAAACACTGAAAGGGCTTCTCTAAACCAAAAAGAAAGGAAGGAAAGAAAGGGAGGAAAAATAAAAAAAGAGGAAGAACTAGGATTGAGGAAACCACAATTAGAGAGCAGTCACTCAAATAAGCCAACATACAGATTTAATCATGAACATGTTTCAAACAAAATAACATTAAAAAGAAAAAAAAAGAGTCATCAAAATCATAAAATGTGGGCAAGGGAAGTAAGGAAATAAATAGACCCTTTTTTGTTTGTTTGTCTCTCTTCTTAATTTTAGTATAGTAATAAAGTGTTTGAACCTACAGGACCATCAGGCCAAAACACACAATTATAGGAAGTGGTTAGCATTCTTAAAAAACAGGGCAACCAAAAGCCAAAATCAAACATTGCATACGAACAAAATGAAAAAAAAACTCAAACAGATAATAATTGGAGACCATCCAACCAAAAAAAAAAAAAAGAAAGAAAGAATGGAGAACCATAGAATCAACTGGAACACAAGGTTCAAAATGGCAATACATAATCATCTATCAATTATCACCTTAAATGTCAATGGACTGAATGCCCCAATCAAAAGACACAGAGTGGCTGAATGGATAAAAAGGCAAAAGCCTTCAATATGCTGCCTACAAGAAACTCGCCTTAGGACAAAGGATACATATAGATTGAACGTGAAAGGGTGGGAAAAATATTTCATGCCAATAGACATGACAGAAAAGCAGGAGTTGCACTACACATATCAGACAAAATAGACTTTAAAACAAAAGGCATAAAGAAAGACAAAGAAGGACACTATTTAATGATAAGGAATCCATCCAAGGAGAGGATGTTACTATCATCAACATATATGCCGCAAATATAGGAGCACCCAGATACATACAACAAATATTAACAGACATAAAGGGAGAAATTGATGGGAATACAATCATAGTAGGAGACTTTAATACCGCCCTCACACCAATGGACAGATCCTCTAGACAGAAAACCAATAAAGCAACAGAGATCCTAAAGGAAACAATAGAAAAGTTAGACTTAATTGATATCTTCAGCACACTGCATTCGAAAAAATCAGAATACACATTCTTCTCAAGTGCACATGGAACATTCTCAAGAATCGACCACATATTAGGACAAAGCTAATTCTCAAAATTCAACCACATAGTAGGACACAAAGCTAATCTCAACAAATTTAGGAGCATAAAAATTATTTCAAGTACCTTCTCTGACCACAATGCCATGAAATTAGAAATCAACCATGGGAAAAGGAAAGAGAAAAAACCTACTGCATGGAGACTAAACAACATGCTACTAAAAAACCAATGGGTCAAGGAGGAAATCAAGAAGGAAATTAAAAACTACCTTGAAACAAATGATAATGAAGACACAACCTCTCAAAATCTATGGGATGCTGCGAATGCAGTGCTCAGAGGGAAATTTATAGCGATACAGGCCTTTCTCAAAAAAGAAGAAAGATCCCAAATTGACAACTTAACCCTCCACCTAAACGAACTAGAAAAAGAAGAACAAAAAAGACCTGGGGTCAGCAGAAGGAAGCAAATTATAAAGACCAATGAAGAAATCAATAAAATAGAGACTCAAAAAACAATAGAGAAAATGAATAAAACCAACAGCTGGTTCTTGAAAAGGTACACAAAATTGACAAACCCCTGGCCAGACTCACTAAAAAGAGGAGAGAAAGAACCCAAATAAACAAAATTAGAAATGAAAAAGGAGAAATCAGAATGGAAATTTTAAAAAAATTAAAAAAAAAAACATGAGAGAATACCATGAACAACTGTATGCCAACAAATTTGAAAATCTGGAAGAAATGGACAATTTTCTAGAATCTTACAGCCTGCCAAAACTGAAGCAAGCAGAAACAGACCAACTGAACAGACCCATCACTAGAAATGAAATTAAAGAAATCATTAAAAACACTCCCTACAAATAAAAGTCCAGGACCAGAGGGCTTCACAGGCAAATTCCATCAAACATATAAAGAGGATCTGGTGCCCATCCTCCTTAAACTCTTTCAAAAGGTTGAAGAAGAAGGAATACTCCCAAAGACACCCTAATTCCAAAACCAAAGAAAACACCAAAAAAGAAAACTATCTTATTCCAATTCCAAAACCAAAGATAACACCAAAAAAGATAACACCAAAAAAGAAAACTATCGGCCAATATCTTTGCTGAATATAGATGCAAAAATTCTCAACAAAATTTTAGCCAACCGAATCCAACAACATATCAAAAAGATCATACACCATAACCAGGTAGGGTTCATCCCAGGTTCACAAGGATGGTTCAACATATGCAAATCAATCTCCAACATCCCTTCATGATCCAGACCCTTGCCAAAGTGGGTATAGAGGGAACATTCCTTAACATAACAAAAGCAATTTATGACAAACCCACAGCAAATTTAATACTCATTGGAGAAAAGCTGAAAGCCTTACTCAAATCTGGGAAAAGACAAAGATGCCCACTCTCACCACTGTTATTCAACATAGTTTTGGAAGCCCTAGCCACAGTAATTAGACAAACAAAAGAAATAAAAGGCATCCATATAGGAAGAGAAGAGATCAAACTGTCACTGTACGCAGACGACATGATACTATACATAGAAAACCCTTAGGACTCAACCCAAAAACTCTTTGAACTGATCAACAAATTCAGCAAAGCAGCTGGATGTAAGATTAACATTCAGAAGTCAGTTGCATTTCCGTATACCAGCAATGAAACATTAGAAAAAGAATACAAAAATACGATACCTTTTCAAATTGCACCTCACAAAATCAAATACCTAGGAATACACCTCACCAAGGCGGTAAAGGACATATATACTGAGAACTAAAAAACTTTAATCAAAGAAATCAAAGAAGATGTAAAGAAATGGAAAGATATTTCATGTTCCTGGATTGGAAAAATCAATATTGTAAAAATGGCCATACTACCCAAAGCAAGCTACAGATTCAATGCAATCCCTATCAAATTACCCAGGACATTCTTCACAGAACTAGAACAAACAATCCAAACATTCATATGGAACCACAAAAGACCCAGAATCGCCAAAGCAACCCTGAGGAACAAAAACCAAGCAGGAGGCATAACTCTCTCAGACTTCAAGAAATACTACAAAGCCACAGACATCAAAACAGTGTGGTACTGGTATCAAAACAGACAGACAGACCAATGGAACAGAATAGAGAACACAGAAATAAACCCTGACACCTATGGTCAGTTGGTCTTTGACAAGGGAGGCAAGAACATAAAATGGGAAAAAGAAAGTCTATTCAGCAAGCATTGCTGGGAAACCTGGACAGCTGCATGCAAAGCAATGCGACTAGAACACACCCTCACACCATGCACAAAAGTAAACTCTAAATGGCTGAAAGACTTAAGTAAGCGACAGGACACCATCAAACTCCTAGAAGAAAACATAGGCAAAACACTCTCTGACATCAACCTCATGAATATTTTCTCAGGTCAGTCTCCCAAAGCAATAGAAATTAGAGCAAAAATAAACCCATGGGACCTCATCAAACTGAAAAGCTTTTGCACAGCAAAGGAAACCCAAAAGAAAACAAAAAGACAACTTTCAGAATGGGACAAAATAGTGTCAAACGATGCAACAGACATGGGCTTAATCTCCAGAATATATAAGCAACTTATACAACTCAACAGCAAAAAAGCCAATCAACCAATGGAAAAATGGGTAAAAGACCTGAATAGACTGTTCTCCAAGGAAGATATGCAGATAGCCAGCAAACACCTGAAAAAAGGCTCAACATCGCTGATTATAAGAGAAATGCAAATCAAAACTACCATGAGATACCACCTCACACCAGTCAGAATGGCCATCATTAATAAGTCCACAAATAACAAGTGTTGGAGTGGTTATGGAGAAAAAGGAACCCTCCTGCACTGGTGGTGGGAATGTAAACTGGTACAGCCACTATGGAGAACAGTTTGGAGATACCTTAGAAACCTATACATAGATCTTCCATATGACCCCAAAATCCCACTCTTGGGCATATATCCAGACAAAACTCTACTTAAAAGAGACACATGCACCCGCATGTTCATTGCAGCACTATTCACAATAGCCAGGACTTGGAAATAACTCAAATGACCATTGATAGATGATTGTATTAGGAAGATGTGGTATATATATACAATGGAATACTACTCAGCCATAAAAAGGAATGACATAATGCAATTTGCAGCAACATGGATGGAACTAGAGACTCTCATATTGAGTGAAATGTATGACAAATACCATATGATATCTGTGGGGAGCTGAGGAGATACAGGAGGCCAAGGAAGGGAACTAGCCTGATGGCACAGTTCCAAAGTAGGGTTCCTAACTGAGGAAAATAAGCCTACCTGCTGGCACAGTTCTGAGGGCAGGTTTAGAAATAATGAAAGGGCCTTACCTGGAAGCATAGTTCCAAGGGCAAGTTCTAAAAATAATGAGGCTCACCTGCTAACCCAACAACAATGGCAACAATAACAAAATAAGGGTTTTGCACAATAGTGCAAGAATAAAAATTGCTTCTTTCAAAACTCAGTCTTTCCTGTTATTTACTTATTACTCAGCCTTTTCTGTAATTTGTTATTCTTTGTTATTTTTCTATATTGTTTTTTGATTCAATAAAATTGGAACAGTAATAAAATAGTAAGACTTTCACCTTGGTGAAATTCTCCCTATTCAGATCTAATGCAAGCAAAAACAAAGTGTTTATTGGTTTGTTACAAGTAAAAATAGTTTTTAGAGTTAGGTAATTGTGGAGAGTACAATAGGTTAGAATAGGTTAGACATATATTATTCTTGATGGAAAAAATAATATTGTTGCTTTTAATAAGTTTTGTAGGGGGCTTTTTAGTTTTATGAAATTAAGTTGCTTTAATATAAAAAATATTTTCTCATACTGTCCCCTGAGCATAACACTTTGAAGTTAGTACCCCAAGCTTTAACGTAAAAAATGAGTTTTTGTAAATGTTAAATTCTTGTGCTTGTGACCTTTCTAGTTGTTAAAGATTAGCTTAAAACAATAATGGGTAGTGCTTGCTAAGAGTAACCACAAGACGTTTTATACTGAATTGCCTTATTTTCATATAATGATTTTTCCACATAACGTTTTGTACCCATTATAATTTTACATGATACATTGTATCCATTATTTTTAATTAAAATTCTTAGAACACAATGTATATCTACTTTACCATGTAGTCTAAAATTTAACCTTCAAGAATATGATCTAAGCGCTGTGATGTAAGTTACAATTAAGCTGCCTATATAAACTGTTATCTATGCTAATAAAATTTGAGCAGTCCAGCGCCCTGAAAGAAGGAACAAAGAGGCTGTCTCTGTGTGCTTTGCCAACACTGTCCATCCCCGGAGGGGTACCCTGGCTGCTGGAACTGGACTCTGGCAGATATCACTTATAACTGGAATCTAATATCCAGCATAAATGAACATCTCCACAGAAAAGAAAATCATGGACTTGGAGAATAGACTTGTGGTTGCCTGACGGGAGAGGGAGGGAGTGGGAGGGATTGGGAGCTTGGGGTTATCAGATACAACTTAGAATAGATTTACAAGGAGCTCCTGCTGAGTAGCATTGAGAACTTTGTCTAGATACTCATATTGCAACAGAACAAAGGGTGGGGAAAAATGTAAACATGTAAGAATAACTTGATCCCCATGCTGTACAGCAGGAAAAAAATAAAATAAAATAAAATAATAATAAAAAAGTGTGTTCCTAGCAAAAAACAGGAATATAATTCAATTAAACAGGATAGAATGCCCAGAAATAAGCCCAAGCACCTATGGCCAACTAATCTATGACAAAGGAGGCAAGAATATACAATGGAAGAAAGAGACTCTTCAGTATGTGGTGCTGGGAAAACTGGACAGCCACAGGTAAAAGAATGAAATTACAACATTCTCTAACACCATACACAAAAATATACCCAAAATGTATTAAAGACCAGATATTCTTAGAGGAAATCAGGCAGTATACACTTTGATGTGAATCATAGCAACAACTTTTTTGATCTGCTCCTTATAATAAGGAAAATAAAAGCAGATACACATGATTGGAACCTAATCAATCTCAAAAGATTTTGTATGACAAAGATAAGCATTAAAAAAAAAAAGACAGTCCATAGAATGGGAGAAAATCTTTGCAAATGATGCAACAGACAAGGGCCTTATCTCCAAAATATACAAACATCTCATACAACTGAACAGCAACAAAACAACAACCCAATTGCAAAATGGGCAGAAGACCTAAATAAACATTTCTCCAAAGAAGACATATTATTGTCCAATAGGCACATAAAAACAATGCTCAACATCACTAATTATTAAAGGAATTCAAATTAAAATTACAATGAAGCAGCATCTCACATCAGTTAGAATGGCCATCATTAACACATCAACAAATAAAAAATGCTAGAGAGAGTAAGGAGAAAAAAGAACCCTCCTACACTTTGGTAGGAATGTAAACTGTTACAAAAACTATGGAACACAATATGGTGTTTTCTGAGAGAACAAAATATAGAACTAACATACTATCCAGCAATCCCACTCCTGGACATATATATGGACAAAAATTTCGTTCAAAAAAAAAAAAACACATTCATCCCTGTGTTCATTGAGCACTGTTCACAATAGCTAAGGCATGTAAACAACCTAAATACTTATCAACAGAAGGATTGATTCAGATGTGTTACATATAAGCATGGAATACTCCTCAGCCATAAAAAGAACAAAATAATGCCATTGCAGCAACATAAATATAATTATAGATTTTCATACTGAGGTAAGTCAGAAAGAGAATGGCAAATACTTTACAAGATCACCTATAATCTAAAATATGGCACAAATGATCCTAGCTACAAAACAGAAATAGATCACCAACTGGGTGGGAATTGTCCCTGCTGAGTGTGGGGGTGGAGGGTAGTGGGATAGACAAGAAATTTGGGGTTGGTAGATGCAAACTATTACATTTGATATTAGATGGGCAGTGGGTAGTTATTGTACAGCACAGGGAACTATATTCAATTACTTGGAGTAGATTATGATAGAAAATGTAATGAGAAAAAGAAAGCATATATATATTATGTATGATTGGGTCATATGTATAAGTATATATATGATTGGGTCACTCTGCTGCATGGAAGAAATTGATAGAAAACTGTAAATCAACTATAATCTAATAAAATAAATAAATGCTCTCTTTATTGTGTACTCTGAGTTGTTCCATCTCAGTATATCCATGCCTAGGAGCCCACTTTTCTTGGATTTTTTTTCTCTTTACCTGTAAGTTGCTTCCCATGTTATCTGTGTTGAATTCTCCCTCATCCCTTGTGAGCATTTCCTCAGGTGCTGTCAGGTGAAATCATCCCTTACTCTGTTCTACTAAGAATAGCATCCATAACCTGAACCAGCATGGCCAAATAGTGAAGGTGTTGGACTTAAGAATACTATCCAAAAGGGGCATAAGCCAAATGATGGAATAGGAGATTCAGGGACTCACACTCCACCAACAGAACTGACATTAAAAACCAATCACCCCAAAAAAGATGGCAGAGTAGGAGCACATGGAGTTCACATCTTCCCAGTAATACAGCTGAAAGGACAAAAAGGATCTGCATAACACTGGGTAGGATTTAAGACCAAAAAAATAAAAAAATAAAAAAAGCAAAAAAGCAATGATGCAGAACCAGTTTGGGACCTGTGCACAAGGGAAGGATCTGAAGGAGAGAAGAAGCAGCTGTACTTGGGGGAGTCCTCTCACTAGTAGGGAGACCAGCTGGGACAGAAAAGCAGCTTTAGTTGCTCAGAGGAAAGAAAAACAGCTGGCCTGTGTCAGGCAGGACAAAATAAATCGTACATAGAGGATCTGAGCAACTGTCCTGTGCTTCCAAACTCAAGACACGTGTCTGGCATACTGAGTGCTGGAGAATGGAGTTTGCAGAACAGACCTGGGATAGAATTGCTTGTTAGCTTTGCTACACAGCCTGAAGGAGGGGAAAGGAAAAGTGTTGCACAAAGTATATTTAGAGAGGAGCCCTGGGCCACACAGAAGCTAAGCACAATTATTAGCTAATGTGTGGGGTGTGGGACCACCATTATAGCCTCCTTTCCCACGCAGGCCCCTGACTCTACAAGCTCTAGATGTACCTGATTGAGCTAGGCTGTGCCCCCTTATCACAACCCCAATCCCTCCCACCTGAAAAGACACTTGCATGGCCAATTGTTGCCATGCCCCATTCCCCCAGCACAATCATCCTTGCCCTGCCTGCTATGGATCTACTTCCTCCAAAGCAGCAACTTGCTGTCTCACCCACCTTTGCAGCTATTACCTCAGGAGTGATCATCTGCATGTGGATTGTACATACACAGAGGTGGAGGTGAAATCACAGCTAAGTCCTGAGGCTCTTTGATTAACAAATAAGAGCTGAAACCTCTCCTCTCAGCTGCATGAAGCACCCATTTATACATCCACTGCTGGCCTTATAAATTTAATATAGGTGGAATACCTGAATGGACAATGAGTCTTCCCACAGCTGAAAATGGACTGGCTTTAGTAGCTGTGGGCATTGTACCTGCACACACATCAGGGGTTGGACAAGGAAAGAGCTAGTACTGATTCCATATCTGCAACAATGAGCCCATGAACACAAATACTGCATCCCTGGGCCCTGATCTCAGTTAATCAGTGCTGGTAGCCAGGTGAAAAATTTTCTGAGAAACACCAAGGCCAATATCCAACATACTCGATTAAGGTGGTGCTGAGAACAGTGGTAACAGTGTAATTTGCAAGCCTGCACAATGGGTGAACAATGATTCAGCAGAGCACATTCACAGATGAACAGCTACAGTGGAGCAATCAATATTCAGAGGCTCCTCTCCCAGGGTTAAGTGCTGCAATTTCTCCTACAATACATTGCAGATCAGAAATAGCTGCGAAACATATCTGGGGGCTTCTATCTATCAACTAGGGAACATATCCTGCCCCTAACAGGGCTGTGAAAAACACAGAGAAATAGAGGGCCCAGAAAAATATCCAGTTCAGGCTCTAGTCACCACAACATGAGTCACATCTTCCATTACGGGGATAATGGCCTGCACATACTGACGAAAGAAATGGCATGAATCCAAACTAAAAACTGTGCTGTGACAAAAAATATTAAAACAAGATAGGCTGCCTAAAGTCATACTGAGTTGACAGCCACCTCTAAACACAAACCATGGTAAAGATATGAAGGACATGACCACTGGAGGAAAAAGACACAGCTCAACCACCAATAGAGGATATCATTCCCTCCACCTAGGAAGCCTGCATAAAACCCTGGAATGGTCTAACCCACTAGAGAGCAGATATTAGAAGCAAGAGGAACTGAAATCTGCAACCTATGGAGAAGAGAAAAAAATAGAAAAGATAGACAAAATGACATGACAGAGAAATTTTTTCAGACAAGGGCACAAGATAAAAAACACACAAAAACAACTAAGTGAAGAGGAAATAGGTAATCCCTCTGAAAAAAATATATAATAATATCAGCAAAGATGATCCAAGACATTGGAAAAATAAATGCACAGATCAAGAAGTTACAGGAAATACTTAACAAAGATCTGAGAGATTTAAAGAGTAAACAAAAAGATGAACAATACAATATCTGAAATAAAAAAAATGCACTGAAAGGAATCAATAACAGAATAGTAACTGAAGTAGGAGAATGGATAAGTAATGTAGAGTACAGAGCAATGGATATCATTGAAACATAAAAGAATAAAAAATGGAAAAAAAGAGGACAGTCAATAAAAGATCTAAGACAGAATTAATTGTACCAATATTTTCATTATAGGGGTCCAAGAAAGAGAAGAGAGGGAAATAAAGGGGCTGAGAAAATATTTGAAGATATTATAGCTTAAAATGTCCCTAATATGGGAAAGTAAACACTCTCTCAAGTCAAGGAAGCATAGAGAGTCACACACACAAGATAACCACAAGAAGAAACACATCAAGGCACATATTAATCAAACTGACAAAAATTAAATACCAATAAAAATATTAAAAGCAACAAAAAAAAACATACAAGAGAATCCCCATAAGTTTATCAGCTAATTTTTCAGCAAAAGCTCAACAGGCCATGAGAGATTGCTATAATATGTTTAAAGTGATGAAAGGGGAAAAATTCAACCAAGAACACTCTACTCAGCAAAACTCTCATTCAGATTTGATGGAAATATCAAAAGATTTACAGACAAGCAAAAGCTAAAATAATTCAGCACCACAAAACTAGGTCTACTACAAATGCTAAAAAAATTCTCTAAGTCGATAAAAAAATGCAAATAGAAAAGAAGAAAATTATGAATGGAGGAAAGCTCTCTAGTAAGACAAACATAAAATAAAGTAGTATATCATCCACAGACAAATATGACATCAAAGCCAGTAATTCTGAGAATAGAATTAACATAGAATATTGAAAATGCATTTGAAATTAAGAAACCAGCGACTAAAAAGAAAAAAAAAAGAATGTAAAGAGAATGCTATATCAAAACGTCATGGGAACCACAAAGCAAAAAACCTACAATAAGCATGTTCAAAAAAAAAAACAAAAACAACTTTAATACAACATGAAAACTAGTCATCAAATCAAAGGGAAAATTACACAAGAGGAAGGAAAGAAAAAGTCCAACAATAACAAACCCAAAACAACTAAGAAAATTAACTAAGAAAATTACAATAAGGACATACATATCAATAATTACCTTGAATGTAAATAGATTAAATGTACTAATCAAAAACTTAGACTGGCTGAATATATATATATACTTACAAAAGACCCATTTCAGATCTAGGTATCCATACAGACTGAAAGTGAGGGAATGAAAGAAGATATTCCATGAAAATAGGAATCAAAAGAAAGCTGTAGTAGCAATATTCATATCAGAAAAATACATTTCAAAATAAAGAATGTTATGAGACAAAGAAGGACATTACCTAATGATCAAAGTATCAACCAAGAAGAAGATATAAGAATTGTAAATACATATATGCACTCAACATGTGAGCATCGCAATGTATAAGACAACTGCTAACAGATATAAAAGGATAAATCAACAGTAAGACAATAATAATGGGGGACATCAACACCTCATTTAAATCAATAGACAGTTCATCCAAGCAGAAAAATTAGTCAAGAAACACAGACTTTGAATGACACATTTCACCAAATATATATATATATATATATATATATATATATATATATATATATAAAACGATTGCATCTGAAACAGCAGAATACACATTCTTCTCAAGTGCACATAGAACATTATCCAGGATAGATCACATCTTGGGTAACAAATCAAGCTTCAGTAAATTTAAGCAAATTGAAATAATAGCAAGCATTTTTTCTAACCACCACACTATGAGACTAGAAATCAATCACAAGAAAAAAACCTCAAAAAATACCAACACATAGAAGGTAAACAGTATGATACTAAACAACAATGGATGACTGAAGAAATCATAGAGGAACTCAGAAAATCCCTAGAGAAAAATGACAATGAATAATGATGATCCAAACCCTATGGGACACAGCAAAAGCAATTTTGAGAATTTTATAGAAATGTAACTCACCTCAGAAAACCCAAAAATCCCAAATAAACAACTGTAAGATATCTGTAAGATAGAATTTTACAGACAAGTACCATTAAACTGGCTTTACAAGAAATGTTATGGGTCTTCTCTAAGAAGAAAATAAAAGGCTGCAAGTAGAAATATAAAAACTAGGAAAAGAAAAATCTAATTAGAGACTAAAGGAAATACTCAATAGAGTATATGTGTATAGATAGATGATGATGATAGATAGAAAGATAGATAGATGATAGATAGATAGATAGATAGATAGATAGATAGATAGATAGATAGAGAATTAGTTAGTTATAGCTATAGTTATATATGCCACATGGCAACTATAAACCAGAAGTCTGTAGTAGATACAAACACATAAAAGCAAAAAAAGAATACAAACATCATGATAAGGATACAGTTCAAGTCACAAGTGAAGAGAGCAAAATAAGAAAGAAGGATCCAGAGTTACAAAAAAGGTGGATTATGAAGACCCTGAGCTCACTTTCTCTCAGGGGCATAACAAAGTTATAGCTATTTATAGGACAACTATTTATGTAAAAGACGAGAACAAATGATAAATGACCTCCCACAACTAAAGGTATAAAGAAGGGACCACAGAAGATGGGGAGGAAGAGCAGAGTAATGGTGTAGCCAAAACACACATTCCTGACTGGATGACACACAAACGGGAGAATAATTACAATTGCAGAGGTTCTACTAAAGTAGCAAAGTAAGAGTCTGAGCCCCTTATTGGGCACCACAGCCTGGTGGTGGTCCTGCCCCAGGAAGGTGAGCCCTCAGAATATTTAACTTTGAAGGCCTGTGGTGCTAATTTTAAGAAGACCTAGAAACCTATGGAAAAGAGACTCAACATTTAAAGGGGGTACAACAAATCTGACATGTTCTAGGACCTAGGGTAGAAGCAGTGATTTGAAAGAAGCCTGGATCTAGCTTAAATGCTGATCCTCAATAATCTCCCATAGTGGAATAAGGCAACTGGAACTCGCCTTGGGGATAGAGACACTAGCATCAGCTATTTTGGGGCACTTATTCTACCCAATGGACACTGATGCTGGCAAAGAAAATTTTGGAACACTTTTCTAAATTATTAGTCTCACCTTTACCCAACATCCTGAAAGTACCAGTACTGGTATACCTCCTGTAGGCAATTAACTGAGCTCCAACCATCAGTAGACATGCTGCCTTAAGACCCTCTGAGCCAAGAGTTACATCTAGACATAGCTCTGTCCAACAGATGGCCCAGGACCTGGTCCAGGAAACATCACCTCACACCAGTACACGGGCACTAGAACTGGGATAACCTTGGCCTTTCAGCCAGAGATTTTGTGACACCTTTGCACCCACCAGTAGGCAGGCACCATCCCCAGAATACTCTGGATCCCAGACTCACCCACCAGTGGATAGAAAACAGACCTAGGACAACCTACGCTCCACAGACTACCTTAGGAGACCCCAACCCACCCACCAATAGGCTAGCATCAGCCTGGTTATGCCCATCAGTTGTCCAGATATAGTTCTAGGACTGGGCTTCCCCCACTACTAGATAGGAAATATCTATGGTATCCCCTATAATAGACACAGAGATAAAGAAGATGCAATCCAAATATAATACTAAAGATAGTCAGAAAATGCCAAGAGAATAAAACAAAAGAGGAAGGAAAGAAGAAAGAGCCAAAGAAACAATCCAAAACAACTAAGAAAATGACAATAAATACATAGGTATCCATAATGACCTTGAATGTAAACAGATTAAATTCTGAACCAAAATATACAGACTGATGAATAGATACAAAAACAAGTTCCATATATATGCTGCTTTCAAACGAACCAATTCAGGCCTAAGTAAACACACAGACTTAAAGTGAGGGGATGGAAGAAGTTATTCCATGCAAAAGAAAAAAAGTAAAAAAGAAAAACTGGAATTGCAATACTCATATCAGACAAAATAGACTTTAATAAGATAACAAAGTTCATAAGAGACAAAGAAACACACTACATTATGATCAAAAGATCAATCCAAGAATATATCAAAATTTTAAACATATATGCACCCAGCATTTGAGAACCACAATATAAAAATGAGGCAACTGCTAAGAGCCATTAAAGGAGGATTATGACAGCAACAGAATAATAGAGGAGGACTTTAGCATCCCACTTCAAGATCATCCAAACAGAAAATCAACATGCAAACACAGGCCTTAAATGATACACAAGACCAGACAGATGTAACTGATATTTATAGAGCAACCCATGCCACAGTAGCAGAATATATATTCTTCTCAAGTGAAGATGGAACATTCTACAGGATAGATCACAACATGGGCCACAGATCAAGTCTTGATAAATTTTAAATAGGTGAAATACTCCCAGTCTCTTTGGTTAGAACATGATGGAAGATAGTATTAAAAAAATAGAACGTATGTGTGTGTTTGGCTAGGTCACTTTGCTGTACAGCAGAAATCGAAGGAACATTTTAAATCAACTATAATTTTAAAAAGTAAGAAAAAAAAAGAAATCATTTCCAACATTTCCTCTGACCAAAATATGAGACCAGAAATCAACTGCAAGGGAAAAAAATTAGCAAAAAACACAAACTCCTGGAAGCTGAATGATATGCTCCTAAACAACAAATGGAACACTAAAGAAATCAAAGAGTAAATCAAAATATACCTAAAAACAAATGACAGTGGATTTACGTTGATCCAAAACCTATGGGGAGTGTCCATTGTGGCTTAGTGGTAATGAACCTGACTAGTATCCATGAGGAAGTGGGTTCAATCCCTGCCATTGCCATGAACTGTGGCGTAGGTCAAAGAAGTGTTTTGTATACTGCATTTCTGTGGCTGTAGCATTGGAAAGCAGCTGCAGCTCTAATTTGACCTCTAGCCTGGGAATTTCCATATGCCGCAAGTACAGTCCTAAAAAGACAAAAAAATAAAATAAAATAAAATAAAAATAAAAAAGAAACCTGTAGAACACATCAAAAGCAGTTAAGGAGGGAAGTTTATAACAATTTAAACTTATCCAGGAAATAAGAAAAAGCTCAATTAAACAACATAAACATCCAAAGAAAGAAAATCTAGAGAAAGAACAGACAAAGCCTAAAATTAGAAGGAAAAAAAAATCAGAAAGATCAAAAAAGAAATAAATAAAATAGAGATAAAAGAGCAGAGGAGGTAAATGACAAAAGTTGGTTCATTGAAAAGACCAAAAAAATTGATAAATTTTGGGGGTTCAAATCAATACAATTAGAAATGAAAAAGGAGAAGTTACAACTGACATCACAGAAATACAAAGGATCATAAGACATTACTATACACAACTATTTGCCAATAAAATGGCCAACCTGAAAGAAATGGACAGCTTCTTACAAATGTACAAACTATCAAGACTGAACCAAGAAAAAATTAGAAAATATGAATAGACCAATCACAAGTGCTGAAATTGAAAATATGATAAAAAAAAAACTTACTTAAAACAAAAGTCCAGTACCTGATGTCTACATAGGGAAATTCTATCAAACATTCAGAAAAGAGTTAATGACTCTTCTTCTGAAAACCAGCCAAAGGATTTCAGAACGAACAGTCCACAGCTCGTTTTATGAGGCCCCCATTTCTGATACCAAAACTGAACAAGATAACACACACACACACACACACACACACACACGCACACACAATTACAGGCCAATATCACTGATGAACCTAGATGCAAATATTCTCAAGAACTATTATCAAACAGAATCCAATTATATATTAAAAAGATCATACACCATGATTAAGTGAGGCTTATCCCAGAGATGCAAGGATTCTTCAGTATCTGCAAGTCAATCAGTACAATACACCTCATCAACAATCTGAAAATTACAATCTGAATATATTTTGATAAAATTTAGCACCCATTTCTGATAAAAACTCTCCATAAAGTGGGTTTAGGGGAAGCCCAGCCCAACATAATAAAAGTTATATATCATAAACACACAACTAACATTATTCTTAGTAGTGAAAAATGCAAAACATGTCTGCTAATATCAGGAACAACACAGGATATCCACTCTCATCACTTTTATTTATCATACTTTTGTAAGACCTAGCCATGGCAATTAGAGAAGAAATAAAAGGAACCCAAATTGAAAACAGAGCCCTAAAACTATCATCCTCACCAATGACATTATACTATAGGTAAAAAACCTAAAGATGCTACCAGAACACAGAAATTGATAGCATTTCTATATACTAACAATGAAAGATCACAAATAAAAATTAGGAAAACAATACCATTTACCATCACATCAAAAAGAATAATATAACCAGAATAAACCTACCTGGAGAGACAAAAGACCAGTACTCTGAAAGCTCTAAGACACTGATGAAAGAAATCAAAGATGAAAAAAAAGATTTAAAAATATACCATGTTCTTGAATTGGAAGAGTTGATATTGTCAAAATGATTATACCAGCCAAGGCAATCTACATATTTAGTGAAATCCCTATCAAATTAGCAATGATATTATTCTCAGAACTACAACAAAATAAATGAAAATGTATATGGGAAAACAAAAGTCCCTAAAAATCAAGGGAAACATTGTAAAAGAAAAATAGAATTGGAGGAAACATGCTCACTGGCATCAGACTATACTACAAAAGAACAGTCATCAAAACAGTATATTCCTGGCCCAAAATCAGAAATACAGTTCAGTAGAACAGGAGGGAAAGCCCAGAAATTAACCCAAGAACCTACTGTCAACTAATCTATGATAAACAGCCAAGAACAGACAGTGTAAAGATAGTCCTTTCAATAAGTAGTGCTGGGAAAATTGGGCAGCTATATGTAAAGGAATGAAATTAGAACATTCTCTAACACCATACCAAAAAATAAGACCCCAAACTGGAATAAATGACTAAATATAAGGCCAGATACTACAAATCTCTTAGAGGAAAGCACAGAACATGATATGTCATTAATCACAGGATCACCTTGTTTACCTCCTACAATAAGAACAATAAAAATAAAAATAAACCAATGGGAATTAATTAAACTCAAAAAACTAATGAAGAGTTTTCTGGTAGAATATTTTGGATTCTCTAGGTATAGTATCACATCATCTGCAAATAATGGTAGTTTTACCTCTTCCTTTCCAATTTGGATTCCATTTATTTATTTTACTTCTCTGATTGCTGTGGCTAGGATTTTGAAAACTATGTTGAAGAGTAGTGGCCAGAGTGGACATCCTTGTATTGTTCCTGAGCTCAGAGGGAATTCTTTCAGCTTTTCACCATTGAGAATGATGTTAGCTCTGGGTTTGTCATATATGGCCTTTATTATGTTGATGTAGGTTCCCACTATGCCCACTTTCTGAAGGGTTTTTATCAGAAATGGGTGTTGGATTTTTCCAAAGGCTTTTTCTGCATCTATTGAGAGGATCATATGGTTTTTATTCCTCAGTTCGTTAATGCGGTGTATCACATTAACAAAATGATGGATTTGCAGATATTTGCAGATATTGAAGAACATTTTGCATCCCTGGGATAAATCCCACTTGAACATGATGTACAATCCTTTTAATGTATTGTTGGATTCAGTTTGCTGGTATTTTATTGAGGATTTTTGCATCGATGTTCATCAGTGAAAGTGGCCTGTAGTTTTCTTTTTTGTGGTGTCCTTGTGTGGTTTTGGTATCAGGGTGATGGTGGCCTCATAGAATGAGTTTGGGAGTGTCCCTTCCTCTGTGATTTTTTTGGAATAGTTTCAGAAGGATAGTTGTTAGCTCTTCTCTAAATGTTGGATAGAATTTGCCTGTGAAGCCATCTGGTCCTGGACTTTTGTTTGTTGGAAGTTTTTAGTCACAATTTCAATTTCAGTACTTGTGATTGGTCCACTCATCTTTTCTATTTCATCTTGGTTTAGTCTTGGAAGATCATGCTTTTCTAAGAATTTGTCCATTTCTTCTAAGTTTTCCATTTTATAGGTGTAGAGTTGCATACAGTGGTCTCTTATGCTGCTTTGTATTTCTGTGATGTCTGTGGTTACTGCTCCTTTTTCATTTATTTTCTTGATTTGAGTCTTCTCTCTTTTTTTCTTGATATCGCTGGTTAAGTGATTATCAATTTTGTTGATCTTTTCAAAGAACCAGATTTTCTTTTCATGGATTTTTTCTATGGTTTTCTTTTTTTCTATTTCATTGATTTCTGCTCAGATATTTATGATTTCTTTCCTTCTATGAACTTTAGGTCTTGTCTGTTCTTCTCTCTCGAGCTGCTTTAGATGTAAAGTTAGCTTGTTTATTTGAGCTTTTTCTTGTTTCCTGAGGTGGGCTTGTATTGCTATAAACTTTCCTCTTAGAATGGCTTTTGCTGCATCCCATAGGTTTTTGAGTGTCATATCTTTGTTGTCATTTGCTTCTAGGTATTTTTTAATTTCCTCTTTGATTTCATCAGTAACTCATTGGTAGTTTAGTAGTATGTTGTTTAGTCTCTGCATGTTTGTGTTTTTTGCAGTTTGTTGTTGTTGTTGTTGTTGTTGATTTCTAGTCATATGGCATTGTGGTTGGAAAAGATACTTGGTATGATTTCAATTTTCTTAAAGTTAACCAGGCTTGATTTGTTGCCAAGGATTTTATCCATCTTAGACAATGTTCCTTGTGCACTTGAGAAGAATGTGTATTCTGTTGCTTTTTGGTGGAATGTCCTATAAATATCTATTAAGTCCATCTCGCATAATGCTTCACTCAGGGCCTGTGTTTCCTTACTGATTTTCTGTCTGGATGATCTGTCCATTGCTGTAAGTGGGGTGTTAAAGTCCCCCACTATGATTGTGTTATTGTAGATTTGTCCTTTTAAGGTTGTTAGCAGTTACCTTATATATTGTGGTGAACCTAGGTTGGGTGTATAGATATTTAAAATTGTTATATCTTCTTCTTGGATTGATCTTTTGATCATTATGTAGTGTCCTTCCTTGTCTCTTAAAATATTCTTCATTTTAAAGTCTATTTTGTCTGCTATGACTATTTCTAACCTAGCTTTCTTTTGATTCCTCTTTGCATGGAGTATTTTCCTCCATCCTCTCACTTTTAATTTGTGTGTGTCCCTAGAAGTGAAGTGGGTCTCTTGAAAAAAGCATATATATACATATATATGGGTCTTGTTTTTGTATCCATTCAGCCAGTCTATGTCTTTTGGATGGAGCATTTAGTCCATTAACATTTAAGGTAATTATTGATATGTATGTTCTTATTGCCATTTTATTAACTGTTTTGGATTTGTTTTTGTTGTTTTTTTACTTCCCTTCTTCTCTTGTTCTCTCCTCTTGTGGTTTGATGACTATCTTTAGTGTTGTATTTGAGTTGATTTTTCTTATTTGTCTGTGAATCAATTGTAGATTTTTGGTTCACAGTCGCCCTGAAGTTTTGATATAGGAGGTTAGACCTCATCAATGAATTTGCCAAAGTTGCTGGGTACAAAATGATTATACAGAAATTTACTTCATTTATAAATAATAACAATTAAATATCAGAGAGAGAAATTAGGGAAGCAATCCTATTTACCATCACACCCTAAAGAATAAAATACCTAGGAGTAAGCCTACCTAAAGAGACTAAAGTCCTGTACTCTGAAAACAATAAGATGCTGATGAAAGACGTCAAAGATGACACAAACAGATGGGAAGATATACCATGATCTTGGATTGGAAGAGTCAATATTATCAAAATTACTATACTACCCAAGGCAATCTACACATTCAATGCAATCCCTGTCAAAAACCAAGGACATTTTTCACAGAACTCAAACAAAATAGTTTAAAGTTTGTTTGGAAGCACAAAAGACCCAGAATAGCCAAAGACATCCTCAAAAAGAAAAATGGAGCTGGAGGAATCAGGGTCCCAGACTTCAGACTATACTAAAAGCAACAATCATCAAAACTGTATGGTACTGGCACAAAGACAGAAACATAGATAAGTGGAACAGGATAGAAAGCCCAGAATTAAACCCATGCACCTCTGGTCAACTAATCTATGACAAAGGAGGCAAGAATATACAATGGAGAAAAGACAGCCTGTTCAATAAGTGGTGCTGGGAAAACTGGACAGCCACATGGAAAAGAATGAAATTAGAACACTTCCTAATGCCATATACAAAAATAAAATCAAAATGGATTAAAGACCTAGATATAAGACCAGATACTGTAAAACACTTAGAGGAAAACATAGGCCAAACATGCTCCAACATAAATGACAGCAACATCTTCTCAGACCCACCTGTTAGAGTAATGACAGATAAAACAAAAATAAACAAATGGGACCTAATTAAACTTAAAAGTTTCTGCACAGCAAAGGAAACCCTAAACAACACAAAAAGACAAAATGGGAGAAAATCTTTGCAAAAGAATCAACTGACAAGGGACCCATCTCCAAAATTTATAAACACCTTCTGCAGCTCAATACCAAACAACAAACAACCCCATCAAAAAATGGGCAGAAGATCTAAACAGACAATTCTCCAAAGAAGACATATGGATGGCCAAAAAACACATGAAAAGATGTTCCACATCACTCATTATTAGAGAAATGCAAATCAAAACCACTATGAGGTACCACCTTACACCAGCCAGAATGGCCATCATCAAAAAGTCTACAACCAATAAGTGCTGGAGAGGCTGTGGGGAAAAAGGAACCCTATTACACCTATTATGGAGATTCCTCAGAAAACTAAAAATAGAACTACCATTTGATCCAGCAATCCAACTCTTGGGCATCTATCCAGAGATAACCATGACTCAAAAAGACACATGTACTCCGATGTTCATTGCAACACTATTCGCAATAGCCAAGACATGGAAACAACCTAAATGTCCATTGACAGAGGAATGGATCAAGAAGATGTGGTACATATACACAATGGAATATGACTCATCCATTAAAAGAAATGAAATACCAGCATTTTTAGCAACATGGATGGACCTAGAAATTATCATGCTAAGTGAAGTCAGCCATGCAATGAGACACCAACATCAAATGCTATCACTGACATGTGGAATCTGAAAAAAGGACAGACTGAACTTCTTTGCAGAAGAGATGCTGACTCACAGACATTGAAAAACTTTTGGTCTCCAGAGGAGACAGTTTGTGGGGGGTGGGGATGTGCTGGGGTTGTGGGATGGCAATCCTGTGAAATTGGATTATGATGAGCATTGTACAACTACAAATGTAATAAATTCATTGAGTAATTTAAAAAAAATTATGGTTTCCAAAGGAGACAAGTTGTGAGTTTGGGGGATACACTGAAGTTTTGGGATGGACATGCTGTGAAATTTGGTTGTGATAATTGTTGTACACCTATAAAAGTAATAAAATTCATTAAAGAAAACATTAAACTCAAAATTGTATGCATAGAAAAAGAAACCATTAAAAAAATACAATAGCAGTAACAAAAAACAACCCAATTGAAAACTGGACAGAAAACCTAAATAGTCATGTCTCCAAACAGTCATATAAATAGGATGTAGGCAAATGAAAAAATGTTCAACATCACTAATTATTAGAGAAATGCAGATTAAAATTGTAATGAGGTATCAACACACCCAGGTCAGAATGTTCACTATTAACAAGTCTACAAATAAATGCTGGAAAAATTGTGGAGAAAGGGAAATCTCATTTCTGGGGAGAATGTAAATTTGCATAATCACTATGGAAAGCAGTATGGGAAGTACTTCAGAAAATTAAATATAGAACTATGATATCATCCAGGATTCCCACACCTGAGCACATATCCAGTCAAAAGTTTTATTCAAAAGCTGCATAACCTGAAGCCCTATATTCATTGCAGCACTAGTCACAATATACAAGTCATGGAAACAACTGAAATGTCCATCAGCAGGTGAATGGATTAAGAATATGTGGTTTATATATACAAAGGAGTACTATTCAGCTATTGAAATGAATTAAAGAATGACATTCACAGCAACAGGGATGCAAATAGAGATTCTCATACTAAGTGCGGTAAGTCAGAAAGTGAAAGACAAATACCACATACATCACTTTTATGTGGATCTAAAATACGGCACAAATTAATCTATCTACAAAACAGAAACAGACCCATGTACATAGAGTCTTGTGGCAAAGAGGGATGGGGGAGGAAGTGGGATGGACATGGGGATTTGGGTTTTGGTAGATAGAAGGTATCACATTTAGAATGGATGTGCAGTAAGGTCTAACTGTACAGCACAGAAAACTATATCCAACTTCTTGGATATAAGAGAGTATGATGTAAGAGAGTATGAGAAAAATAATATATATATATAATATATATATTATATATATATAATATATATATAATATATATATAATATATATAATATATATATAATATATATATAATATATATATAATATATATATAATATATATAATATATATATATATAATATATATATAATATATATATAATATATATATAATATATATATATATAATATATATAATATATATATATAATATATATATAATATATATATATATATATATATATATATTATATATATTATATATATATATTAGTTGGTTACTAAATAGACTAAATGTTCCAACTAAAAAAAAAAATCGACTGGTGAATGCCAGAGGCCAGCTCCGGCTGCCAGGGAGTGTACACTTTCCCAAAGAAGATGGACGGATGTTGGCTTTTGCAATGGAGATGGCCTCTTTTTCCCTTCTTTCAGGGTGCTGGACTGCTCAAATTTTATTGGCATAAGTGGTTAATTATATAGACAATTTTTCATTACATATTACATCATAGTGTTAAAAGTACATTGGTCAACTATTAGGCTTTGTTTTTTGATCACATGGTACAGTAGCAATACTTCACATTTTAACATCTTCAACTTAACTAAATTTAATGAGTACAATTCAAGGACAAACAGGTGCAGCATATCATGTGGGAAAGAGGAGACCTAGCACAAACTATCTCATGGCCAGCCAATTCCCACAAGCTGAAGAAGTTACAAACACAAAAATCCTGTCTTCAGACTAGTGTCTATCTTCA
The DNA here is from genome assembly GCF_054392235.1 of Sus scrofa. Classification (NCBI taxonomy): domain Eukaryota; kingdom Metazoa; phylum Chordata; class Mammalia; order Artiodactyla; family Suidae; genus Sus; species Sus scrofa. The sequence continues at coordinate 61,903,366 of NC_139384.1, read as the reverse complement.
AAGTGTCCTTGGCAGGGAAACAGTGTGAGAAAATACAAATCAACTTAGCTAGCTACCGCTAAAAGTTTCTAAAATCAAGGACAAAACTCAGAGCTGGGTTTCTTTTGATCAAGAATAATATATGTCTAACTTCTATAGACTTCATTAAAATCCTAACTCTAAAGTTTACTGTATAACTGGTTAGTAGATAAACACTATGTTTTAATTAAGTTGGATTTAAATAGGGGAAAGTCCTTTAGGATGAAATTCTTATTATATTATTGTTGTAATTTTATTAAATCACAAATTGCCACAGGAAAATAAGAATAATAAGTAAATAATCAGGAAAGACTGAGGAAAACTGAATAACAAGTGAATAACAGAAAAGACTAAGTCATCCATGGAACAATCCCCACTCAGCAACACAAAATGGAAATTATTTCCTGGGAAATTTAGATTTCCACCTATGTCAGCAGGTGAGTCTTACTGTCTTCTGGGGCCTGTCCTCGGAGTTGTGCCATGCAGGCAGGCATCCCCTTGTTTAGGAACCTGCCCTCAGAACTGCACCGTTTGGGCAGGCCCCTTTTTCTGATTGGGAGCCTGCCCTCGGAATTGCACCATTTAGGCAAGCTCCCTTCCTCAGCTACTTGTATCTTCTCGACTCCCCACTGGTGAGTGGAATAGAAAATAAAACCCATATATATGCTATCTACAAGCGACGTATTTCAGTTCTAGGGACATATCCAGGTTGAAAATGTGAAGATGCAAAAAGATGTTCCAGGTGTTTCTGTTGTGGCGTAGCAGTAATAAACCCAACTGATATCCATGAGTAAACAGTTTTCCATTTCAGGAGTTTGAATGTATCTTGTCATTCTCTTTTTGTAGAGAAATAAGCTGACAACTTAATGAAGTGTCCCTTGTAAATAACTCTTTGTTTTTCTCTTGCTGCCTTTAGAGTCCTCTCATTATCTTTAAGTTTTGCCATCTTAATTATAATAACCGTTTTTGTAGATCTACTTGAATTCATCTTGTTTGAGATCCTCTATCTTTTCTGTATCTGGTTATACGTTATCATCTTTAAGTTCAGAAAATTTTAAGCTATAACTTCTTGAAGTACATGTTGATACCCTTTTATCTTTCTTCTTGTACTGGGATTTTTATTGTGCATAGTTTGGCATGCGTTATGTTATCCCATAGTTCTCATATATTGATTTCACTTTTTTTAATTTGTCTGTCTTCTGTTCTATTCCCCGTTATTCTGTCTTCAAGATAACATATTCATCTTTCTGCATTATTCATGTTACTATTGTCTTTAGCTCAACTTTTTCTCAGCAAATGATTTTTCTAAAATTTTTATGCTATCTTCCGTCACATTCCAACCCAAGAGATTGGACATTTTCCCTGTACATTGGAGTAGGACCCCATTTGTTATGCATTTCAAATGTAACTGTTTCTATCTACTAACCCCAAACTCTCCTCCATTCCACTCCCTCCCCCACCTCCCCTGACAACAACAAGTCTGCTCTCCATGGCCATGAACTATTCTGTTTTATACATAGTATCATTTGTGCCATATTTAAAATTTCATATGTAAATGATATCCCATGCTGTTTGTCTTTATCTTTCTGACTTACTTCACTTAGTATGAGAATCTCTAGGTGCATTCATGTTGCTGCAAATGTCATTATTTTGTCTTTTTTTGTGCGTGTTTAGTATTCCATTTTATGTATGCACAACATCTTAATCCATTAACCTGTCAAAGGACATTTAGGTGGTTTCCATGACCTGGCTATTGTTAATTGTGCTGCACTGAACATAGGGGTACATGTATATTTTTTAATGAAATTTTTGTCTGTATGTATGTCCAGAAGTGGTATTGCTGGACCATATGGTTGTACTATATTTAGTTTTCTGAGGTTCTTCCATACTGTTGTACCAATTTGCAATCCCACAAGCAGTGAAGGAAGTTTCCCTTTTCTCCACACCTTCCCTAGCATTTCTTGCTTGTTGACTTGTTGATTATAATCATTATAATTGTTGTTAGGTGGTTTTTATTTGCAATTCTCTAATAATTAGTAGTGTTGAACATTTTTTATGTGCCTACTGGCTAATTTTAATTAACTCTTCTTTATAATTTCTGGTTACTTTTTGTATTAATCTGCACTCCTATATATACCCTTTCTTCATTCATTCAATATTATTATTACCTAATTTTTGAACATAGGGTCTAATACTGGAGAAGTCTGTTTTCATTATTCTTCCAAAGGAATTCTCTTCATCTTTCTATTGGGCATGGTTTTCCAATGCTTCTTTATTTTTCTTATATTTCTCTGACTCTAAGGATATTGAAGAAACAGTTATTGACTGTGGTTTTCATGAGCTTTAATATGTGGGATCATCCCTGTTTTGCCTACAGGAGTCTAATAATTTGGCATGAGGGCTGTTTTTAGTATGGATGCCTATCATGTTTTTTTTTTCAGTGTGTGCTGAACATTGTTACATTGAAAGCAAGTATGTTTGGTATTGTAGTCACCAGAGCCTTCAGTGGATGTTTAGTGGGGCTTCCCCTTTGCTCTGTGGTTATCACAGCCCTGTCAGGTGCAGGGTTTTCTCCCCACTTGCTGTAAAAGAGGCCCTTAGGTCCATTTTTAATATGTAGTGTGTGGTAGGTGGGACTGGAGTTCTTCTATTGACAGCCAATGACTGTCTCTCTGGAGGAGTTGTCCACTGGGAAGTGCACCCAGTGACATCAAACTGTCACCTATTGTGTGGACTCACAAAGTACAGTACCATTGGCACTGCCCTCATGATCACTCCAACTATGAGGATAGTTGGCCCAAGTGTTCCTCAGGCACTATATTCACATAGCCATCAGCACATATCCATTTGTACAAGTCTGCTGAAATCAAGCACTGAGACTGCTATAGCCATATTCAAGGACCCACTGTTTCTTTTTTTAAAATTAATTTTATTTTTTCTATTATAGTTGGTTTACAGTGTTTGTCAATTTTCTACTGTACAGCAAAGAGACCCAGTCTCTCTCTCTCTCTCTCTCACACACACACACACACACACACATATCTATATATACAATATTTTTCTCACATTATCCTCTATCATGTTCCTTCACAAGTGACTAGATATAATTCCCTGTGCTATACAGCAAGATCTCACTTCTTGTCTACTCCAAATGCAATCCCACCTGCTCCTATTTACACATGGCAACCACAAGTCTGATCTCCAAGTCAATGAGTTTCTTTTCTCTGAAAATGTTCATTTGTGCCATATATTAAATTCCAGTTATGAGAGATATCATATGGTAGTTGTCTCTCTCTTTCTAATTTAATTCACTTAGCATGAGAGTCTCTAGTTCCATCCATATTGCTGCAAATAGTATTATTTTGTTCTTTTATATGGCTGAGTAATAGTCCACTGTGTATCTATACCACATCTTCATAATCCACTCATCTGTCAATGGACATTTAGTCTTTTTCTATGTCTTGGCTAATTTGAATAGTGCTGCTATGAACAGAGGGGTCGATGTATCTTTTTGAAGGAAAGTTTTTTCCTGGATATATGCACAAGAGTGTGATTACTGGGTCGTACTTTAGTTCTACTTTTAGTTTTCTGAAGTACCTCCATACTGTTTTCCATAGTGGTTGTGTCCCAATTTACATTCCCACCAACAGAGTAGGAGAGTTCCCTTTTCTCCACACCCTCTCCAACATTTATTTGTGGACTTATTAATGATGGCCATTCTGACAAGTATGAGATGGAACCTCATAGCAGTTTTGAGTTGCAATTCTCTAACAATTAGTGGTATTGAGCATTTTTTCATGAATGTGTTGGCCATGTGCATATCTTCTTTGGAGAAATGTCTATTCAACTCTTTTGCTCATTATTCAATTGGGTGTTGTTTTTTTATTTGATGTTGAGTTGTTTATGTTGTTTGTATATTTTAGAAATTAAGCTCTTGTCAGTTGCACTGTTAGAACCTATTTTCTCCCATTCCATAAGTTGTCTTTTTTTTAATATATACATAGTTTCCATTGCTCTGCAAAATCTTGTCAGTTTGTTTAGATCCCATTGGTTTATTTTTGCTTTTATTTCTGTGGCCTTGTGAGTCTCACCTAAAAAAAGATTTGTATGGTTGATGTCAGAAAATGTTTTGCCTATGTTCTCTTCTAGGAATTTGATGGTGTCTTTTTCACGTCTAAGTCTTTAAGACATTTTGAGTTTATTTTTGTGAGAGGTATGAGTGTTTGCTCCAGTCTCATGGACTTACATGCAACTGTCCAGTTTTCCCAGCACCACTTGCTGAAAATACTTTTTCTCATTTAATATTCTTGCCTCCTTTGTCAAAAATTAATTGACTATAGGTGTCTGGTTTTATTTCTGGGTTCTCTATCCCATTCCATTGATCCGCATGTCTGTTTTGGTACCAGTACCATGCTGTCTTGATTACCATAGCTTTGTAATACTGCATGAAGCCTGTGAGAGGTATGCCTACTGCTTGGTTTTTGTTCCTAAGAATTGCTTTGGCAATTTTGGGTCATTTATGGTACCATATAAATTTTTGGATTGTTTGTTCTAGTTAGCTGCAAAATGTCAATAGTAATTTGATAGGGATTGCATTGACTTTGTAGATTGTTTTAGATAGTATGGCCATTTATATGATGTTAATTCTTCCAAACCAGGAGCATGGAATATCTTTACATTTATTTGAATCCTCTTTAATGTCCTTGATTAATGTTTTATAGTTCCCAGCTTATAAGTCTTTCACATCCTTGGTCAAGTTTATTCCCAGGTAATTAATTTTTGGTGTGCAATTTTAAAAGCTACTGCATTTTTATATTCCTTTTCTAATATTCCATTGTATGTATCCTGCTACTTTGATGAATTCCATGATCAGTTAAAGTAGTGTATGTGTGCAGTCCTTAGGGTTTTCTAGATAGAGTATCGTGTCATCTGCATACAGTGACAGTTTTACCTCTCCTCTTGCTATTTAGATGCCTTTTATTTCTTTTGTTTTTATGATTGCTGTGGCCTGGATTTACACTACTATGTTGAATAAAAGTGGTGAGAGTGGGCGTCACTGTCTTGTTCCAGATTTTAGTGGGAAGGCTTTCAGCTTTTCTCCATTGAGTACTATGTTGCTATGTCATAAATGGCTTTGATTATGTTAAGGTATGTTCCCTCTATAACCACTTTGGTAAGAGTTTTTATCATGAATGGATTTTGGAAATTGTCAAATGCTTTCTCTGCATCTATTTAAATGATCATGTGTTTTTTTATTTTCTTTAGCTAATATGGTGTATAACGTTGATTTGCATATGTTGAACCATCATTTGAACCTGGGATGGATCCCACTTGCTCATGGTTTATGATCTTTTTTATATGTTGTTGTATCTGGTTGGCTAAAATTTTTTTGAGAATTTTTGCCTCTATGTTCATCAAAGATATTGGCCTATAGGTTTCCTTTTGGTAATAATTTTGGTTTGGGTATTAGGATGATGGTGACCTCATAGAATGCCTTTGAGAGTGTTTCTTCTTCTTCAAACTTCTGTAAAATTTTAAGATGGATGGGTATAAGTTCTTCATTGTATACTTTGTAGAATTCTCCTATAAGCCATCTGGCCCTGGACCTTAATTTGTAGGGAGTGTTTTTATTTCATATTCAATTCTATTTCTAGTGATAGGTCTGTTCAGTTGATCTATTTCTTCTTCATTCGGTTTTGGTGGACTGTCAGTGTGTAGAAAGCTGTCCATTTCTTCTAAGTTGTCAAATGTGTTGGTGTAAAATTGTTCATAGGATTACCTTAGGGTTTTGGTGGGGGTTTTGTTTGTATTTCTGCAGTATCTGTTTTGATGTTTCCTTTTTCAATTCTTATTTTGTTTATTTGAGCTTTTTCTCTCCTCTTTTTGTTGAGTCTGGCCAGAGATTTGTCAATTTTGTTTCCTTTTCAAAGAACCAGCCATTGGTTTTAATTGATTTTTTATATTGTTTTTGAATCTCTGTTTTATTGATTTCCTCTCTGATCTTTATGATCTCCTTCCTTCTGCTGACTTTAGGTTTTATTTTTTCTTTTTCTAATTCATTTAGGTGGTCAATTAAGTTGTCAATTTGAGATTTTTTTTTTCAGAGGAAGTCCTGTATCTCTATGGATTTCCCTTTGAGCACTGGTTTTGCGAAATCCCATATATTTTGAGTTGCTCTTTCTTCATTATCATTTGCCTAGAGGTATTTTTTAATTTTCTTCTTGATTCCCTCTTTGACCCATTTTTTTTTTTTTAGGAGCGTGTTTTTTATTCTCCCTGTAGTCAGGTTTTTCTCATTTCTTTTCCTGTGGTTTATTTTTAGTTTCATGCCATTATTGTTAGAGAAGATACTTGAAATTATTTCTATATTCTTAAATTTGTTTGGGTTACTTTTGTGACCCAGTAGGTGTTCAGTCCTTGAGGATATTCCATATGTCCTTGAAAAGAAAGTATATTATATTTTTTTTTTGGATGTAACGTCCTGAAAATGCACATGGAGCCTTTTTGTAAGCTATGGAACAAGCTCAGATCCTATGTCTGCCTCTAGGTGCATATGCTGCTAAACCCCACAGCCACTAAAATCAGATATTCCCAACCACTGGCACATCAACAATCCATTCAAATATCCTATATGTTCTCTGTTTACAAAGTTTCCATCTATAGCAGTGTAAATCTATTGATAACACAACCGATAGAATACCCACTCAGATTTCAACCCTAGGGATTGGCTCACATAACAGTCCTTCATCCATGTGTGGTCACCCCACACACACACACACACACACACATATGCAAGCTCTTATATACTTCCAAAACTAGTAGAGGCAGTGCCATACCAGCTGTAATGACACCAAAAATGAGGCTTCTATATCTGGGCTCTGTTTTCACATGCATTAACAAATTGTCTTCTCTGGTGGATCCAGACTATGTCTACACATACCCCTGGTTGTGACTCCAGTACCTTCAGGCTATGTCCTCACAGACAACTCTAGTCATCTTCTTAGGTCTTTCTTCTTAAAACTAAGATTAAGTGCCCACTCCATCATGCACCAATAGAGAAGCATCTTAGGCTAATGAAATGGCCATGAAAATCTCTGCTTTTTTCCATCTGTTCAGCCAACTGTAATATAGATGCTGCACATTTTTCTGAGTCTTAGAAAGTCTGTATCTGCCCCACATGACCTCCCAGCTAGGAAAGGAAACTTCAAAGTTAAAAATACTTTTCCACGTTCAGAGCTCTCTCCAAGGGCCATAAGCCCCATTATGATTCTTTTCTTTTTTATTATTTTGTACTACATAGCTTGTTATATGGCGATCTCACTTGCAACTTTGGTTGTATGAGGTCTTCTGCCAGTGTTCAGTAGGTATTTTGTGAGAACTGTTTCAAATATAGATGTATTTTTGATGAATTTCTGGGAGGAGATGCACTCCATGTCTTTCTATTCCAACATCTTGAATTCCTATCCAAATAGCCTTTAAAAATTGTTACAAGAGATAAAGAAAGTCATTACATAATGATAAAGTGATCCATAGAAAGAACATATAGCAATTGAAAATGTATATTCAACTAACAGGACCACCTAAATATGTAAAGCAAATGTTGACAGAAAATTAAGGGAGAGAAAATCAAAGTAACCCAATAGTAGTAGGAGTAACCAACACTTTAAAATATCAGTGAACAGATCTTTCCTATGGAAAAACAATAAAGAAAACACTGGCCTTAAATGACACATTAGAGCAGATGGACTTAACAGTATATGCATACTAAATTAAATATAGTATATATAAAGCCATCCATTCAAAAGTATTAGAATACACATTTTTTTCAAGTGCATGTACATTTTTTCTTCTGAATAGAATACATGTTAGGACACAAAATAAGCCTCAGTTGATTTAAGAAAACTGAGTGGGAGTTCCTGTTGTGGTGCAGTGGTTAACGAATCCGACTAGGAACCATGAGGTTGCAGGTTCGGTCCCTGCACTTGCTCAGTGGGTTAACGATCCGGCGTTGCCGTGAGCTGTGGTGTAGGTTGCAGACGCGGCTCGGATCCCGCGTTGCTGTGGCTCTGGCGTAGCCCGGTGGCTACATCCCGATTCGACCCCTAGCCTGGGAACCTCCATATGCCGCGGGAGCGGCCCAAGAACAACAAAGAAAAGACAAAGAGACCAAAAAAAAAAAAAAAAACTGAGTGCATACCAAGCAGATTTCTGACCACATGGAAGGGAAATAATATGTGACTAAACAGTCAATAGATTCTTGAACAAATCTAAGAGGAACCTGAAAAAAATATTTAGAGGAAATCAAAAATGAAAACTCAATGATCCCAAATCAATAGGATACAACAAAAGCAGATAAAATTTGTACATTTATAGATAGATAAGCTTATATCAGGAAAAGATAAAAATATGAAATAAATGACCTAACGGTATCTCTAAAAGGACTAGAGAAAAAAAAAAAGAACAAACACTCTGAAAGATAGTAGAAGAAATCATAAAGATTAGAATAGAAATAAATGAATTAGAGAAAAAAAGTAGGAAGGATCAATGAAGTTAAATACAGTTCATTGAAAGATAAAATTGATAAAAACTTAGCTGGACTCTAAGAAAATGGATAAAGAGAGCCCTAAATAAATTTGAAATGAAAAATGAGAAGTCACAAACAACACCACAGAAATACAAAGGATCTTAAAAGATTATTTTTAAAAACCTACGTGCTCAAAAATTGGACAACTTAGAAGAAAAAAAAAAGTCACATTCCTAGAAATGTGAAATCTCCCAAAATTAACTAGGAAGAATTTTTTTTTAAATATGAGCATGCAAATTATCAGTAATACAGTTGAATCAGTAATAAATAAAATCCCCAAACACAAAAGCCCAATAGCAGATGGCTTTACTGGTGAATTCTAACAAATATTTAAAGAAGAATAAGCAAATATCCTTTTCAAACTATTCCAAGTACTGCAGAAGAAGGAATGCTACTAAAATAATTTTACAATGCCTGATTTTATATTATCCTGACATAAAAACCAGGCAAAGATACCTCCAAACAATAAAAATGAATACAGGCCAATATCACTGATGAACATAGGTACCACTGCTATGTATTTCATACAAAATATTAGCAAACAAAATGCAACAATGCCTTAAAAGGGTCATAAACCATGATCAAGTGTTATTTATTGTGGGGATAAAAAGATGGTTCAATATACACAAATCATTCATGTGATACACCACATTAACAAATTGAAGAATAAAAATCAACAATATGACCATTTAAAGAGGTAAAGAAAATTAAAAAAAAAAACTTTTGACAAAATTCAACAACAGTTTATGATAAAATCTCTCCACAAAGATGGTATTTAGGGAGCATAATAAAAGCCATATATGAAAAAATGATAGATAACACCATTTAATTGGGAAAACCTGAAAGCATTTCCATTAATATTGTTAACAATACAAGGAAGCCCACTCTCACCACTTCTTTCCAACATAGGATTGAGACTGCTAGCCACAGCAATTAGATAAGAAAAATGTAAGATATCCAAATTGGAAAGAAAGATGTAAAACTCTCACTGTTTGACAGACAGACCAATGGAACAGAATAGAGAATCCGGAAATAAACCCTGACACCTATGGTCAATTAATCTTTGACAAGGGAGGCAGGAACATCAAATGGGAAAAGGAAAGTCTATTCAGCAAGCATTGCTGGGAAACCTGGACAGCTGTATGCAAAGCAATGAAACTAGAACACACCCTCACACCATGCACAAAAATAAACTCAAAATGGCTGAAAGACTTAAATATACGACAGGACACCATCAAACTCCTAGAAGAAAACATAGGCAAAACACTCTCTGACATCAACATCATGAATATTTTCTCAGGTCAGTCTCCCAAAGCAATAGAAATTAGAGCAAAAATAAACCCATGGGACCTCATCAAACTGACAAGCTTCTGCACAGCAAAGGAAACCAAAAAGAAAACAAAAAGACAACTTACAGAATGGGAGAAAATAGTTTCAAATGATGCAACTGACAAGGGCTTAATCTCTAGAATATACAAGCAACTTATACAACTCAACAGCAAAAAAGCCAATCAATCAATGGAAAAATGGGCAAAAGACCTGAATAGACATTTCTCCAAGGAAGATATACAGATGGCCAACAAACACATGAAAAAATGCTCAACATCGCTGATTATAAGAGAAAGGCAAATCCAAACTACCATGAGATACCACCTCACACCAGTCAGAATGGCCATCATTAATAAATCCACAAATAACAAGTGCTGGAGGGGCTGTGGAGAAAAGGGAACCCTCCTGCACTGCTGGTGGGAATGTAAACTGGTACAGCCACTATGGAGAACAGTTTGGAGATACCTTAGAAATCTATACATAGAACTTCCATATGACCCTGCAGTCCCACTCTTGGGCATCTATCCGGACAAAGCTCTACTTAAAAGAGACACATGCACCCGCATGTTCATTGCAGCCCTATTCACAATAGCCAGGACATGGAAACAATCCAAATTCCATCGACAGATGATTGGATTCGGAAGAGGTGGTATATATACACAATGGAATACTACTCAGCCATAAAAAGGGATGACATCATGCCATTTGCAGCAACATGGATGGAACTAGAGAATCTCATACTGAGTGAAATGAGCCAGAAAGACAAAGACAAATACCATATGATATCACTTATAACTGGAATCTAATATCCAGCACAAATGAACATCTCCTCAGAAAAGAAAATCATGGACTTGGAGAAGAGACTTGTGGTTGCCTGATGGGAGGGGGAGGGAGTGGGAGGGATCGGGAGCTTGGGCTTATCAGACACAACCTAGAATAGATTTATAAGGAGATCCTGCTGAATAGCATTGAGAACTATGTCTAGATACTCATGTCGCAACAGAAGAAAGGGTGGGGGAAAAAACTGTAACTGCAATGTATACATCTAAGGATGACCTGACCCCCTTGCTGTACAGTGGGAAAATAATAAAAAAAAAAAAACTCTCACTGTTTGACAATAACATATTATACCTAGAAAATCTAAAAGAAAAAAAAAAAAAAACCTACAAAACCCCATCCATGAATTTGGCATAGTTGCAGGATGCAAAATTAATATATAGAAATATGTTGCAGTTCTATGCACTAATAATGAACTATCACAAAATGAACTTAGGAAATAATCTTTTTCTAGTCACATCAAGAAGAATATAATAGTTAGGAATAAACATCACGAAGGAGGGAAAAACTTATACTCCAAAAACTATAAAATATTTTTGAAAGAAACTGAAGACAACACAAACAGATGGAAAGATATACTATGTTTGTGCATTGGAAGAATTAATGTTGAAATAATCATATCCCAAACTACAGCTTCAATGCAATCTCTATCAAAATACTACCCAAATAGCCAAAACAATCTTGAAAAAGAAGAGAGTTGGAAATATGCCACTCCCTGATTTTACTGTACTACAAAGCTACAGTATTCAAAACAATATGGTGCTTAAACAAAAGCAGACACATATATCAATAGAACAGAATAGTAAGCCCACTGTGGTGTAATGGGTTAAGAATCTGACTACAGAGGCTTGGGTCACTGTGGAGGCATGGATTCGATCCCCAGCCCAGCACAGTGTGTTAAAGGATCCATCATTGCCACAGCTTTGGCATATGCTGCTGCTGTGGTTTAGATTTAATCCCTGGCCTTGGAACTTCCATATGCTGTGAGTGCAGCCATTAAAAAAATAGTAGAGAACACAAAAATGAACCTACACTTATATGGGCAGTTAATCCATGACAAAGGAAGTGAGAATATGCAATGTGGGGTCATGACAAATATATGTCAATAAACAAAAATATAAGTAAATAAATTCAAGAAGAAATAGGTAATCTGAATACACTTAAAAATAATAAAGTTAACATATTCCCACACTGAAAATTTTAAAACCTTATAGAATTATCCATAAATTCATTTGAATTTTTAAAGATGAAATAAATCAATTATTTAAAAACTCTTTCAGAATAGAGGAGGAATTATTGAAATGACCAGTTTTCCTTATAACCATACAAAGACAAATACATTAGTAGAGACCAAAATTTCACATCAATATACCTCTTGAATGTAGATGATAGGTTTTTTTTGTTTGTTTTTTGGGTTTTTTTTTTTTTTTTTTTTTTTGTCTTTTTGCCTTTTCTTGAGCTGCTCCTGTGGCATATGGAAGTTCCCAGGATAGGGGTCTAATCAGAGCTATAACCACTGGCCTACACCAGAGCCACAGCAATGCAGGATCCAGGCCACGTCTGCAACCCACACCATAGCTCACAGCAACGCTGGATCTTTAACCCACTGAGCAAAGACAGGGATTGAACCCGCAACCTCATGGTTCCTAGTCGGATTCGTTAACCACTGCACCAAGACGGGAACTCCAAGATGATACTTTCTTAACAAACTATTAGCAAACTAAAGTAAGAAACTTAGAAAAGTGACCATAAACCATGATCAAGTGTAATTTAATCTAAATACTAAAGATTTCTTAGCAATGTAAAACTATTAATCTAATACATTTATTAATATACAAAAAGATATGTGCATGTTTCTATCAACAGACACAGGAAAAAAATATCATTTAACAAAATGAATTTATGTAAAAATTCAGCAAGCTAGGAACAGAAATAAATATCCTCAATCTGACATAGAACTTGAGAAACAGGAAACGGCATATTTAATTGAAATGACTGAGGCATTTCCCTCTAAAATCAACAAGACAGGAATATCTCCCCTCACCATTTCTATCTAACATTGTACTGGACAATGAATCCAGGGTAAATACAGAAGACAAGATTAATCCTGGCTGGAAAGCAAGAGGTAATACCATGTATATTTACATAAGACATGTAATCTAAGAGTTTCACTAAAAAAATGATTAGAAACTTGCTATGAGTTCAGCAAATTTAAAGGCATACCATATCAATAAGTGAAAATTAATTTTGTTTTTGAAACCCAGCACTCAACAATGAAAATTTAAATAAGAAAACGATTGCATTTATACTAGGAAGACATTTCTGGGGAGGTGCAGGTCCAACCAGAAGAAAAGAATCTGCACATTCTCCAGTGAAGAAACATCACTAATGCAGATCAGGATGATGATAATGAAATGGAAGAGACACAGGCTCACTGAAGAAACTAAGGAAGATGAAATGAAGGATGAACAAGTTCCTCTCATTTTCATTCAACTGTTAATTTGATTGATAGCCTAATCAACATGATAGATCTGATTTATTCCTATTTTATATTATCTGTTGGTTGATTTCTATTTTTTTATAGGCCAGCACTTAAAAAATAAAATCAAATCAGTATGTTTGCACACATAACACACATGAAAAATGCACTCTGTGAATCAAAATAACCATCTTCTACTAATTTGTGGCCCCTACATAAAAAAAAAACACTAAATATCAGCAAGAGAAAACAGTACTTATTCTTGTCTTGCATCTGGAAACTGCCTGTGAGAGCTATGAGGATCTTGACTTGGCTCAGCTGTGAGACTCTAAGCCTCAGATTGTCATCACTGGGATAGCTGGTCAAATTCTCCTCATGATAATTACAGAGGTATGAGAAGGCAAGTGTAGACATAGAGGCTTCTTAAGGCTTAGATTTGGAAGTGACACACTTTCAAGTCTGATTAGATTTCATTCATCAATGCAAGCCACGTGGCTAAAGCCAAAGTCAAGGGGCAGACATACGCTTGGATTTTCCATGGGAAAAATGAAAAAGTTAACTGACAAAGGGTAGGGAAGAATAAGAACAATAGTGTCAATAACTCAGTCTACCTCAGAATACACATAGATAGCTATAGTAAAAATAAAATCACATACTTTTAATAACAGTCACCCAAATGTTTAATTCATTTATGCTTATTATTTTTGAATACTTAAGGTCCTAAAATGTCCTTTTTCTATACAGAATTATATGAAAATTTAGCCCAAATGATGTGACTATGTCCCCAAAAACCCAACATCCAATATTGGAACAGGGGTATGATAACCATGATAAACTCATTCTAAAAGGAAAAACAATAGCAATTTTTTGTCACACAGGGTATATTCCTGAATTGTTTAGTCTTACCTTAGGGTTCTTAAAAAATTATTCCTCAGTTCTAGTCTATCAGTAGCAATTCTGGATCCATTATTTGTCATATTTACTGGTCCTATCTATTGAAGTGAAAAGGGGGACATCTTCCTTTTTCAACATCATCCTCAGACACTTCAAGGTAATACACAGGATAATTTATCCATTTTTAGATATTAATTAACTTTCTCAGCCTGCTTCATGCCTACAGAAACAGAATGATACTGTGATCTTTATTATATCAGTCTTTTTTCATCTCTTTTAGTCTAGGTTGATGGAATCTTTAATAAATTTGTCAAAAACTATGTAAATTTCCTTTGCATTGGATTTCATTCAAGTCTAAGACGAAGAAAAAATCCACTTCAAAGAGTGAATGAATGGCATTGCAGCAACAGGCTTACTTTAGTTATGAGAATTCATTGGCAATTTCCTGGACGTGGAATTTATCCCCAGCCTATGAGATAGTGATTAGGCCCTTCATGAAGAAACTGGAGATGATAACCTGTTTTATTTCCACTGTGGCAAGTGCCTGAATTTCTGGTCTCTCTATTCCCTCAGTTTTGTTTGTACCTTACTTGTCTTGTTTGGGGGTTTTCATCTCTCTATTTTAATACCTTATTAATTGTAGCTTACAGAGCTAGTTTATGCTTTTAGTGTTTTGCCTGGAAATACACTTTCTTAAGTTCATAATTTATTGGGTACCCTTATATTTTCCATGTTTCCACAGGAAAACATAGTACCAAAACTTTCATCATTACATAAGACAAGTCACCATTTATTAAGCTTTTTGGAATGTATACCTTATGAATGTGTACAGTCCCAAAGCAAAGATCACAGCATTAGTTTTGTGTTAAAGTAAAAATATATATTCAGTTCTAAAATTATATAAATCTGGGTTTCATTAGGAAAATGAATCTACTAGCAGGGCCCTAATACTGAAGAGTTTTATATAAGAATAGGAATTACGTGAACAGCCTAGGAAACATACACACATGGAAAGCTACTAAGTCACCACTTGACTTTGAAAAACTGGTATGGGTGGAAAAACTGGAATCACAGTATTATCTGAGAAGGTGTTTGCATTAGATACCCAGGGTGAAACTAAATCATAAGAACTAATGGAAATGTCTGTGACATTGCCGCATAAGGAAAATCTCCACTGTCTAATGAAATCACATCAGACCCCAAGAAATAATGTTCTCCATTTTAATTTCATTATACCAATTTGAATGAGGTTCACATCCTTGTAAAATTCTAATCTGGGATAATAAAATGAAGGGGATTCTGGGAAACATGGTATGCAACGCCTATTCTTTTTTTGGGGGGAGAGTGTACCCAAGGCATATGGAGGTTCCCAGGCTAGAGGTCGAATTGGCGCTGTAGCTGCTGGCCTATACCACAGCCACAGCAACACCAGATCTGAGCTGTGTCTGTGACCTACACCACAGCTCACAGCCACACTGGATCCTTAACCCACTGAGCAAGGCTAGAGATCGAACCTGCATCCTCATGAATACTAGTCAGATTCATTTCTGCTGAGCCATGACGGGAACTCCAACATGCAGCTCTTAGATACGAGTGGTGGGAGGGATCACAAGGGGACAGTAGAGGATCTTGAACACGTCCCTTGAAATTGACTGGGTGAAAACCTGTGTTTGAACTAATTATGATCAATTATGTAATATTTTACCTATGAAAACCGATAACCTCACTTTGATAATTAATCCCAAACTACTTTCTCTTATGTAGTTGTAATCTCAAAGACATTTTAAATCAGCTCTGGGTCAAGTTCTGACTCTGGTGTTTATGTTCTGAATGATACTGCCTTTCTGAAAAGATGATTGTTTCATAAGAAGAGAACGTTTTAAATAAAAATATAGGAAATATGATTTTAAACTGGAAAACATAATTTCAAACTTAAAAAATGTAAATTTATGAAAAAGATATGTTTGTTCTTTGATAGCTGCAGCACCTAAATTACAAACACTTTCAATTCCCATGTGTACCTACCATGTGTACAATATAGCTGGCAAATGGAAAAACAGAAAACAATATGATGGATTCTGAGAAAGCCACTGCAAAAGTAGAAATCCAGAGTAGAGATGCCAAATGCAGGTAATATGAATAAATACCAAAATTGAAAATTCCTCCAGACTTTCTCCAGTCTTAATTAGTTTTGACGTTTTTTTAATACTGCCAATGGTCTCAAGAAGAGATATTTATCTCAATTCCCTAATGTGAAGAAACTGATGACACAAATTTCCCATCCTGCCTTCTTGATTTAAACCTGATGTCCTGGCCTTGTAATGGTAAAAGCAGATTCATTTATTTAGTGTGGCTCAGATTTTCTCTCCGTTGGAGCAGAAAAGTTGGAACAAGAGGTATGTGCTCTAAATGCTGTGTTTTTCTTTTTGCTAGAGTGTTCCTTGTTAACTTGTCTCTTCAGAATTTTATAAAATTGCAAAGAAAAAAATGGGCAAAGATGTTGCACTACCATTGCTGTTGATTAGGTAACTCTGACTTTAGGGGTTTTTTTTAACCTAGCTATACTACATTATACTTTGCTTCATATTGCCATGTGTCTTAGTTAATATATGATTCTTTCTCTACAAATTTCTCTAACCTGGTGTGCAGCAATTCTGAGGCTGACCAGACCTCAGTCAGTCATGGAACTCCTGAACTTTTCATAAGACAGAATTGAACTCTGTTCTTAAATAATTTTAGGACAATTGTGTCAAATATAACTCAACCAATTCAAATAGGAAATGAAAAATTGAAATATTCAGGCAAAGCAGTTCTTAAGCAAAATTGATAATATGTAGAAGGAAGAATGTTACTACTTTTTTTAAGTAAACTGGGATGCAGTACTTGTGAGATCACTATGCTGGATTGTAATGATGGAACTTTATGTTTGGTTTAACCCAACTGCTCAATATACTCATTTGTCTCCATTCATTCATTCACTGTACTTGGACTGTTTAATGTTTTAGATTACTTGGGGGAATAAATGGCATCCGCAAAAGGAAAATAAATAATTATTTAAAATGTTTTTCAACTAAGTACTTGCTAAGTAGGATATCCGTGCTTTTTTTAATTTCTTTCAAAGACAATTTCTCTGAATAAAAATTAATACAATAAATGCTTTAGACTTAACTTTGAAGTTGTGAGGGTGACGAGCAGGCATACCACTGACCTTCTGTCCTATACAGGGATGTTCCCTGAGTTTTTTCCTCTCTCGTACAGGGTGTGCACACCTCTTGTCATCCTACTTTGTACAAAGTCTGCAATTTCCTTCTATGTGCTAGATTGGCACTGCCCCTGCCCTGCATCGGTCTGCAGCCTGCATTCCTTTTTGCCCTGTACAAGGTCTGCACTCCACCTGACCTCCTCCCTTGCGCTAGATCTACAATCTTTCTGCCCTCCTTAGACTGCACAAGGTCTGCACCTTGAGTACTTGCCTATCCTGCAACATAATTACACCACCTCTGTACTTCTGTCCTTTTAAATATCTGCACCCAAGTGTCCACCTCCTCTGTAAATGTTTGCACTACATCTACCCTCCTGCCCTGCACCTGATCTGCAACCCAAGCTGCCCTGCAACCATGAGGCAGGCTGCACACTTTCTGCTCTCATGCTCCTGATGCTCCTGTTTATGGAGATTTCTTGTTGAATAAATTATAAATTCCAGCAATGGAAATGGCACTAATGGAGAAAATATTTATGATATCAAGTTTTCAGCAAACCAGTTATGTTAGTGCCATTAACAACATTAATATTAACATTGCATCAGCTTTGGCTTCTATCCTAGATGAGCTACTATACCCAAAGTGGAAAAGGAAATTTAGTGAATTACTTTATTCAAGTCACAGTTTTACTTAACCTGAGTTTCCTACTTTATCTTTCTAATCATCACATGAGGTTAGTCCTTTTATATTTTGAGTTACAGTTAAATAACTTTGCTATTTATACAGTGGTTACACCCACAGGTCTGTTTCATAATCCACTCTAGATTTGTGGCCAAAATACCATGTGGCCTCTCAGAGATTTGAAAGATTGATTCTATACCAGTACAACTTCATATTTTAAAAATAGCTTACAGGACTTTATTATTGGAAAATTGTTTAACAAAATCATATACATGGGAAATATCTTAAAATAATCACTCTTACTTTCTTTCTCAGGAGAGAACTGTAACCAAACCATGTATTCATTGTATCAAAATTCACAGAATCAAACATCAAATGCTGATTTTATCCTTGTGGGGCTATTTGGTGAAACCAGACACTCCATCCTCCTCTACACTGTGGTCTTCATCTTCTTCTTGATGGCCCTAGCTGGGAACACCCTCCTCCTCATCCTGATCCATGTGGAGCCCCGCCTGCACACCCCCATGTACTTCTTCATTAGCCAGCTCTCCCTCATGGACCTTCTGTACATATCAGTGACTGTGCCCAAGATGCTCATGAGCCAGGTGACAGGAGATCATAAAATTTCTCCCTCAGGTTGTGGGATCCAGATGTTCTTCTATCTGACCCTCGCTGGAGCTGAGTTTTTCCTTCTGTCTGCCATGGCCTATGACCGATATGCTGCCATTTGCAGACCCCTCCATTACCCACTGCTGATGAACCTGAGAGTCTGTGTATGCCTGGTTTCTGGATGCTGGTTCCTAGGAATGATTGATGGTTTGTTGCTCACCCCCATCACTATGAGTTTCCCCTTTTGTCATTCCAGGAAAATCCTGAGCTTTTTCTGTGAGGCTCCTGCCTTGCTGAAGCTCTCTTGTTCTGATATCTCCCTCTACAAGATGCTCATGTACCTGTGCTGTGTTCTCATGCTTCTCCTTCCCATCATGATCATCTCAAGCTCGTACACCCTCATCCTGTGGCTCATTCACAGAATGAGTTCATCAGAGAGCCGCAGGAAGGCTTTTGCCACCTGCTCTTCCCACATGATTGTAGTGCTGCTCTTCTTTGGTGCTGCTATCTACACATATATGCTTCCTGGTTCCTACCACACAGCTGAACAGGACATGAGGGTGTCAACATTTTACACCATTATAACCCCTGTGCTGAACCCTCTCATTTATAGCTTCCGCAATAAAGATGTCACAGAGGCTCTGAAGAGCAGAATGCCTTCAGGGCTGTGCTTTAGAAAAGCTGTAAAAGGGAAAACCCAGGAATGACCATGTCTTTTTCCCTTTTTATATTATTCATTTCCTTCCTATTTGTCTTTTCCTTTGTCTACTGGTTCCAGGATCTCCAACATGAATCCTGCTATAACTTTCTTCTTTCTTATGCATGAGTCATTTCTCCTCCATCATGTTAACTTTTCATAAATTATCTCCTTATATTTAATGTCTTTATACTCCTTTTATCATGACGTAAAGAAAATAACACATAGTGCCTTTTATCTGATCTCTGATCCCAGATTTATTGATCAGTTTAGTATGAAACTTGGGGGTGAAAACCTTAATTTTAAATGTGGCTTACTGAGAAGAGTCCAGATCCCAGCATAACCCTGGAGGGATTATTGGTGTTCTCCTTCCTTTGTAATACACTGTAACTCATAATTCACATGTGGCAACCACAGAGGTCCAATAAGTACAGCTACATCTCAGTAAAGACAATAAATACATTTTTTTAATCATGAATATGACATTTATAGATAAATACCAATGTTTTAAATACTATTTGACTATCAAAATCGCTTATACCAAATGCCAGTCAACATTAGATTTCATGAGAATTAATATATTCTTATAATTTCAAAGGTCATGAAGATATGGAAAAAAAATTTTTTAATTGTTTTTTGTTTGTGTTTGTTTTTGTTTTTGTTTTGTTTTGCTTTTTAGGGCCACACGTGTAGCATAAGGAAATTCCCAAGCTAGGAGTTACAGCTGCCGGCCTACACCACAGCCACAGCAACACATGTTCTGAGCTGCATCTGTGACCCACATCACAGCTCACAGCAATACCAGATCCCTAAATCACTGAGTGAGGCCAGAGATCAAACCTTCATCCTCTTGGATACTAGCTGAGTTTGTTTCTGTTGAGTCACAATGGGAACTCCCATAAAAATAATTTCATAATGTATGTTTTATGCTTTAATTTACTGTGGGAAGTGGTCCACCATTCTAAAAGTAACAGCCTTGGAGGAGGATGGGTTTTTAGGGAATCCTAATCTTAGTCTTTTTCTTCTTAAACAGGGAAAATTAATAGAAGTTTTAGGAATATTCACCAGTTATTACTTATTTTACTGTATATAATATCTTTAAGTCTACCAGTAGCATCAAGCCATATTATTTTCATGAAAAAAATAATGCTTATGCCTAGTGTTTCTGAAATATGACAAATTTAAAAAGATACATTTACTCTGATCAATGTGCAAGAAGGAGTTTTGGGTTCTATATTTTAGTGTTAATACCATGTGGAACAGACCCTGATCTTGCCATAAGGTGTTCCCATGCCTGCTGCATTTGGATAAATGGACAAATCTTTTCTTCACACGACATGAAAAAATACTTTTGCCTCTCATTTATGATTACTCTTGCAGTGCATGAAAGTATTTTTTCTGAAATTAGAAATAACCCCACCAAGTCAAGAAAAAAACAATACCTAAAAGTAAGTGATGTTTCTCTAGTGGTAGGTAGAATTTTAGTTTTAGAGAAATAGATGTGATTAAAGGAAAAAAAGAAGAAAAATTATGTGTCATTCAGAAATACAAAGTGCACAGAAAAACTAAAATCTTGAGTTTGAATTGGTCCATAAATTGGCTTGCTATTGTGATAAGATGGAATGAAGTGAAAAGGAATAGTCTTGGGTTTACTTCAGTATCTGCCTCTTTAGTTCTCAAGAACTGTGTGACGTTTTTGAGCTTGCCCATGCTCTCAGAGTAGCCTCATATCACTTTTAAGATGGGAAAAGCAGAACTTCCGAATCAAGTTCCTTGAAGTTAGGTGGGATAATATGCAGACATCCCATAACATCTGATCCAAACTATGAGTTTTCCTCCCACCTCTGTACTTCCTACACTCCTTCTATGCCCTCAAGTGGTGAAGAGGTGAGATTGTGTAGGTTCAGAGAGGCTTCTAGCACAATTCTAGCTTTACTATTCAACAGCTCAGTTAAGCTAATTACCCCACTAGTGTCTTAGTTTCTCTGCCAGTAAACTAGAACTATCAATATGAATATCATCAGAGGGCTTTGAATATTGAATGGATTTAACTCACTTGCCCAGCATAGGGCCCAGTCCCTAAAGGGTCTAGATTGCGTTTGCCCCTCTCATGTGTGACTAGATGAAGGTGGCTTTGCCCATGATTCTGTCCCTGTATGTCTGCCATCCTTTGTCATAAATATGAGGGAGCCAGTGGAGACTCTGTCACATGAGAAGATCTCATCAGCTATTTGTTGAACTAAAGAACAATATTTCTGGTATTTTTTTAATCTTCTGATTAATTGGATATTTCCACAGAAGTATTTGATTTATCTGTAAAACCATCTTGTATAAAATGGATAGCATCTTTTTCTCACAAATTTGTATTTTTCAATGATCCTTTGATATAAATGTTAAAAATATCATTTTAGAATTGCTTCTTCTTACATTTTAAAAAATCATCCATGTTTTTGCATCATGAATTTATTCATTTTTCTGCTCCATAGTATTTAATTCATTAACTATACTGTAATTAATTCATATGCTCTGTTGTTGATAAATATTTATGTCATTTTCAAGTTTTAGCAGTTGCAAATACTGCTACTATGTACATTTTTGTATAATGTGTCCTGGTGGTATGAATTTTATACCCCATAATCAATAAACATATCTCAGAATCAATAAGTATCATGTAATTTTCTGGCATTTCAAGTGATATCTTCATTTTCATTGCTGACGATGGTTATTTGTGCCTTCTTTTTGATTTCTTGTTCATTATTAGAAGTTATCTGTATTGTTCATCTTTTCAAAGCACTATCTTCTAGCTTTGTTAATCCTTTTCCTTGTATATTTTGTTTCTTTTAATATCTTAGGCAAACCACTCATTAAAAACAAAATCAATGGGAAAATAATACTCATATAATGATATCAACAAACTAACAATAAAGACACAGAACAGAATTTAATATGCTTTTGGTATAGTGATCATTTGGAGTTTTAACTATTTGTCTTTCAGAAACACAAAGGGCAAAGAAAAACTAAAATCTTGAGCTGTAATTTATCCATAAAAATAGCATTCTGACAATTACTCTTTGAGAAAGCAAATCTTCCTAGACATTTGGAGCATTCATTTATTCACATTTATAGGTTTCCATCTATGTCACAGATGCTGTGCTGTTCACGAGAGACACAGCAGTGGCAACTCTTACCTCAAGGACTTTATTTGCTAGTGGGATAGGAGAGTTGTGTGGACATGAGATCCCAGCCATAAGAACTATGATACAACTCCACCCAAAGAGGCTTGCAGCTTCTAGAAGGAAACCCCAGATTGGAGCAGTGATCTTAAAGGAAAATTAGAAACATGGAAAGACATTAAAGAACATTTCAAAGAGAGGATAAGCATGTGAACAAATATGAGTATAAAAGATGCAGTGTAAATTTCAAGAAGGTGTAAGTACCAAATTTGAGTATGCATGTTAACAGTAGAATGAACAGGGAAGATGTAAGAATGTGTATTTTATATATTAAATTAAGTATATGGGAGTTCCCGTTGTGGCACAGTGGTTAACGAATCCGACTAGGAACCATGAGGTCGCGGGTTCGATCCCTGCTCTTGCTCAGTGGGTTAACGATCCGGCGTTGCTGTGAGCTGTGGTATAGGTTGCAGACGCGGCTAGGATCCCGCGTTGCTGTGGCTCTGGCGTAGGCCGGGGGCTGCAGCTCCGATTCGACCCCTAGCTGGGAACCTCCATATGCCGCGGGAGCGGCCCAAAGAAATAGCAAAAAAAAAAAAAAAAAAAAAGACAGAAAAATAAATAAATAAATAAATAAATAAATAAAGTATATTATTTTCTTTTCTGTGGAAAGGTTCATTTGTGCTATATATTAAATTCCAGATATAAGTGATATCATATGGTATTTGTCTTTTTCTTTCTGACATACTTCACTCAGGATGAGAGTCCCTAGTTCCAGCCATGATGCTGCAAATGGCATTATTTCATTCTTTTTTATGGCTGAGTGGTATTCCGTTGTGTATATATACCACATCTCCCTAATCCAATCATCTGTTGATGAACATTTAGGTTGTTTCCACGTTTTGGCTATTGTGAATTATGATAATGTGAGAAAAATAATGTATACATGTATGTGTAACTGGGTCATCTTGCTGTACAGTAGAAAATTGACAGAACACTGTAAACCAGCTATAATGGAAAAAATAAAAATCATTATAAATGAAAAATAAATAAATAAATAAATAATGTGTATTAAATTAAACTAAATATACTAAATATACTAAAACTAAATGCATTTATATATTAAATATGAATGTACCTTAAAATACATTTTCATTATCTAATTTTAAATTACACTAAACATAGGGCAAGTAATATACAATTAATTATATTAACATATAATTAATTTATATAAAATTAAATGAATATAAATATATTAATGAATAAATATTAATTTCTCAATGGTTACTCTAAAAGTAGCATGATTGGAGAATTGGAAGAGGGCAAGGATAGAAACAAATATACCTCATATAAAGTGGTTGATCATTCATAAGGGAGAGGTATGGGAATTCCCTATTTTCATAAAAAAATTATTTTTTAATGAACTTTTAATTTTTTTTCTCCTTTTCAATATATCCAGCTGCCACCATGAGATGTCTTATATTTTATTCAAAAACTAGGGCAAAATATATTCTTATCTGTTTTATATTCTTTTTATTGCATTCATTTCAAAATAAAATTATATTGTGAACAATAACATTGGAAATGTGCATAGTTTGAAATCTTATAGTTTATGAAATGTCTGTAAAGGGACCGTCAAATGTCCATCAACCAGACATAGATGTAAAAATTCCCTGCTACCTGGAAGCCCTAAACATGTTATTCAACACCAGCTCTTACCTGACATGTAGTAATTGTCCTGAAGTTGATAAAAATCATTTCCTTGTTTATATTTATAGATTTATTACTTGTTTATGTATCTGTAACTATGAAAATTGATTTGGTTTACATATGTATTGATCACATTGTTTATATTACTGTGACTTTCTTTTAAAATTCCTTATTATTACGTTTTAAAAATTCAACTTGTTGTTGCATCATGGATTTATTCATTTTTTTGCTCCACAGTATTTAATTATTTGACTATGCAATACTTAATCCAAGTACTATGTTGTTGACAAATAAATCTACTATGTACATTTTGTATGTGTGTTCTGGTGGTACGAATGTTTATATCTCATAATCAATGGATACATCACAAAATCAATGAGTATTATATAATTTTCTGGCATCTCAAGTGATATCTTCATTTTCATTGCTGACAATGGTTATTCATGCCTTCTCTTGATTTCTTGTTCATTATCAGCAGCAATTTATCAGCATTGTTCACTTTTTCAAATCACTGTTTACTAGCTTTGTTAATCTTCTTCATTCTCCATTTTGTTTCTTTTATTACCTTTGGTTTTCATTTGCCATTATTTTATATTTTATAGATGTTTAAATCATTGAATTTGAATTTAAAAAATATTAATATGCTGATTTAAGATTCTGTATTCCCTCATATCTGGTGAATTCTATAGGTTTGATACATCAACTTTTTTATTTTGTGCAAATGTTATCTAGACTAATATTTTATAATAGACAACCACATAAGACATTTTCATTTAGCTTTTAATTGAATTTGAATTCTAACACCATTTTCAGAGATTTAATCTTCTCAAAGTGTTTTATACCATAATTCATGGATCTTTTGTGTATTCAATTTTGGGGAATATTCCATATGGTCCACTGTTGTTGAATGTAGTGTTTTTCAGCCAGCAGCTGAAACTTTACATTTTTAAGTTCTCCTCTTGTTCATTAACAGAAAGAGGTGACATATATATAATGACAAATCACTCCTGTTAATGCGTTAACACCACATCAAACTTTAAAACCTACTTGGGTAAACTACACAACTACAAGTCTCCTGGAAATACCAGATCAGACTATTTCATTCTTGTTTTCCTAAAAAGAAATGAGATTGATTCTGTCTATAAATGTTCAGGTTGTCACTCCTCCAACTACTTCTAACTGGATCAGTTATATTTACATCAGTGACACTGGACTAATAGAAGGGGCTAAAAGTGACACTGGACTAATAGAAGAGAATATATATACGACAATGCTAAGTGGTTCCATTCCCTTGGACAGTGTAACCCAAGCAGTGACTCTTTCTGGACTATAACCAAAATGTTACCAAACATAACCTGGTTCATACCTCTGCTTGGAGCCCTAGTCATAATAACTATTTTACTGACCTTTGATCTTGACCTTGTAATATACTTGTTAAGTTTGTCACTTCCAGACTACAGCAGTTTTGCTACCAGGATAATAGTGATGCAGGGATTACAGCCACACCTCAAAACTGATCCTGCCTGAATAACAGAAAAAAATCACCCTGGGAGAACTTGACAAGACAAGGCAAGAGTTTTGTGGCCCCAATTAGGTAAAGTCTGTGAGCCCCACACCAGCCTAAAGAAGCTACAGAAGATAGACCATCACCCTTCATCTTCCCAATAAGGATTTAGTGGATTCACATCTCTCAGGGAGGATTTGAAGCAGAAGGTAGAAGGGTCCCAGGCTGAACAACTTTAATATGTTCCCAGTGGAGAGATAACTTCAAGATAAAAGCTGCATCCTTCTTGGATAAAAGATAGAGACCATCTATCTCTCATTCATGAGGTGAAGGAGATATCCAGAACTACAAATTTGAAGAAAGTTTCCTCAGGGGTCAGAGAAAGGAGGGCACCAGATCACAGTATATCCTGCCAACCTACCAGAGACTCTTAGGTTAAAATCCATCCTGAGGGCAGGGCCCTGAGTCAGGCTAAGGCCAGATGAAACGAGATGATTGGCCAAGTAAGCCTGGAAGGACTTCCCCCATACAGGTGATTTAAATAACCTCCAAAGCATGCATTTTCTCAATTCCTCTCTTGTTGTTTCTCTCTGTCTCTATCTTTTTTCTCTCCCCCTCACACCACCACCCCCAGGCTGTCTGTGCTTTCTCCACACCTATCTTCTCTCTTTAAATAAACACTTATTTGCCTCATCAAAAAAAATTGTGCACTTCATTTTTAAAATTTTTCTTTACATCACTGTCAATTATACAGGAGGAAATATGTTAAAATTGCCTACTACATTTTTTTCTCTTTAGTTTCATCTAATTTTACTTGATATATCTTAGAGGCATTATATAAAAATCATAACATTTTCCAAATGTCATTGTACATTTTATTTTCATTATTTTTGTATATTTTGTTAGGTAGAAGAGATTTTCTTTGTTTTTATTGAAATTTTTTTCTGTCTTGTCTAATTAATCAACTTTTTTTAGGTTATGCTTTGTATAAAATATCTCCATTAAAAAAAAGTTATGGCATTGCTGTGAGCTGTGGTATAAGTCACAGACATGGGTTGGATCTGATGTTGCTGTGGCTGTGGTGTAGGCTGGCAGCTGTAGCTCTGATTAGACACCTAGCCTGGGAACCTCCATATACCAAGGATGCAACCCTAAAAAAAGGCAAAAAAAATTAATCCCTCTATACAACGTTAAAAGTAGATAGGACTTTAAGATGCCCAAATACACTTTCCCTTTTCTAACACATATGCTAGTCTTGTCAGCTATTTTTGTATTTCTCCCTTTTACTTGGTAAAGGTATGAATAGAAATTTCTCCAAAGAAGGCATATAGAAGGCCATTAGACACATGAAGAGATGTTCACCACCCAATAATTATCAGGTAAATGCAAATCAAATCTACATTGAGATATCACTTCAAACCTGTCAAAATGTCTATTATCAAAAAGAATAAATAGCAAGTATGTAGACGAGGGTGTGGAGAAAAGGGAACTCAAGTACACTATTGATTGGAATGTAAATTTGTACATCCACTATGGAAAACATTATGGAAGTTCCCAAAAAAAGTTAAAAATGAAACTGCCAAATGATCTTGTAATTCCACTCCTGGGTATTTACCCAAAAGGGAAAAAACACTAATTATAAAATATATTCGTGAAAGAGACAAGAGAAAATGGTAGAGGAACAGGATATTAAGCTCACCTCCCCTCATAAAAACATTAAACATACATCTACAGAGATTTCCCGCCATGACACAGTGGGTTAAGAATCCAATTGCAGAAGCTTGGGTAGCTTCAGAGATTCAGGTTTGATCCCTGGCCTGGGTATGTGGGTCAAAGGATTTGCATTGCTGCAGCTGTAGCCCAGGTCACAGCTGTGGCTCAGAATCAATCCCTGGCTCAGGAATTTCCATGGCTTCAACTGCAGCAAAAAAAAAAAAAAAAAAAAAAAAAAAAATACCTACAATGAAACAATCTACACAGAACATGTAATAAGTGTTGACAAAAGACATCAAAATTCTTAAAATCCAAGAAAATCTCCAAGAGGCTAAGTAGATTAAGAGGAAAAAGCAGGGAAAGTAGATAAAAGAGAGAGATATAGGAACAAAGACAGAACATGTGCCCCGGGGAGGGAGCTGTGAGGGATAAAAAGTCCCCACACCCTGGCAAGCTCTCTCACTGGTGGGGAGGTTAGCCTGAATGGAGGGGTATCTTTGGAGTTTAGAAAATACAAGCAGGCAGTTTGAAAGGGGAAGTATGCAGAGGGTCAGTACCATGGCATTTTTGCACTGCCCAGCCTCATCCACTGTAACAGGTGAAGGTGAGTGGAGGCTGGTAGCTGAAACTCAGGATGCAGAAGTCATATTCAGGTAGATGACCAGGGTTGGCTGCATGTGGAGAGCCTAAAAAGGTGCCATTTTGGGGGGAGGGGGCTTTAGAGGAGAGATTTGGGGCTTCCACTAGAGCTTCGTCCTTTGTGAGTGCTTTCAGGCAACAGGAAACCACCTACTAGAGTATGGGGCAGGTGCAAGCTCTGGCACCATTGTTAGTTGCAGATGCTAGTGGCTCTAGGAGAACATTGGAAGGCAGGGACTTAGCTCTGACTCTGAGATCTCTGAGTGCCTTAACCCCAGATACCCCAGCAAAAACTGAAAGTAGGTGCCAGTTCCTATCCCCTCAGTCCTGGGAACTCTCTAACACCAGTCATCGATGAGAAAACCTCCAGAATCACCTGAATTCACTCCTGCTGCCCCAGGAGTGCAGGGAGTTGCTGATACTCATTGAACTTTGCCAGAAGGTACCTGACTCCACTCCTGCTCAGGAGTTCAGGGAGTTGCAGATACCCCATGAAACCCATGAGCAGACACCAGAATCTGCTCTAGCTGCCCTGGGAAAATAGTGAGACACAGACAACTTTTGAAACCTGAAGTGGACACCACACTCTACTCCCACTATCCTGGGAGCACAGAACACACCAGATAACTTGTGAAACTTGAGATTCAGAATCATACCTTGCCACAGCTGTACTGAGAGTGCAGAGTGAGCCCTATGTGCCTGATCTCTGGCCCATCCACCTCCCTTTTTGGATAGGCCTCCCGTGTTCCTGCTACCTTGGGAACAGACACTGACAGGTTGTCCACAGTCAGAGATGCGGGTTGTAAATAAAGATGAGCCCCAGGGGCCCTGAAACTAAGGAAGAAGGGCTTAAATCTTTCATCCTGGCTGTGGAAACTGAAGGTTTACAGCTCATCTGCATACTTTGTAAATTCAGAATATCTGAAACATACCAATAGGTAAAAAGCACAGAAAGAGTTATGGCTTTGACATCTGTGGAGCTCAGTGGGCACACACCTTTGGGGATGGGACCAGGCCAGAGTCTAAGCTATCTCCAGAGCTTGCACAGTGGGCACAAGGGCATGACCATCATGGTCCTGTGATCTCACATCATTATATCTATGCTGATGGCCTAATGAAAACAGTGCCTGAGAGACAGTAGAGCCAAATGCTGGCATAGCATTGCCAACAAGTGTGTACTTTGTGAACTTTCACAACAGGTGAAAAGTGATGCAAGAGAGCACAGTCACAGGTGAATAGCTCTAGCACAGGAATACTAAGGAGCTCCTCTCCTAGTGGGATTTCTGCAGTCCCTCCCACCTCACATAGTTGATCAGAAACAGGACAGAAACATATCTGGGGCTTCTATTTCAACAACTAAGGAACAGACCCCTCTCCTGACAATTCAGTGACAACTGCAGAGAAAAGAGGAAGCTCAACTCAATAGGCAGTGCAGGCTCTGGTCACCACATCAGTCACACACCACCATCAAGGGTATAACAGCCAGAATACACTGATGAAAGAGGTGACAGTCATCCATATTTTTAAAAAGCCAATGGACCAAAAAATATTACACATGTGTAAGTGGCCTAAAGTCTTCCTGAATCCACAGCCTTCTGTAAACACACTCCTTGACAAGACCCGAACCATCAGAGAGACAAGACTCAACCCAACTCATTAGTGAATAGTCACCAGTCTGTCCCAACAGGAAAACTATACAAGCCGATGAATCACCTTCACCATCCAGAGAGCAGACACTAAAAATAAGAGGAACTACAAGAATGGATCTTGTGTAAAGGAGACCACAAACACAGAAAGTTAGACAAAATGAGATGGCAAAAGAATATGCTCCAGAGGAGGGAACAGGTAAAAATCCACAAAAACAACTAAATAAAAAGGAGACAGACAATCCACCTGAAAAATAATTCAGAGTAATTATAAAAAGAATGATCCAAGATCTCAGAAAAAGAATGAAGAGACAAATTAAGATGCTACAAGAAATATTTTAAAAACAGCTATAAAATTTAAAGAACAAGAAACCAAGATGAATAGCATGACATCTGAAATGAAAAATATACTAGAAGGAAGCAATAGAGGATAATGGAGGCAAAAGAATAGCTAAGTAAGGTGGAAGACAGAGTGGTGAAAATCAGTGCTATGGAAAAGAATAAAAAAAAAAGAACAAAAAGAATTGAGGAGTATTTAAGAGACCCCTGGGACAACATTAAATGCACCATCATTTGCATCATAGTGGTTTCAGAAGAAGAAGAGAGAGAAAGGGCCAGAGAAAATATTTGAAGAAATTGAGGCTGAAGACTTCCTAATATGAGGAAGGAAACTTTTGCTCAAGTTAAGGAAGCACAGGATGCAGGTTATAGTCAAGGAGGAACACACCAAGACACAAAACAATCAAACAGACAAAAATTAAATACAAAGAAAAATATTAAAATCAGCAATGAAGAAGGAAAATTTAATATGCAAGGGAGCACCTATAAGGTTATCAACTGATTTTTTCAGCAGAAACTCTGAGATCCAGAAGGAAGTGGCAAGGTATATTTAAGGTGATGAAAGGGGGAAACCTGGAAACAAGAATACTCTACCCAGAAAGGCTTTCATTCAGATTTGACAAAGAGATCAAAAGCTTTTCAGACAACCACCAAAGAGAATTTAGCACCTCCAAACCAGCTTTACAACACCGACTTAAGGAAATTCTCTAGGCAAAAAAAAAAAAAAAAGTCACAACTAGAAACAAGAAAATTACAGATGAGAAAGCTCAATGGTAAACAAATACTATTGTTTAATGGTAAACAAAATCAGGAAATCACCACTGACAAATATGATATCAAAACTAGCAAGCATGAGAACAGAACAAGTGAAGAACACTAAAAATGCATTTGAAATTAACATACCAGCAACCAAAAATAATTTTGTACATATATGGACTGCTATATCAAAATCTAATGGGGGAGTTCCCGTCGTGGCGCAGTGGTTAACGAATCCGACTAGGAACCATGAGGTTGCGGGTTCGGTCCCTGACCTTGTTCAGTGGGTTAACGATCCGGCATTGCCGTGAGCTGTGGTGTAGGTTGCAGATGTGGCTCGGATCCAGCATTGCTATGGCTCTGGCGTAGGCTGGTGGCTGCAGTTCCGATTCGACCCCTAGCCTGGGAACCTCCATATGCCACGGGAGCAGCCCAAGAAATAGCAAAAATACCAAAAAAAAAAAAAAATCTAATGGGAACTGCAAACCAAAAAAAATCAATAGACACACAATTAAAAAAGAAAAAGTAAACCAAATACAATACTAAAAATCATCATCAAATCAAAATAAAAGACAACAAAGAGGATTTCCCATTGTGGTTCAGTGGAAATGAATCTGATCCATGAGGACACATGTTTAATCACTGGCCTTGCTCAATAGGTTAAGGATCCAGCATTGCCATGAGCTGTGGTGTAGTTTGCAAGACGTGTCTCTGATCTGGTGTCACTGTGGCTGTGGTGTATGTCAGCAGAAACAGATCCAAATTTACCCCTAAAGGAAAGGAATAAAAAAAGACCAAGAAAAACAAGTCCAAAACAATTAAGAAAATGACAATAAGTACATAAATAGCCATTATGCATTGAATGCAAGTGGACTAAATGTTCCAATCAAAAAACATACACTGGTTGAATGGATATAAAACCTTACCCATAGATTGCTGTTTACAAGAGACACACTTCAGACCTAAGGACAGATACAGACTTAAGTGAGAGGATGGAAGAAGGTATTACATGAAAATGGAAACCAAAAGAAACCTGGGGTAGCAATACTCATATAAGACAAAATAAACTTTAAAAGAAAGAAAGTCACAAGAGACAAAGGTCACTACTTAATAATGAAATCATCAACCCAAGAAGAAGAAATGACAATTGTAAATATATATGTACCCAAAATAGGAGCACCACAATATATACATAAGGCAAAAGCTAGGATCCGTAACAGGAGAAATAAACAGTAGCACAATAATAGTGGGTGGCTTTAATGCCCCACTTATCCCAAAGCAGCAGAATATACATTCTTCTCAAGTGCACATGGAAAATTCATCAGGATAGATCATATCATAAACCACATTTCATGATTGTAGATTTTTTTAATTGAATTGGTATCATTTTTTTCTGGCCACAATATGATAAGATTAGAAATCAATTACAAAAAAAGCAAAAAACAAAAAACCTCTGAATTTCAACAATATGCTGCTAAACAACCAATGAATCACTGAAGAAAGAAAGATAAAATAAAAAAATATTTAGAGACAGGAGTTCTCACTGTGGCTCAGCAGAAATGAATCTGACTTGTACCCATGAGGTTTGATCTCTGTCCTCGCTCAACAGTTTAGGGAATCAATGTCACTGTGAGCTGTGGTGTAGACCAGAGGCTATAGTTCTGATTCAAGTCCTAGCCTGGGAACCTCTATGAGCCACAAGTGTGGCTCTAAAAAAGACAAAAAAATTAGAGACAAATGGCAATGAAAATACTACATCCAAAAGCTATTACACACACACACACACACAAATTTTAAGAGGAATGTTTATAACAATACAATCTTATCCCAGAAAACAAGAAATATCTCAACTACATAACCTAAACTTATACCTAAAGCAACTAGAAAAGGAAAAAGAGACAATGCCCAAAGTTAATAGAAGGAATGAACTCATGATTACCAGACCAGAAATAAATGAAATAGAGATTTTAAAAAAAGGAAGGTCAATGAAACCAAAAGCCAAGTTTTGAAAAGATTAAAAAATATGACAAAAAAAATGTATACATGTGTGTATAAATGGGTCATCTTGCTGTAGAGTAGAAAATTGACAGAACACTGTGAACCAGATATAATGGAAAAAATAAAAATCATTAAAAGTGAAAAAAGATTTAAAAAATTGTAGGCCTTTATTCAGACTTAGCAAGAAAAATTAGGAGAGGGGTTAAATCCTTAAAATTAGAAATGGAAAAGCAGACATTTCAACTGACACCACATAAATGCAAAGGATCATAAGAAACAACCACAAGCAACTCTATGTCAATAACATGGACAACTTAGAAGAAATGGTCATTCTTATAAAGGTACAATTGTCCCTGATGATCCAGGAAGAAAGAGAAAATACGAATAGGCCAATAACAATACTGAAATTGAAAATGTGTTAAGATGTCTTCCAAAAAACAAAACCTGAGGATCTGATGGCATCACAGGAAAAATTCAGAGAAGTGTAGAAACTTATTCTCATGAAACTCTTCAAAATAATTGCAGTGGAAATCATATTCCATAGCTCATTCTATGAGGACTCTGTAAATCTGATACCAAAATCAAACAAAGAGTCCACAAAAAAAATTATAGAATGATATCACTGATGATTATAGGTGAAAAAAATCCTCAACAAAATATCAGTAAACCGAATCCAACAATACATTAAAAGGATCAAACATCATGATCGAGTGGGATTTATCCCAGGGATGCAAGGATAGTTCAAAAATCCACAAATCAATGTGACACACCACATCAACAAGCTGAAGAATAAAAATCATATGAACCAATCAATCAATGGAAAAATGGGCAAAAGACCTGAATAGACATTTCTCCAAAGAAGATATACAGATGGCCAACAAACACATGAAAAAATGCTCAACATCGCTGATTATAAGAGAAATGCAAATCAAAACTACCATGAGATACCACCTCACACCAGTCAGAATGGCCATCATTAATAAATCCACAAATAACAAGTGCTGGAGGGGCTGTGGAGAAAAGGGAACCCTCCTGCACTGCTGGTGGGAATGTAAACTGGTTCAGCCACTATGGAGAACAGTTTGGAGATACCTTAGAAATCTATACATAGAACTTCCATATGACCCCACAATCCCACTCTTGGGCATCTATCCGGACAAAACTCTACTTAAAAGAGACACATGCACCTGCATGTTCATTGCAGCACTATTCACAATAGCCAGGACATGGAAACAATCCAAATGTCCATCAACAGATGATTGGAGTCGGAAGAAGTGGTATATATACACAATGGAATATTCCTCAGCCATAAAAAAGAATGACATAATGCCATTTGCAGCAACATGGATGGAACTAGAGAATCTCATACTGAGTGAAATGAGCCAGAAAGACAAAGACAAATACCATATGATATCACTTATAACTGGAATCTAATATCCAGCACAAATGAACATCTCCTCAGAAAAGAAAATCATGGACTTGGAGAAGAGACTTGTGGCTGCCTGATGGGAGGGGGAGGGAGTGGGAGGGATCGGGAGCTTGGGCTTATCAGACACAACTTAGAATAGATTTACAAGGAGATCCTGCTGAATAGCATTGAGAACTTTGTCTAGATACTCATGTCGCAACAGAAGAAAGGCTGGGGGAAAAAATGTAATTGTAATGTATACATGTAAGGATAACCTGACCCCCTTGCTGTACAGTGGGAAAATAAAAAAAAATTATATGAACATCTCCATAGATGAAGAAGCCTGTAACAATATTTAACACTGATATCTGATTAAAAAAAAAAAAAACCTCTCCGGAAAGTGGGCACAGAGGGTACATAGCTAAACATGATAAAACCCATATATGACAAACCCAAGCTAACATAATTTTCAATGATGAAAAACTGAAGACATTTCCACTAAGATCAAGAACAAGACAAGGATTACATTTTCACCTCTGTTATTCAACAGAATTTTGGAAATTCTAGCCATGCAATCAATGATGAAAAATAAATTAAAGAAATCCAAACTAGAAAAGTAAAAGTATAACTGCTTTCAAAAGATGTGATACTATCATAGAAAATCCTAAAGATGGTACCAGAAAAAAATGTTAGAGCTTATCAATGAATTTGGTAAAGTATCAGAAACAAAATTAATACACAGAAATAGATTATATATCTATATACTAATAAAGAAATTTCAGAAAGAGTAATTAGGGAAATGACTCCATTTACTATCACATCAAAAAGGAAAAAAATATATACCTAGAAATAAACCTACCTAAAGAGAAAACACCAGTACTCTGAAAATGCTAATTTGCTGATGAAAGAAATCAAAGATGACACAAGGAGATAGAAAGATATACGCAGCTCTTGGCTTGGAAGAATCAATACACAAAAAATGACTATACTACCTAAAGCAATCTAAAGATTCAATTTAATCCCTATCAAATTAGCATTGACATTTTTCACTAAACTAGACAAAATATTT
The DNA here is from genome assembly GCF_054392235.1 of Sus scrofa. NCBI lineage: Eukaryota > Metazoa > Chordata > Mammalia > Artiodactyla > Suidae > Sus > Sus scrofa. The sequence continues at coordinate 61,868,083 of NC_139384.1, read as the reverse complement.
TTATTTTTATTTCCCCAATACAATTTTTTTATACTGTATGGCACTGTGACCCAGTTACACATACATGTTATATGTTCTTTTTTCTCACAATATCATGCTCCAACATAAGTGACCAGACAGTTCCCAGTGCTACATAGCAGGATCTCATTGCTAATCCATTCCAAAGGCAAGAGTTTTCATCCATTAACGCCAAGTTCCCCATCTATCCCACTCCCTCCCCCTCCCCCTTGGCCACCACAAGTATGTTGTCCAAGTCCATGATTTTCTTTTCCGTGGAAAGATTCATTTGTGCCATATGTTAGATTCCAGATACAAGTGATACCATATGGTATTTGTCTTTCTCTTTCTGACTTACTTCACTCAGGATGAGAGCCTCTAGTTCCATCCATGTTGCTGCAAAGGGCATTATTTTGTTCTTCTTCATGACTGAGTAGTATTCCATTGCATATACATACAACTTTTTCCTAATCCAATCATCTCTTGAAGGACATTGGGGTTGTTTCCATGTCTTAGCCATTGTGAATAGTGCTGCAATGAACATGCAGGTGCATGTGTCTTTTTTAAGGAAAGTTTTGTCCAAATATATGCCAAAGAGTGGGACTGCTGGGTCATATGGTAATTCTATGTATAGATTTCTAAGGCACCTCCATACTGTTCTCCATAGTGGTTGAACCAGCTTACATTTCCACCAGCAGTGCAAGAGGGTTCCCTTTTCTCTACACCCTCTACAGCATTTATTATTTGTGGACTTATTAATGATGGCCATTCTGACTGGTGTGAGGTGATATCTGTGGTAGTTTTGATTTGCATTTCTCTAATAATCAGGGATGTTGAGCATTGTTTCATGTGCTTGTTGGCCACCTGTATATCTTCCTTGGTGAAATGTCTATTCAGGTCTTTTACCCATTTTTACATTGGGTTGTTGGATTTTTTTGCTTTTGAGTTGTATAAATTTTTGTATATTTTAGAGATTAAGCCCTTGTCAGTTGCATCATTTGAAACTATTTTCTCCCATTCTGTCAGTTGTCTTTTTGTTTTCTTTTTGCTTTCCTTTGCTGTGCAAAAGCTTGTCAATTTGATTAGGTCTGATTGGTTTATTTTTGCTTTTATTTCTGTTGCTTTGGGAGACTGACCTGAGAAAACATTTGCAAGGTTGATGTTTTGCCTATGTTTTGCCTATGTTCTCTTCCAGGCATAACTCTCCCAGACTTCAGGCAATAGTACAAAGCCATAGTAATCAGGACTGTGGTAGTGGTACCAAACAGACCTATAGACAAATGGAACAGAATAGAGAATCCAGAAATAAACACAGAGACCTATGGTCAATTAATCTTTGACAATGGAGGCAAGAGCATAAAATGGGAAAAAGACAGTCTTTTCAGTAAGTATTTCTGGGGAACCTGGACAGCTGCATGTAAATCAATGAAACTAGAACACATCTTCACCCCATGCATGAAAATAAACTCAAAATGGCTTAAAAGCTTAAATATAAGACAAAATATTTTTTAATTTGTATAGAAACACAAAGCACCCTGAATAGCCAAAGCAATATTGAAAAAGAAAAATAGAACTGGAGGAATCAGTCTCTCTGTCTTCAGACTATACTACAAAGCCACAGTCATCAAAACTGGCACTGTACAAAAAAAATATAGATCAGTGGAACAGGATGGAATGCCAAGAAGTTATACCAGCACCTATGACCAACTAATACATAACAAAGGAGACAAGAACATACAGTGGAGGGAAGAAAGACTCTTCAATAAATGGTACTGGATAAACTGGACAGATAATGTATTAAAGAGTGGAATTAGAACATTCTCTAACATCATTCACAACAATAAACTCAAAATGGATTAAAGACCTAAATGTAAGGCCAAATACCCTAAAGCTCCTAGAATAAAATCTAGGCAGAAGACTCTCTTTGATGCAAATGGCAGCAACATCTTTTTTTGATCCACCTCCTAGAATAACAAGAATAAAAACAAAAATAAAACAATTAGACCTAGTTACATTTAAAATCTTTTGCACAGCAAAAGAAACTATAAACAAAAATAAAATACAACCAACTGAATGGGAGAGGATCTTTGCAAACCATGTGATTAAGGATTAATTTCTAAAATATACAAATACCACATGAAGTTTTATATCAAAAAACAAACAAAAAAAATTAAAGGGGAAAATTCTGAATAGACCTTTCTCCAAAGAAGACATATTAATACTTTTTTTCATGGAGACTCAGGAAAAATTACTCAACATCACTAATTGTTAGAGAATTGTAAGTCAAAACTATAAGATATTTTCACCTCACACCAGTAATAATGGCCATCATAAAAAAAATCTGCAAACAATAAATGCTGGAGAGATGAGGAAAAAGGGGATCCCTTCTACACTATAGGTGTTAATGTAAATTGAGGCAACAACCATGGAGGACAGAATGTAGATTCCTTAAAAAACTAAATATAGAATTATCATAGAATATAGTAATTTCACTCCTGGTGATATCTCCAGAGAAACCTATAAATAAAAAATATACATAAACTCCAATATTAATTGCAGCACTATTCAAAATAGCCAAGATGTGAAAGCAACTAAATGTCCATTGACAGAGGAATGAGTGAAAAAGATGTGGTACATATATACATTACCATAAAAAATAATTAAATAATATCATTTGCAGCCACATGATGGGGCCTGGATATCATCATACTAAGTAAACCAGACAACGGAAGACAAGACCTTTGACAGACCTCCAGAACTACATCAAAACATTAATATGCATATTACAAGGGACCCAAAAGAAAAAGAAGAAAGAGAAAAGGGTTGAAGACATATTAGAAGAAACAGTATCTGAAAAATTCCCTAACCTGGAAAGAAAAGTCATCAAATACAGGAAGTGTAGAAAGTCCTACACAGGATTAACTGAAATAGAAACACACAAAGATACATTGTAATTAAGGCAGTAAAAATTAAATAAAGAGGGAATATTAAAAGCAGCAAGGGAAAAGTATCAAATAACATACTAGGGAACTTCCATAAGGCCGTAATTTGCCTTTTTAGCAGAAACTCTTCAGGCCAGAAGGGAGTGGCATAATATATTAGAAGTGAGGAAAAGTAAAAAACTCCTAATCAAGATTAATCTAACCAGGAAGGCCCTTATTCAGATTTGATGGAGAGATCAAAAGATTTACACAGACGTAGACAGCAGATTTGTGTTTGCCAGGGAGTAGAAAAGAGGGGGGTGTGATGGATGGGGAACTATTACATTTGGAATAAGCAACGGAGTTCTACTTTACAACATAGGGAACTATGTGCAAATGCAAGTTAAACATGATGGAAGATAGTATGAAAAAACATGTATATATCTATATGTAATATAGATATACAGATATACATATGACTGGGTCAATTTGCTATATAGCAAAAATTGAATGAACATTGTGAATAAGCTATATTTAATAAAAAAATTTAAATACAAAAAAAGTTACAGAAAAGAAAAATCTGGAAGTCTTCAGCACCACCAAAGTGGCTTTAAAACAAATGTTAGGAGTTCTTTTGCGGTGCAACAGGTTAAGGATCTGGTATTGTCACTGCAGTGGCTTGTGTGGCTGCTGTGGTCTGGCTTTGATCCCTGAGGAACTTCAACATGCTGTGGGCATGGCCAAAAAATATTAAAGTATTTCTCTAGGTGGAAAAAAAAAAGACAAAAGTAGAAACATAAAAATTAAAAAAATAAAAATATCATGGGTAAAAGTACACATACAGTACAGGTAAAAAAATCATCTTTTCATGAAACTAGTATGGTAAAATGACAAAAGTAGTAACACTATCTGTATCCACTTTGAGCATGTATGGTATACACAAATAAGTTATATGTAAAACATGATGTCAAAAAGAGTAATCATAAGAAGAGTATAAATGGAGTGTTAATATGCATTTAAAATTAAGTGACCAGCAACATAAAAACAATATATACAGAGTAGGATTGCTAAATAAAAACATCATGACAACTGCAACCAAACACATATGTTAGATAAGAAATTAAAAAAAGAAAAAAGAAATCCAAACATAACACTAAAGATAGTCATCAGATCACAAGAAATCAAAAAAAGAATGGAGAAATAACCTACAATAACAACTCCAAAACAACTGACATGATGACAATAGAAAAAATATATATCAATAATTATCATAAATGTAAATGGACTAAATGCTCCAATCAGAGTTGTACAATGGATTAAATATAAGATCTGTATATCTGCTGCCTAAAAAGACACACTTCAGATCTAAGGAAACACAAAGACTGAAGTAAGGGGGTGAAAAAAGAACTTCCATGTAAATGAAAATCAAAAGAAAGCTGGAGTAGCAATACTCATATCAGACAAAATAGACTCAATAAAGACTATTACAAGAGTCAAAGAAGAATATTACATAATGATCAAAATATCCATCCAAGAAGAAAATATTCTAATTTAAATGTATATGCACCCAACACAGGAGTATTTGAATACATGAAGCAAATATAAAAAAACTTAAAAAGAGAAATTAACAGTAACACAATAAAAAATAGAGGACCCAGCAATCCCATTCTTGGGCATATATCCAGAGAAACTTTCTTTGAAAAAGATACATGTACCATATTTTCATTTTAGCACTCTTCACAATAGCCAAGAGATGGAAACAACCTAAATTTCCATCAACGGATGAATAGATTAGGAAGATGTGGTGTATATATATACACAATGCAATACTATTCAGCCATAAAAAAGAACAAAACAATGCCATTTGCAGCAACATGGATGGAACTAGAGACTCTCATACTAAGTGAAGTATGTCGGAGAAAGATAAATACCATATGGTATCACTTGTATCTGGAATCTAATATATGGCACAAATGAATATTTCAACAGAATAGAAACTCATGGAGTTAGAGAACAGACTTGTGGTTGTCAAGGGGGAGGTGAAGGGAGTGGGATGGACTGGGAGTATGGGATTAATAGATGCAAACTATTGCATTTGAAGTGGATAAGTAATGAGATCCTAATCTATAGCATTGGGAAATATGTCTAGTCACTTCTCATGGAGCCTGATGGAGGATAATGTGAGAAAAAGATTGTATATATGTATGTCTGACTGGGTTCCTTTGCTATATAGTAGAAAATTGATAGAACACTGTAAACCAATTACATTGGAAAAAATAAGTCATTTTTAAAAATCACAAAAAAATAGAGGATTTTTACAGCTCATTTAATCAATGGACAAATCATCCATGCCAAAAATCAATAAGAAAACACTAACCTTAAATTACACATTACACCAATGGACATAATTGATGTATAGAAAGAATTCCATCTAGAACTGGCAGAATACATTTTTTTTAAGCACTCATGGAACATTCTCCAGGAGAGAGCAAATGCCTCAGTAAATTTAAGAAAATTAAAATTTTAATACATTAAGCATCCTTTCCAAACATGACACTATGATACTAGAAGTCACTACTAGGGAAAAAAAAACTGCAAAAAAAAAATTGCAAGCATGTGGAACCAAAAACTGCTACTTAACAACTTAAGAAATAAAGTAAGAAATCAAAAAATATGTGAAGACAGGAGTTCCCCTCATAGCTTAGCAGAAATGAACCTGACTAGTGTCCATGAGGATGCTTGTTCAGTCCATGGCCTTGCCTAGTGGGTCAGGAATCATGCATTGCCATGAGCTGTTGTGTAGTTTATAGACACAGCTCAGATCCTGCATTGCTGTAGTTGTGGTGTAGGCTGGCATTTGTAGTTCCAATTTTATTCCTAGCCAAGAAACTTCCATATGCCACAGGTGTGGCCCTAAAAAACAAAATAATATGTAGATACAAATGAAATAAAAAACAGTGATCCAGAGTTCATGTTGGGTCTCAGTGGGTTAAGAACCCAGCATACTGTCTGTGGGGATGACATTTGATCCGTGGCCTTGTTCAGTGGGTTAAGGATCTGTTGTAGCCAAAACTGCAGTGTAGGTTCCAGATGAGGTTCGGATCCAGTGTTGCCATGGCTGTGGTGTAGGCCTGCAGCTGCAGCTCTGATTTGACTCCTAGTCCAGGAAATTTCATATGCCACAGGTGTGGCCCTAAAATGAAAGAAAAACAAATAAACAAACAAACAATACTGTGATCCAAAACCTACAGAACAAATTAAAACCATTTCTAAGAGTGAAGTAGGCTTATCTTAAGAAACAGAAAAAAATGCAAACAACCTACAAGTTTACATAAAGTAATTAGGGAAAGAATAACAAACAAAACCCAAAATTAGTATAAATACCATTAATATAGAGTGGAGGTTGGGGTTAGTAGATGGAAACTATTGCATTTGGAGTGGATAAGCAATGAGATCCTTCTGTGTAGCACAGGGAAATATATCTAATTAATGATGATGGACAATGTGAGAAAGAGATTGTGTGTGTGTATATACATATATACATACATGTATATATATATCACTGGATCACTTTTCTATACAGCAGAAATTGACAGAACGATGTAAATCAAATATAAGAAAAATGTAAAAATAATCAGAGTGGAAATAAATGAAACAAAAAATTACAAAAATCAATGAAACTAGATTCTGGTTCTTCAGAGAGATAAACAAAATTGATTACACCTTTAGCTACAGTTATCAATGAAGAAAAAGAGAAGATTCAGATCAATAAATTCATGAAAAAAAGTTACAAGAAACACCACAGAAACACAAAGGATCATAAAAGACTGCTGTGAACAATTATATAACACTAGAATGGCAACACAGAAAAAATAGACAAGTTCTTAGAAAGGTGAAATCTCTCAAAACTGACCATGAAAAATGGGAAATATGAAAAGAATGTGTACCAGAAATGAAATTGAATCAGTAATTTAAGAAATCCATGGGGAAAAAAAAGTCCAGGACTAGACAGCATCAATGGTGGATTGTACTAAACATTTACAGTTAGAATGTATACTTCTCAAATTATTACAAACCATTGCAAAGAAAATAACAGTTCTGATACATTCTATGATGCCACCATGATACTTGTACAAAAATCAAACAAGTCAGAATTTTTTAAATTACAGACCAGTATCACCAACGGATATAGATTCAAAATCCTTAACAAAATATTAGAAAATTAACTTTAACAATAAATTATTAGGATAATAGACCATTATCAGGGGAATTTATTGCAGAGATGGAAAAATTTTTCAACATCCATGAAACAATCAATCCGATGCATTACATTAAGAATACAAAGTGGGGAAGGATCAAGATGATGGAGGAGTAAGATGTCATGTTCACCTTCTCCCACAAACACATTAGAAAAACATCTACATGTAGAATGATTTGCACAGAACAGGTACTGAATGCTGTCAGAATTTAAGCCTTCAAAACGGGAAAGAAACCCTCCACATAACTGGGTAGAATAAAAGGAAAAAGAGAAAGAGATACAAAAGGAATCAGGATGAGATGGGACTAGCACTCCTGTGAGGGAGCTGTGAAAGAGAAAAGGAACCCGCACGCTGGGAAGACAGTCAAGTGATGGGGAGATCAGCTGAGATGGAGGGATGTCAAAGTCGCCAAGAAAAAGGCAGCAGTTGGACTGAGGGTAAAGCAGAGTGAGAGCCACACAGATCATCTGTACCACTGGCCCAGACACCACAGCCTGAGATACTCAGGCAGGGCTGGGCACTGAAACTAAGGCTCTGAAGGTCAGTTCCAGGGAGAGGACAAGGTTTGGCTGTGGGTGTGGCCAGCCACCACTAAGGGTCTGTGAACAGAACCTTAAGTGACACAATAGAAAAGTCAGACTTCATTGATATTTTCAGGACATTACATCCAAAAAAAATCAGAATATACATTCTTTTCAAGTGCACATGGAATATTCTCAAGAATTGAACACATACTGGGGCACAAAACTAACCTAAACAAATTTAAGAATATAGAAATAATTTCAAGTATCTTCTCTAACAATGGCATGAAACTAAAATTCAACCACAAGAAAAGAAATGAGAAAAAACTAACTACAGGAAGAATAAACAACATGCTTAAAAAATGGGTCAAGGAGGTAATCAAAAAGGAAATTTTAAAATACCTCGAGACAAAGGATAATGAAGACACAACCATTCAAAATCTATGGGATGCTGATAAGCAGTGCTTAGAAGGTAATTCATAGAGATGTAGGCCTTCCTCAAAAAAGAAGAAAAATCTCAAATTGACAACTTAACTGAATTAGAAAAAGAAAAATCAAAACCTAGAGTCAGCAGAAGGAAGGAGATCACAAAGATCAGAGAGGAAATCAATAAAATAGATTCAAAAAACAATTGAAAAAAATTAATAAAACCAAAAACTCGTTCTTTGAAAAGGTAAACAAAATTGACAAATCTCTGGCCAGACTCAACAAGAAGAGGAGAGAAAAAAACTAAATAAATAAAAAAAGAATTGAAAAAGGAGATATTATGATGGATACTGAAGAAATACCAAATAAATAAATAAATAAATAAATAAATAAATAAATAAATACTATGAACAATTTAATGCCAACAAATTTGACAACTTAGAAGAAATGGACAACTTTCTATACACTGATAGCTTGCCAAAACTGAATCAAAAAGAAATAAATCAACTGAGCAGACCAATCACTAGAAATGATATTGAATATGTAATAAAAACACTCCCTACACACAAAAGTCCAGGACCAGATGGCTTCACAGGCAAATTTGACCCAAAATACAAAGAAGAACATGTACCCAAAACTCTTAAAATTTTCCAAAAGTTTGAAGAAGAAACACTTTCAAAGACACCATCACCCTAATACCAAAACCAGACAAATATACTACCAATATATACGCAGATATCTTTTATGAATATAGGTATATAGAAAAATTCCAAAAAAAAATTTTAGCCAACCAAATCCAACAACATTTAAAAAAGATCATACACCATGACCAAGTGGGATTCATCCCAGTTTCACAAGGATGGTTCAACATATGGAAATCAATCATTATACACTACCTTAACAAAAGAAAATAAAAAAACACATGATCATCTAAATAGATGCAGAGAAAGCTTCTGACATAGTCCAACATCCATTTGTGATAAAAACTCTTACCAAAGTGGGTATAGAGGGAAAATACCTTATAACAAAAACGATTTATGACAAAACCACAGAAAATGTAATACTCAATGAAGAAAAGCTGAAAGTCTTCCTGATAAAATCTGGAACAAGATAAGGATGCGCACTCTCACCACTTTTATTCAACATAGAATTAGAAGTCCTAGCCACAGCAATCATACAAATAAAAGAAATAAAAGGCATGATGAGAAAGAAATAAAAGGCATGATTGGATGAGAAGAGGTAAAATTGGCACTGAATGCAAATGTCGGGATACCATATATAGAAAACCCTAAGCACTCCACTCAAACACTACTCAAACTGATCGACAAATTCAGCAAATAGCAGGATACAAGATCAACATTGAGAAATCAGTTGCACTTCTGTATACTAACAATGGAATATTATAAAAGCAATATAAAAATGCAATACCTTTTAATTTCACCCCTCAAAAATTAAATACCTAGGAAAAAAGCTGACCAATAGTGTGAAAGACTTATATGCTGAAAACTATAGAACATTAATTAAGGAAATCAAAGGGGATTCAAAGAAATAAAAAGATATTTCATGCTCCTGGTTTGGAAGAATTAATATTAATAAAGATGGCTAAACTACACAAAGCAATCTATAGTGTCAATTCAATCCCTATCAAATTACCCATGACATTTTTCACAGAACTAGAACAATCCAAAAATTTATGTGGTACCATAAATGACCCAAAATTGCCAAAGTAATCCTGAGGGGAAAAAAAACAAGCAGGAGGCATAACTCTCCCAGATTTTAGGAAATATTACAAAGCTATGATAGTCAAGACAGTGTGGTACTGGTACCAAAACAGACATACAGACCAATGGAACAGAATAGAGAACCCAAAAATAAACCCAGCCACCTGAGGGCTATTAATCTTCCACAAAGGAGGCAAGAATATAAAATGAGAAAGAAGCAGTCTTTTCAGCAAGCAGTGCTGTGAAAACTGGATATTTGCTTATAAATGCATGAAACTGCAATACACCCTCCACCACGCACAGAAATAAACTCAAAATGTCTTAAAGAGTTTAACATAAGACAGGACATCATCAAACTCTAAGGGAACATATATGACAGAAATAAAAGCAAAAATAAACCAATGGAACTTAAACTGGCAAGTTTTACACAGCAAAGGAAACCCTAAAAAAAAAAAAAAAAAAAAAAAAAAAAAAAAAACCTTTGGAATGAGGGAAAATAGCTTCAAAAGATACAACTGACAATGGCTTAATCTCAAAAATATACAAACAGCTTACAGAACTCAACAGCAAAAAAAAAAAAAAAAAAAAAAACCCAATTGAAAAATGGGCTAAACACCTGAACAGACATTTCTCCAAAGACATACAGATGGTCAACAGGCACATGAAAAAATGCTAAACATCACTACAATTAGAGAAATGCAAATCAAAAATACTATGAGGTTACACCTCATATGTGTCAGAATGGCCATCATTAACAAGTTGACAATAAGAAATGCTTGAGAGATTGTGGATAAAGTGGAACCTTCCTACACTGTTGGTGGGAATGTAAATTGATAAAACCACTATGGAAAACACTATGGAGGTACCTCAGAAAACTAAATATAGAACTACCATATGACCCACCAATCCCATTCTTGGGCACATATCTAGACAAAACATTTCTTGAACAAGGTACATGCACCCCTATGTTCATTGCAGCACAATTTGCAATATCCAAACTTAGAAACAACATAAATGTCCATCAATAGATAAACAGATTAAGATATGTATTGATTCACAATGGAATACTACTGGGCCATAAAAAGAATAAAATAATGCCTTTGCAGCAGCATGGATGGAACTAGAGACCTCATGCTAAGTGAATTAAGCCAGAAAGAGAAGGAAATACAACACATGATGTCATTTATATCTGGAATCCAATATATGGTGCAAATGAACATTTCCACATTTAAAAAAAGACTCATGGACTTGGACAAGAAACTTGTGGTTGTCAAGGGTGAAGGAAAAGGGGAGGCAGTGGGATGGACTGGGAGTCTGGGGGAAAACATATGCAAGTTATTGCATTTGGAGAGGATATGCAATGAGATCTTGCTGTATAGCACAGGAAACTATTTCTAGTCACTTGTGGCAGAACATCTTGGAGCATAACATGAGAAAAAGAATATATATATATATATATATATATACATATATATATATATATATTTGTGTCTGTGTTGCTAGGTCACTTTGATGTACAGTAGAATATTGTCAGAACATTATAAAAGGACTATAATGGAAAAATAAAAATCATTGAATAAAGAATTTTAAGAATAAAATCTATATGATCAGATCAATAGGTGCAGAAAGCTTTTAACAATATTCATTCTCCGTTAACAATAAAAAAAAAAACCTCCATAAAGTGGGCATAGAGAGAATATACATCAACATAATAAAGGTGGTATATATCATACCCAGAGCTAACAGAATATTCAATGGTGAAAAGCTGAAAGCATTTCCACTAAAAGTAGGAACAAGACAAATTTGCCCACACACATCATTTTATTCAACAAGTAGTAGCCAAAAATCAGACAAGAAAAAGAAACATAGCCAATAAAAATGGAAAGGGAGAAGTAAATCACTCAGCATTTCTGACGATATACTATACATAGAAAATCCTAGTCTGCCAGAAACCTAGAGCACATTAAAAAAAATTGGTAAAGTTACACAATTCAAAATCAATATATAGAAATCTGTTGCATTTTTGTACAACAACAATGAACTATCAGAAAAAGTAATTAAGGAAATAATCCTATATATAATTTCATCAAAAAGAATTAAATATCTATTAATAAACCTATCCAGGGAGGTAAAAGACTTGTACTACATAAACAATAAAATAGTGATGAAGGCAATTGAAGAGGACAAAAACAGATAAAAGGGTAAACTATGTTCATGATTGGAAGAATTAATATTGTTGAAATAATCATACTACCCAAGGAAATCTATGAATTCAATAAAATTTCTAGTAAAATACCAATGGCATGTTTCACACAACTAGAAAAATAATCTTATTTTTAATATTTTAAATTATTTTTATTTCATATTGGAGTTTACTTGATTTAAAATACTCTCTTAGCTTCACATGTAGTGCAGTGATATATATATATATATATATATATATATATATATAGTGTTATTCTCTTTCTCAGTTGAAATTTGAAATGTAAAGATCTTGTATCCATCTTATTTAGCTATAAATGATGTATAGTAATACAAAAATGTATAAGATCTTGCAACCTGAAATTCATAAGCAATGAGAATTATTTCAATAATAAAGGATATCTTCAAACAAATTGAAGTTAAATGAATTTGACATAAGTAGAACCTCAGATGAAAATTATATGCAAAAACAAACAAGGTTAAGGTCAAAGAAAATTATATATATGAGGGAGAATGTAAAATAATATTTATTTTAGAAGTAGCAATTCTTACATCTAGTAAGGATTGTTTTTAACTTTTTATCCATCTTATTTAGCTATAAATGATGTATAGTAATACAAAAATGTAAGGTGTAGAGCAAGATTTGACTTACAGGCAATGACAATTATTATCACAATACACTTAGTAAAAATCTATCTTATGTAAATAGAAAATTGAAGAAATAAAATAATAGTATTTTCCCAGACATGGGATTGAAGCATCACATTGTAGTTCTATATTTTGTTTTTAAGGGAAACTCCATACTGTTCTCTACAGCAGTTGTACTATTTTACATTGCTGCCAGAACTGCAGGAGTGTTCCCTTTTCTCCACACCCTCTCCAGCATACATTGTTTATAGATATTTTAATGATTCTGACCTGTGTGAGGTGATACTTCATTGTAGTATTTATTTGCATCGCTCTAATAATTAATGGTGTTGAGCATATTTTCATGTGCTCTTCGGTCATCTGTATGTCATCTTTGGAGAAATGGATGTTAAGAGGTAAAATCTTCCAGTTTCAAAATAAATGAGTCATGAGTGTGAAATGTACAGCATGGGGAATGTAGTCAATAATCATGTAATATCTTTGTATGGACATGTTGGAGACCATTGAACTGCTGAACTCCGCAGACAGCAAACTTGATATGTGCAAAAGCACAGTAAGCCAAGGAATACTCATGATGGCAAATATTCATGATAAGCATGTCTGCCAATGCAGAGTTCTAAAGTGCAGGGCCTCCTGTCAAGAAAAAAAATAAGGAGCCTATGCATTAACTATGTTGTTCTTTAGGCAGCTGCGCTATATCTTAGATGTATGTACCAGTGACTTTTGTTGCTAGTAGTCTCCTTAAATCTCACTAAGAGACAGCTTCGATACACCTTATGACTGTTTCTGCCCTCTGAACTAAATATGTCATATTTTATAATAAAAGCTTTGTGGGATAAAGACTAGGGACCTTTGTTATGCAGAAAAGAGTGCCTCCTGGTTCCCCACTTTCTAAATATAAAAGAATCTTGTGTATTTTTTATACCACTGCATCCCTTTTCCGGGATTCCCCATTGCCATGCAGTGCAGCACACAGCAGTGACATACTATAATTAGACGCAACATGATGATCATTTTGAAATATAAAGAAATATTAAACCATTCTGTTGTTTACAGAAATTCACATATTTTTGGTTTTGTCCTTCATAATGTCACAACATGTGTATTAAACAAATACATTAACAAACTTATAGAAAAAAAGATCAAATTATTGCTTACCAGAGGCAGGGGGTGCAAAGAGTGAAGGGGGATTAAATGAAGGCAAGTGATGTCAGAAAGGTGGGACAAAAATCCAACAAGATTAATATCATTATAAAAGGCACCACAGTTTACTCTTTCTCTCTGCACACTGAAGAAATACCAAGAGAGAAAATATTGAAAAGATGGCTGTCTGCAAGTGAAGAAGAGAGTCCTCATCAGTACTGAATTAGGTAGAATCTTAATCTTGGAATTCTAACCTGCAGAACTATAAGAAAATAAGTTTCTTTTGTTTAAGCTCCCCAGTCAATAATATTTTGTCATGGCAGTTCAAGCAACAAAGTTTTCATTAAGTTTAATGATATTAAATTGATATTAACTTTTATAGAATTAACACCTTCCTGAGGCTGATATCACAGGGAACTCTAGCCAATATTCTGTGATAAGCTATGTGGGAATTTGAAAGAGAATGGATGTGTGTAAATGTACAACTGAATCACTTTCTCATACAGAGAATTTATCAAAATATTGTAAATCAAATATACTTCAATAAAATACTAAAAAATAAAAAAAAATAAAATAAGAAACTAAGGGAAAAATACTACATTAGTTAGGAATTGCATAACAATCAGAAACTGGGTAGCTTGGGACAACATAAATTTATTGTCTTGCAATTCTGGAAGTTACAACTCTAAGATCCAGCTGTCAATATGACAGTGCTTCCCTGAGCTAGGGTAGGACCTATCCCAGGGCTCTTTACTAGTTTTTTATAGTTTCTTGGCTAGTGGCAGAAAAACACCAGTCTTCACCTCTATTCTCCCCGTGTGTGGGATGCTGTATCCAAATATCCCCTTTTTTATAGGGACAATAGATATATAGGACTAGAAGTCCAGCCTACTCCAGTGAGACTTCACCTTAATTAATTACAACTGCTACCAACCTATTTCCAAATAAGATCACATGAGGAGGTATTGGAAGATAAGACATCAACATATTAATTTTGAAGATTGTAATTTAGATCATAAGATTCTGACCTATATTCCCTTCCTATCAAATCCATGTCCTTATTGATTGCAAAATACATATTGCTTTATCCCAACACACCATAAGTTTTAACCCAATCCAGGAGCAACTTTAAATCCAAAATCTCTCACATATATCATCTAAATCAGGCATTAATTTGTTTCCAGGGATGAACCATCTTGAAGCAAAATATATCTCCATCTATGAAACTGTGAAACCAGACATTTTACCTGCTTCCAAAATTACAATGATGGGACAATTGTAGGAATATATATTCCTATTTGAAAGAAGATAAATCAAGATAAAATAGAAGTGATGAGATCCAACAACTTATAATAAACAAAACAAACACTGTAGAAGAATATTAGGTAAAAATCAGGCCTGAATTCTAAATATTTGTTTAACCTTTCATATATAAAATATATCTAAATACAAATTCTTAACATTTAATAGTATTAATTCTTCCAAAATATATTTAATTGCATTATAATCAAAATTCTAATTTGATCTGAAATTTACAAAATGAATTGAGAGATTACCTTAAGGAAACAAATATGAAAAGTTTTTGAGCATGTTAAAAGTGTAAATATGATGAAAACAAGGAAAAATATTCCACCAGATATTAAAAATCACTATGAACAACATCAATAAACAAGATATTTTAAAGGGATTTAATAATAGATCTTTGGAAAAGAAGATAATTTAAGGAAACTTAACCACATCTATCAACCTATTCTATAGGTTAATAGAATATTAACCTATTCTCCCTTCTTGTGCAATTCCATAGCTTCCTCCATACATTATTTGTCAATTAGCTCATGACTTCAGGACTGTTCTCATTTCTGAACTCCTAACTCATTTACCCAGCATCTCTGCATCATCTCTATGCATATGTCTATTGAAGGCTTGAGTCCAAAAATCCAGTTCTAAATTTCTTCTTCAACATGCATTTTTCCAGCATCGTAATGGATGCATAAAGCTCTATCTTCACCTACTCTATCAGCACTGCCTTGCTTATCCACCATGTTTCTCACTAGGACTCACTTAAATTCCTTCCTTCATTCTTGCTTTCTCTATTTATTCTCCATAAAGACTCCAGTGAAAATTTATATATAAAACATGTCATGTACTTTGTCTCTCTTTTCCATTACCATTGATAATGACATTGAGATGACATTTAAAGTGACATCTCAGATTTGGGTTTACTGACAGGAGAGTAAAAGCTCTGAGGACACTCACTAGGTTAGTCACCATGGGAACTTGCAGCTGCTGGGAGTCATAGCATGTTGAGGCAAGGCGGGGAAACAAGGCTTCAAGCCAGGACACAAGATCTGAACATTTCTGGTAAAATGTTCAAAGAGACATTGGAATAAATTGACCTTTAGTTAGGTGTGGTTTCCTTTCTTTGTCTAAATGCATGTTCACCCTTGTGAATTTTGTACATTTATTTTTATAATATCTTTTTTTGGCTGCCCATGGAATATGGATTTCTGGGCCAGGGATTGGATCCAAGTGGGAGTTAAGCATGCTTCAGCTGCAACACTTCCATATCCTTTAACCCACTGCTGGGCCAAGGATCAAACCTGCATCATGGAGCTGCAGAGATATCACATATCCTGCTGCAGCACAGTAGAAACTCTTATAAATGTCTTCTTAAATATATCCAAATGATCCCTGATCTTCCTGAAACACTTCACAATCATGGAGGACTCTCCTCTTGGGACTAGGTCTAACCATATTTTCTAGGTTCCTCCAAATTTCTCACCATGCCAGGGGCCGGGAACTTCTTGCTCTATATTAAACAAGGCAAGTGAATGTCTTTCTTGTGGCATTTACATTTCCTTTTCCCATTGTATCCCCAGTGCAAGGTAACTGGGAGAGTAAAGCAAGGAGTGGACTTTTGGTGCTGGTGCCTGCAGGCTACAGTAGGGAGACATGATGGGTGGTGGCTGCAGGAAATTTCCAGGCACCTAGGATTGTGTCACTGTAGTTCTGGCCTGGTACCAGCCAGATAGTAACAGCAGTGGTGGCAGCTGTGTGAGGACCCACTGGGTGGAGCCTCAGTTCAGATGTGTGATGAGCAGCAGTAGCTTCCACCAAAGTGTGTGCAGATGATGAAAAGTAGGGTCAACAAGTTTAAATTGTTTAAACATGAAGTTGCACATCTATTAAGAGTTGAACCATTAATTTTAACCCAAACCTCTCTGTCCCCTAAGCCTGCATTCGTAACAATTATTCTATACAGAATCTCTGAGAAGGAGTAACTTCCCAGGATTCCTAAAGGTCCTACCAAGCTCTGAGTTTTCTAATTCTTTTTTTGGCTCAAAATCTCACAAAACAGGTAGTTAAAAGACAGGAAAGAAGGAGCTTGGACAAGATGTCAGAGTAGAAGGATCTTGAGCTTACCTCATCGAAGGAGCACAGCAAATATCAACTAACTAATATCAAGTGTAAACAAAAAAAACCAAACCCACCAAAAAAAAGATATTCCACATTTAAAGACATAAAGGACAGGGAAAGATCAAGATGTGAGAGGAATAAGACATCACACTCACCTTCTCTCACAAACACATAAAAAAAACACATCTATATGCAAAACTATTCACACAGAACATTAATTGAACATTGGCAGAAGAACTTAAACCTCCAAAAAGGGCAAGAAACTCTTGACATAACTGGGTAGAAAAAAAGAAAAAAGAGAGTGAGAAAATTAATAAGGACAGGACTAGAATTCCTGAGAGGGAGCTGTGAAAGAGAAAAGGAACCCACACCCTGGGAGGGCAAGGTAGAGTGCAAAGTAGAGTGAGAATCACACAGATTATTTGAACCACTGCCACAGATACCAGAGCCTGAGATGCCTGGGTGGAGGCTGTGCACTGAGACTCAGACTTGGTTGGTCAGGTCTGTGGAAAGGACTAGGACTGGCTGGGTGGAGAGAGCCTGAGGGGCTAAGGACTGATCTGCCAGGGGCAAGGGTGCAATGTGCTATGGGTAACATGAGGTGCTTCTTGCATGGCCTGCAGGTGGTGGGGGCAAACCACCACAGTTATCTCTGACTCCAGAGGTGGGCATGGCCCACTGCCACTGGGGATCCCTGAACAGGAACCACTTGTAGCCCCAACCACCTCAGAGGGCACAACAGAGAGAGACATTGTGATGGAACACCATCCGTTATTGCTCTTGTTCCCTGGGAGCACAGCTGCCCTGCTGCTGCCACTGCCAAATGCTCTGGGCAGTGCCCAGATGCTTGATAACTGTCCCTTCCCAGGAACCCACAGCTAGGAGCAGACTATTCAGCAACTCCTATGGGGGCTAAGCTGGACTAAGTGCTTCTGGGGGCAAATCACCCCAGTTATCACTTACTCCAGAAATAGGCATGGTCTGCCACCACTAGGGTTCTTTGAACAGGCACCACATGCAGCCCCAGTCGCCTCAGAGGGCACCACAGAGGAGGACACTGTGACTGCACACCACCTGTTGTTGCTTTCACTCTCCTGGGAGGATACCTGCCCTGCTGCTCCCACTGCCAAACACTCTGGAGAGTGCCCACACACTTGATCATTGTCACTTTCCAGGATCCTACAACTAGGAGCAGCCTGTGAAGCACTTCCTGTGTGGGCTAAGTGAGACAGAGTGCTTTGTGCATGGTCTACAATTGGTGGGGGCAAACCACCACAGTTATCACTGATTGCAGAGTCAGGTGTGGCCCACTACTACTAGGTGTCCCTGAACAGACACCTCTTGCATGCACAATCACTTCAGAGCAGGACATTGCAATCAAACACTATCAGTTGTTGCTCCCCCTGGGAACACAAACACATTGCTGCTGCCATTGCCAAATGCTCTGGGCACCTTGTAAATCTAAGGCATGTTACCACTTCCCAGGGCCATGCAAGTATAAGTAGCCCATGCCACCATTCTGAAGGTCCTTGCTGCTATTAAGGCACAGACTACTAGCCCTGCCCATTGCCTCCTTCTTCCTGGAAACACACTCAGCATCCTGAGGATAACAGCCTGCTCACACTGAAGAAAGAGACAGCAAATATCCAAACTCCCACACCAAAAATAAACAGTAACCCCCACAAATACAAATGGGTGCTCTTGCATAGAAGTGGCCTTCCAAGATTACAGTTTGGCTTCCCTAAACTCACAGAAAAAGAAAAACATAAGCAAGGTGAAGAATCTCTGGAACCATTCCCATGTAAATGAACAGGAAATTTCATATAAGCTGCAAAAGATGTAAATGACCTCTACAGTCTGAAAGACACTGAATTCAAAAGGTAGATAGTGAAAATACTGAAGGAATTAAAGCTGAATACCAATGAATTAAGAGCAGATATGAACAGTAATGCAGATTCCTTCAGAAAGGAACTAGAAAATATAAGGAGGAACAGAGAAAAAATAGAAAATACATTTGCAGACACACAAACTGAGCTAAAGGCACTAAAAAGCAAAGCAAATAATGCAGAGGAACAAATTAGTGACTTGGAAGATGAATAATGGAAATCACCCAATAAGGAGAGCAGATAGAAAGCCAAATGAAAAAACACAAAAGCAATATAAGAGATTTATGGGATAATAATCTACACATAATAGGAATTCCACAAGGAGAAGAAAAAGAAAAGGGGATTGAAAACACACTTATTTATTTATTATTTATTTATTTATATTTAGGGTCCTATTGGTAGCATATGGAGGCTACCAGGCTAGGGGTCTAACCAGAACTATAGCTGCCATTCTATGCAACAGCCACAGCAACATAATATCTGAACCACATCTGTAACCTACACCAGAGCTCATGGAAATGCCAGATCCTTAAACCACTGAGCAGGGCCGGGGATCAAACCAGCAACCTCATGGTTCATAGTCAAATTCATTTCCACTGTGCCGTGACAGGAACTCTGAAAATATATTTAAAGAAATTATGTCTGAAAGCTTTTCAAATCTAAAACTGATATAAAGACACAGGAAGCATAGAGGGCCCCAATTTGAACCCAAATATGCCCACACCAAGACATATTATAATAAAATGGCAAAAGTTAAAGATAAAGAGAGGATTCTAAAAGCATCAAGAGAAAACCAAAATGTTAATAATATGAGAACCCACATAAGGCTATCAGCTGATTTCTATAAAGAAATACTACAGGCCAGAAGAGAGTGGCAAGATATATTCAAAGTTGTGAAAGGGAAAAATCTGTAGTCCAGAATACTCTATCCAGGAAGAATATAATTTAAAATAGAAGCAGAAATAAAGATATCTCCAGCAAAAAAAAAGTTGAAAGAGTAGAGCAATACTAAACACATTCCAAAAGCAATACTGAAAGGACTTCTCTAAATAAAAAAGGAAGCAATTAGAAATAGAATGGAGGAGTTCCCGTCATGGCGCAGTGGTTAACGAATCCGACTAGGAACCATGAGGTTGCGGGTTCGGTCCCTGCCCTTGCTCAGTGGGTTAACGATCCGGCGTTGCCGTGAGCTGTGGTGTAGGTTGCAGACACGGCTCGGATCCCGCATTGCTGTAGCTCTGGCGTAGGCCGGTGGCTACAGCTCCGATTCAACCCCTAGCCTGGGAACCTCCATATGCCGCGGGAGCGGCCCAAGAAATAGCAAAAAGACAAAAAAAAAAAAAAAAAAAAAAAAAAAAAAAAAAAAAAAGAAATAGAATGGAGGAAACCATAAGTGAAAAGCAATCATTTAAATAGGCCAGCATACAGATCTAAAAGTGAAAAAAAAACTACTGTAAAACTATGATAAACACAAGGAAAAGCAAAATGACAGACATGAAGATGTTTAAAAAAGAATTCAAAATCATAGAATGTGGGGAAGGAAAGTAAGAAAATCTAGACTCTTTTTTTTAATAATGTGTTTGAGCCTATATAACTATTAGGCTAAAGTGACCAGATACAGGAAGGGGTTAACATACTTTAAAAACACAGCAGTCACAAATCAAAATCAAATATTACATTCACAAAAAATAAATAGAATAGTACAAAAGCATAAAATAAATGGAAATCATCCAACAAAGAAAGGAAAGAAAATAAGAGAAACACAGAATCAACTGGAAAACAAAGTCTAAAATGGCAATAAATACGTATTTATCAATAATTACCTAAAATGTCAGTGGACTGAATGCTCCAATCAAAAAACACAGAGTGTCAGATTGGATAAAAAAAGCAAAAACCTACAATCTTCTATCTACAAAAGCTCACCTTAGGGCAAAGGACACATATAGATTGAAAGCAAGGGGATGGGAAATGATATTTTATGATAATGGACAAGACAGGAAAGCAAGAGTTGCAATACTCATATCAGACAAAAAAAGACTTTAAAACAAAGGCCAGGAGTTCCCATCGTGGCTCAGTGGTTAACGAATCCGACTAAGAACCATGAGGTTGATTGTTCAATCCCTGGCCTCACTCAGTGGGTTAAGGATATGGAGTTGCTGTGAGCTGTGGTGTAGGTGGCAGATGCAGCTCAGATCCTGTGTTGCTGTGACTGCAGTGTAGGCCGGTGGCTACAGCTCCAATTAGACCCCTAGCCTGGGAACTTCCATATGCCACAGATGCGGCCCTGGAAATGACAAAAAAAAAAACAAAAAACAAAAAACAAAAACAAAGGCCATGAAGAAAGACAAAGAAGGACACTATCTAAGGGTTAGAGGATCCATTCAAGAAGAGGATATTACAAGCATCAATATATATGCCCCAATATAGGAGCACCCAGATACCTACAACAAATACTAATAGACATAAAAGGGGAAATTGATGGGAACACAATCATAGCAGGAGAATTTAACACTACATTCACATTAATGCACAGAATCTGTAGACAGAAAATAAATAAGGCAACAGAGGTCCTAAAAGACACAATAGAAAAATTAGACTTAATTGATTTTTTCAAGACATTACATCCAAAAAAATCAGAATATATATTCTTCTCAAGTGCACATAGAACATTCTTGAGGGTTGACAACATACTGGGGCACAAAGATAACCTCAACAAATTGAAGAGTATAGACATTTTTTCAGGTATTTTCACTGACAAAAATGGCATGAAAATAGAAATCAACAACAGAAAAAGAAATGAGAAAAACTAATTAAATGTAGACTATACAACATGCTACTAAAAAACCAAGAGGTCAATGAGGAAATCAAGAAGGAAATTTAAAAATACCTTGAGACAAATGATAAAGAAGTCACAACCATTTCAAATCTATGGGATGCTGAAAAGCGGTACATAGAGGGAAATTCCTAGCAATACAGGCCTTTCTCTAAAAAAGAAGAAAATCTTGAAATGGCAAGTTAACCCACCACCTAAATGAATTAGAAAAAGAAGAACAAACATAACCTAAATTCAGCAAAAGGAAATTAATCATAAAGAACAGAGAGGAAATCAATAAAATAGAGATTCAAAAAACAATAAAAAATAAATAATACCAAGAGCTGGTTCATTGAAATGGTAAACAAAATTGACAAATCTTTCACCGTCCTTACCAAAAAAAGTAGAGAAAAAAACCTAAGTAAGCAAAATAAGAAATAAACAAGAAATCACAATGGATCCTGCAGAAATTAAAAATACATGAGAGAATACTATGAACAATTATATGCCAACAAATTTGACAACATAGAAGAAATAGACAATGTTCTAGAGACTTACAGCCTCCCAAAACTGAATCAAGAAGAAATAGATCAAATGAACAGACCAATAACTAGAAATGAAATTGAATATGTCATAAAAACACTCCCTACAAATAAAAGTCCAGGTCCAGATGGCTTCATGGGCAAATTCTACCAAACATACGAAGAGGAACTTATATATATCCGACTAACACTCCCAAAGTTATACTTTAATGCCACTTTCACCCTAATACCAAAACCAGACAAAGATACAACCAAAAAAGAAAACGATAGGCCAATATTTTTTTATGAATATAGACACAAAATTTCTGAAAAAAAATTTTAGCCAACCTAATAAAACAACATATAGAAAGGAGCATACATTACGAGCAAGTGGAATTCATCCCAGGTTCACAAGAGTGGTTCAACATATGCAAATCAATCAATGTTATACACCACATTAACAGAAGAAAATCTAAAATCACATGATCACCTAAATAGGTGCAGAAAGACCATTTGACAAAGTACAACATGCATTCATGATCAAAACTCTTAGTGGTTATAGAGGGAACATAACATAATAAAATCCATTTGTGACAATCTCATAGGATATATAATACTCAATGGAGAAAAGCTGAAAGCCTTCTCATGAAAACATACAAGACAAGGATGCCCATGCTCACCACTGTTATTCAACATATTATTGACGTCCTAGCCACAGCAATAATAAAAACAAAAGAAATAAAATGTATCCAAATTGGAAAAGAAGATGTAAAATTGTCACCGTATGCAGATGGCATGATACTATATATAGAAAACCCTAAGGACCCCACCCAAAAACTGCTTGAACTGATCAACAAATTCAGCAAAGCAGAAGGATATAAGATTAACATTCAGAAATCAGTTGCATTTCTGTTTACCAATGATGAAATATTAGAAAATGAATACAAAAATAAAATGCAAAAAAATAAATAAATAAAATAAAATACCTTTAAAATTGCATCAAAAAAAATCAAATACCTGACCAAGGGAATAAAGGTGACCAAGGAGGTGATCAACTTATATGCTGAGAAACATTAAACATTAATCAATGAATTTAAAGAGCATTCAAAAAATGGAAAGATATTCCATGCTCCTGGGTTGGAAAAATTAATATTGTAAAAATGGCCATACTATCTAAAGCAATATACAGATTCAATGCAATCCCTATCAAATTACCCAGGACAGTTTTCACAGAACTAGAACAAACAATCCAAAAATTTATATGGAACCACAAAAGACCCAGAATTGCCAAAGCAATCCTGAGGAACAAAAACCAAGCAGGAGGCATATCTTTCCCAGACTTCAGGCAGTAGTACAGAGTAACAGTAATCAAGACAGTGTGGTACTGGTACCAAAACACCAAAACAAACATACAAACCAAAGGAACAGAATAGAGAACCCAGAAATAAACCCAGACACCTACAGTCAATTAATATTTTACAAAGGAGGCAAGAACATAAAATGGATAAAAGACAGTCTTTTCAGCAAATGTTGCTGGGAAAACTGGACAGCTTCATGTAAATCAATGAAACTGGAACATACCCTCACACCATGCACAAAAATAAACTCAAAATATCTTAAAGACTTATATGTAAGACAAGACACCATCAAACTCCTAGAAGAGAACATATGCAAAACATTCACTGATATATCCACCTTACAAATATTTTCCCAGTTCAGTCTCCCAAAGCAACAGAAATAAAAGCAAAAGTAAAGCAATGGGATCTAATCAAACTGACAAGCTTTTGCTCAGCAAAGGAAACCTTTAAAAAAAGAAAACCCACTAATTGGAGAAAATAGTTTTAAATGATGCAACTGACAAGGGCTTAATCTCTAAAATATACAAACAACTTATACTACTCAACAGAAAAAAAGCCAACAACCCAACTGAAAAGTGGGCCAAAGACCTGAATAGACATTTCTCCAAAGAAGATATACAGACGGCCAAAAAGCACATGAAAAAATATTCAGCATCACTGATTATTAGAGAAATGCAAATCAAAACCACTATGAGGTACCACCTCACACTAGTCAGAATGGCCATCATTAATAAGTCCACAAATAAATGCTGGAGCAGATATGGAGAAAAGGGAACCTTCCTACATTGTCAGTTGGAATGTAATTTGGTACAACCACTATGGAAAACAGTATTGTGATACCTTTAAAAACTATATTTAGAACTACAATATGACCCAGAAATCAACTCTGGGACATATATCCAGACAATACTTTCTTTGAAAATGACACATGCATTATGTTCATTGCAGCACTATTCACACTAGCTAAGACATGGAAACAACCTAAATGTCCATCGGCAGATGATTGGATTAATAAGACATGGTATATATATGCAATGGAATTCTATTCAAGCATTAGAAAGAACAAAATAATGCTATTTGCAGAGACATGGATGGAACTGGTGACTCTCATACTAAGTGAAGTAAGTTAGAAAGAAAAAAACAAATACCATATGATATCATGCATATCTGGAATCTAATATATGGCACAAATGAAACTTTCCTCAGAAAAGAAAATCATGGACATGGAGAACAGACTTGTGGTTGCCAGGGGAGAGGGGGAGGGAGTTGGATGGACTGGGAATTTGTGGTTAATAGATGCAAACTCATGCCTTTGGAATGGATAAGCAATGAGATCCTGCTGTATAGCATGGGAACTGTATCTAGTCACTTATGATGGAGCATGATAATGTGAGAAAAGAGTGTGTGTAACATGTATGTGTAACTGGGTCACCATGCTGTACAACTGTACTATAAACCCACTATAAAGAAAAAATAAAAATAAAAATCAGGAGTTCCTTTCATGGCACAGAAGAAATGGATCTGACTAGGAAGCATGAGGTTGTGGGTTTGATCCCTGGCCTCACTCAGTAGGTTAAGGATCTGGCATTGCAGTGAGCTGAGGTGTAGCCAGCAGCAACAGCTCCGATTAGACTCCTAGCCTGAGAACCTCCGTATGCCACGGGTGCATCTCTAAAAAGACAAAAGACAATAAAGAAACAAACAAACAAACAAATAAACAAATAAATAAATCATTATATATTAAAAAAATCAGAAAACAGAAAACAAAAAAGTACCTACAAAAACAAATCTAAAACTATTAAGAAAGTGTCAGTAAGAAAGTACATATCAATAATTACCTTAAATGTAAATAATTTAAATGATACAACCAAAAGACCTAGACTAGCTGAATGGATATACACATAAATTGTATTTATATGCTGTCTATAAGATACCCACTTCAGACCCAGAGAAACATACAGGTTAAAATTAAGGCATTGGAAAAAGATATTCCATGCAAATGGAAATCAAAAGCTGAAATAGCAATACTCTTATCAGAAGAAATAGGCTTTCAATAAAGACTGTTACCAGAGACAAAGAAGGGCAATACATAATGATCAAGGATCAATCCATAAATAAATAACAATTATAAATATATATACACCAAAAATAAGAGAAAATCAATATATCAGGCAAATGTAAACAGACATAATAGAGAAACTAACAATAACAATAAGAAAGGGGACTTTAACACCCCATTTATTTCAAAGGACAGATCATCCAGACAGAAAATCAATATGGAATCACAGGCTTTAAAATACTGGTTAAACCAAGAGAAATTAATTGATATTTATGAAGAATGCAACTGAAAGCTCTAGAATAAATTTTCTTCTTGAGTGGTCATGAAATATTCTTCAGGATAGTTTACATGCTGGGCCACAAAGTAAGCCTTGGTAAATTTAGGAAAATTGAAAGTATCTCAAGCATCTTTTCTGACCACAATGCATAATTAGAAACCAATTATAGGGGAAGAAAATAAAAAAAAAAAACCCACAAGCATATGGAGGATAAACTCCATGCTACTCAACCACCAATAGATCCTGAAAGAAATCAGAGGAAATCAAAAACTACCTATGAAAAATGAAAATGAAAACAGAATCATTCAAAACTTCTTGGATGCAGCTAAAGCAGTTCTAAGAAGTAAGTTTATAGTGATACACTCTTACCTGAAGAATCAAGAAAAATCACCAGTAAACAACTTAAGCTTACACTTAAAGCAAACAATAAAAGAACAAAGTCAAAAGTTTGTAGAAGGAAAGAAATTTTAAAGATTCAAGAAGAAACAAAGCAAATAGAGATGAACAATAAAAAATATCAATGAGACTAAGATCTGGTTCTTTGAAAAAAATAAGCAATATTGATCAATTTTAGGCAAAATCACCAAGGAAAAAGAAAGAAGGCCCAAATCAATAGAATTAGGATTGAAAGAGGAGAAAATATAACCAACACCACAGATATACAAAGGATCATATGAGACTACCACAATCATCTTTATGCCAATAAAATGGACAACCTAGAAGAAATGGACAAATTGTTACAATGGTACAATCTCCCAAGACTGAACCAAGAAGAAAAAGAAAATATGAACAGACCATTTACAATTACTGAAATTGAATCTCTGATTTAAAAATTCCCCAAAAAATGAAACTCTAGGACAAGACACATTCACAGAAATATTCTATCAAATATTTAAGATGAGTTAACAACTATCCTCCAAAATTATTTCCAGAAATTTTCAGAGGAAGAAATACATCTGAATTAATTCTATTATTCAACCATCATCCTGATACTAAAACCAAGCACCAATATCACCAAAAAAATCCCAGAAAATTACAGGGCAATGACACTGATGAACAGAGATGCTAAGTTTGTCAACAAAATACTAGAACAGAGAATTCAGCCATACATTACAAAAAAATTTATCTTAGGGGTACAAGCTTTATTTCATTATTTTTAAATCATCCACATAATACACCATATTAACAAATTGAAGAATGAAATCCATATGATCATCTCAATAGACACCAAAAAATCTTTTGATGAATTCAATATCACTTTATGATTAAAAACCTCAGAATTTGGGCATAAAGGGGACCTACCTCAAAATAATAAAGGTCATATATGAAGAACACATAGCTAACGTCATACTCAATGAAAAGCTGAATCCATTTTTTCTAAGATAAGAAATAAAACAAGGATATCCACTTTCACTACTTTTTGGGGGGTGGGGGGCAGTGCTTGCAACATGTGGAAGTTCCTTGGCCAGGGATCAAACCTGCACTATATCAGGAACACAGGCTGCTGCCGTGACAATTCCAGATCCTTAAACTACTGCACAGCAACTGTACTCCCATTCTCACAATTTTATTCAACATAATTTTGGAAGTCCTAGCTAAATTTGGAAGTCCTAACTAAATAACCAGTCAGAGAAGAAAAGGAAATAAAAAGGAAACCAAATTGGGAAAAAAAAAAGTAAAACTATTACTGCTTGCAGATACCAGACATGGAAAATCCTAAAGATGATACTAGAAGACTACTAGAACTCATCAATTAATTCAGTGTAGTCACTAGATATAAAATTTATACACAGAAATCTTCTTCATTTCTTTAACAACAAAATTTCAGTAAGAAAAAATAAGGAAGCCATCCCATTTACCACCACATCAAAAATAATACCTTGAAATAAATCTGCTTAAGGAGGCAAACGACATACACTCTGAAAAATGTAAAACACTCCTGAAAGACATTGAAGATAAAATAAATGGAAAGATAAACAGTGTTTTGAGATTAGAAGAATCAACAGTGTCAAATAACTACACCATCCAAGGCAATCTAAATATATTCCCTATCAAATTATGAATTACATTATTCATTGAACTAGAACAAAAATCTTAAAATTTGTATGGAAACACAACAGACCCCCAAATAACCTAAGCAATCTTGAGGAAGAAAAACAGAACTGGAACTTCGTCCTCTCTGACTTCAGACAATAATTTAAAGCTACAGTAATCAACAGATATATAGGTCAAGGTAATGGGATAGAAAGCCCAGAAACAAAATCACATGCTTGTAGCCAACTGGCGTATGACATAGGAGACAAGCCTATACACTTGTCTTCAATAAGTGGTTCTGGGAAAACTGGACAGCTGCATTTTTAAGAATAAAATTAGAACATTTTCTAACTCCATATACAAAAGTTAACAGAAAATGAATTAAAGACCTAAACAAAAAGTCAGATACTATAAAATTCCTAGAGGAAAACATAGGCAGAACATTCTTGAACATAAATCCCAAAATATGTTTTTTGGTCTATCTCCAAAGTGATGGAAATCAAAACAAAAATAAACAAATGGAACCTAATTAAACTTAAAAGATTTTTCACATCAATGGAAACCATAAACATAGTGAAAGGTAATGCACACAATGGTAGAAAATATTTGCAAATGAAGCAAAAGATCAATCTAGAAAATATACGAAGAGCTTATGAAGCTCAATATTAAAAAATCAAAATATGGGCAGAAAAAATAAATAAACATTTCTGCAAAGAAAACAGATGGTCAAAAAGCATATAAAAAGATTCTCACCATCACGAATTATTAGAGAAATGCGAATTTAAAAAATGAGGTATCACTTCACATTAGGCAGAATGGTCATGGTCTAAAGGTCTATAAAGTAATAAATATTGGTACCTATACTGTCAGCAGGGATGTACATTGGTGCTGCCATTATGTATAACAGTATCTAGGTTCTTTGAAATACTAAACATAGAAAGAACTACCACATGATCCTGCAATCCTACTCCTGTGCATATATCTGGAGAAAGCCATAATTTGTTTCTGCTGGGCTCAGTGGGTTAAGAATTTGACAGGTTTGATCCCTGGCTTTGCTCAGTAGGTTAAAGGATCTGAAATTCCTGTGAGCTACAATGCAGGTCACAGATGCGGCTCAGATCTTGCATTGCTATGGCTGTGGCAAAGGCTGGCAGCTGCGGCTCCAATTTGACGCTTAGCCCAGGAATATCCACATGACTTAGGTACGGCTCTAAAAAGTATATATTAAAAAACAAAGATACATGCAACACAATATTATTGCAGCACTGTTGCATCAAAAATCAACAGATGAATAGTTAAAGAAGATCTGGTATGTTTACAAGATGAACTATTACTCAGCCATAAAAAGAATGAAATAATTCCATTTGCAGCAGCATACATGAACCTAGAGATTAGCATACTAAGTGAAGTAAGCCAAACAGAGAAAAGACAAATATCATATGATATTGCTTACATGTGGGATCTTAAAGAAAATAATCAAATGAACTTATATACAGAACGTAAATAGACCAACAGACATAGAAAACAAAGTTATGGCTACCAAAGTGGAAAAAATGTGGAAAGGAGTAAGTCATGAGTTTGATTTAACATATACACACTACTATATATGAAATAGATAATCAACAAGGACCTACACTATAACACAGGGAAACATAGGAAGCATTTTATAATAACCTATAAAGGAAAATATGAAAAAATAAATACATATGTATAACTGAATCACTTTGCTGTACATCTGCAAACAGAGCATTATAAATTAACCATATTTCAGGGTTTTTTTAAAACTTGTTGCCCAAATATTTAATGTCAAGACTCCTTTGTTTCATTTGAGTCTTTTAAATTTCACATTTTGAATAAAAGGTTTTAATCAGACAGTATAAAATAGATTCTCTAGTGATTCTACTCTCACCCTAACTTTAATTTATTCACTCTTGTTTTAATTTCTGACATAATATTATGTATGTAGTCATTTATTGGATTTATTTAGTACCGGAATAGGAGCTGTATGCAGGCATAATCTTAGTTTTCACTATCAGGAACCTGGAATACTGTCAGAAATATAAAAGCAGTGAATAAATACTTTGGAATAAGTAAATTAATGAATAAGTTAACCCTTGAAGTTAGTCTCCATTTGAAAACTAACATGTTTAGAAATCCATTCATACCCCCAATAAGATATTGCTGTATTATAATTTAAATCTATAAAAATACTAAGATCATTCTTAAAAATATGCAAAAATGTGTTAAGACTTTCAAAAGTGGTGTTAAAAATGAATCACTGATCTTCACATGCTTAAATAATTTTTAAAATTCTGATGAGAAAATATCAATATCAAATTGAAGTAAAAATATATCCATATTATTATATTAATACTTATTAATAATATTCATATTAATATATGAATATTTATGTTTTTGAAAGAAAAGGCATACCTGTTTTGGCTCAGCAGGATACAAACCTGACTAGTATCCATGAAGATGCACAATCAATCCCTGGCCTTGGTCAGTGGGTTAAGTTTCCAGCCTTGTCATGAGCTGTGGTGTAGCTAGCAGATGTGTCTCAGATCCTGTGTTGCTGTGGCTGTGACTGGCAACTGCAACTCCACTTTGACCCTAGCCTGGGAATTTTCATATGCCACAGGTGTGGTCCAAAAAATCAGAAGTAAATAAGTAAATAAAAATAAAAGCTTTCCATATAAAAATATAAACATATTTAAAGGATATAAACACATTTCAAATAAGCATAATCTACATGGATAAATATGAAAAAATATATTAACATATTAATAATCAAAAAGACAGGTAAAACAGTGATGTGCTTATCAAATTGACTGAGATGGAAAAACATATACACTTTAATGCCAGCTCACATGAAGTTATATATCATAGCGTAAAAGAGAACAAACCTAACAGCACAAAAGATCTATTCTTTAGCTTAGTACTTTACTCTGTTACCTGTGCTTAACCATGCTGTATCTGCACCTTTATAAAACAGTGTTGTCTATAGCCTAAGATATGTCAATGTTCTTCTTTGCAGGCTTGACCTTTAAAGATACAACTATTTTACATTCATATAGAGATGAAAGCTTGGAGAGTAAAAAATAATTTCCTAATTGGAGGTTTATAGAAATATTATAACCAGACCTAGCTGAGGGCTGCAAAAAACAAAGAAGTTTGTAAGAACCCTTCTCATTTTACAAGAAGGCTGAATTCTCAGGGGCACTAATTCACCACATTCTTGGAGTTTCGGCTTTCTGAGTAAAGTTGCTATTCCTTGCCCAAAAGTCTCATTTCTTGATTTATTGCCCTGCTGTATGGCAAGCATTAGGAACTTGGACTCCATAACAAATTTTGGTGAACCTGTCAGGAACATCAATCCTCGTGGGCAACAAGCTCTGGTTGAGAAATTGGGGGTAAGACACTAGCAGCTGCTGGGACACTTTTCCTCATGTTACCCTCTTCCCTTAAAAATTCCCTTTAGTGTCACTGATTCCCCAGCACCTTGCAGTTAGGCCAAGGAATCCACATCTTAGAGTCTATGGGCTCATATTAGCAGAGCAAGTTGCTCTGGGGTGAGCATCCATAAAATCACTCTTCTTTCATTTGGGGCTTTTTTTTTTTCCATAATAAGGCAATTTTTTTGTATTTGAATGGGTACCCTCTTGAAGAGAGGAAATTGTTGCTGGACTTTGATCTGTGAACTGGTTTGTTTGTATTGTGTGTGCGCCATTTGTATTCATTTGTCTTGTACTTCTGTCTTGAAAAGATAGGGTGGTTTTCATCTATCCCTAAAGAAAGCTCTCTAGGGCACATTTTAGAGAAGCAGGCTCATTATATTTTATTGTAAAAAGATATGAGCATGGAACCTGTTAGAATCTCTAGAAGGGATTGGTTCAGGGCTATCTTGGGATTCCATGTACCATGTACTGTATTTAAAGCAAAAGTTACCTAGTGTCACACTTGCTTTGATAATTAACAAAAGGCTTTGCTTGAGGTCTCTTGAGTCATTGGCATGGATCCAACAGCTCTCCAAGGAGTCACAGTGCATGAGGGTTGAGTTGAAAGTTCTTGTGCTTGAGAGTTTATTTAAGATTTTCTATTGATTGTTTGGTTTTTTTTTTATTTAATTTTGTTACTGGTTATCTACTTACAGTCAGATCAATTTTCTGCTGTTTAAAACTTTTACAGATGTCAAATGGAGGAAAGGAACACACACACACACACATACACACACACAAAACCTTGTTGTTAAAAGTGGGACATACCCAGGGAAAAGAGAAGTGTTCCACTGATTCCTAAATTCACTGAAAGCCCCAGTCCAGAATTCAGCCTGTTTGGTTGATCCTGAGGCAAAAAGAAGTCCTTTTAGTGGATAGAGAGGATCAGTTGCTATTTACAAATTTTCAATAAAATGTTGAGGAACAGTGGCCTTTGAATGTCTTTGTCCAATCCCACAATTAGAGTTATTCCACAAGAAAGTGGGGAAGAATAATAAAATCACCTATGTTCAGGCATTTCTTCTATTACAGCAAGCAAAGTAAGAGAAGGAAGGGAAGAAGAGTGAGGATATGTTGCTTCAAATAGATGCATCCCTTCCCTACTTACCATTACTACACTGCAAGTAAAAATTACCAGCGCTGGGGCACAGTGCAAAAAATAAATAAATAAACAAAAATAAAATACCTAGGAGTAAACCTGACCAAGGAGGTGAAAGACATGTTAAAAATTACAAAACATTAATTAAGGAAATTAAAGATGATTCAAAGAAGTGAATATATATCCCATGTTCCTGTATTGGAACCATCAATATTGTTAAAAAAAAGGCCAATCTGTAGATTGTTAAAATCTACAGATTCAATGTGATTTCTATCAAATTACCCATGACTTTTTTTCACAGAATTAGAACAAATAATCTGAAAATTTATATGGAAATATAAAACACCCCAAATTGCCAAAGCAATCCTGAAGGGGAAAAAACAACAAGGATGCATAACTCTCCCAGAATTCAGACAATGTTACAAAGTTACAGTCATCAGCACATTGTAGTACTGGTACAAAAACAGGCATATGGATCAATGGAACAGGATAAAGACCCCAGAAATAAAGCCAGACACCTATGTTCAAATAATCTTTAACAAAGGAGTCAAGAATATAAAATGGGGAAAAGACAGTCTCTTCAGAAAGTGATGCAGGGAAAACTGGATAGGTACATGTAAATCAATGAAACCAGAACACACCCTCTCACCATTCACATAAATAAATTCAAAATGGCTTAAAGATTTCAACATAAGACAGGATACCACAAAATTTCTAGAAGAAAACATAGGAAAAAAATATTCTCTTACATAAACAGTACAAATCTTTTCTTAGGTTAGTCTCCCAAGGCAAAATATTAAAAAAATAAAAACAAAAATAAGCAAATGGGACCTAGTCAAACTTAAAATATTTTGTACAGAAAAGGAAACCATAAAAATATAAACAAAAATGAAAACAAATAGACAAACTATGGAACAGGAAAAAACAGTTGCAAATAATGCAACATACAAGGGCCTAATCTCCCAAATATATAAACACCTCATACAAATCAACAACAATAAAAAACAAACAAACCACCCAATCAAAAAGTGAGCAGAAGACCTAAACAGACATTTATCCAAAGAAGGCCATCAGAAATATGAATAAAATGCTCAGCATCACTTAATTGTTAGAGAAATGCAAATCAAAAAATACAATGAGGTCAGAATGGCCTCACACCCATAAGAATGGCCATCATTAATAGTTCAACAAATAACAAACATGGAGAGGGTGCAGAGAAAAGGGAACCATCCTCCACTGCAGGTGGAAATGTAAATTGGTACAACCACTATGGAAAACAGTATGGAGGTTTTTCTTACCCCTGGGCATCTATCCAGACAAAACTACCATTCAAAAAGATAAATGAACCCAAATGTTCATAGCAGCATTATGCACAATAGCAAAGGTATGGAAACAACTTAATTTTTTAAGATGTGGTACATTAATAGAATGCAATACTACTCATATATTAAAAGAACAACATAATGCCATGCAAAATGGATGCAACTAGAGATTCTCACTAAGTGAAGTAAGTCAGAAGGAAAAATACAGATACTATATGATATCACTTACATGTGGAATCTAAAATATGGAACAAATGAACCTATATAAGGTACAGAAACAGACTCACAGACATGGAGAACAGACTCGTAGTTGCCAAGGGTAAGGGTAGAGGGAATGGGATAGATTGGAGTTTTGTGTTAGTAGATGCAACCATCACATTAAGAATGAATGGGCAATGAGGCTCTACTGCATACCACAGAGAACTGCGTCCAATATTTTTCAGTAGAATATGATGGGGGATGATAGAAAAAAAATAGTAGATAGATAGATGATAGACAGAAAGATAGATAGATAGATAGATAGATAGATAGATAGATAGATAGATAGATAGATAAATGGGTCATTTTGCTGTACTTTGGAAATTAGCACAATTTAAATCAACTATATTTTAAAACAAAAGAAAATCTTGAGGGTGAAAAAAATAAACAACAAGGATATATCAAACATCAGAAGGAAATAGCGCCATTATTTTGTAATAATTTTAAAATGAGTATAATTATAGAAATATTGAATCACTCTGTAGTACCTGAAACTAATATTGTAAGTAAACTCTACTTCAATCAATCAATAAAAATAAACAATAGAAGTTTTTAAAAAGGAAGATGCAAGGTGAAATTCCACTTTTCTGAATACCGCATTGAGTTCCTAAAAGTCAGGAAGCCCTAAGAAATGTAAGCCGTCTTTAAGTAAGTAATAATATGTCTAATGTAAAGAGGAAGGACATTGGAAAAGGGAAAACCCCAAATTTATTTTTTTTGTTTATTTATTTATTGATTTATTTTTATTTTCCCACTGCACATCAAGGGGATCAAGTTATTCTTAAATGTATACATTACAATTACATTTTCTTTCCCACCCTTTGTTCTGTTGCAACATGAGTATGTAGACAAAGTTCTCAATGCTACTCAGCAGGATCTCCTTGTAAATATATTCTAAATTGTGTCTGATAAGCCCAAGCTCTCGATCCCTTCCACTCCCTCCCCCTCCCATCAGGCAGCCACAAGTCTTTTCTCCAAGTCCATGATTTTTTTTTCTGAGGAGACATTCATTTGTGCTGGATATTAGATTCCAGTTATAAGTGATATCGTATGGTATTTGCCTTTGTCTTTCTGGATCCTTTCACTCAGCATGAGATTCTCTAGTTCCATCCATGTTGCTGCAAATGGCATTATGTCATCCTTTTTATGGCTGAGTAGTATTCCATTGTGTATATATAGCACATTTTCCGAATCCAATCATCTGCTGATGGACATTTGGGTAGTTTCCACGTCCTGGCTATTGTGAATAGTGCTGCAATGAACATGCAGGTGCATGTGTCTCTTTTAAGTAGAGTTTTGTCCGGATAGATGTCCAAGAGTAGGATTGCAGGGTCATATGGAAGTTCTATGTATAGATTTCTAAAGTATCTCCAAACTGTTCTCCATAGTGGCTGTACCAGTTTACATTCCCACCAACAGTGCAGGAGGGTTTCCTGTTCTCCACAGCCCCTCCAGTACTTGTTATTTGTGGATTTATGAATGATGGTCATTCTGGCTGGTGTGAGGTGATGTCTCATGGTAGTTTTGATTTGCATTTCTCTTATAATCAGTGATGCTGAGCCTTTTTTCATGTTCTTGTTGGACATCTGCATATCTTCTTTGGAGAAATGTCTATTCAGGTCTTTTGCCCATTTTTCTATTGACTGGTTGGCTTTTTTGCTGTTGAGTTGTATAAGTTGTTTATATATTCTAGAGATTAAGCCCTTGTCAGTTGCATCATGTGAAACTATTTTCTCCCATTCTGAAAGTTGTCTTTTTGCTTTTTTTTTTTTTTTGGTTTCCTTTGCTGTGCAAAAGCTTCTCAGTTTGATGAGGTCCCATGGGTTTATTTTTGCTCTAATTTCTATTGCTTTGGGAGACTGGCCTGAGAAAATATTCATGAGGTTGATGTCAGACAGTGTTTTGCCTATATTTTCTTCTAGGAGTTTGATGGTGTCCTGTTGTATATTTAAGTCTTTCAGCCATTTGGAGTTTATTTTTGTGAATGGTGTGAGGGTGTGTTCTAGTCGCATTGCTTTGCATGGAGCTGTCCAGGTTTCCCAGCAATGCTTGCTGAATAGACTTATTTTTTCCCATTTTATGTTCTTGCCTCCCTTGTCAAAGATTAATTGACCATAGGTGTCAGGGTTTATTTCTGGATTCTCTATTCTGTTCCATTGGTCTGTCTGTCTCTCTGTTTTGATACCAGTACCACATTGTTTTGATGACTGTGGCTTTATAGTATTTCTCGAAGTCTGGGAGAGTTATGCCTCCTGCTTGGTTTTTGTTTCTCAGGATTGCTTTGACGATTCTGGGTCTTTTGTGGTTCCATATGAAGGTTTGGATTGTTTGTTCTAGTTCTGTGAAAAATGTCATGGGTAATTTGATAGGGATTGCATTGAATCTGTAGATTGCCTTGGGTAGTATGGCCATTTTTACAATATTGATTTTTCCAATCCAGGAACATGGAATATCTTTCCATTTCTCTACATCTTTGATTTCTTTGATTAAAATTTTATAGTTCTCGGCATATAGGTCCTTTACCTCCTTCGTCAGGTGTATTCCGAGGTATTTGATTTTGTGAGGTACAATTTTAAAAGGTATCATATTTTTGTATTCCTTTTCTAATAGTTCATTGCTGGTATACAGAAATGCAACTGACTTCTGAATGTGAATCTTCTATCCTGCTACTTTGCTGAATTTATTAATCAGTTCAAGGAGTTTTGGGGTTGAGTCCTTAGGGATTTCTATGTATAGTATCATGTCATCTGTATACAGTGACAGTGTTATCTCTTCTCTTCCTATTTAGATGATTTTATTTCTTTTGTTTGTCTAATTGCTATGGCTAGGACTTCCAAAACTATGTGGAAGAGCAGTGGTGAGAGTGGGCATCCCTGTCTTGTTCCAGATTTGAGTGAGAAGGCTTTCAGTTTTTCCCCATTGAGGATTATATTTGCTGTGGGTTTCTCATAAATGGCTTTGATTATATTCAGGAATGTTCCCTCTATACCCACTTTGGCGAGGGTCTTGATCATGAATGGATGTTGGACTTTGTCAAATGCTTTTTCTGCATCTATTGAGATGATCATATGATTTTTGACTTTTTTTTTGTTAATGTGGTGTATGATGCTGATTGATTTGCGTATGTTGAACCATCCTTGTGAACCTGGGATGAACCCAACCTGGTCATGGTGTATAATTTTTTTGATATGTTGTTGGATTCAGTTGGATAAGATTTTGTTGAGAATTTTTGCATCTATATCCATCAATGATATTGGGCGATAGTTTTCTTTTTTGGTGGTATCTCTGCCTGGTTTTGGAATGAGGGTGATGGTGGCCTCATAGAATGTCTTTGGGAGTATTCCTTCTTCTTCAACCTTTTGAAAGAGTTTAAGGAGGATGGGCACCAATTCCTCTTTATATGTTTGATAAAATTCACCTGTGAAGCCATCTGGTCCTGGACTTTTATTTGTAGGGCGTGTTTTTAATGATTTCTTTAATTTCATTTCTAGTGATGGGTCTGATCAGTTGGTCTGTTTCTGCTTGATTCAGTTTTGGCAGGCTGTAAGATTCTAGAAAATTGTCCATTTCTTCCAGATTGTCAAACTTGTTGCCATACAGTTGTTCATAGTATTCTCTTATGGTTTTTTGTATTTCTGCTGTATCCGTTGTGATTTCTCCTTTTTCACTTATAATTATGGTTACTTGGGTTCTTTCTCTCCTCTTTTTAGTAATTCTGGCCAGGGGTTTGTCAATTTTGTGTACCTTTTCAAAGAACCAGCTCTTGGTTTTATTAATTTTCTCTATTGTTTTTTGAATCTCTATTTTATTGATTTCTTCATTGGTCTTTATAATTTGCTTCCTTCTGCTGACTTTAGGTCTTTTTTCTTCTTCTTTTTCTAATTTGCTTAGGTAGAGGGTTAAGTTGTCAATTTGGGATCTTTCTTCTTTTTTGAGAAAGGCCTGTATTGCTATAAATTTCCCTCTGAGCACTGCCTTCGCAGCATCCCATAGATTTTGAGAGGTTGTGTCTTCATTATCATTTGTTTCAAGGTAGTTTTTAATTTCCTTCTTGATTTCCTCATTGACCCATTGTTTTTTTAGTAGCATGTTGTTTAGTCTCCATGTAGTAGGTTTTTTCTCTTTCCTTTTCCCATGGTTGATTTCTAATTTCATGGCATTGTGGTCAGAGAATATACTTGAGATAATTTCTATGCTCCTGAATTTATTGAGGTCCGCTTTTTGTCCCAATATGTGGTCAATTTTTGAGAATGTTCCATGCGAACTTGAGAAGAATGTATATTCTAATTTTTTTTGGATGTAGTGTGCTGAAGATATCAATGAAGTCTAACTTTTCTATTGCTTCCTTTAGGATCTCTGTTGCTTTATTGGTTTTCTGTCTAGAGAATCTGTCCATTGATATGAGAGGGGTATTAAGTTCTCCTACTATGATTGCATTCCCATCAATATCTCCCTTTGTGTCTGTTAATATTTGTTGTATGTATCTGGGTGCTCCTATATTTGGGGCATATATGTTGATGACAGTAACATCCTCTCCTTGGATGGATCCCTTAATCATTAAGTAGTGTCCTTCTTTGTCTTTCTTTATGCCTTTTGTTTTAAAGTCTATTTTGTCTGATATGAGCATTGCGACTCCTGCTTTTCTGTCATGTCTATTGGCTGGAAATATTTTTCCCCACCCTTTCACTTTCAATCTATATGTATCCTTTGTCCTAAGGTGAGTTTCTTGTAGGCAGCATATTGAAGGTTTTTGCCTTTTTATCCATTCAGCCACTCTCTGTCTTTTAATTGGGGCATTCAGTCCATTGACATTTAAGGTGATAATTGATAGATGATTGCCCTTTGAACCTCGTGTTCCCGTTGATTCTATGGTTTTCCACTCTTTGTTTCTTTTTTTTTTTTTTTTGGTTGGATGGTCTCCACTTATTATCTGCTTGACTGGTTTTTTTTTTCTTCATTTTTTGCAGATGCAATATTTGGTTTTGGCTTGTGGTTGCCCTGTTTTTTAAGTATTCTAACCCCTTCCCATAATTGTGTGTTTTAGCTTGATGGTCCTGTAGGTTCAAACACTTCATTACTATATTAAAATTAATAAAAGAAACATCAAACAAAAAGGGTCTGTATATTTCCTAACATCCCTTGGCCACATTTTATGATTTTGATGACTCTTTTTTTTTCTTTTAAATTTTATTTTCTTTGAAGCATGTTCATGATTAAATCTATATGCTAGATTATTTGAGTGACTGCTCTCTGATTGTGGTTTCCTCAGTCCTAGTTCTTCCTCTTCTTCTTCTTTATTTCTTTTCTTTTTTCTTCCCTTTCCTTCCTTTCTTTTTGGTTTAGAGAAGCCCTTTCAGTATTTCTTTTAGCCTGGGTTTTGTGTTGCTGTATTCTTTTAGCTTTTGTTTGTTGGAAAAAAATTTTATTTCCCCTTCTATTTTAAATGATATTCTTGCTGGATAGAGTAGTCTAGGTTGCATATTTTTTCCTTTTAGCACTTGAAATATCTCTTGCCATTCCCTCCTGGCCTGTAGTGTTTCTGTAGAGAAATCAGCTGATATTCTTATGGGGGTTCCCTTGTAGGTAACATTCTGCTTTTCTCTTGCTGCCTTTAGGATCCTCTCTTTATCACTAACTTTTGCCATTTTTATTATGATGTGTCTTGGTGTGAGTCTATTTGGGTTCAGTTTGTTTGGGGCCCTCTGTGCTTCCTGTATCTTGAACTCAGCATCCTTTAGATTTGGGAAGTTTCCAGTGATAACTTCTTCAAATATATTTTCCATTCCCTTATCTTTTTCTACTCTTTCTGGAATCCCTATTATGCATGGATTGGCCTTCTTTCTATTATCCCATAGGTCTCTTATATTGCTTTCCTGTTTTTTGATTAGGTTTTCTGTCTACTGACCTGATTGGGTGATTTCCATTATTCTATCTTCCATATCACTGATTCGTTCTTCTGCATTATTCATTCTGGTTTTTACTGCCCCTAGTTCAGTTTGCATCTCTGCAAATGAATGTTCTAGTTTTTCTTGGCTCCTCCTTCTATTTTCTAGTTCCTTTCTGAGGGTGTCTGCATTACTGTTCATATCTTCTCTTAATTCCTTCAGTATTTTCACTATTTCTCTTTTGAATGCCAGGTCTGTCAGACTGCAGAGATCGGTTTCATTTTTGACTGTTTTGGGTGAGTTCTCCTGTTGGTTTGACTGGGGGTGGTTTCTCAGATTCTTCATCTTTCTTGTTGTTTTCTTTTTCCTTGTAGAGTTGTACTCTCCGTGACCAGGCAGCGTTTGCCTTGGCACTGCTGTGGAATGTTTCCTGAGGGCTGGCATTGTTGGTCCATCTTCTTTGTGGCAGCATGGCTTTTCTGGAGGGTGGGTGGTGCTGACAGGGTCTCTCTGAAGCAAAGGAGGACTTCCTGAGTGCAGACAGGACTGGGAGGTCCACACCACGATGGTAGCTGATTTCACTGGGCTGGGCAGAGCTTTCTCTGGTGTTTTTAGGCTGTGGGGTTCTTGCAGGGGGTTTGCAGTGTTGGGTAGCTGTACCTCAGGAGTCCACCACCCCCTGAGGGCTGGATCAGCTATCTGGGTCACTGAGAACCTATGTGGCTCTTCTCTAGGGCAGCCCAACTCAGAAGGACGGCCTGAGAATGTAGGCAGATCTTTTCACAGTCTGGCCAAGCTTGTTGTAGTTTTTCCAGGCTGCAGGGGGTTCTGCAGAGAGCTGGAAGTCCTTTGCAGCTGTTCTGTGAGAGTTCAGCTCCCTCCAAGGGCTTTGGAAGCTAGTTGGGCCACTGCAAACCCAAGAGTTTCCTCCCCAGGGCAGCCTGACTCAGAAAGACTGTCCGAGAATTAGGCAGATCTTTTCATGGCCTGGCCAGACCTGGAAAACCCCAAATTTAAAAGAAAGCTGAGTAAAAGAGAAGCAGTGAGTCCCCTCAGATAGTAAAAATGGAAGAATGCTTAGCTGATGAATGAAGAGGGCCAGGGATTTATCTGGATTTGTGATATTCAATTAAAATACCCCCACAGGAGCCCTGTTTACAATTGACATTGGGAGACAAACTGATTAACTTTTCTAGTCAGCACAGGGACAACGTATTCCATTCTATATACCAAGTTAGCATATACAGAATATCAATCTACCCAAGTCACTGGGATATCAGGAGAATGGCAGAGCCATTCTAATTTTGCAAATATTGGAGAATAATTTAGGTGACATGCCATTATAACATGGTTTCTTATATATGCCTAAATGCCCTTTTCCCCTCCAGGACCAAAATCTCCTCTCTAAACCTGTAGATGGCTGTCATACAAAATTCAGAAAACAATAGAACTTCACCCTGAGGTCTATGAAAAGGTAACACCAGAAATGTGGGCACAGTGTAGACCAGGAAGGGCCCCAAACATATAGCCTATAAAATCTTTAAAAAAAAAAAGAATGTTTGGAAATATCAGATATTTCTTGGTGTCTGTGGTCACTTTTTTCAGGATGAATGGAAGAATACACCACTTGGACAGAAAAAAAAATCTGAAGTAGTTATAGTCATTTGTAAGGAAATGTGGATTGCCTGGCACTTTTCAAAATGACAATGAACTTGCATTTGTCTCCATTATAACACAATAGGTAACATATTGAATCTGAAACTAAATTCATTATGGTGACCACCATCAACAGGAAAAACTAAAAACAAATAAATAAATGATATATAAAGTATATCAGGAGATTAATTTTACTTGAGGTAAGTCCTTGGCAGATGATCTGCCATGGTTTAAGTGGTTCCCAGAAGCAAGCTTAAATTAATCTCTTTTGAAATATTGTATGGTAGGCCATTCCAAGTGTCTTCCTAGGCAGGGTAATGTCTTAAAGGACCTAGTAGTTGCTGACAATGCTAAGACAATAAGTACTATTCACATCAGTTCAAAGAATTTGCTTCCAATATGTTTGCCTACCCAACTGAGGAGGTTTTGTACCCTTTCCAGCCAGGGGATCAAGTTCTCCTCAAATTCTGGAGAGGAGAAGTATCCAAACATCTACTTGCAGCTAAGTGATCAAGACCATAGGAGGTGCTGCTGACACTCACTACTCTGCTAAAAGAGCCAAGATAAAACTGTAGATCAAAACCCATTCCTGAAGTTCCCTTCTTGGCTCAGTGGTTAACGAATCCAACTAGGAATCATGAGGCTGTGGGTTTGATCCCTGACCTCACTCAGTGGGTTAAGGATCCGGCATTGCCTGAGCTATGGTGTGGGTTGCAGATGTGGCTCGGATCTGGCATTGTGGTGGCGCTGGCGTAGGCTGGCAGCTACAGCTCTGATTAGACCCATAGCCTGGGAACCTCCATATGCCACAGGTGTGGCCCTAGAAAAGGCAAAAAGACAAAAAATAAAAAAAACAATTCCTCCAAGGAGGTTGAGAGAAGATGGTGGAGTAGTAGGATGTGAGGCTTACCTACTCCCACATTGAAAATCCATCTAAATGTGGGACTATTTGTTGAACACTGACAAAAGACCTCAGGATTCAGATAGAGCAAGAAAATCTTCACAAAACTGAGTAGGTAGGACAAAAGAAAGAAGAAAATGACAGAGAAAATGAGAAAGGAAGTGGGACAGGACCTGCACTCTTGTGGGGGGGGGGGCTGAAAATGAAAATCTCCTGCACCCTGGGAAGTTCTCCCACCAGTGAGATCGGCTGGGATATAAGAGAACTTTAGAGTATCAGAGGAGAACACAGTAATGAGTGAGAAGCAGTTAAAATGGAAAAAGTCTTC
The DNA here is from genome assembly GCF_054392235.1 of Sus scrofa. Lineage (NCBI taxonomy): Eukaryota > Metazoa > Chordata > Mammalia > Artiodactyla > Suidae > Sus > Sus scrofa. Next base: position 61,824,935 of record NC_139384.1, on the reverse strand, counting down.
CACTAATGGTCAGTGCTACCACCATGAAATACCCAACTATATGTTGGTAAATGCAGAGGTTGGAAACTAAAACTCCAGCTTTGGAGATCAGACTCAGGGAGAAATCTGGGGCTGGCTATGTGGGAAAAAACTGGCCTTGGCCATTCAGAGATAGCCTGGAGAGACTGAGGTCTAAGGTGTACACATTTGAAGGTATAAACTGAGGAAACCCAGGTGTTCTTGGAGGCTAGGTGCATTATTTAGGGGAAGTATCTACCACTAGAGCCTTGTTTCTTGGGCACTATCTCAGGCTGCAGGATACCAGTGACTCAAAATCCTGGAAGCACCCAGGAGTGACTGTTGCCTAGAAACAGCTTGGGAGCATCCCCTGCCCTTAGGGTTACAAGAGAATACCAAGCAGGCTGAGTGATCTTGGGAATAGTACAAGCTCTGAGATCTCTGCCAGCAAATGGGAAGGGGATCACAGAATTGGCATACATTGTGAGGCTGTCCAAAGGAGACAAAAAAATCTGCTGGTGCATTTTCTTCCCTGAGGCAGCAAGAAAGACCACTCCTGCTATTGGTCCTGAAGAGAAAGGGACTGTATGAACAGCTACACATAGAACATTTTAGCAACAGTTAAGTAGCATCCCCCATCCTTGGGGCTACAGAGAATGCTCCATAGAGTTACCAAAGGGAGGGACTGTAGAAGAGTGACTCCCCCAGATATGGAGAGCAGTCCAGAGAATATTCCTGGCATTTGCAGGGACTGCAGGAGAAGCTTCTGTATTTTCCAGCTGCAAGAAATGGTCCTCAGAGATCCACAGTAGTAGGAGGGGTCAAAGGAGTCACTGCTGCACCCCACCCACCCACTGAAAAAGCAATTCTGTGAACTGTGAACCACTGCCAACTCTCTCATGGACCCCATTACTAGGAGCCACCTGGCTCCAGGAGAGATAGTATGGTACAACTTCTCCCATCACATGCTCTGGGTATGTGAGAATTGTAGGAATAGGCACCAGCTCCTGCACTACATACCTGCTGTTAAGAAGATGATAATCATAGAAAGTTAGACAATATGAGACAACAAAGAAATAGACCAGATTAAAAAACAGGACAAAAACAACTAAATGAAGAGGATTAAGTAATATATCTAAAAAAAACTTCAGTGTGATAATAATAAAGATGGTAAAAGAAGAAATAAAACTATCACTGTTTGCAGATGACATGATACTATACCTAGAAAATTCTAAAGACACTGAAGGAAAACTGTTAGAACTCATAAATAACTTTGGTAATGTTGCAGAGTAAAAAATTAATACACACTGCATTTCCATACACTAACAATGAATGGAAAGAGAAATTTGGGAAAACATCCCATTTACCATCATATCAAATAGAATAAAATACCTAGAAATAAATCTACCCAAAAGGAACAAAAGACCTGTACTCTGAAAATTATAAGACACTGATGAAAGAAATCAAAAGTGACACAAACAGATGAAAGATGTACCATGTTCTTGGATGGGGATGATTTTGTTAAAATGACTCTACTACCCAAGGCAATTTAGAGATTCTATGAAATTCCTATCAAATTACTAAGGACATTCTTCACAGAACTAAAACAAAATATTTTAAAGTTTGTATGGTAACACAGAAGACATCAAATAGCCAAAGCAATACTGAAAAAGAAAAATGTAACTAGAAGAGTCAGGCTCCCAGACATCAGACTATATTACAAAGCCACAATTATCAAAACAGTATGATGATAGCACAAAACCATAATATAGCTTGGTGGAACAGCATAAAAACCAAGAAATAAAACTCAAGCACCTATGTTCAACTAATCCATTACAAAGGAGGAAAGAACATACAATGGGAGAAAGATGGACAGACACTTCAATGGGTGGTGCTGAGAAAACTGGACAGCTCCATGTTAAATAATGAAGTTAGAACACACCCTCATACCATTAACAAAAATAAACTCAAAATGGATTAAAGACCAACACACAAGTTCAGATACTTGAAACTCCTAAAGGAAAACATAGGCTGAACTCTCTTTGATATAAATCACAGTAATATTTTATTTGATATACCTCCTAGAATAATGATAATAAAAACAAAAATAAAGCAATGGAACATAATTAAACTCAAGAGCTTTTTCATAGCAAATGAAACTATTAAAAAAAGAAATAAGAAGCCACAGAATGGGAGAAAATATTTGCAAACAATGCAACCTGCAAAGGCCTAACCTCCAAATTATACAAACAGCACATATAAATCAAAAGTAAAACAACAAATAACCCAATTGAAAAATGGGTAGAAGACCTAAATAGACAGTTCTCCAAAGAACACATATAAATAGGCAGTAGGCACTTGAAAAAAAATGCTCAACATCTCTAATTATTAAAGAAATGCAAATCAAAACTACAATGAGGTATGACCTCAAACCAGTCAGAATAGCCATGATTTTATAGTCAACAAATAACAAAAGCTAGAGAGGGTGTGGAGAAAAGGGAAGCTTCCTTCACTGTTGGGAATTTAAACTGCTAAAACTACTATAGAAAACAGTATGGAAGTTCCTCAGAAAACTAATATAAAATTACCATATGATACATCATTCCCACTCCTGGGCATGTGTCTAGACAAAACTTTCTTTCAGAAAGTTGCATTTACCCTTACATTCACTGCATCACTATTCACAATGGCCAGTACATGGAAAGAAAATAAATGCCCATTGACAGATGAATTTTTTTTAAAGAACATGTGGTACATTAATACAATGGAATGCTACTAAGCCATAAAAAGAACAACATAATGTCATTTGGAGAAACATGGATGCAACTAGAAAGTGTCATACTAAGTTACATAAGACAGAAAGAGGAAGACAAATACCATATGATATCACTCGTATATAGAATCTAAAATATGAAAGAAATGATCCAATCTATGAATCAGAAACAACAGAAACAGATCACAGATATGGATACCAGATTTGTGGTAGCCAGGAAGGAGGCGAGGATATGTGGGATGGATGGAGAATTTGGGCTTCGTATGTACAAACTGTTACATTTAGATTGGATAAGCAATGAGTTCCTACTGTCTAGTGCAGGGAACTATATTCTATATTTTGGGGTAGAACATAATGAAAGACAGTATGACAATTGCTTGATCTCAGCCCCTGAATGTGGAATGCAGATGTTTCTCTACTTGACACTTGGAGGTTTTGAATATTTTCTTCTGGCTGCCATGGCCTATGACCACTCTGTGGTCATCTGTCATCCACTCCATTATTCTACTCTCATGAGTCATAAGGTGTGGGTCCTCTTGGTGTCTGGTTGCTGGGATCAGTGGAAGGCTTTATGTTCACACCCATCACCATGACCTTTCCTTTCTGCAGATCCTGGGAGATCCATCATTTCTTCTGTGAGGTCCCTGCTGTAATGAAGCTTTCCTGCTCAGACACATCCATCTATGAGACACTCATGTACCTATGCTGTGTCCTCATGATCCTCATTCCTGTCACAATAATTTCAAGCTCCTATTCTTTCATCCTCCTCACCATCCGCAGAATGAATTTAGCAGAAAGTCAGAAGAAGGCCTTTATGACTTGCTCTTCCCACATGACTGTGGTCATCCTCTTCTATGGGGCTTCAGCCCACACCTACATGCTCCCTAGCTCCTACCACACTCCTGAAAAAGACATGGCTGTATCTGTCTTTTATACCATACTCACTCCTTTGCTAAACCCCTTAATCTATAGCTTTAGGAGTAACGATGTCACAAAGGCTCTAAAGAAAATGTGGAATGTGGAATCTGTTTTCCAGTGAACTATGAAATAATAGATTTTTACACTAGTTGTTTATTTTTCTCCATGCTAAATACTATATACATATATATAATGCCAAAGTTATTCTTCATATTCTAATACCATAATGTGTCACCATATATATATATGTGTGTGTGTGTCCATATATATATATATATGTGTGTGTCCATATAAATATATATATATATTTGAGAGGAATTGTTTCCATGTAATGGAAAGCTCTACATTTTAAACTCTTTCTGTGTACAAATTATTTTTATAATTATATTGAATTCATGTTGTATTTTTCTGAAATTAACTTCACTGTGATTCTGAGGGAGAATATTCATATTCTTAGAAAATGCATAGGTAAAATAGAGAAAAATATCATAAAGTATGCAACTGATGAAAGAGAGAGAGAGAAAAAATGATGAAGCAAAAGTGGTATAATGTTAATAGGTGATCTATATAGAGGTCATATGTGTTAATTGTACTGTTATTATTCATGGTACAAGTGTATACTTAAAATCACTTAAAAATAAATGATAAAAAAATAAGATATTCTCCCTTTTAGTTTCTACTTTCTTCTTGTTGGCAGTGTGACAAATCTTAGAAACCATGTTCATATTAATGTGGCTAATCATCACTGTGAAAATCCAGTCTTCTGCCTGCTTTATTGATTGGCTACTGTGTTCCTCATGATCCAAACCTGAAGGATCCTAGTGGGTTTTACCTGTCTGAAATGTTTAGTACTCGTGTTAGAGTAGAAATCCAGGAAACTATAAAGTACTGTGGGAAAAATGTTAAGCCCATGAAGGAATTTAATTAACCCCAGTGTTCCTTCAAGCAGAAAATATTATTTTCCATGCGCGATAGTGTTTTAGCTGAGATTTGAAGTGTGTGACCTACTATTCAAGCAAGCATGGAAAATGTCAAACATTCAAGCCTTCATTTTCTCAAAAAAATATTTCTTATATTATAATTTTAGAAACAGAGCTATGTGAGTTTACAATATGAATTAAACATAGATACTATCCTTATAAATTTGAACTGTAAGTGTAGTTTGGGCAAATAATTGTAGTAAAAAGCATAAATTATTTTGATGCTCATGGTGAAAGAATACAGGTCATAAGGACACATCAGTTCTACCTCTCAAATGTGAGTTTATCCAAACAAAGAATGGTGTAAATAAAACCCTGGAACTCAGTGTTGAATGGTGACAAAATGCTATCCCCAAATGAGACAGATTGCTGGGTTGAGAGTACCTGCACAGGGACTGAAAAAATAGCATGACAAAAATTCATGTGGTTAGAAAAGCCAGAGAGATAAGTGTCCCTATAATTCATCCATTCCTAATTCTATTTAAAGTCTCATTTCTTTCATTTTTGTGACCCAGGTTTTTGAAAACTGCAGTGAAATAATGTTGTTTGCATTGTAGAACTACTACAATGGTGGTAATCAATTGAACAAGTACAATCTGTAGGTGGGAAAACCAGAGGAATGAAGATGGTGACCTGGATGGTGTAAATCCAAGTGGAATGGACCATGTCCTATAATTAGGAAATACTGGACTGCATAGGTAGAATAAATAGGGTTTGTTGGATATGTTCCATAAAGCCACAGCTTATTTGCATGTGTACCAATTTTAAATTTGTTATGTCAACTTGTGAATTATCAGATGGTTTGAAAAGTGTAGATTCACTTTTCCTCTTGACACTCAATTACTTCATGACTGCAAAATAATGATCTAGTATTTTTGGAAAGTTATTTTTGGAAAATAGTTTACAATATTTTGTTGCCCTCAACCAGAATTAATAAAATATGTACATTATTTAACTTTTAAAATAATAGAGTAGTCTATGTATGACCCCTCATTTTCCTGAACCAAATGATGCAAACATAATGATTCCATATAAATTATCCTAGCAAAGACTGGCAAAGATTTTGGTGTAGAAAGACCCTGAGCCCACCTCATAAGCATACCAAAATAACAACCTTCTGCAGAGAAATTATTGATGAAAAATACCAGAACCTACCAAAAGATATCTTCCACAACAAAAGAAATAAATAAGGAATGACAGCAGATGCATAGGAGGGACAGACTTGGGATATAATTATACCACTCACTCAGGTGAATGACACATAAACTAGACAAATATTATATTGCAGAGCATTTCCCACAGGAGAGAGATTTATGAGCCACATGTTAGGCTCCCCATCACAGGGATCTTGCACTGGGTAGATGAGCCCCCAGGGCGTTTGGCTCTGAAGGCCAATAGGACTTAATTTCTTTAGTTACAGTGTGCTGTGTGAAATAAAAACTTCATTTTTAAAGGAGGCATTTTAAGTGACATGCACTAAAACCAGTGTAAAACTATCACTGTTTGAAAACTCCATAACAATATACATAAAAAACCTTAACGATACCATTAAAAGATAACTAAAGCTTATCAATGAATTCAATAAATTTGCAACATACAAAATGAATATGCAGAAATGTGTTTTATTTCAAAACACTAATAATTAGCTATCAGAAGAGAACTTAGGTAAATAATTCCATTGACAGTCACTTCAAAAAAATTGGGAATAAACCTAAGTAAGATTGTAAAATACTTGTGATGAAAGTAATTAAGGATGAAGCAAAGAGGTGGAAAGATATACTGAATTGGAAGAATTATTATTGTTAGAATGATTATTCTACTTAAGGTGATCTACAGACTCAATGCAATCCTTATCAAAATACCTAGAACAAATAATTTTAAAATTCATATGGGAAAAGATCATGAATGGCCAAAATAATCTTGAGAAGGAACGGAGCTCCAGGAATCATGGTCCAAGACATCAGCCTGTACTACAAAGCTACAGTAGCAAAATAATTTACTGATATAACAAAAACAGTCACAGAGATCAAAGGAAAAGAATAGAAAGTTCCCAAAGGACAGACGTTTATATGATCTTTTTCTATGATAAAGGAGGCAAGACTGAAAAACTAAAAACTAGAACCTTTGCAAATGAACAACAAATGCAGTAGAGTTTCAGGATATAAAATTAACAGAAGTCACTTGAATTTCTATGTAATATTGAGATATGTATACAAGAAATAAAGAAACCTATTCCAGAGTTCCCATCGTGGCTCAGTGGTTAACAAATATGACTATGAACCATGAGGTTGTGGGTTCAATCCCTGGCCTTGCTCAGTGGGTTAAGGATCCAGTGTTGCCATGAGCTGTGGTATAGGTTGCAGATGTGGCTTGGATCCCACATTGCTGTGGCTCTGGTGTAGGCCAGCAGCTACAGCTCCAATTGGACCCCTAGCGTGGGAACCTCCATATAGTGGATGCAGCCCTAGAAAAGACAAAAGAAAAAAAGGAAACTATTCCATTTAAAAAGGCATCAGAGAGTCAACAACAAGATGGCAGAGGAGAAGGACACGAGCTCACCTCCCCTCATGAAAACACCAAAATTACAATTAAATACTGAACAACCATCAACAAAATAGACTGGATGGTATGAAAAAAAGATATCCTACAGCCAAAGACAAAGAATAAGCCACATGAGATGATAAGGAGAGGGCCCTTGTGATGTAAAGAATCCCACATCTACCAGTTGGGTAACCCACAGACGGGAAAATAACTCCATTACAGAAGATATCTCAGGGGAGTGAGAGTTCTGAACCTACATTAACTTCCACAGCTTAGGGGTCTGGCATGGGGAGGAGGAGTCCCCAGAGCATTCGGCATTGAAGGCCCATGGAGCTGAATGCAGGAGATCCACAATACTGTGGACAACAAAGACTCCATTCTTGGAGGGTGTATACAAGATTTCATATGCACTGGTTCCAAGGAAAGAGGAGAAACTTGATAAGAACCTGAGTTAGACCTGTCTGTGGGTCTTAGAGAGTCTCCTGGAGAGGCATGGTGATCAGAGAAGAAAAAAAATCCAAATTGGAAAAAAGAAAGTAAAATTGTCACTTTTTACAGATGACATGAAACTATGCATAGAAATTCTTAAAGGTGCTATCAGAAAACTACTTTAGTTCATCAATAAATTGTCAAGGTGCAAGGTACAAAGTTAATACACACAAATCTCTTGCATTTCTGTATACTAAAAATGAAATATCAGAATGAGAAATTAAAGGAAAATTACCACTTCATTGTATCAAAAGGAATAAAATACATATGAAGAAACCTACCTAAGTAGGCAAAAGAACTGTACTCTGAAAAACTATACAATGCTGTCGAAAGAAATATAAAATGACCCCCAAAATGGAAAAATATACCATGCTCTTGGATTGGGAGAATCAGTATCATCAAAAGAATTGTACTACACAAGGCAAACTACAGACTCAATGCAATTTTTATCAAATTACCAATAGCATTTTTCAAAGAATAATAAAAAATTAAATGTCCATTGAAAAACAAAGGATCCCAAATAGTCAAGCAATCTTGAGAAAGGAAAATAGAGCTGGAGGAATCATGGTCTCTGACCCCAGACTGTTTTACAAAGCTACAGTCATCAAAACAGTGTGGTACTGGCACAAAAATGGACATATGTTATGTACTAACTGTATGTAATGAAATGTAAAGCTTCAAGACAAAAATAGTTGGAAAAACTCTTAAGTTGTAACAACCTAACTTTTATCTTCTCTGTTTCTTACTCCATGGTGAACCTGTGTTAAAAATAGGATGTGATAAAAATATAAACTATCCCTTTTCCTATATAACTAGCTGCACCCTTAGCTGCTAGGAGCCTGAGTTCTCTCTGCCCAGTGCTCCTGGGCACTCTGTTGGTCTATAAACCCACTTGAGATCTCATTGCTCCAGTCTTTGCCTCCTTCTTCCCTCACCAGTTTCTAACAATATAAATCACTGGAAGAGGATAGAAAGTCCAGAAATAAGCCCACACACCTATAGTCAACTAGTTTACAACAATAGGGGCAAAAATATACAATGGAGAACAAGTCTTTTCAGTAAGTGGTGCTGAAAAAACTATAACACTATGTACAAAAGAAATAATAACACTCTCTCAACACCACACACAAAAATAAACTCAAAATGCTTTAAAGACCCAAACATAAAACTGGATACAATAAAACTCTTATAGGAAAACATAGGCAGAGCACTCTCTGACATAAACAGTGGCAATATCTTTTCAGATACACTTCCTAAAGTAATGAAAATAAAAACACAAATAAACAAATGGGACCAAATCAAACTTAAAAATTTTTGCACAGCAAAGGAAACCATAAGAATGGGAGACAACTCACAGAATGGGAGAAAATATTTGCAGAGGAAGCAACTGACAAGTATTAATCTCCAAAATATACAAACAACCCCTGCAGCTCAATATCAAAAAACAACAACAACAACCCAATCAAAAAGTGGGCAGAAGATTCAAATAGACATTTCTCCAAAGAAGACATGCAGATGGCCAAAAAATACCATGAAAATATGCTCAACATCACTCATTATTAGAAGTATCACCTTACATAAGCCAGTATGGTCATCATCAAAATGTCTACAAACAATAAATGCTGGAAAGGGTACAAAGAAAAGGGAGCCCTCTTACACTGTTGGTGGGAAGTAAATTGGTACAACCACTATGGAAAACACTGTGGAGGTTCCTCAAAAAACTAAAAATAGAACTACCATATAATACAGCAGTCCCTATCCTGGGCATCTGTCCAGAGAAAAGCATAGTTCAAAACCATGCGTACACCACAATGTTCATGCAGCAATATTTACAATAGCCAGGACATGGAAGCAACATAAATGTCCATCAACAGAGTACTGGATAAAGAAGATGTGGTATGTATATGTATAATATATGTATGAAAATATATGAATATTATTCAGCTGTAAAAAAGAATTCAATAATGCCACTTGCAGTAACATGGGTGGACCTAGAAATCATCACACTGAGTGAAGTCAGACAGAGAAATACAAATATCATATGAGATCACTAATATATGGAATCTAACAAAAAATGATGCAAGAGAACTTACAAAATAGAAACAGTCTCAAAGATTTTGAAAACAAATTTAAGGTTACCAAAAGTGATAGGTGGGGTGGCAGGGATAAATAAGAAGTTAGGATTGACATGTACACAGTACTATATATAAAATGTATAGATAAAAATGGCCTACTATATAGCACAGGATAATCTACTCAATAGCATGCATTAACCTACATGGGGAAAGAATCTAAAAAGGAATGGAAATATGTATATGTATAATTGATTCACTTTGCTGTACACTTAAAACAACAAAACTAAGTCAACTATACTCCAATAAAATTTATTTATTTGAAAAAATACAAAACCTTAGTCATAGAGAACAATAAGCATTTGTTCTCTTGCATGTGTAGGAGTTCTGATGATCTCAACTTGGCTCAGCTGTGTGGTTCTAAGCTACAGATTGTCATTAATAGGCTATCTGGTTATGTTTTCTTCATAATAACTATAGTGGTATGACAGAGAAGCTTCTTGAGGCTTAGATTTGGAAAATACATTTCCACTTCTGTTTAGATTCCATTCCTCAATGCAAATACATGGACAACCCCAAAATCAAGAGGCAAAGAACTTAGATATTCATGGGAAAAATGAAAAAGCTAACTAATAAATGGTGAGGAAGAACAAAAGCAATGGAGACTTACTCTGCCTTGTAGCAGACACTGATAGCCACAGAATTCAACTTTCTTCCATGTGAATAATCACTCACCTCTAATAATGTCACCCACATGTTTCAATTTTATGTATTATTTTGTGTCTACATAAGGTCCTAAAGTGTCCGCTTTTATCCAAAAGCTCATGAATAAAATTTTACCCCAATGATTTTACTATGTCCCTACAACCTAACATATAATACTGGAACATAGACAGGAAAATTATAATAAACTAATTTTATTTATTGCCATATCCAGGACATGTGGAAGTACCCAGGCCGGGGATCAAACCTGCATCAGAACAGTGACCTGAGCTGCTGCAGTGACAAAGCCAGATCCTTAAGCCACTGCACCAGAAGGGAACTCCATTTTTTTTGTTTCTTAATAAACTCATTTTAAAGATAATGGAAGGTACTCCACAGCAGTTTCTTGTCACACAGGTAATATGTTCCAGGTTGTTTATTTTTGACTTCATAGAATATTTATTCATAGAATATTTAAATATTTGAGAAGTCTAGTCTCCAAAAATGTTATTATTTTTCAATATCTCCCTGGGATTCTTATCTATTGTCCATATAAACTTTAGAATCAACAGCTACTGTTTGAAGAAAACAAGTTAATTTTTGTGGTTCCCCTCCAGTTCAAAGGTTGAAGCCCTAACCCCCCAGTCTGGCTGCATTTGGAGATGAGCCCTTCAAAGGAAGTTATTAAAATTAAATGATTCCATATAAGGGTGGGGTCATGATTCAATAAATTAGTATCCTTATAAGAAGAGAAAACAATACAATGTTGTAAATCAACTACATTTCAATATTTTTTAAAAGAGACACCAAAACACACTCTCTTTATCTCTGCAAACTGAAGAAAGACCATGTGTAAAAATAATGAAATGACTGCCTGCAAGACAAGAAGTAAGCCCTCATCAACAAGGCAGAGTTTTAATCTTTTTTAGAACTCTACTCTGCAGAATTATGAGAAATTATTTTGGGTTTTTTTTTGTTTTGTTTTTTCTTTTCATTTTTAAGATAGTCTATGATATTTTTTCATGGCAACCCAAGCTGACTCTCAAAGTTTTTACTATATTTAATAGCCATCAGGTGAACATTAATTTATGTAGATCTGATACCTTCTGGATGTTGATTTTTCCTTCTCAAAGGAAAAAAAATAGCTGGACTTATCTTATCTAAGGACCCCAACTAGGTGGCTTAGAAGAAGAGAAATGTATTGTCTTTCAATTCTGAAAGTTACAGTTCTAAGATCAAGGGGTCAAAAGGACCATGCTCTTTGAGCTAGGGAAAAAATCCATCCCCTAATAGCTTGTAGTTTGGAGTAGTTTCTTCATTTATAACCGCAAAACTCTGTCTTCAAATGATGTGTGTATTGTATCCAAATTTCACCTTTTTATAGGGACATGGTTCCTACAGGATTAGGGGTTCTACCCACTCCAATGTGACATCACCTAATTAATTACATCTACAACTAAACTATTTCCAGTAAACTCATATTATGATTTGAATTAGAATTTCACTGTATACATTTTTGGGGATGCATATTAGCACATAACACTCTACCCTCTGGTCCCCACACATTCATGTCATTCTCAAATGCAGAATATATTTACCTCATCCCAACATTCCCAAAAGTTTTAACCCAATAAAAGATAAATTCTAACACCAAAATCTCACAAAAAATCATGTAAATCAGGCATAAATGAGTCTCTAGGTATGAATCAGCCTTAGGCAAAGTTTCTCTCCACCTATGTACTTGTGAAAGAGACATGTTATCTACTTCAAAAATATAATGAATACAGAGTATTAGGATAGACATGCCCATGCAAAAAGGAAGGAATTGTATTATGTACCACATCTTCTTTATCCATACAATGTAATGTTATTTAGCTATAAAAATGATGGAATATTGCTATTTTCAGCAGCAGTGGGGGACCTAGAAATTATCAGACTAAGTGAAGTAAGTCACACAGACTAATATCATATTATATCAAATATGTGGACTGTAATAAAAATTATACAAAAGAATTTATTTAAAAAACAGAAAAGAACTTATAGATTTTAAAACCAATCTTATGGTTACCATAGGTGAAACTATTGGGGAAAGGAAGAAGTAGGAGGGTAGGAATAGCACATACAAACTACTGTGTAAACGAGATTACAGAACAGGAAAATCTACTCAATGGTTTGTAATAAACTATATGGGGAAAAAAGAATTGATATATTTATATGTTATGACTGATTCATGTTACAGTATACCTGGAACTAATGCAACATTGTAAATAAACTCTACTCCAATAAAATTAAATTTAAAAAGGAAGAAATCAAGATAAAATAGAAATCATGAGCTCCAACAATTTGGAATAATCTCAGTATTACTGTGGAAGTATTTTTTTCATGTGCTTGTTAGCCATCCATATATCTTCCTTGAAGAAATGCCTATTCAGGTCCTTTGCTCATTTTTCCATTGGGTTATTGGCTTTTTTGGTGTTGAGTTGTATAAGTTGCTTGACTATTTTAGAAATTAAGCCCGTGTCAGTTGCATCATTTGAAACTATTTTCTCCCATTCTGAAAGTTGTCTTTTTGTTTTCTTTTTGGTTTCCTTTGCTGTGCAAAAGCTTGTCAGTTTGATTAGGTCCTATTGGTTTATTTTGGCTTTTATTTCTGTGCTTTTCAAGACTGACATGAGAAAATATTCATAAGGTTGATGTCAGAGAATGTTTTGCCTTAGTTCTCTTCCAGGAGTTTTATGGTGTCTTGTCTTATACTTAAGTCTTTAATCCATTTTCAGTTTATTTTTGTGCCTGGTGAGGGTGTATTCTAGTTCCATTGATTTGAATGCCATAGTCCAGGTTTCCCAGCAATTCTTGTTGAAAAGACTGTCTTTTTCCTATTTTATCTTTTTGCCTCCTTTGTCAAAGATTAATTGACCATAGGTGTCTGGGTTAATTTCTGCATTCTCTATTCTGTTCCATTGGTTTCTATGTTTGTTTTGGTACCAGTATCACACTCTCTTGATGACTATGGCTTTGTACTGTTGCCTGAAGTCAGAGAGAGTTATGCCTCCTGCTTGGTTTTTGTTCCTCAGAATTGCTTTGGCACCTTACACCAGTCAGAATGACCATCACTATTAAGTCCACAAATAACAAATGCTGGAGGGGGTGAGGAGAAAAGGGAACCCTCCTAAACTGCTATGGGAATGTAAGCTGGTACATCCACTATGTGGATGTATCTTAGAAAACTATACATAGAACTACCATATGGCCCAGCAAGTCCCACTCTTGGGCATATATCCGGACAAAACTTAAAAAGCACATGCACCTGCATGTTCATTGTAGCACTATTCACAATAGCCAAGACATGGAAACAGCCCAAATGTCCATGGACAGATGATTGGATTAGGAACATGTGGTATATGTACACAATGGAATACTACTAAGCCATAAAAAAGAACAAAATAATGCCATTTGCAGCAACATGAATGGAACTAGTTACTCTCGTACTGAGTGAAGTCAGAAAGAGAAAGACACGTACCATATGATATCACTTATGTCTGAATCTAATATACATCACAAATGAACCTTTCCACAGAAAAGAAAATCATGGACATGGAGAATAGACTTGTGGTTGCCTAGGGGAGGGGAGGGAGTGGTATGGATTGGGATCTTGGGGTTAATAGATGCAAACTATTAATTTTGAAATGGATTATCAATGATATTCTGCTGTGTAGCACCGAGAACTATGTCTAGACACTTATGAGGGAGCATGGTAATATGAGAAAAAAGAATGTATACATGTATTTATAAATGGGTCACCATGCTGGACAGTGGGAAAAAATTGTATTGGAGAAATAACAATTAAAATAAAATTATTGTGGAAGAATATTATTTAAAAAGTCAAGCTTGATTTCTAATGTTTTGAATAATCTGTATTATGCCTACCATGTATCTGAATGAAAATCCTAAACATCTTAACAATATTGACCTTCGAGAAATATATTTAATTATATTCAAATCAAAATTCTAATTATATCTTCTGAACCTTACAAAATGATTTGATAAATCAACTGAAATAAAAAACCAATAGGCAAGATTTTGACCATCTTCAGTGTAAATTTAATAATAATAAGGATAATTATTTTGCAAATGTTAAAATTATTATGAATAACAAATAAAACAAGATATTTTAAAAGGAATTTAGTGATTGATCACTGGAAAAGGCAAGGTTATGGACAATTAACTTATCTAAACCTGTCCCTGGTTTTAGAATTCTACCTTCCCTTCTGTTGGAATCCCATAGCTTCCGCCATACATTCCTCACCCCTAACCTATAATTTCAGTGACTTCTATCCCCTGAACTCATGACTTATGTATCCAGCATCCTTGTGTCATCTCTAAGCAAATATCTATTGATACATAAGCCCCAAATTTCATTTCTAAATTTCCCCTCCACCATGCTCATCTCTACTATCCTGATACATCCACAGAGCTCCACCTTAACCTCCTCTATCAGCACCCCTCACTCAGCCATCACATCTCTCACAGCACTCACCCCCTTCCCTGCATTCTCACTTTCTAGATTTATTCTCCACCAAACCTCAAACCTCCTTTGATGCTTATACACATAACCTACATGTATTTTCCCTCACCCATTTATTGTCATTGATGATGACATCGAGATGACTTCCAATGACATCTCAGAATCATATTTACCAAGAGTTAGGAGAATGAAAGCTCTGGGGCCCCTCATTAGGTGAGCCTCTGTGAGGACTTGCAGTTTCTGGGGTCTATAACATGTTGAATTGTGGAGGGGGGAAGTCAGGCTTCAAGTCAGGACCCAAGAAGATGTGGGTATCTGGTAAAGTTTTCAAAGAGATGTTAGAAGAAATGGACTTTCAGTTGGTTGGTTTTAACTTCCTTTCCTTATGAGTTTTGTACCTGTATTTAAAAAGTCATTTCCTTAAACACATCCTGATGATCCCTGGCCTATCTGAAGTCCCAAGCAATCTTGGAGGACCTGGCCCTTGGGTCTATGCCTAACTTGATTTTTCTATTTCTCCAATTTCCTCATCAAACCTGGGGACACATAAAACAGGGCAAGTGAGTTTCTGTCTCAGAGTCTTTACCCTTCCTATTCTCTCTACTTAAAACATTATTGCCCAGATAATGAATGTTTGACCTCCTTGTTTTATTCATGTGTTTTATAAAATTTCACATTCTGAATGAAGGGTCTTACCCAGCCAGCTCAAAATAGAGTTCCTCATTATTCTCATTCTTGCATACTATCTTAAGTTTTATTCACTGTAATTACTAACACCTGACAATATATTATGTATGTAGTAGTTCATTACCTTTGTTTTCCACTAGATTTTGTGTTTTATGAGGGAAGTATCTTGTTTTCATCATCGTGAAACTAGGATAATGTCTGGCACATAACTAGTGGTGAATAAATCTTTTTGGAAACCAGGTGAAAAAGGGGTTAGGATGAACCATCTGAAAGCTGAAATCCCAAGAACACAGGAAGCTCTAGGCTCCAAGTGTGGGCCTTACAAACAAAATTCACCATCTGGACAAAAGATGCTATGGGAAAAGGATGGCATGGAAAAATAATCAATATAATTTGAGACTGCACATATAGAATAAATTTAAAAATAATTTGGCTACAATTTTCATAAGAATAGGGTTACTTTATCTTGTTCCCTGTTTTATCCCAACTGCCCAGTATGTATTCCATAAATATCTGTACTCTGCAGCCAAGATATAACTATTAAGGCATAATTTTTGTCTGGGAGAGTATATAACAGCTGATTTTTACATTTTATTTGTAATAGCTTGTGGGATTTCTAATTTTTTGTTATTAGCATGTCAACATTTAAATTAAAACCTAATATCTGAAATGCAATACAATATTAAAACAACAGAGACTGAAGTGGAATGACACAAGAAAGAAATGGTACAATCTGTAACCTACTGAAGAGTTATCCAGATGAAGAGGTAAAGAAGATAAATTTTAGTTTCAATTATGATGCTGTTTAGAGGTTCTAACTTTGACACATTAATTATACTGTAAATTTCAGACTCTATCTCTGAAAGACAAGGGAAACATCAGTAAATCACAAAACATTATTGAAGAAACAATGAGGTTTTCTCTGTAAACACATAAGTAAAAATGTGTAATGTGAAAGGCTAAGGCCATATATAGAATAATATCTATGTACTGTATAAGATCTTATTGGTGATGCTAAGATTTAGGATTATTGTTAATATTTTTAAGATTTCTAATTTAATAATAAAAGGATATGTTTTTTAAAAGATATGAGACTCAAACCAGAAAAGTGCAACAGATATATCTATTATCTTCTCTTAGCTCTCTTACTTGCTTTCCTCTTCAAAGATCCCAGAAGGCATGTATCAATAGAAAACCATCATCAATCTTCCTAATGAGCATAGTAAAAACAGGGGTGATGTCACTCTCTTGTTTCTCTTTATACAGCAAATTTGTCCACTTCTCATTAGCACATCTAGATGAGGCTTTCAGCAATATCTTCTGATACTGAGATAAAGAAGATATAAAGAACTACATGATCAAAAGTGTAATTATTGACTTTGATTTATACTGTTTCAGACACATTTTATTAATTCTTAATTATATTTCGTCATTTGCCCCCATTATGTATCTTATAGGGAAAAGCAGAAGTTTGTTTTTTTTTAATTTCTTGAACATAACATTTATTTGCTTCAACATACTAAGAAAGAGATTTTTTATTTCAAATTATTATGGACAAAAATATACTTTCCTCCTATATTATTGTGTAATGAAGGTTTTCCTTGAGATTGAAATTTTATGGAAGAAAACAGACAAACTTTACTTTGAGTGAAGATTGTTACTGGTAGTTAAAACAATGAAATAAAAATCTCAATCTTATTTATGTTTCCAGGTGAAATTGACTATAGATGAGTAATATACAAATTTCAGCTTCTGGAGGGAAGACTGAAATCTAGAGACCCAACCCCTGGGTGAGACACCAGTACTCCCACAGGGTGTATGGGTGATGCTAGGCAAATGCTGCAGGAACATGAATTATTTAATCTATAAAAGGAGGAATTAAGATAAATGAATAAGTACCTCATAGGCTTTTGGTGAGAAAAAAAATACGGCAAAGCAATAGAATAATTGCTGGGATGCCATCAGCCTCATATAAGATTTGATATTATTCTATTCCTACTGTTAATAATTCCTCACATCAAATATATATTATTCCACTTCTGTTAGACAATTGGATAGAGAACAGTATGAATGATCAGGGAGGCCAGGTGCCTTGTGTGGTATAGACAGTACTCCCTTGACTGTCTAAAGTCCTAGATGGGTTTTTCAGTGTGGCTTGATGACAGAGACTCCCATTTACCAAAGTGGGACAGAGATTTGCCCAGTGCCTCCTACTCACTTGCCTGCTCTCCTTTCATTCAGCAAAACGGCTTTGAAGTCTTCACATTACTGGTCACTGCATTGATCCTAGCTTCAATTTGACTACAAACAGAAGCTCAGAAGCTGGTAAGTTTTGCAATTATTGGAAATGTTTCAACATTTTTCAGACTCAGCTTTCATTTGCCAGTGTAGGTAGAATTTGACAGAAATATTATATTTTAATAGAATGTTTTCCAGATATAAACACATCAAACTCATTTTCAGTGTTGTCTACTGGTTCAATACCCAGAACTTGGGACTGTTCATATGATTAATATTGTCATTGATTTCCAGGATTGCTATAAGAGTATGAAATATATTTGGAACTTGGGAATTCTTCCTGAAATATTCCTCTATTGTAACTACCACTTCTAATTGCTTCCCAGAAAGAGGAGCCAGCATTTCCTTCTTGTTGGTGAGGAATTGCAAAATTTAGCATTAATATGTCAGAAATTAAAAAGTTGGAAATATTTAATATTTATAAAAGAAAATGTAGGAGTTCCCATTGTATCTCAGTGGGTTAAGAATGCAACTAGTATCCATGAGGATGTGGGTTTGATCCCTTGCCACATTCTGGCCTCATTCATTGGGTTAAGGATCCGGTGCTGCCACAAAATGAGGCATAGGTCACAGACATGGCTCGGATCTGGTCTTGCTGTGGCTATGTCTTAGGCCTGAAGCTGCAGCTCCAATTCAGTGCCTAGCCTGGGAACTTCCATGTGCCACAAGTGCAGCCATAAAAAGAAAAAGAGAGAAAATGTAGAAGCTATTTCTGATTCTCTTCTCAAAAGCCAGATTTATTTTTCTTTTATTGATTTTTCTTATTCATTTCATAACTATTTTAAAATTCTACTTTAAATCACATTTGTGTAATTCCCCATGAATAGACTGACTGTGACCTCCTTAAGGGTAGCCCAGTTTAATCTTTGTTTGATTTGCCTTCAGCCTCCAAAATAAATATAGGCTGTGGACAGCAAGACAGAAGATAGAACATGAAATTGGAATCAGAGACATCTTAATGTTGTTCAGTTTTTCTCTCTGTATCTCTGTTTCCATGAAAAATTTATTTCCACAGACTATAAAGTAGGTGATATGTACAAAACAACTAAAGCCTTGTCTTTTAAATGGCAGTGATCATCTAAATATTAGGGTTTTTTCCCCAGAAATTTAGAAAAAAAATGTAGGAGACTTAAGGAGACAAAGTTGGGGAAGAACGTACTAGACAGAACAGAGATGATATTCTCCATAAAGCTCTGTTTAACCAGAGTTAAAAATAAGAAATATATATTATATATGTATTTATATTTATTTATTCATATTTTTATGAATATATATTTAGGTAGAGTTTGAAAGTTTTATATTTATGAAAGTCTGAGATTATATATATGTATATCCATATGTTTAATATGGATTGTATTATATACTAAACTATATAATATAAGGAAGTCTGAATATAATAGATCATATCATATAGACATTATATTATATATTTTTACAGATTAAATTTATTACATATAATCTAAAAGCTATATGATGAATATGTAGTAGTCTGGAACTACAGAATTTATCAAATCCAAATAGCTATATGTATGAAGAGAAACTGAAAGCAGTAAACTGAAATAGTGCATTTGACATCTCTCATCATAATGAATAGTAAGGTCTATCTCTTAAAATGGAATATGTACAAAAATTACTCTATATATTACTACTTCAAATTAATAACATGTGCATATTCACTCAAAAGCAGTAATGTTCTAAGAACTTATATTATTTAACCTCAAGTAATTTTCACCGTATCTTAAGTCAAACATTATAATTCCTTTTTTTTAAAGTAAAATGGATAGAGAAATGGTGGGTAGAGGATAATTTGGACACACAGCTGTAGTGGTGCCACAGAGTCTGGACTCCTCTATCACCGACCTTAGGATATCTAAGGGGTTAGTCATTGGTGAGGATTTCAATCTGCTCCTGTGGATGCTTGGCTCCTTCCTCACAACAGCAGAGCCTCATAGCATGGCCTGAACCTATGGGAAAAGAGTATTCAAACTTTCTGTGCAGATGTTCACCAAATTTTGTCTCATTTACTTTCTAAATTTTCTGCATATATTTCTAAGTGTTTTTAAGATCCAGACTGACAAAGAAAAAAGTTGATTCAATTCTGAATTCCATAACAAAAATATAATTTTTTACTATATGTAACTAACAATTGTGACCAAAAGTTATGAATTATTTGAACACTTAGTTGCTTTTTTTTAACACATTGATCTCTAATTTACATTTTAAATTTTATTGGAGTAGAGTTGACTTACAATATTGTATTAGTTTCTGGTATAAAATGAAATGGAAATATAGGTTATTATAAATTTTCCCATAAAGTTTTTTAAAAACTATTGAGTAGATTTCCCTATCTTATACAGTCAGTTCCTGTTAATCTGCTATTTTTTTTAATTACAAGCAAACTATAATTCCCACAATCTACTCTTCCATAGTGCTTTCCGCCTATTGGTTACTATGCATACACAATGTCCATACACACATAGGCACATGTACACACCACAAACTCGCTAAATATTTATTTCAGGTGGTCATATCTCGTGAGTGATTTATTAACCCAAAAGCTCCTCTTGGTGATCTAGGTGAAACCTCATGGAAAACTCCACCTGGGTAGCCAACCACACTGGACAGTTGGAGTTCATCCTTCAGGGACTCTTCGGTCAATCCAAGCACCCAGCTCTCCTTTGCACAGTCATTTTTGTGATTTTCCTGATGGCCTTATCTGGGAACAGCATCCTGATTTTTCTGATTCATTCTAATGCCCATCTTCACACCCCCATGTACTTTTTCATCAGCCAATTGTCTCTCATGGATGTGATGTACATTTCTGTCACTGTGCCCAAGATGCTCATGGACCAGGTCATGGGCATGAATAAGATCTCAGTCCCTGAATGTGGAATGCAGATATTTTTCTATTTGACTCTAGTAGGTTCAGAATTTTTCCTTCTGGCAACTATGGCCTATGACCGCTATGTGGCCATTTGCCATCCACTCCATTATTCTACTCTCATGAATCATAAGGGGTGTCTCCTATTGGTGTTCGGCTGCTGGTTCCTAGGACTGGTGGATGGCTTTATGCTCACACCCATCACCATGACCTTCCCCTTCTGCAGATCCTGGGAGATCCATCATTTCTTCTGTGAGGTCCCTGCTGTAATGAAGCTTTCCTGCTCAGACACATCCATCTATGAGACACTCATGTACCTGTGTTGTATCCTCATGCTCCTCATCCCTTTCACAATCATTTCAAGCTCCTACTCTTTCATCCTCCTCACCATCCACAGAATGAATTCAGCAGAGGGTCAGAAGAAGGCCTTTATGACTTGCTCTTCCCACATGACTGTGGTCATCCTCTTCTATGGGGCTGCCATCTACACCTACATGCTCCCTACCTCCTACCACACTCCTGAGAAAGACATGGTTGTATCTGTTTTATACACCATACTCACTCCTGTGTTAAACCCTTTAATCTATAGTTTTAGGAATAAGGATGTTACAGGGGCTTTAAAGAAAATGTTCAATGGGGGAGTTATCTTTCAACGTACTATGAAGTAAGATGTTTTTATATTAATGGCTTATTTTTCTTTACCTATCAGAAATTTAAGATTTTGCATCAATATTATTCTTCAGATTCTCTTACCATAATGTGTCATCCCATATTCATCTGTTTTATTTTTATTTTACCTTTTCTTCATTTTTAAAAATTTTGTTGAAGTATAGTTGATTTAAAATGTTGTGATAATTTCCAGTTTACAGAAAAGTGATTCAGTTGTACACATATAAATACCCATTCCCATATAGGTTATCACAGAATATTGAGTGGAGTTCTCCGTGCCACTCTACTTGACCATCCATTAGAGGAATTATTTCCCTGTAAAAATTAGAAAGCTCTAATTTTTACACTCCTACTATGTACACATTATTTTTTGCATCTGTGTTAAATCCATTTTACATACTTCTGAAGTTGATAACTACACAGTGATTCTGTGAGAGTATTCATATACCTAGGAAATTCATAACTAAAACATTCAGAGGAAAATAATCATAAAGCATGCAACTAGTTAGAGAGAGATGAAGAGAAAAAAGATGATGAATAAAAAGGGGTATAATGTTAACAGGTGAATCTAGGTGAAATCTATGTGTATTAATTGTACTACTATTATTCATGGTATCAATGTATATTTGAAATTACTTAAAATAAAGGGTTAAGTACCAAATGTTCCTTCCATTTTTTAGTTCCTACCTTCTTTTTGGTGGTAATGTATTTGACAAATTAGAAACATATTAATGTGGCTCATCATCAGTCTGCCAATTCAGTCTTGTGACTTCTTTTATTGAAAACTACTTTGTTCTTCATGGTCCAACCATGATGGAATCTAGTGGGTGTTACTTCTCTTAAAATGTTAGCACCAAGCGGGCTCTTGGAAATTCAATACAGTGTGAAGTACTGAGGGAAAAATGTCAACCCCAAATGGAAGGAATAGTATTAACCCCAATAGTCCATCATGCAGGGAACATGAGGTGGTATCTAAGCTGAGATTTGAAGTATGTAACTTATACAAGCAAGTAGAGGAAGAACATCAAACATTCAATCCTTCATTAACTTAAACATTTGTTATACTATATTATGATTATTAAAATCATAGCTAAGCGAGTTTAGAATCAGTGCGTATCACTAAGTAATGTGAAGTATTTTGTGGAAATAGTTTTAATAAAATACATAAGTTGTTTTTATGGTAATGGAAGAAGGATACAGGTCATAAGCATACATCAATCCTACCTCTGACATATGAGTTCAGCCAAATAAAAGGGGACTGAAAGAAAACCTTGGAGCTCAGTGTTGAATGGTGACTAGGTGCTATCCTCAGGTGAATGAATACAGGGGACTGAGATGGGGCACTTGCACAGGGACCAGATGCCATGGAGAAAAAAGGAGCCAGTGTAAAAGTAAAATGGTTGATCAAGCAAGAGGGTTAAATGTTCCAATAACATCTCCCCGCCTGACTCATATTATAGTAGTGCTTCTTGTCCTTTTGTGATCCAGAGTGTTTAAAAACAAAACAACAACAACAACAACAACAAAAACAGTAATGAAATGATATGACCTGCATTGTAAAAATTTTTAAATTGTGACACTCATTTAGAGAAGTGCAACACTTGCTTACATGCTATTTAAGTAGCTATACAATACAGCAGTGTAAAATTATCAAACTCCAGAAAGAATTCATGTGTTTGTGCTCATGATGCATCAGTACTTGTACAATCATTTATACCCCCATTGAAAAAAACCCTCAAGGGAGGTCCCATTGCAGCTTAGTGGAAATGAACCCAGCTGGTGTCCATGAGTATGTGGGTTCAGTCCCTAGCCTAGCTCAGTGGGTTAAGTATCCGGCATTTGCATGAGCTGTGGTGTAGGTTGAAGATGCTGTTCAGATACTGTGTTTCTGTGGCTGTGGTATAGGCTCTGGTGTTGCTGTGGCTGTGGTGAAAATTCTTATCCTGCCCACCCTAGTCTAGGAACCCCTAGTCTAGGAATGGCCATATGCCTTGCATGTGGTCCTAAAAAAGTAAATAAATAAAAATAAAAATGAATTTTTAAATTAAAAAAAAATTTTAAAGCCATCATGATTCTACATACTCCAAAGGACACTCTGGACAATGATTGAAATTCTTACCAAATTTAGGAGTAAACCATCATATATTAGATAAAGAAGTTTGCATTATTTTTAACAAATATTCCATTGTTTAAAGAGTTTTCAAAAGTTTGAAGAAATAGAAGGAGCAAAATAAGTTTTCTAGGCACAACCTGGGAACTGTCTTAATAAAATTAGGTGCTTTGGAATTCACACTTAATACAATTTTGGTTTTCTATTTTACCTCTTTGTTTATAATTTAAAACAAAATAATCTCTGTTTCTGTTCGATACTTAGTTCAGAAAAGGTAAACCTCTATATTATGGCTATGAAGCCAAAAGCTGTATAGAGGCATATCTCATTTTACTGTGCTTTGTTTTATTCTGCTTTACAGATATTGGTTTTTTTACAAATTAAAGGTTTGTGACAGCCCTGTTAAACAAGTCTATTGATGCCATTTTTTCAACAGCATCTGCTCACTTTATGTCTGTTTGTCATATTTTGGTAATTCTTGCAATATTTCAAAATTTTTATCTTTAATGGAAGGCCAAAATAATGGTTATTATTTGTTTAGTAATAAGGTATTTTAAATTAAGTTATATACATTGTTCTTCTAGAAAAGAATGCTATTGCACACTGAATAGAGCATAGTGTAACATAAATTTTATATGTACTGGAAAGCCAAAAAAATTCATGTTGCTCACTTTATTGCAATATTCACTAATTATAAAGATCTGGAGTTAACTCTCAATATCTCCAAGGTTTGCCTGTAATTTAAAATTCTTTTTTAATGAGTAAAGAGATTATTTATCTGAAACATGATTTTTTAAGCTAGCAACTGTCTTCAGCATCTTAAGAGTTCAGTGTAAATAGACTGGTTCGTATTTCAAAGGATGGATACATCCTCATTTTTAAAATAAATTAACTACTATCAAAAATAACAAAAAATTGCCTATTATTATACACTTTTTAATTAAATAAATGAGTGTCTTGTGCATATATCTTTCTTCACATCTATCGCTATGTTAATAGGACATATCCCCAGAAGGGGACTTTTATTCCGATGACCAATGAATTTGATGCAAAGTGATAATTCGTATAATATTAAAGTCTAGGTTAATTTAGCATCCACCAGCTATGCAGAAAGAGGACTAGTTCCTCATATTCCTTTTGTGCTCTATCCTTCCCCTCAGGTTTGTTGGCTCTTCTAAATCTATTCTGCAACCAAGGGGGACTACTCATCCCTTTTGCCCTCTGAATGATTTGGTTAATGAGAGATCCCAGCAAGTGATTAGAGGGTGGGAGCAAACTGAATTCTGGGTGTTTATTCCCCCAGTATCTTCTCTGCCGGGCTGAGACAAGCAAGGCCAAGTTCCAACCCCCAGGGCCCAGATCACCCAAGTGGTCCGCTAGTGGATTCTGGAAACTGTTGCTCCTCCTACTGCCCCTCAGGGTCAAGGCTGGAGAGAACTTCCCCTTGTCACTGCCTTTGGGTCATTCTCCATCTCTTGAAAATTCTTATTCCCACCCACCCTTTTTCTAATTCTTTTTTTTTTAGAGGCCCATCTGCAGCATATGGAAGTGCCCAGGCAAGGGCTCAAATTTGGAGCTGCATCTGCTGGCCTATGCCAAAGCCACAGTCTTGCCATTTCTGAGCTTTTTAGGCAAACTGCACCACAGCTCATGGCAATGCTGGATCCTTAACCCATTGAGTGGGTTCAGTGATAGAACCTGAGTTCTCATGGATACTAGTTGGGTTCATGACTGCTGAGCCACAATGGGAACTGCCTACTTTCATCTTGTTGTAGTCACTCACTGATACTGTCTATACTATGCAGATTTTCCCCAATATTATTGATTGAGTCTAGATTATATATTTGGTTTTTATTCTTTAATTTTGATTTAACATATTTTTATAATTTCATTGTCCTATATAATTCCTAAAAGCTGCTTGAGTCTTCAAAATCTTTGTTAATTTTTGACTGAGTAGGTTGTCATCTAACTTGTTTGCCTTATAGATGTTACTAACATCAACCTTTTGTTATATATGTTGTGCTTTTTTTAAAAGTGAGACTTTGATGTATGTTTAATGTTTTCTTGTTGTACATATTATTTTTTGAGTCAAATATATCACTCATTCTTTTCTAGTTTCAAATTACATATCCTATTTATAAAGCCTTCTCTGTCACAATAAGAAAAATTGATTTTTCTGCTGTTTTCTAATGCATTCTATTATATATACATATGCCTCGTTCATCTGCATGAATTTATTTTTATTATTCTGTGAAATGCACATCTAATTTTATTTTTGAGTCCCCATGAAAATTACCATTTGAATAAATTTAAGGCTTTTTGTGTATTCACAATACTGTTAAACTCTCAGCAATACCAAATTCCAGAGAGATATAAAGAAAGAGAGAGTTGTGGGTATGTGCATATTCATTTTAAGGAATTATTATACATAACTATTAAGTTAAAAAGGCTGACATTGTTAGGGCAGAAAGGCAAGTTGGGAATTTAAATAGTAGTTGAGGCCTTGAGTCTGAATTCTATAAGCTATGTCAACAGCCTAGAAACATAAGCAGCATTTCTACACTGCAGCTTTGATGCAGAATACTTTCTCCTCTGAGAGACTCACACAGTTTTGCTCTTAAGGCCTGATATGAGGCCCAGACACATTATGGAGGATAATCTGCTTTATTTACAGGCTTATTTTATTTTTATGTTTTTAATTTTTAATGAATATTTAAATTATGCATTTACATCCCTTTATTCTCTTTAAAAAACATCTAAATACAAATCACTTTCTGTTTTTTTATTTTTTCTTTGAAACTAACATTTTATTTATTTATTTGTTTTTAATGATTTTTATTTTTCCATTATTAGCTGGTTTACTGTGTTCTGTCAGTTTTCTACTGTAAGCAGTATGACCCAGTCACACATATATATGCATTCTTATTCTCACAATATCTTCCATTATGCTCCATCAAAAGTGACTGGATATAGTTCCCAGTGCTATACAGCAGGCTCTCATTGCTTATCCATTCCAAATGCAATAGTTTGTATCTATTAACCCCCAATTCTCTGTTTGTATTGAACAGATTGTAGCAACCAGTCTAAGAGGTCTTTGAACAAAATTTGATTTTTTTCAAAATGTAATTAATTGAACACACTCCAAAAATTTATATTGCATTACAAATAAAATGATTTGAAAAAGTAGCTTCCCTTGACAAAGGGGTGAATAGAACAGGCACTGGTGTTTGAGTAACTTTAGTTTTCTTGATCTGGTGCTGCTTATATAGACAATAGTTTCCTTTGTGATCTGAGGACTTTCTGAATCTATGGTACATTTCATTAAATCTCTTTTTTGTGACATAAAAAGCTATATATTTAATGTATACAATTTTACATGCTTATATTTAAGTGTATACCCAGGAATCAACCAACATAATCAAACATAAATTTATCCATCACTACCATAAGTTTCCTTTCACCCCTATTAGTTCTTCTGTTTTTCTTTTTATGGTAAGAGCATTTAATACAAAATCTATACTCTTAGAAAAATTTGAATTATATAATAAAGTGATATATTATAATTATTCTCTTGTATAATAAAAATGTATATTGTTCAACAAATTTCATATCACATTTCATATCTTACCACATTTAAAAATCCTTTTGTTAACTAATAGACATTTACTGTGTTTTCAAATCTTCATTACTGTGAATAATGTAATGGATGTGGAAGTACAGATATCTCACTAAGATCCAGATACACCAAAAGTGGGGTTGCTGAATCAGATAATAATTATATTTTCAAAATTTGAGGAAACTTCATATTGCTTTTCAAAATGGCTGCACCAGTTAACATTCTATCCAAAATTATAAGAGGGTTCTTTTTTCTCCACAATCACACTAACACTTGTTCTATTTTTTTAATAGTCATTCTAACAGGTAGCATATGATATCTTAATGTGGTTTTGATTTTAATTTCCCTCATGATAAGTAAAGTTTATTAGCTTTTCATAAAACTATTAGTCATTTTTATGGCTTCATCAGAGCCATAGCTATTCAAGCCCTTTGCCCATTTTTTAAGACTTAAATAAGTCTTAAATTTGATTTAAAATATTCTGTTGATTTCTGCTGTACAGCAAAGTGACCCAGTCACACATACACACACACACACAAACACACACACAAACATATATACATTCTTTTGCTCATATTGTCCTCCATAATGTTCCATCACAAGTGACTAGATATAGTTCCCTGTGCTATACAGCAGGAACTCATTTCTTATCCTCTCCATTCCTTCCCCTTCCCTCTTGGCAACAACAAGTCTGTTCTCCATGTCCATGATTTTGTTTCTTTTCTATTATATTCCAAATATGTGATATCATATGGTAATTGTCTTTCTCTTTCCAACTTACTTCACATAGTTGAGAGTCTCTAGTTTCCATGTTGCTATAAATGGCATTATTTTGTACCTTTTATGGCTGAGTAATATTCCATTTTGTATATGTACCACATCTTCTTAATCCATTCATCTGCTAATGGACATTTAGATTGTTTCCAGGTCATGGCTATTGTGATTATTGCTGGAATGAATATATTGGGTGCATGTATCTTTTTCACTGAAAGTTTTCTCCAGATATATGCCTTGCCTGTCATGAATAGTGCTGCAATGAAATTTCTCTGAAGAAGATATACAGATGGTCTTTGCCCATTTTTAACTGAGTTATTGGTTTTAGGTTTTTGTTTTGTTTTGTCTTCTGCAATTGAACTGTATGATTTTTTACATATATTTTGGACATTACATTTCATCTTGGAATATTGTTTGGGCCTATTTTTCTCTTTCTGCCACTTTTTCATTTTCTTCATTGTTTCTTTTTCTGGGCAGAGGCTTTTGTTTGTTTGACATTGTACCACTTGTATAATATATCTTTGGTATTATACTATGTAGCTATTGGTATTATACTATGTATTTTTTCCAGTCCAATATCCAGAAGCTTCTAAACTAGGTATTCTTTTGGAAGTATCATTTCAGGACTTATGATTGTCTTTTAAAAAAATACAACTAACATATCACATTAGTACCAGATGTACAACACAATGTTTTGATATTGGGATATGTTACAAAATGGTCACCACAATAACGTACTTAACAGGCATCTACAGACATTAAATTTTTTCCTGCAATAAGAACAACTAAAGTCCTCTCTCTTAACAACTTTAAAACATGCGATAATGGTAATTATCATCACTATGTGGTACAGTACAAACCATGATTTTTTAATTTTATAACTGGAAATTTGTAGCCTTTGGCACTTCTCCTACCTACCTCTGGTAAACACCAATCTATTCTTTGTATTTATGAGTTTACTTTTTAAAAGTATCATATATAAGTGAGATATGCCTTTCTCCATATAACTTAGTTTACTTTGAAAAATACACTCAAAGTCCAATTTGTGGTCTTTTGTATGGTTGAATAATATTTAAATGTGTGTATATCTCACAATTTTTTATCTGTCTATGAAGATAGATTATTTTCATAAATATGGTGATATAATACTGCTTCAATAAGCACAGTAGTGCATGTATTCTACAAAGCTAATGTTTCATTTTTCTTTGAATAAATAGCCATAAATGGGAATTCCTGATCACAAAGTATTTCTATTTTTAATATCTGAAGAATTTCCATACTGTTTTCCCTAGTGGTTGCACCAGTTTACATTCCCACAAAATATACACATGTTTCCTTTTCTTCATATCATCACCCACACTTTTTATTCTTGTCTTTTTGATAATAGACATATTAACAGATGTGAGTAATATCTCAGGATGGTTTTGATATGCATTTCCCTTCTTAGTGACATTGAGTGCCTTTTCGTATACTTCTTGGCCAAATCTATGTCTTCTGAAAAAAGTTTATTCATATCCTTTCCCCATTTTTATTTTTATTTATTTTATTTTATTTTATTTTATTTTATTTTATTTGCTTTTTTTAGGGCTGCACCCAGAGCATATAGATGTTCCCTGACTAGGGATTGAATCAGAGCTGCACCTGATGTCTACAGCCACAGCAAAGCAGGATCTGCCTATTGAGATAATTTGTGGTTTCATACACCACAGCTCATGGCAATGCTGGATCCTTAACCCACTGAGCAAGGCCAGGGACTGAACCCTCAACCTCATGGTTCCTAGTTGAATTCATCTCCACAGCACCACAATGGGAACTCTAACACTCCCCATTTTTTTTTTTTTTTGGCATTTCTTGGGCCACTCCCGCGGCATATGGAGGTTCCCAGGCTAGGGGTCTAATCGGAGCTGTAGCCACCAGCCTATGCCAGAGGCACAGCAATGCAGGAACCCAGCCGCATCTGCAGCCTACATCACAGCTCACAGCAACGCCGGATCGTTAACCCACTGAGCAAGGCCAGGGATTGAACCCGCAACCTCATGGTTCCTAGTCGGATTCGTTAACCACTGCGCCACGATGGGAACTCCCCCATTTTTAATTTAAATGATTGATTTTTGCTATTAAGTTCTCTACATATTTTGGATAGTAAACCTTTATTAGATATATAATTTGCAAATATTTTCTCCTTTTCAGTAGGGTATCCTTTCATTTTGTTGATGTTTTTATTTACTGTACAAAAGATTTTTTTTTTTTTTGTCTTTTTGCTATTTCTTTGGGCCGCTCCCGTGGCATATGGAAGTTCCCAGGCTAGGGGTCGAATCGGAGCTGTAGCCACCAGCCTACACCACAGCCACAGCAACGCAGGATCCGAGCTGCGCCTGCAACCTACACCACAGCTCATGGCAACGCCGGATCGTTAACCCACTGAGCAAGGGCAGGGACCGAACCTGCAACCTCATGGTTCCTAGTCGGATTCGCCAACCACTGCGCCATGACGGGAACTCCACAGAAGATATTTAGATTAATGTAATTTCAGGTTTTTTTGTTTGTTTGTTTTGTTGTCTTTGTTTTTGGTGTCAAGCAGAAAAAAAAAAATCGTCTACCAGAATATACAATCGAGCTTAGTATCTATGTTTTCTCCCAGGGACATTATGATTTCAGATCTTACATATAAGTCTTTTTGTTTTGTTTTGTTTTGTTTTGTTTTTCTTTTTAGGGCTGCTCCTGTGGCACATGGAAGTTTCCAGCCTAGGGATTGAATTGGAGCTGCAGCTGCTTGTGTACACCACAGCCATAGCAATGCAGGATCTGAGCCATGTCTGGGACCTACATCACAGCTCATGGCAATGGTAGATTCTTAATCCAAGGAGTGAGGAGAGATTGTACCCATATCCTCATGGATACTAGCTGGGTTCATTACCACTGAGCCACAATGGTAACTCCACTTTTAAATCTTTAATCCACTTTGAGTTAATTATTATTCATGGTGTAATGAGTGCTCAAGTTTCTTTTTTCTTTTTTTTTTCTTTTGCAATGAGCCTGATCAGTTTTCCTAGTACCATGTATTAAAGACACTGCCCTTTCCTCATTGTATATTCTTGGCTCCTTTGTCATGAATTTATTAACCTAATCTAAGTAAGCCTAATTCTGGGCTTGGTATTCTGTTTTATGAATTTATGTGTCCATTTTTTGTGTGTCAGTACCATGTTTTATGTGTCAGTACCATGTTTTGTTTTTATACATTTAAAATATACTTTGAAATCAGGATCCATGACACCTCCAAGTTTATCCTTCTTTCTCTGTACTACTTTGGCTATTGAAATAATTTGTGGTTTCATACAACTCTTATATGTTTCTATTTCTGTAAAAAATGTCACTGGGATTTTAATAAGGATTCCATTGAGTCTGTATAATGCTGTGGGTAGTATGGGCCTTTTTCAGAGGATTAATTCTTCTAATTAATGAACTTAGAATATTTTTCCATTTATTTGTGTGTTTTTTCAGTTTCTTTCATCTATATCTTATAGTTTTCACTTTCTTGGTTAAATTCATAACTATGAATTTTATCATTTTCAATATATTGTAAGAGGAATTATTTTCCTGATTTCTCTTTCTGTTACTTATTAGTTTGTAGAATTGCAATAGATATTTATATATTGATTTTGAATCCTGAAAATTTACTGAATATATTTATTAATTCCAACAATTTTTGGTAGATGCTTTAAGGTTTTCTAATATATACTTTAATGACATCTGAAAATAATGAAAGTTTTACATCTTGATTTCTGATTTGGATACCTTTTAATTCTTACTCATGCCCAATTACTCTGGCTAATGTTTATGATACTATGATGAATAAAAATGATGAGTATGGGCATCATTGTCTTATTTCTGATCATAGAGGAAATATTTACAGCTTTTGACTATTGAGTATAATGTTAGCTGAGGGCCTGCCACATATGGACTTTGTTATGGGCAGGTAAATTCCCATTATATATGATTTTTGAAGGTTTTTATTATATATGGATGTTGAATTTTGTCAAATTTATCCTCTGCAACTATTGTTATGAATATATAAATTTAACCCTGATTTTATTTACGTGGTATATATAACATTGTTTAATTTGCAAGTTTTGAGTCATCCTTGCAGATGTGGAATAAATCCCAGCTGATTATAGAATATGATTATTTTAAAATTTTGTTGATATCTGAGGGAAGGATAAAGAATGTGGAGAAGTAAGATGTGGTACTCGCCTTCTCCCACAAACACATCAGAAAAAAATCTAAATGTAGAATGATTTGAATAGAGCATCTAATGAACCCCAACAGAAGACCTTAAACCTCCAAAAGGGCAAGAAACCTTCCACATAACTGGGTAGAACAAAAGAGAGAGAGAAAAGTAATCAGGATGGGACAACCACTACTGAGAAGGATCTGAGAAAAAGGAAAGGAACCCACACCCTGGGAAGCCACCTAACTGACAGGGAGATCAGATGAGATAGAGGGACTTCAAAGTCTCTGGGAAAAGCACAACAGCTGGACTGGGGAGAAAAAAGCAGAGTGATAGCTGCACACTATCACCACCCTGGACACCACAGATTGAGATGCTTGGGTGGGGACTGGGAGCTGAGATGAATGCTCTGGAGGTCAGTTACAGGGAGAGGACTGAGGTTGGCTATGTGAAGACAAACTGAGAGGCTAGAGAACAGTGCACCACAGGCTGGGGAGTGGAGCAAAGGTGAGGGAACCTGAGAAGAGGCCTGGGGTTGTAAGAGAAGCAAGGCACCATTGATGGGGAGGGCAAGAGGAGGAGGGGCACACCTCCATAGGATTACCCTCAGTAGACTCTCAGAGGGTGGGACACCTCTGGTTCAGGCTATGGGTGATAAGGCACCACTTTCTCAGGTTGGGGAGACCAGGCAACTCTTGTGCAGGCTACAGTGGCTGGACACATCTTGTGTAGGCTAAGTGAAGCAGGGGGCTGAACATGATGTGGTACCTTTTATGTGATCTACAGGTTGTCAGGACAAATCACAGCAACTACCACATAAATGAGAGTGGGGTGTGGCATGCTATCACTAGGGGTCTATGAACAGGCTCCACCTGCAGTCTCAGTCACCTCAGAGACAGCAAAGAAGGCACTGCAAATGAGCACCACCTGTTGTTGCTCTGACTCCCCTGGGAACACACCTGCTCTGCAGCTGCCACTACCAAATGCTCCCAGAAGTTCCCACACATGCCTGATCACTATCACTTCCCAGGACCCTGAAACTAGGAGCAGCCAGTGTAGCAACTCCTGTGTTGATAAATGGGATGGGGTTCTTCTTGCATGGCCTGAAGGTGGGAGGGGCGAACCACCAATGTTATCTGACTCCAGAGGTGGTCATGGCCTGCCACCACTAGGAGTCTGTGAACAAGCTTAATCACCCCAGAGGGAGCCACAAAGGAGGCCATTGCAACTGAACACCATTGCTCCCACTCCCCTGGGAATTCACATAGTCTGGTGCTGTCACTGCCAAATGCTCTAAGCACCACCTAAATATGCCTAAGGCTCATTAAAACTTCCCAGAGCCCCGGAAATAAGAGTAGCCTGTGCCACTTTTTGGCAAGTCCTTGCTAATGACAAAAGCCCAGCAATTAGGCACTGACCACTATCCCTTCCCATTGCCTCCTTCTCCCTAAAAACACATGCAGCACTCTATCAAGGAAACAACAGCCTGGTCACACTGAGGAAAGAGACAGAAAATATCCAAACTCCCACACCAAAAATAAATATTAAACCCCACAAAATACAAAGTGTTGTTCTTGCATAGAAATAGCCCTCCAAGGCTATAGCAGTTGGTTTCCCTAAACTCATAGAATAGGAAAAATATAAGCAAAATGAAGAAGCTCAGGAAGCAGTCCCCATTAAAACAAAAGGAGAACTCAGCTGAAGCAGTAAAAAATGAAACTGACCTCGGCCATCTAAGAGATAATGAGTTTAAAAAGGAGATATTGAAAATACTAAAGGAATTAAGGGTGAAAATGATGGCATTAAGAGTTGATATAAACAGTAATGCAGATTACTTTAAAAAGGAAATTGAAAATATAAGGAGGAGCCAAGAAAAATTAAAAAATTCATTTGCAGAGATGCAACTTGAGTTAAAGGCACTGAAGAACAGAATATAATTCGGAGGAAAGAATTAGTGACTTCAAAAATAGAATAATGGAAATCCTCCAATCAGGACAGCAGACAGGAAAAAAAATGAAAAAAATCAAAGCAATATAAGAGATATATTGGATAATATAAAGTGGCCCAACCTATGCTTAATAGGGATTCCACAAGGAAAAGAAAAAGTGATTGAAAATATGTGTGAAGAAATTGTGGCTGCAAACTTTCCAAATTTAAAGGAAACAGATATCAAGATACAGGAATCACAGAGGGCCCCGAACAGGTTGAACCCAAGATGCTCCCACATGAAGACATACTATAATAAAAATACCAAAAGTTAAGATAAAGAGAGGATTCTAAAAGCAGCAAGAGAATAACAAAGTGTTAATTATAAGGGAATCCCCATAAAGCTGTCAGGTGACTTCTCTACTGAAACACCACAGGAGAGAAGAGAGTGGCAAAATACATTCTATGTTATAACAGGGAAATAATTGCAGCCTAGAATACTCTACCCAGCCAGAATATCATTTAAAATAGGAGGAGAAATAAAGAATTACTGCAACAAACAAAAACTAATAGAGTGCAACTATGCTAAACCTATTCTAAAAGAACTACTAAAATGGCTTGTCTAAATAAAAAAAGTAAGAAGAAATATGATCACTGAAATCACACTTCAAAAGCAATCACTTATATAAGCCAGGATACAGATCTAAAGGAAAAAAAAAAAAAGTATTGTAAAAATGACAATAAGCACAAGTAACAGCAAAAGCAAAAACATGAAGATGCTAAAAAATGACTTCAAAATCATAAAATGAAGAGAAGGAAAGTACAAAAATATAGACTCTTATTTAGAATGCGTTTGAGCCTATATGACTATCAGGTCAAAGCAAGCAGATATAGGAAGGGGTTAACATAATTGAAAAACACGGCAATCACATATAAAAACCAAACTTTACATTAAAAAAAACAAAAATAAGAGGACATGAGCATAAAATAAAAGTAAATAATGAAACAAAAAAGGGGAAGAACAAAGGAGAAACAGAATCAACTGGAAAACAAGGTTTAAAAAGGCAAAAAATATCTATTTATAAATAGATTATTCATATGACCTTAAATGTCAATGGACTGAATGCCCCAATAAAAAGACAGAGAGTGGCAGATTGAATAAAAAAAACAAGAGCCTACAATATGCTGTCTACAAGAGACTAACCTTAGGGCAAATCACACATATAAATTGAAATTGATACCATGAGATACCACCTCACACCAGTCAGAATGGCCATCATTAATAAGTCCACAAATAACAAGTGCTAGAAGGGGGTGTGGAGAAAAGGGGACCCTCCTGAACTGTTGGTGGCAATGTAAGCTGGTACAACCACTATGGAGAACAGTATGGAGGTACCTTAGAAATCTATACATAGAACCAGCAGTCCCACTCTTTGGCATATATCAGGACAAAACTTTCCTTAAAAAAGACGCATGCACCCACATGTTCATTGCAGCACTATTCACAATAGCCAAGACATGGAAGCAACCCAAATGTCCACTGACGGATGATTGGATTAGGAAGATGTGGTGTGTACACACAATGGAATACTACTCAGCCACAAAAAAAACATAATGCCATTTGCAGCAACATGGATGGAACTAGAGACTCTCATACTGAGTGAAATAAGTCAGAAAAAGAAAGACAAATACCATATGATATCACTTTTAACTGGAATCTAATATACAGCACAAATGAACGTTTCCACAGAAAAAAAAAATCATAGACTTGGAGAATAGACTTGTGGCTGCCCAGGGGAAGAGGGATGGAGTGGCAGGGATCAGGAGTTTGGGGTTAACAGATGCAACCTATTGTTCTTGGAATGGATGTACAATGAGATCCTGCTGTGTAGCACTGAGAACTATGTCTAGATACTTACATCACAACACAACAATGGGAGGAAAAAGTATGTATACATGTGTGTGTAACTTGGTCCCCATGCTGTACAGCAGAAAATAAATAAACAAATAAATAAAGTGAGGGGATAGAAAAAGATATTTCATGCAAATGGGAAACACAGGATAGCAGTGGTTTCAATACTCATGCCAGACAAAATAGATTTTAAAAGAAAGGCCATAAAGACAAAAAAGGAAACTACTTAGTGATACAAGGATCCATTCAAAAAGAGGATATTATAGTCATCAATGTATATGTGGATAATATAGGTGCACTCAGATACATACAACAAATGATAACAGACATAAAAGGAGAAATTAATGGAAATAAAATCATAATAGGATATTTTAACACCCTACTTAAATCAATGGTCAGATCTTTTAGGCAGAAAATCAATAATGCAACAGAGATCCAAAACGCATAATAGAAAAGCTAGACTTAACATTTTTAGGACATTACATACAAAAAATATGAATATACTTTTTTTTCACATGCACATGGAACATTATAAAAGATTGACTACATACTGAAGCAGAAAACTGTAACAAATTTAAGAGTATAGAAAATATACCAAGTATATTCTCTGACAAAAATAGCATGAAACTACAAATCAGCCAGAGGAAAAGAAATGAGAAAAAAACTGACTATTGGAAAAATAAATGACATGACACTAAAAAACATTGGTCAATGAAGAAATCAAAAAGGAAATTAAAAACTACTTCTGACAAATGATAATGAAAACACAACAATTAAAAATCTATGGGGTCCTTCAAAAGCAATGCTTAAAGGGAAGTTCATAGCGAAACAGGCCTTACTCAGAAAAGAAGAAAAATCTCAAATCAACAACTTATGCCACCACCTAAAAGAATTAGAAAAAGAAAAAAAAAAATCCAAAATTAGCAGCAGGAAGGAAATCATAAAGATCAAGGAGGAAATAAATAAAATACAGATTCAAAAAAATAGAAAAAAAAATCAATAAAAACAAGAGCTAGTTATTTTGAAAGGGTAGACAAACTTGACAAACCTCTGGCCAGAGTTAGCTAGTAGAGAAATAACTCAAATAAACAAAATAAGAACTGAAAAAGGAGAAATCTCAACAAATGCTGCAGAAATAAAAAAAGAGAGAGAATACTATGAACAATTATTTGCCAACAAATTTAAAAACCTAGAAGAAATGGACAACTTTCTAGAGACTTACAGGCCACCAAAACTGTTTTAAGAAGAAATAGATCAATTGGACACACTAATCACTAGAAAAGAAATTGAATATGTCATAAAAACACTTCCTACAAACAAAAGTCCAAGACCAGATGGCTTCCCAGGAACATTCATTCCACCAAACATACAAGGATGAACATACACTCATCCTTCTTAAAATTGTCCAAAGGATTGAAGAACAAAGAATACTCCCAAAGACATTCTATGATACCACCATCACCCTAACACCAAAACCAGACAAAGATACTACCAAAAAAGAAAATTATAGGCAAATATCTTGGTAAAAATAGATAGAAAAACTCTCAACAAAAATTTGACAACCAAATCCAAAAAATATTAAAAAGATCATACACCACGACCAAATGGGATTCATCCCAGTTTCACAAGGATGGTTCAACATATGCAAATAAATGACATCATATACCACATTAACAAAATAAAAGTCAAAAACCACATGATTCTCAAAATAGGTGCAGGAAAAACATTTGACCAAGTCCAATATCCATTCATGATAAAAACTCTTTTAAAAGTGGATATGGAGGGAACATAACAAAATAAAAGCCATTTATAACAAACCCACAGCAAATATAATACTCAATGGATAAAAGCTAAAAGCTTGCCCACTAAAGTCTGGAATAAGACAAGGATGCCCACTCTCCACAACTTCATTCAACATTGTAAAGGAAATCCTAGTCACAGGACTCAGACAAATGAAATAAATAAAAGTTATATCCAAATTGGAAGAGAAGAGGTTAAATTGTTACTGTATGCAGGTGACATGGTACTACATACAGAAAACTCCTAAAGACTCCACACAAAAACTACTCGAACTGATCAATGAATTCAGCAAAGTAGGATACAAGATTAACATTCAGAAATTGGTTGCATTTCTGAATACTAAAAATGAAATCTTAGAAACAGAGTATAAAAATAGAATACCTTTTAAAATTGTACCCCCCAAAAAATAAATACCTAAGAATAAATCTAACTAAGAATTTTTAAAACTTTTTATGCTGAGAATTATAAAATGTTAATTAAGGAAATTAAAGAGGATTCAAAGAAATGGAAAGATACTTCCTGATACTAGATTGGAAGAATTGATATTTTAAAAATAACCATACTACCCAAAGCAATCTTCAGATTCAATGTAATCCCTATCCAATTACCCATATAATTTTTCACAGAACTAGAACAAAAAATGCAAAAATTTATGTGGAACAATAAAAGACTCAGAATTGCTAAACCAATCCTGAGGAACAAAAACCAAACAAGAGGCATAACTCCCCCAGAATTCAGAAAATATTACAAAGCTACAGTAATCAAGACAGTGTGGGTCTGGTACCAAAACCAACATAAAGACTAATGGAACTGAATAGAGAACCAGAAATAAACCCAGACACCTAGGGTCTAGGGACAATTAATCTTTGATAAAGGTGGTATGAATATAAAATGGGAAAAAGACATTCTTTTCAGGAAGTGATGCTGGGAAAATTGGACAGCCTCATATAAATCAATGAAACTGGAAAACACCCTCACACCATGCACAAAAGTCAAATCACAATGGCTCAAAAACATAAACATAAGACAAGACAACAGCTCCTAGAAAAGAACCTAGGCAAAACATACTCTGGTATCAACCATACAAATGTTTTCTTATGGCAGTCTCCCAAGGCAACAGAAATAAAAGCAAAAATAAACCAATGTAACCTAATCAAACTGACAAGATTTAGCACAGCAAAGGAAACCATTAAAAAAAAAGGCAACTTACAGAATGGGAGAAAATATTTTCAAAAGATGCAACTGACAAGGGCTTAATCTCTAAAATATACAAACAACTTATACAACTCAACAACAACAAAAACAAAAAAAACAAGCCGATTGAAAAATGGACAAAAGACCTGAATAGATATTTCTCCAAGGAAGATATACCAACAGGCACATGAAAAATTCTCAACATCACTAATTATTAGAGAAATGAAAATCAAAACTACAATGGGATACCACTTCACATCTGTCAGAGTGGCCATCATCAACATGTCAACAAATAAATGCTGGAGAGGATGTGGAGAAAAGGGTACTCTCCTACATTTTTGGTGGGAATGTAATTTGGTACAACCACTATGGAAAACAGTATAGAGGTACCTCAGAAAACTGAATGTAGAACTAACATATGACTCAGAAATTCTACTTTGGACATATATCTGGACAAAATTTTCACTGAAACAGATACATGCACCCATATATACATTGCAGCAATAGTCACAATGTCCAAGACATGGAAACAACATAAATACCCATCAGATGAATGGATTTAAAAAGATGTGTTATATACACAATGAAATACTTCTCAACCATAAAAAAGAACTAAATAATGCCATTTTGAGCAACATCATGGAACTAGAGGTCTGAAACAAAGTGAAGTAAGTCAGAAAGAGAAAGACAATTATCATATGCTATATCTTGTATCTGGAATGTAATATATGGCACAAATGAACCTTGGAACATGATGGACAATAAATGTGAGGAAAAGTGTTCATAAATATATATATATATATGTGTATATATGTGTATATATATGTGTATATATGTATATATGTGTATATATGTGTATATATATGTGTATATATGTATATATATATATTTGGGTCACTTTGCTATACAGCAGAAATTAACAGAAAAATGTAAATCAACTATAATGGGAAAATATGTCTTTAAAAAATGAAAAATAGAAATATAAAAAAATAAAATACTGTTGAAATCTGATTGTGAATATTTGTGGAAGATTTCTGCATCCGTGCTTGTCATGGATGTCAGCTTGTGGTTTTGTTTCTTGTGGAAACATGTCTGACTTCAATATCAGGGTAATGCAGACACTTTGAAATGAATTTGAATGTATTCTTTTCGCTATTTTTGACAGAGTTTGAGAATAATTTGTATTAATCATTCTCAAAATATTTGTTGGAATTCACCAGCGAAGCCATCTTGACATTTTGGGGGAGGGAGGAGCTTGCTAATAATAGATAGGTTGTTGATAACAGACTCAATAATCTTATTATCATTCTGCTCAGATTTTCTATTTACTCCTGAATAATAATTAGTAGTTTGCATGGTTCTAGGAGTGTCTACTTTTCTTTTAGTTTATTGGATTATAATATAGAAATCTACAAATATTTGTATCTGTGGAATATTTTGCAACATCAATTTCAATTTTCATTTCATTTATATATCCCCTCTCAGTATGTTCTTGGTGAATATTGATCAACATTTTTCACTGTTATTTAGCTTTTCAAAAAATCTACTTCTGGAGATGGGATTAAGATGGTGGAATAGAAGAACTGGAGCTCAACTTCTCTCCTAAAAACAAAAAAAAAAAATTCACAACTAAATGCTGAGAAATCTTCAACCAAATGGACCAGAAACTTTCAAAAAGATATCCTACTCCAGAAGACAAAGAGGAGGCCACATCAAGAGGTGTGGGGGGGATTACATGATATAAGCAACCCCATACCTTCTGGGTGGGAAACCCCACAGACTGGAAACTAACTGGTTCACAGAGACTCACCTACAGGAGTGAGAGTTCTGAGCCTAACAGCAAACTCCCACAAGTGGGGATCTGGCACTGGGAGAAACAGACCCCAGAGCATCTGGCATTGAAGCCCACTGGGGCTTGTGTGCAGGAGCTCCATGGGACTGGAGGAAATGGAGACCCCATTCTTAAAAGGTGTACACAGAATTTCACATGCACTACATCACAAGCAAAGAAAATTCTCCAAAGGAATCTGGGTCAGACCTGACTGCAATTCTTGGAGGACCTCCTGGGAAAACAGGGGTGAATGTGGCTAGTTGTAGGGGAAGGACATTGGAAGCAAACTCTTGGGAATATTCAGCAGTGTGCCTTTCTCTGGAGATGGGCATTTTGGCAAAATCTGGCCCAACCTATCAGCACTAAGTCCCAGGACAAGCAACAATCCAGGTGGATCATAGCCACACCCATCAGGAAACAAGATGCCTAAAGACCCCCCAGGCACACAGCCACTTCAAATCTCACCCAGAGACAAAGCCCCACCCAACACAGGCATAGGAATTAGCTCCACCTACCAGTGGGCAGGCATCAGGAAGCCTACAGTAAGCCCCTGCACCAACTTCAGCCACAGGGGGCAGACACGAGAAGTAAGAGAGACTACAACTCTATTATCTGTAAAAAGGTCACCACATAAAAACCTATAAAAATGAAAAGACAGAGAACTATAACTCAGATAAGGGAGAAAGAAAAAAACCAAAAAAAAAAAAAAAATCTAAGTGATCAGGAGATACTCAGCCTCCAGGAAAAGACTTTAGACTATTGATGCTAAAGATGATGCAAGACATTGGAGATAAACTGGAGACAAGGATGGATAACTTACAGGAAACACTGAACAAAGAAATACAGGATATAAAACTTAAGCAATAAGAGATGCAAAATACAATAACTGAAATAAAAAATTCACTAAAAGCAGCTAACAGAAGAATACAGGAAGCAGAGGAATGAATAAGCGAGGTGGAGGACAGATTAGAAGAAATTATGAATGTGGAATAGAAAAGAGGAAAAAAGATTGAAAAGAAATGAAGAGAGTCTCAGAGAATCCTGGGACAAAGTTAAATGCACCAGCATCTGTATCATAGGGGTACCAGAAGGAGAAGAGAGAGAGAAGGGGACAGAAAAAATATTCCAAGAGATAACAGCCAAAAAATTCCCTCACGTGGGAAAGGAACCACTCACTCAAATTCAGGAAGTGCAACAAATACCATATAAAATAAACCCAAGGAGGAATACACCAAAACACATATTAATCAAAATGACCAATATTAAAGACAAAGAGAAAATCTTGAAAGCAGCTAGGGAAAAGAAACAAATAACATATAAGAGAACCCTGATAAGGTTATTGGCAGATTTTGCAGCAGAAACTCTGCAGGCCACAAGGGAGGGGCATGACATACTTAGCGTGATGAAGAGAA
The DNA here is from genome assembly GCF_054392235.1 of Sus scrofa. Classification (NCBI taxonomy): domain Eukaryota; kingdom Metazoa; phylum Chordata; class Mammalia; order Artiodactyla; family Suidae; genus Sus; species Sus scrofa. Next base: position 61,782,600 of record NC_139384.1, on the reverse strand, counting down.
AAAAAACCTCCAACCAAGAATACTCTACCCAGCAAGGCTCTCATTCAGATTTGAAGGAGAAATCAAAACTTTCACAGATAAACAAAAGCTGAGAGAATTCAGCAACACTAAACCAGCTTTACAACAAATACTAAAGGAACTTCTCTAGGCAGAAAAGAAAAGACAGCAACAGGAAAAAAAATACAACAAATGACAAGGCTCACCAGTAAAGGTATATATAGAGTAAAGATACAAAATAATCCACACACAATTATACCACCAGAATCAAAAATCTGAGAAGAGGTGGGTACAAATGCAGGACACTAGAAATGAACCTGCAGTTAAGAGAACAACAACTTAAAACAATCTCATATACATATTGATGCTTACATCAAAACTTCAGAATACCTGCAAACAGAAAATCTACAATTGGTACACAAACAAAGAAAAATCAACTCAAATACAACACTAAAAATACTCATCAAACCAGAAGAGGAAAGAACAAAAAAAGAAGGGAAGAAAAAAAAGCAACAAAAACAAATCCAAAGCAATTAATAAAATGACAATAAGAACATACATATCAATAATTACCTTAAAAGTTGATGGACAAAATGCCCCAACCAAAAGATATAGAATGGCTGAATAGATACAAAAACAAGACCTATATATATGCTGTCTTCAAGAGACCCACTTCACTTCTAGGGACACACACAAATTGAAAGTGAGAGGATGGAAGAAAATATTCCATGCAAACAGGAATCAAAAGAAAGCTGGAGTAGCAATACTCATATCAGACAAAATAGACTTTAAAATGAAGGACACTTTAAGGGACAAGGAAGGTCATTACATAATGATAAAAGGATCAATCCAAGAAGAAGATATTACAATTTTAAATATCTATGCACCCAACACAGGTTCACCACCATATATAAGGCAACTGCTAACCACCTTAAAAAGACAAATCAACAATAACACAATCATAGTGGGGGACTTTAACACCCCACTTACAGCAATGGACAGATCATCCAGACAGAAAATCAATAAGGAAACACAGGCCCTGAATGAAGCATTAAACCAGATGAACTTAATAGATATTTATAGGACATGCTATCCAAAAGCAACAGAATACACATTCTTCTCAAGTGCACATGGAACATTCTCTAAGATGGATCACATCCTGGGCTACAAATCCAACCTCAGTAACTTTAAGAAAATTGAAATCATATCAAGCATCTTTTCTGACCACAATGCTATAGACTGGAAATCAACAAGAAAAAAACTGCAAAAAACATGTGGGTACTAAACAACATGCTGCTAAACAACCAATGGATCACTGAGGAAATCAAAGAGGAAATTTAAAAAAATCTAGAAGCAAATGACAACAAAGTTACAACACTCCAAAACCTATGGGATGCAGCAAAAGCCGTTCTAAGAGCAATGTCTATAGCAATACAAGCCCACCTCAGGAAACAAGAAAAAACTCAAATAGACAAGCTAACTTTACATCTCAAGCAGCTCAAGAGAGAAGAACAGACAAGACCTAAGGTTAGTAGAAGGAAAGAAATCATAAACATAAGAGCAGAAATCAATGACATAGAAATGAAGAAAACCATAGAAAAGATCAATGCAATGAAAATCTTGTTCTTTGAAAATATCAACAAAATTGATAAACCCTTACCCAGATTTATCAAGAAAAAAGAAGAGAGGACTCAAATCAATAAAATTAGGAATGAAAAAGAAGTAACAACGAACATCACAGAAATACAAAGGATCATAAGAGACTACTATAAGCAGCTAGACACCAATAAAATGGAAAACCTAGAAGAAATGGACAAATTCTTAGAAAAGGACAATCTTCCAAGACTAAACCAAGATGAAATAGAAAAGATGAATAGACCAGTCTCAAGTACTGAAATTGAAACTGTGATAAAAATCTTCCAACAAATTGAGTTTCCATTGTGGCTCAGTGGTTAACAAATCCGTAATGACAGTAAAAACAAAAATAAATAAATGAGGCAATTAAACTTAAAAAGTTTCTGCACAGCAAAGGAAATCCTAAACAAAACAAAAGACAATCCACAGAATGGGAGAAAATATTTACAAATGAATTGACTAACAAGGGATTAGCCTCCAAAATTTATAAACAACTTCTGCATCTCCATACCAAAAAAACAAAAACACCATCAAAAAATAGGCAGAAGATATAAACAGACACTTCTACAAAGAAGACATACAGATGGCCAAAACACACATGAAAAGATGTTCAACATCACTCGTTATTAGAGAAATGCAAATGAAAACCACTATGAGGTACCACCTTACACCAGCCAGAATGGCCATCATTAAAAAGTCTACAAACAGTAAGTGCTGGAGAGGCTGTGTAGAAAAAGGAACCCTATTATACTGTTGGTGGGATTTTAAATTGGTGCAACCACTCTGGAAAACAGTATGGAGATTTCTCAGAAAACTAAAAATAGAACTACCATTTGATCTAGCCATCCCACTCCTGGGCATCTATTCAGAGAAAACCATGACTCGCAAAGATACATGTACTCAAATGTTCATTGCAGCACTATTTGCAATAGCCAAGACATGGAAACAACCTAAATGTCCATTGACAGAGGAGTGGATCAAGAAGATGTGGTACATATACACAAAGGAATATTACACATCCATTAAAAAGAACAAAATACTGGCATTCTTAGCAACATGGATGGACCTAGAAATTATCAAGCTAAGTGAATCAGACAATGAGACACCAACATCAAATGCTTTCACTGACATGCAGAATATGAAAAAAATACACGGTGAACTTCCCTGCAGAACAGTTACTGACTCACAGACTTTGAAATACTTATGGTTTCAAAGGAGACAGTTTGGGGAGTGGGGGGGATGCACTGGGATTGTGAGATGGAAATCCTATAAAATTGGATTTTGATGATTATTGTACAACTATAACTGTAATAAATTCATTGAGTAATAAAAAATAGAAAAGTCTACTTATGTTTCAATAATCTTTTCATTATCTTTTGAGTCTGTGTTTTATTTACTTCTACTCTTATCATTGTTATTTCCATTCTACTTACCTTATTTCCACATAATACACATTCTCTTCAAGTGCACATTGAACATCCTCTAGGATAGAGCATATACTAGGACACAAAAAAAGTCTCAACAAATTTAAGAGCATAGAAATAATTTCATTTCTGACCACATGGAATGAAACTAGAAATCAACCACGAAAAGAGAAACAGGACAAAATTTATTACAAGGACACTAAACAACATGCTACCAAAAAAAATGTATAAATAATGAAATCAAAGAGGAAGTTTAAAATACCATGAGAAAAATGAAATCACAACCATATAAAATCTATAGGGCAAAATCTGCCCCAAGAGGGAAGTACCTATTGATAAAGGCCTTTCTAAAAAATAGATTAAAAATCTCAATCAACCTAAATTACCACATAAAAATTATAAAATAAATAATAATTAAACCCTAAAGTCAGCAGAGGAAAAGATATTATATGTATCAGAAAGGAAATATATAAAATAAAGATTTTAAAAGAGTAAAAAGCCAGATTTTAAGAGGATACAAATCCTCTGGCCATGCTCACCAAGGAAAAAAAGGATAGGGCTGAAATAAACAAAATAATAAAAGAGTAAAAATAAAAATTGATTCAACATAAATTCAAAAAAAATGTAAGAGAACACTGTGAACAACTATATGCCAACAAATTGAAAAACATTTTAAAAATGGACAAGTTCTAAAAACATGTAGCATGTCAAAATTGAGTCAGGAAGAACAAGATAATTTTAACAGACCTATCACTAGAAGGTAATAGAATCTTCAATAAAAAGTACTCCTGGGAAATAAAAGTCCAAGTTTGGGTAGCTTAATTATAGAATTCTACTGAACATACAAATAACTTATACAGATACTTCTCAAACTCTTCCAAAAGATTGAAGTGCAGGAATCAAACCCAAAGTCATTCTATGAAGGCACAATCACCCTGATAGAAAATTAGATGAAAATACTTCCAAAAAAGAAAAGTATAGTCTGATGTCTTTGGCGAATACATACTCAAAAATCCACAAATAATAGCAAGCATAATTCAACACACATGAAAAGAATCATATACCATGTATAAGATGGATTCATTAAGAGTAGCAAGGATGGTTCAATATAAATCAACTAGTCAATCAACCATCTCAATGACAAGAACAAAAAATACCAAAATTACATGATCACTTCAACAATGCAGAAAAAGCATACAATAAAATTTAACATCCACTCATGATAGAGGATTTTCCTAGGCTCTGATCAGCATGGGCAGACAGAAAGAAGTCTAAGCAGAAAAAGTTAAGAGAACAGTAGAGGAGAGGAGACAAATAGGTGAGTAGAAGATCTTGAGCTCACCTCCAATGAGAGCCCCAAAAATGAAATTAACTACTGAACAACCATAACAAAAAAGACCAACCACCAAAAAATATATTCTACATCCAAACACAAAGAGGAAGTTACAACAGGGTAGAAGGGGAAATTTTGTGATGAAGACAAATCCCATAATTGCTGGTTGGGAGACCCACAAAGAATAAAATAATTATATCATGGAGATTCCCCCACAGGAAAGAGAGTTTTGAGTGTCATCAGGATCCCTTGCCTGGAGGTCTGGCATCTAGAAGAGGAGCCCCTAGAACTTTTGGCTTTGAAGGCCAGCAGGTCTTATTTAAGGAACTCCATAGGACTGGGGAAGACAGAGAACTATTATATCATCCAGCAAATCCACTCCTGGGCATATATCTACACACAATTTTCACTCAAAAAGAAGCACAATAAAAATTAAAAAAAAGGAGTTGCCATTGTGGTGCAGCAGAAACGAATCCAACTAGTGACCATGAGGTTGCACGTTTGATCCCTGGCCTATCTCCATGGGTTGAGGTTTCAGCATTGCCATGAGCCATTGTGTAGGTCACAGAGGTAGCTCGGATCATGCAGTGCTGTCAATGTGGCATAGGACAGCTAATATAGCCCCAAGTGAACACCTGGCCTGGGAACTTCCATATGCTATGGGCATGGCCCTAAAAAAAAATACACACTCCCCTATGGTTTCTTTTTTTTTTTTAACCTTTTAATATTTTTTTTTCAGTGTAGATCATGGTGACCCAGTTACTCATATATGTACACATTCTTTTGTCTCACATTATCATGCTCCATCATAAGTGTATAGACATAGTTCTCAGTGCTACACGGGAGGATCTCATTGATAATGCATTCCAAAGGCAATAGTCTGCATCTATTAACCCCAAGATCCCAATACATTCCAGTACATCCCCATCCCCCTTGGCAACCACAAGTATATTCTCCATGTCCATGATTTTTTTTCTGTGGAATAATTTGTGCCTTATATTAGATTCCAGATATGAGTGATGTCATATGGTACATGTCTTTCTCTTTCTGACTTCCTTCACTCAGTATGAGAATCTCTAGTTCCATCCATGTTGCTGCAAATGGCATTATTTTGTTCTTTTTTATGGCTGAGGAGTATTCCATGGTATACATATATATACCATATCTTCCTAATACAATCATCCATCCATGGACATTTGGGTTATTTCCACGTCTTGGATAATATGAATAGTGCTACAATGAACATGTGGGTTCATGTGCCTTTTTTAAGGAAAGTTTTGTCCAGATATATGCCCAAGAGTGGGATTCCTAGGTCATATGGTAGTTCTATGTATAGTTTTCTAAGGTACCTCAATACTGTTCACCATAGTGGTTGTAAAAGCTTACATTCCCTCTAACAGTGTAGGAGGGTTCCCTTTTCTCCACAGCCCCGCAAGCAATTGTTATTTGTGGACTTATTAATAATGGCCCTTCTGACTGGTGTGAGGTGGTATCTCATGGTAGTTTTGATTTTAATTTCTCTAATAATCAGGGGTGTTCTTCATTTTTTCACATACTTGTTAGCCACCTGTATATCTTCCTTGGAGATTTGTCTATTCAGGTCTTTTGTCCATTCTTCAATTGGGTCGTTGGCTTTTTTACTGTTGAGTTGTATAAGTTGTTTGTATATTTTAGAGATGAAGCCCCTGTTAGTTGCATCATTTGAAAATATTTTCTCCCATTCTGAAAATTGTATTTCTGGTTTCCTTTGCTGTGCAAAAGCTTGTCAGTTTGATTAGGTCCCAGTGGGTTTTTTGTGCTCTTATTTCTGTTGTTTTGGGAGACTGACCTGAGAAAACATTTGTAAGGTTGATGTAAGAGAGTGTTTTGCCTATGTTCTCTTCCAGGAATTTGATGGTGTCTTGTCTTACATTTATGTCTTTAAGCAATTTTGAGTTTATTTTTGTGCATGGTGTGAGGGTGTGTTCTAGTTTCATTGATATGCATGCGGCTGTCCAGGATTCCCAGCAATACTTGCTGAGAAGACTGTTTTTTTCCTATTTTATGTTCTTGCCTCCTTTGTCAAAGATGAATTGACCATAGGTGTCTGGGTTTATTTCTGGGTTCTCTAATCTGTTCCATTGGCCTTTATGTCTGTTTTGGTACCAGTACCACACTGTCTTGATGACTGTGGCTTTGTAATATTGCCTGAAGTCTGGGAGAGTTATGCCTCCTGCTTGGTTTTTGTTCCTCAATATTTCTTTGGAAATTCTGGGTCTTTTGTGGTTCCATATATATTTTTGGATTTTCTGTGAAAAATGTCATGGGTAATTTGACAGGGATTTCCCTGATTCTCTACATTGCTATGGGTACTATGGCCATTTTTATAGTATTAATTTTTCCAACCCAGGAACATGGGATAGCTTTCCATTTCTTCACATCTTCTTTAATTTCCTTGATTAAGGTTTCATAGTTCTTAGCATATAAGTCTTTCTCCTCTTTGGTCAGATGTATTCCCAGGTATTTGATTTTTTGGGGTGCAATTTTAAAACATACTGTTCTTGTACTCCTTTTCTAATATTTCATTGTTAGTATACAGAATTATGACTGATTTCTGAATGTTAATCTTATGTCCTGATACTTTGCTGAATTTTTTGGTCAGTTCAAGTAGTTTTTGGGTTGAGTCCTTAGGGTATTCTATATGTATAGTATGTTATTGCATGCAGTGACAGTTTTACCTCTTCTCTTCCTATTCGTATGCCTTTTATTTCTTTTGTTTGTCTGATTGCTGTGGCTATGACTTCCAATACTACGTTGAATCACAGTGGTGAGAGTGGGCATTCTTGTCTTGTTCTAGATTTTACTGGGAAGCCTTTTAGCTTTTCTCCATTGAGTATTATATTTGCTGTGGGTTTGTCATAAATTGCTTTTGTTATGTTAAGGTATGTTTCCTGTATACCCACTTTGGTAAGAGTCTTTATCATGAATCAATGTTTGACTTTGTCAAATGCTTTTTCTGCATCTATTGAAATGATCACTTGGATTTTGACTTTTCTTTTGTTAATGTGGTGTACGATGTTGATTGATTTGCATATGTTGATCAATTCTTGTGCACTTGGGATGAAACCCACCTGGTCGTGGTGTATGATATTTTTTCTTTGTTGTTGGATTTGGTTGGCTAATATTTGTTGAAAATTTTTGCGTTTATATTCATCAAAGATATTGGCTGATAGTTTTCTTTTTTGGTGTTATCTTTGTCTGATTTTGGAATTAGGGTTATGGTGGCATCATAGAATGTCTTTGGGAGTGTTCCTTCTTCTTAAAACTTTTGAAAAAGTTTACGAAGGATGGCACCATTTCCTCTTTGTATGTTAGGTAGAATTTGCCTGTGAAGCCATCTGGTGCTGGACTTTTATTTGTATGGAATGTTTTTATGACATATTCAATTGTGTTTCTAGTGATCAGTCTTTTCATTTGATCTACTTCTTCTTGATTCAGTTTTGGCAAGCTGTAAGTCTCTAGAAAGATGTCAATTTCTTCTAGGCTGTCAAATCTGTTAGCATACAATGGTTCATAGTATTCTGTCACGTTTTTTGTATTTTGTAATATCAGTTTTTATTTCTCCTTTTTCATTTCTTATCTTTGTTTATTTGGGGTTTTTTTCTCCTCTTCGTGGTGAGTCTAGCCAGAGGCTTGTCAGTTTTGTTTACTTCTTCAAAGAACCAGCTCTTGGTTTGAGTGATTTTGTCTATGGTTTTTTGAATCTCTACTTCTTTGAGTTCCTCTTTGATCTTTATGATTTCCTTCCTTCTGATTATTTTAGATTTTGTTTGTCCTTGTTTTTCTAATTCATTTACGTGGTAGATTAAATTGTCATTTGAGATTTTTCTTCTTTTTTGAGGAAGGCCTGTATTCCTATGAATTTCCCTCTGAGTACTGCCTTGTGGCATCCCATAGATTTTGAATGGTTGGGTCTTCATTATCATTTGTCTTGTGGTATTTTTTAGTTTCCTTCTTGATTTCCTCATTGACACATTGGTGTTTTGGTAGCATGTTGTTTGGTATCCATGAAGTTAGTTTTTTATCATTTCTTTTCCTGTGGTTGATTTCTAGTTTCATGCCATTGTGGTCAGAGAAGATTCTTGAAATAATTTCTCAACTCTTAAATTTGTTGAGGTTAGCTTTGTGCCCCAATATGTGATCAATTCTTGAGACTGTTCCCTGTGCACTTGAGAAGAAAGTATATTCTGATTTTTTTGGATGTAATATCCTGAAAATACCAATTAAGTCTAACTTTTCTATTGCTTCCCTTAGGATCTCTGTTGCTTTATTGATTTTCTGTCTAGAGAATCTGTCTGTTGATGTGAGTGGGGTGTTAAAATGTCTTACTATGATTGTATTCCCATCAATTTCTCCTTTTAATTCTGTTAGTATTTGCTGTAGGTATCTGGGTGCTCCTATATTAGGGACATATATATTGATGATTGTAATATCCTCTTCTTAAATGGATCCTTTTGCCATTAAATACTGTCCTTCTTTGTCTTTCTTTATGGGTTTAATTTTAATGTCTATTTTCTCCGGTATGAATATTGCAACTCCTACTCTCCTATCTTGTCCATTGGCATGAAATATCTTCCCACCCCCTTTCAATCTATATATGTCCTTTGCCCTAAGGTGAGATTCTCATAGGCAGCAGATTGAAAGTTTTTGCTTTTTTATCCAATCTGCCACTCTATGTCTTTTGATTGGATCATTCAGGCCATTGACATTAATGTGATTATCGATAAATATGTATTTATTGATACTTTAAACCTTGTTTTCCAGTTAATTCTATGTTTTTCTTTCATCTTTTCTTTTTTTGGTTGGATGGTTCCCATTTATTTTATGTTTGAGTAATTTTCTTTTCACTTTTCATGAATGTAATATTTGGTTTTGATTTGTGGTTGCCTTGTCACTGCCCTATATTTATTTCAGCACTATTCACAATAGCCAAGACAAGGAAACAACCTAAATGTCCACTGACAGATGAACAAATATCAAAGACATGGTACACATATACAATGGTATATAGCCTTAAAAAAGAACAAAATAACATCATTTGAAGCAACGTGGATGAAACTAAAGATTCTTCAATGAAGTAAAGTAAGTCAGAAAAGAGAAAAATGGGAGTCCCAAATATGGCTCAGTAGTAACATGTCTGACAATTATCCCTGAGGATGTGGATTCAATCCCTAGCCTCACTCAGTGGGTTAAGGACCCAGCATTACCATGAGCTTCAATGTAGGTCACAGATATACCTTGGATCTGTCATTTCTGTGGCTGTAGTGTAGGCCAACAGCAGTAGCTCTGATTTAACCACTAGCCTGGGATATTCCACATGCCTTGGGTGTAGCCCCCAAAATTAAAAAGATAAATACAAATGGCATATGATATTACTTACATGTGTAATTTAAAACATACACAAATGAACTTATCTACAAAACAGAAACAGACTCACAGACATAGAGAACAGATTTGTGGTTTCCAAGGGGGAAGGGGGAAGAAGAGGGATGGATAGGGAGTTTGGGGTTGGTAGATGCAAACTATTACATTTAGAATGTATAAGCAATGAGGACCTATTGTACAGCACAGGGAAATATATCCAGTCTCTCAGGGCAGAACATGATGGAAGATAATATGAGAAAAATAATGTATGCTGATATTGCTATGCTATACAGCGGAAATTGACAAAACACTGACACAGCATTGTAAATGAACTATATTTTAATAAAAATAAAATAGAAAATGGGAAAGTTATATCAAAAGAGGATTTTTTAAAAATCCCACTCTTGTAGAACACACATAAAACTGTAGGCAAACATATCCAAGGGTACTCATCTGAAGGCTGATGCTGCTGGAGACATTATCACCAAGACTTGGCCTCACTCAATAGATTGCAGGCTCCAGTGCTGGGATGCCTCAGGCAAAATAACCAACAAGACAGAAACATAATCCCACCCATCCAAGGACAGGCTGCTAAAGACTTTCTAAGCCTACAGTCACCTCTATAAATGCCCTATGACCCCACCCTGCCACAAGAAGGCCAAGACCCAAAACCACCCCCCCCATTGGGCAGGAACCTACCCTTCCTACCAGGAAACAGGCACAAGCCTCTAGACCAGCCTCAGCCACCAGGAGAAGATATAAGAAGCAAGAAATACACACTCCCACAGGCTCAGAAAATGAGTTCACAAACATAGGACAGAAACTACCCTGGGACCAGCAGTTCCCCTGGCATTGATTGATAAGAAGGGAGTGTACTGCTGGGACACATAAGATATATCCTACACTTCTTCAAGGTCACAAACATATCTAAACCTCCACATACACATAATTTCAAATCTAAATTTAGAGAAAATGAGACAGTAGAGGAATATGATTCAGATGAATAAACAAGATAAAAATCCCAGAGAAAAAAAATAAGTGATGTTTAGATAGGTAATCTACCCAAGAAAGAGTTTAGAGTAATTACCATAGAGATAATCCAAGAATTTTGGAAGAGTACAGTTTCCCTGAATGAGAAATTATAAGAAGATTGTAACAAAAAAAAATAGAGTTGAGGAATAGAATAACTGAAATGAATAATACACTGGAAGGAATTAATAGCAGAAGATATGAAATAGAAAAATAGATAAATGAGTGGGAAGATGGAGTGATGAAAAATCACTTCCACAGGACAGAATAAAGAAAAAATAATGAAATGAAACAAGGACAGTTTAAGTGAACTTTGGGATAATATCAAAAGCAATAGCATTCACATTATGTGGTTCTCAGAAGGAGAAGAGTGAGAGAAAAGTCCTGAGAATATATTTGAAGAGGAAAAGGATGAAAATGTTCTTAACAGGGAAAAGGAAGTGATCAGCCAAGACCAGGAAGTGCAGAGAGTACCATCCAGGATCAACTTGAGGAAAACACCAAGACATATAGTAATTAAATTGACAAAAATGAAAAAGGAGGATAAAATATTAAAAAGCATCAAAAGAAAAGCAACAAATAGCATAAAAGGGAACCACTATAAGGTTATTAGATGATTTTTCAGCAGAAACTTGGCAGGCCAGAAGGGAGTGACCTGATATATTTAATGGGATGAAAGAGGAAAGCACTACTAAGAATATTCTATCCAGCAAGGCTCTCATTCAGATTCAAAAGAAATAAAAAGATTTACAAACAAGAAAAAGCTAAAGTAATTCAGCACCACCAAAGCAGCTTTACAACAAAAGGTAAAGGAATTTCTCTAGGTGGAGAAGAGAAGGCCACAATTAGAAATGAAGATTATGAAATGGGAATGCTCATAGTAAAGGCAACTATATAGTAAAAGTAGGAAAAAATAAAAACACAAATATGATATCTTTCTAGAAAGATACAGCCCACCAAAACTGAATCAAGTAGAATAGATAACCTGAACAAACTGATCACCAAAAGTGAAATAGAATCTGTAATTAAAAAAAAAACCCTATATATAAAAGTCTAAGAACAGATAGCTTCACAGGTGAATGCTACCAAGTATACAAAGAACTTATGCAAATTCTTCTCAAACTTTTTCAAAATATTGAAGAGGCAGAAACTCAAATAGTCATAATAAAATAACTTCCTAATAATTTCTTCTAAAACACACGGGTGTTGTGAATCATTGAATTTTCTTCTTTTAAGTGAAATTCCTTGTTATTATCTTACTGAAACAATGGTCAGAGTTGATAGTACCCAATTAATTTTCTTTCCTCAGCTTTCTAGTGTTTAAATAGATTGTAATAATATAAACTAATACTAAAACCACAACAATTTGAAATAAAATTGGAAACAGTTAAAATATAAGGTGTTTGTACTTATTGGCTTTCTCACCTAGGATTTTGCACAGGGTTCATGTTTGTTCAGATATAATTTTCCTTAAAAAATTGTCTCTTACTTTCTACTCTTTCAAAGTCCAAACAATACAAATTTTTTTCTTTCATATTGTCAACATGTAATTTCTTTCACATCTCTATTTCCATAGAGATGATTAAAACCCAATTGTGCTATTCTGCAAACAAAAAGTATTGAATATTTTTTTTTTTTTATTAAATTTTATTTTCCCACTGTACAGCAAGGGGGTCAGGTTATCCTTACATGTATACATTACAATTACAGTTTTTCCCCCACCATTTCTTCTGTTGCAACATGAGTATCTAGACATAGTTCTCAATGCTATTCAGCGGGATCTCCTTGTAAATCTATTCTACGTTGTGACTGATAAGCCCAAGCTCCCGATCCCTCCCACTCCCTCCCCCTCCCATCAGGCAACCACAAGTCTCTTCTCCAAGTCCATGATTGATTTTCTTTTCTGAGGAGATGTTCATTTGTGCTGGATATTAGATTCCAGTTATAAGTGATGTCATATGGTATTTGTCTTTGTCTTTCTGGCTCATTTCACTCAGTATGAGAGTATTGAATATTTGACAGTGTCTATAGTTTATAGGATGTTTCTGAGAGCCCTGCATTTATTCTAGATCTATAATTAATTGAAGTCTGGGGACAGACTCCCATGAGACATCCTTCAAGGTTTCCTCAGTTCTGTGGTACACAGAAGCTATAGAAGGATTTGATTTAATTCGTAATTCATTACTGAATCCTCAGATGCCAGTCTCAGACCTAAACAAGATGTAGAATAGAAATGCAATTAATTCATTTTCAGGCCCTTTGAAATGTAAGAAACACAGTTTCTCAAGACAAGAATTTACTAATATAATGCAAAGGAGCCTTAATGCACAAGGTGATGGCAGCAGCTACTGGACGTTCACAAGGTAGTGGTAACTAGGGTGCTGAAAGCATAGGAAAGAGAATTTTTTTGCTTATTAATAGAACAATTATGTTCCATGCAAGAAGTTAACTTTCAATTTTTTTTTATTTTGTTTTTTCCACTGTACAGCATGGGAACCAAGTTACACATACATGTATACCAAATTTTTCCTCCCATTGTTGTGTTGTGATGTAAGTATCTAGACATTGTTCTCAATGCTACACAGCAGGATCTCATTGTAAATCCATTCCAAGATCAATTGATTGCATCTGTTAACGCCAAGTTCCTGATCCCTCCCACCCCCACCACCACCCCCTCACCCCCCCCCCCCCCCCGGCAGCCACAAGTCCATTGTTCATCCAGTCTCCACACCAAGGAACTAAGGATTTAGGGCATAAACCATTGAAAAGCAAGAGTGGGTAAGTTTGGACCACATGAAATGAAAGATTTTTACAGTGAGTTATAATATGTGTAATTTCATTTCTTTACAATTAAAAGTAAGTACTAAATTACTAGAGAGAATAATGTCTTGATGGAGGGAGGCTCTGTTGGAAACTGCCTAGTTCCCCATGCTCTTCAGGCATTCCCTGACAGAGTATGTACTAAGAGCACATTGCTGCATTCCTCTCTGCCTCAGTTCCTCAAGATTGCAGATAAACTCTATATGAACAGTTAACAAATGAATGCGTGTAATGCACTCCAGTATTTAGTAAGTCTTCTATAAGTATTAACTACTGTTGTTGTAATTATAATTTTTGTTAGTATTTACTCCATTATACTGTCATTGGAGGAGACAATGTCCTCCAACAACACATCTTTAGGACCTACTGTGCCCTGTGCTTAGAGGAGCACTACTTGGATCCTCCATAACAAAGACCATGTTCTTTTTTGACATTGCTTTCCATGAGAAGATTTCAAAGATATTTAAATGATAAAGTGAGCTAGTATGGGAACAATCAATGCACACCCTTCTGAGAGAGTGTCCCAACATTTCAACCATTCACACAAAAATATTTTAAGAATACTACTTTGATTTTTTATCACTCAGTTTCAGACTATATGAAATGGAGAAAGTTAGGTTCCTTGCGAGTGTGACAGGATTTTTTACTTTCCCAAGAAGGAACAAAAGAATTCCACTATCTCATAGAATTAAACTTTCTCTTTTTTTGTATTTCTTGAGTAAATCGTGGTCATGCATATGGAACATATGAAGGCAAAATCATATGCATTTTGACAAAAATATTTTGCAAGAATTGCTATGATATACCCCTTGTACATTATTTAGTGAAGACTGAGTCTGTATTTGGCTAATGCATAGTTTGTTGTTGAATCATTATTTCAATGTAATAGGTATGTGCCCATTGGTTTTATCAATATCTATTGATGTGTAATTTTGAAGAATGCAAGAAGAACCCTTATAAATCAAGTGGGTCAATGCCTCATTTACATATGAAACAGTCAAATCCTAGAGCTATTCATTGATTTCTAAGCTAATAAAGACCTTGATTTTATATGCTATGGCCACACCTATAGCATATGGAAGTTCTCAGGACAGGGATTGAATCTGAGCCTCAGCTATGACCTATGCTAAAGCTGCTGCAATGCTGGATCCTTTAACCCACTGTGCCAGGCCAGCAATCGAACCCATGCCTCCACACCAACCTGAGCCACTTCAGTCAGATTCTAAATAACTATGCCCAACAGGAACTCCTACAGGAATTAGTTTTACTCTAGATTCCTAAATTCAAGAAAATATAGTATTATGTGAATGATATAAAACATATCTTCAAGATACAATATATATCACATTTATATCCCTAATTTGTTCATCTGTTAGGTTATTGACGCACACTTGAAAGGGACTTAAATATGAGCAAATTGGTTTCAAAAATTGCTCATCAATTAGATTCCAGGCAGAGTTTTCAATCCCGTATCATTCCTAGGGCAAATTAATTTTGTAGTGTTTACATCAATTTCCAAATCATGGCTGCAAATTGAATGACTCTATCATGTTTAATAATAATCCTGTTTTTCAACTTGTAGACAAAAGGTTATATTTTACATGTGATAATTGGAAACCATGTAACATCATTTTCAAAGTTATTCTCCCATCATTTTGCATCAGAGAAAATGGATATAAATGTTATGGGAAGAATTTATGTTGATAAACATAGGAAGGCAGAGAAAGATATTGAAAGAGAATTTCTAAAAAACTCCCTGGGAATCTAGAGATGCACTGAGCCTCTGGAAACTTAAGAAAATAAAATTCCATGGGCCCAAAGTGCTGACAGAATTTACAGTGACTATTTCTTGGAAATATGACACTGAGAACTCTGCTCTCTTTCCATTGACAATCAGACATTTATACAATATTTCCTTTCCATTACTTCAAATAAAAGAAGGAATAGGAATATGATTTGATATAACATATAGTATTTTAAGTATATTACTGATAATGAAAGCCAAATTTCCAGTTGTTATTGTTTGGCAAGATAAGAAACATGCTTGTGAATCATTATGTCACACAAAGGAAATCAATTTGCTGATCTAAGAATTAAGAGATATGACAAATATTTATTAGATATTTGTTATATACATGAGGATATATGTATTCATCTCTCATCAACTGAAAGACACCACCCCTACAAAGAAAGGATCTTAAAATTCATCTACAGAACTTTAGTCAGCACCTTGAAAGTATATTGAAGGAATTTTTATTCTATGAGCAACGAACAATAACTGAAATATTAACAGACAAATGGATATGACTGCTGTCTTTAAGTTGTTAATTGAATAAGAAAATTATTCAAGTGCAAGTATAATAAAAAATAAGTAATAACAAAAAGAGAAAACAATGAAATAAGAATTTTAGTGATTAGTGAGTAAAATAGAATGTCTAGATTTTCTCATTCAGCTGAAAAAATTTATTGAGTAAAGCTCTGAGAGAGCCTCAAGGGAAGTTCAAGAGATCCTCTGGGATTGAGGTGGATAGAAAATGACACTTATAAAAGCAAAATGCAAAAAATAAAAATGTCATCAACCAAGAGTACATTAAGAAATACAAACATGTGGGAAAAATAATTGTTAAGCTAGTGATTATTTTCAGTCAAAGAGAATAAACATTCATTTGCTCAAATGAAGCCAACTGTAAGATATGACATTGCTGATTTGTAGGAAGAGGTATTTTAATTTGATGATGTTTTAATATTTCTCTTTTATCAGAATATTTTAGCCATAAAGAGAAAAGGGTTCTGACCAACAGATTAAATTATTTTAGCAAAGCATCACATCTGTAATATTATTTTGCTTCTGCAATATTTCAGTTTGAATAAAACATTTGAATGAGAACATGGACCAGAAGAATGAAACCTCAACTGATTTCATCCTCTTGGGACTCTTTCCCTGGTTCAAACATCCCTACCTCCTCATTATAATCATCCTCCTTATCTACACTATTGCCTTTTATGGAAACTCCATACTTATTCTCCTCATCTGGCTAGACTCCCATCTCCACACCCCTATGTACTTCCTGCTCAGTCAACTCTCCCTAATTGACCTGGCTTACATCTCCAGCACAGTTCCCAAAATTGCTGCCAACTATTTTACAGGGAAGAAAAACATTTCCTATTTTGCCTGTGCTACTCAACTCTTCTTTTTTCTCACTCTTGGCCTTGCTGAGTGTATCTTACTGACTCTCATGGCCTATGACCGCTACGTGGCTGTCTGTAACCCCCTGAAATACACAGTCCTCATGAACCCCAAGGTCTGTCTCCAGATGGCTGCTGCAACCTGGATTGGGGGAGCCCTTGCAGCACTTGTACACACCATCTACCCAATGAATTTCCCTATATGTGGTTCCAGGGAGATTAATCATTACTTTTGTGAGATGCCAGCCATCCTGAGAATGTCTTGTATGGATATATCAGCCTATGAGATGGTGAAATTTCTGTCAACCATTGTATTTCTCCTGGTTCCATTTATTCTCATCCTGACCTCCTACACTCTCATCTTCCTTACTGTTGTCAGGATGAACTCTTGCAAGGGCAGAAGCAAAGCCCTGGCCACTTGCTCCTCCCACCTGACAGTGGTCAGTCTCTACTTTGGACAGGCCATCTTCATCTACATGACACCCACCTCATCCCACACACCTGAGCAAGACCAGATTGGAACTGTGCTTGGTACTATAGTGACCCCCATGCTCAACCCACTCATCTATAGCCTGAGGAACAGAGAAGTGGTGGGAGCTCTGAGGAAGTGTGTGGGAAGGTGTTGCAATAGAGAAAATGTCATATTCTAAAATGTCACTGTCAGAAATGTCACATCTTCAATATGAAACCTATTCATGATCAGTAGATTGTCATACTGTAACATCATAAAAGAGCAGAATGGTATTAGGATATGTGCATATTGACATTTGCTCTATTGAGATGGAGTTGTTTTTAGTTTCACACTGTTAACATCAGTTAAATATAACTTTAATGTGTTAGTTATCTTTGGATTTGGGGTGAAATTACATGAGTTTTGACAATAACCTCTGTGCAAAGAAATGATCCATCCTCATGAGCAGCTTAAGTTTATTGATTCACATGGTCCAAAACTGTCATCCTATAATTAACATCTTGATAGATGTTTCTTCTTTTAAAATCATTTTTACAGAAAATGCTCTCATTCATCAATTCATTTTCTATGGCCTCAACTGAATCTCTCCTCTCCAAAAGATCAAATATCCCTATTCCATGAAATATTCCTATATAACCCTTCATTTCTCCAATCTCCTACTTTTACTCATATATATTTTATAGTTTATTCTACATAATTTATTCAATTGTATTATGCACCCTTCTAAATTAAAAAAATATATATAAATAGCCTTATGTGAATAGAAACAATGAGGTGAATTTAGGATCTTTTTTAAGGAATCAGATAAGAATTATAATTTTTTTCTTTTTTCCTACTAATTTTCATCATTTTTCCTTCTTCATTACTACATTACCATTTATATTTTTCAAGCAAATGTAATAGCTCAATTTTATAATTTTATAATTCTATTCAGTGAGGATTTTGAGGATATATTTAAAATAATTACAATTAACTTAATTTTTATGATTATGTGATCTTTCCAATAAAAGAGTAAAAATTTTAAATTATACAATTTATAAAATCATAAATCTCTTCCATAGGTCATGGTTAAATTTTCTTCTTATTATTGACATCATCATTGTCATCACAATCATGTTTTCTTGAAAACACTTATTACTTTAATAATTTAAAATCAGACATTATTTTATTTATTAAACATTTTGTATTAATTTAAATTATATAAATTAAATTAGTTTATCAAATTTTTTTTTCTTTTTTTTTTTTTTTGTCTTTTTGCTATTTCTTTGGGCCACTCCCCGCGGCATATGGAGGTTCCGAGGCTAGGGGTCGAATCGGAGCTGTAGCCACCGGCCTACGCCAGAGCCACAGCAACTGGGGATCTGAGCTGCGTCTGCAACCTACACCACAGCTCACAGCAACGCTGGATCGTTAACCCACTGAGCAAGGGCAGGGACTGAACCCGCAACCTCATGGTTCCTAGTCAGATTCGTTAACCACTGCGCCACGATGGGAACTCCTAGTTTATCAAATATTATGCTATGTTTAAGATACTATTTTTCAAAAAATATGACAGATAGAATTAGAAAGCAAATAAGACTTGCTTATCTCATTCCTTTCCCCTTTTCCCAACACACATCAATTTCCTGGATTCATGCACAACATGCCTTAGGATGCTTACATGTTTTTACAATTATGTCCTTGATGACTAGTAATTATATCCCAGGTTACATGCACAAGACAAGGTGAATTTTACTAAGTAGTAATAATTTAAATTATGTAATAACATGCATTATACTTATAAATAATTATAAAAATATTGATTTAGTAGAAAGTATCTCAAGTTAGAAAGATGTGATAGTCACACTGCTTTATATTAAATAATAATAAACCTAAACATAACTAATAACTAATATCTCAAATCTGTACAAAATGTTTTAAAGAATTTTACGTTTCCTTAAAAATATCCAAATAACACAATTTCTGATACTGTAATTTACAGTTTTAGAATACTCATTTAAGTCTATTTCATAGAATTCCATTCTCTGGTGAAATTTTACTTCTTTCAATTTTATTCTATCTATTGTCCATTTTTTTGTAGTATGTACCATTGGAATTTTTATGTTCTTATTTCCTTACTTCAATATTTAGCACACCTGTGACTTGGCTTTCAAAGTCTCTTTTTTTTCTTACCTTAGAGAAAATGCTTTCAAATTTTCACTATTGAGTATAATGTTAGCCATGGGCATATCGTATATGGCCTTTATGATGTTGAGGTACACCCACACTGTGGGGGATTTTTATCATGAGCTGATGTTGAATTCTGTCAAAAGCTTTTTCTGCACCTATAGAGATGATATATTTATTCAATTTTTAATATGATATATCGCATTGACTTGAAGATATTGAAACATCCTTGCATCCCTGGGATAAATCCCACTTGACCATGGTGTATGATACTTTTAATGTATTGTTGTACCCAGATTGCTAATATATTGTTAAGGATTTTTGTGTCTATGTTCACTAGTGCTCTTGTCCTGAATTTTTTTGTTTTTGTTTTTGGTGGGGATGTATCATTATCTGCTTTTGGTATCAGAGTTATGTTGGCCTCTTAGAGTGCGTCTGGAAGTATTTCTTCCTCTTAAATTTTTTGGAATAGTTTGAAAAGGATAGGTATTAATTCTTCTATATCTCATAGAATTAACATGTGAAGCCATCTGGTCCTAGGTTTTGTTCAGAGGGGTTTTTATTATTTTTACATATCAGTTTTATTGCTGGTAATTTATCTGCTCTTATTTTTTATTTCTTCCTGGTTCAGTCTTGAAAAATTGTCCATTTCTTCCTCATGTTATAGGTTGTCCATTTTATTGGATATAATTTTTTGTAGTAATCTCTTATGTCTTTGTATTTCTGTGGTATAAGTTGTAATTTTTTTCCAATTTTGTTAATTTAGTCTCTCTCTTTTTCTTGATGAGCCTGGATAAAGATTTATCGATTTTATCTTTTCACAAAACTAGCTTTTAATTTTATTAATTTCTTATATTTTTATTATTTATCTCGTTTATTTATTTTCTAGTTTCAGCCTCAGCCACAGCATATGGAAGTTCCTGGGCCAGAGTTCAAATCTGAGCTGGAGTTGCAACATATGCCACAGCTTCAGAAATGCTAGATTTTTAACCTACTATGCTGTGCCAGGGACTGAACTGGCACCTCCATAATATGTGTTATGATATTTATTATTGATTTTCTTCTACTAACATTGGTTTTTATTTGTTCTTCTATTTCCGTTAAGTGTAAGGACAGGTTCTTTATTTTTGATTTTTCTTTTTTCCTGTGAAGTAGGCTTGTATCACCATGCAATTCTCACTTAAAACTCTTTTTGCTGCATCCCATAGATTTTAAAACATTGGGTAATTGGTTTTTACTTGTCTCCAGGTATTTTTTTTAAATTCCTTCTCTGATATGTTCAGTGACACAGTTTTTAGTAACATATTGTTCAACATCTGCATGTTTGTTTTTGTTTTGTTTTGTCTTGTTTGCAGGTTTTCTCTTGTAGTTGATTTCTAATTTCATAGCTATATGGTGGGAAGTTGATTAATTTGATTTCAATTTTATTAAATCTACTGAAACTTGTTTTGTGTTCTAACAAGTATCCATCCTAGAGAATGTTCCATGTGAAATTGAAAAGAATGTGTATTGTGCTGCTTTTGGATGAAATTTTTTCCATCTAGATATAGATAGATAGTAGTTACAGCTTATTATTGTATGGATATATATAATATATACATGTAACTATATATATATATATGTGTGTGTGTATATATATATATATATACACACACACACACATATATGAGAAGTCTTTAAGTTGAATTGGCCTAATGTGTCAATTAAAGTCACTGTTTCCTTTTTTGGGAGTACATATATATTTGCAATTTTCGTATCCTCTTCTTAGATTGATCCTTTGATTATTATGTAATGTCCTTTTGCTTGTTATAGTCTTTGTTTTAAAGTACATTTATATGATTATAAATATTGCTACTCCTTCTTCATTTCATTTCCATTTGCAAGGAATACTTTCAGTCTGTGTGTCTTAAAATCTGAAGTGACTCTGTCGTAAGCAGCATATATATGGATATTGTATTTGTATCCATTTACCCAATCTATGTTTTTTGATTTGTGCATTTCATTCATATTTACAGCGATCATTGATAGGTATGTACTATCAATGGCATTGATAGGTATGTACTAAAAATGGCATTTTGTTTGGGGGAACTTATCTTTAATGTTTTTGGATCCCTTTCTCTTGTGCATGTATGTATCCATTATAAATTTCTGGTTTATATTATCTAGAGGTTTATATATAGCAATCTATGTAAATATGTCATTGTTTAAAGTTTCTACTCTCTTAAGTTCAAGTGCATTTTAAAAATCCAGCAATTTCACTCCCCACCTCCCATATTTGATATTTTGACGTCATATTTTATATATTTTGTTTCACATATCCCTTATTTATTGTGAATATAGACTATTTTACTCTTTTTATCTTTTAAATTTCCTATAAATTTTGTATATTGTTGGTTTAATACATTTGCTGTATGTTTTCCTTTATCAACGAGCTTTTTCTTTTCATAATTTTCATGTTCATAGCTGTGTCCTTTTTTTCATTTAAAAAAATCCCTATAATATTTCTTGTAAATCTGCTTTTACTGGTGCTATACTCCTTTAGTTTTGGCTTTTCTTTCTTTTTTTTTTTTTTGTCTTTTTTCTATTTCTTGGGCCGCTCCCACGGCATACGGAGGTTCCCAGGCTAGGGGTTGAATCGGAGCTGTAGCCACTGGCTTACGCCAGAGCCACAGCAATGTGGGATCCAAGCCGCGTCTGCAACCTACACCACAGCTCACAGCAACGCCGGATCATTAACCCACTGAGCAAGGGCAGGGACTGAACCCGCAACCTCATGGTTCCTAGTCGGATTCATTAACCACTGCGCCACGACGGGAACTCCTAGTTTTGGCTTTTCTTTAAAGCATTTGATATTTCCTCCACATCTGAATAAATCCTTGCTGGACAAAATATTCTTGGTTGTAGGATTTTCTCTTTCATCATTTTAAACATATTGTGCCACTCACTTCTGGCCCACAGAATTTCTACTATATGTTATCTGATAGCCTTATGAGATTCCCCTTGTATGTAACTTGTTGATTTTCCTTTGTTACTTTTATTGGTGCTGTTTAAATTACAATGTATCTTGGTTATACTCTCTTTGTGTTGATCCTTTTGGGGAGTCTCTGTGCTTCGTGGACATAGATATCTGTTTTGAAGATTAGGGAAATTTCCAGGTATTATATCTTCAAATATTTTCTCCCTGCCCATTTCTCTCTCTCCAACTTCTGGAACCACTATAAAATGAGTGTTAGGTGTCTCTGAGGTCTCTTAAACTGCCCTCATTTTTAATTTTTTTATTATAGCTGATTTACAAAGTTCTGTCAATTTCTGCTCTACAGTGAATTGACACAGTTATGTGTGTGTGTGTGTATAATTTTTCTCACATTATCCTCTATCATGTTCCATCACAAATGATTGTATATAGCTCCCTGCACTATATTCATTTTTTACTTTTTTTTCTGTTCAGCTTATGTGATTTCCACTACTCTCTATTCCAGCTAGCTGATCCACTCCTCTATATTAGTCTACTGTTTATCTCTTCTAGTGTATTTCTTTAAAATTTTGATTATTGTATT
The DNA here is from genome assembly GCF_054392235.1 of Sus scrofa. NCBI lineage: Eukaryota > Metazoa > Chordata > Mammalia > Artiodactyla > Suidae > Sus > Sus scrofa. The sequence continues at coordinate 61,759,578 of NC_139384.1, read as the reverse complement.
CTTCAGCTCTCTTCAGCCCTTTTTTGTATTCCCTAACTCTTTGTTAAAGTTCCACTGTGTTCATCATTCTTTTCCCAAGTTTTTTGAGCATATCATAATCATTATCTTAAAACTCTTTATTAGGTAGCTTATCTCAAACTCGGTTATTCTAGTGGGATTTAATATTGTTCCTTCATTCAAATCATATTCCTGTCACCTAATTTTGCCCAATTCACTATTTTATTTCTATGTATTTGTTTTCATTTCCTTATCTTGACAAAGTAGGCTTTTGTAGGAGACATCTTAGAGTGCCAACAATGTACTCCTCCCTGCTCAGCTACAGGAGAACCCCCTATGTTAGCTTCATGTGTCCTTTTGACTACTACTGACTTTTTGGGCAGTCTTGTAGTTGTGGCTATCCCCTGGTCCTGTTGGTTGCCAGGTCCTGTCTTCTATGGGAGATACAGGCTGCTGATAGATGGGGCTGGGTCACAAGACAGCTGGCTTTGGTCCCCAGGATGTCACAGGGCAATATTGCCCCACTTGTGGGTGGAGTCATTTTTGTTGTGGTGGTTTTTTGACTATGGTTCCTGGATGTAATATCAACTTGCTTATGGGTAAGGCAGGTCCTTTACATGGCTAGCTGTAGGGTCCAGGGAATTCCAAAGGTGGTACTCGTCCTCTGGTGAGTGGATATGGATCTCAGGGTGGCTAGCTTGTGGCTCCAATATGCCTCAGATCTAGGTTGCCTCCAGGTGGGTAGAAATGCAGCCTTGGTTGGTCCCAGATTTGCTGTTGACCTGCTGATGGCAGGTCTGAGACCCAGGGTGTTCTGGGATAGTGCCAGCTCACTGGAGTCTGGACCCAGTCCTGAGATATCTGCCTGTTGGGCCCTAGAAGTCCTCGATTTAGTGTTCTGGCCCCCTGGTAGGTGGGCAGGACTGAGGCCAAATTATCATGAGGGCTGATGCTTGCCCATTGTTCTCAGAGCTAGTGATTCTCTTCTCAGGACTAGTGCTGTTCCTCTGGTTAGTAGAGCCATGTATCTGTGATTCTATCAGCAGGGTCCTAGGTGTCCCAGGGCTAGTGATGGTGCATTGGTGTACACGGCCATGCCTTATGCCATCTGGTGGATCAGACCATGTTGCAGGGTAGCTGGGGCTTTGTGTGTACTAAGTACTGGTAGGTGGGGCTCCATCTACACCCAGCTACTTTCTTGTAACGAGGGATCCCAGAACTAATGCCAACAGGCTGGTGGGCAGGGCCAGGTTTCATTGCTAAAAATCTAGAGGGAAGATTCCAAAATGGCATTTGCTAATCCAACAACCACATGGTAAAACATACTCCCCAAAATAACTGCCACCAGTGACATGTACCCAGGGTTCTAGCTGCCTCCTGCCTCTTTGGAAAGCTCTCTAAGTTCAGCTGTTGGGTCTGACCAAGGCTTTTTTCAAATTACTGTCTCTTCCCTAGGTTCCAGAATGTGTGAGATTCTGCATGAGCCCTTTTAGAGTGGCACCTCTATTTTCCACAGTCCTCTGGCTCTTCCAAAAAAAAGCATCATTTATATCAAAGCCCAGGCTAGAGGGTTCAATGTGGGGCTCACACCCCTAAGTTGTTGAGAGGAATCTCTGTAATTGTAATTATTCTCCAATTTGTGGGTCATGCTTATGGTGGTATGGGTCCTATTTATACCACATCTCCATTCTTCCTAACCATCTCATTGTGGTTCCTTCTTTATATATTTTATTATAGGATATCTTTTTTCTATTAGTCTTCTGGTCTTTCTCATCTATATTTGGTCTGTAGAGATATAATTCTGAAATGCTCATAGGAGGAGGTGAGTTCAGGCTCTTCCTACTTTGACATTTTAGCTACCTATCAATGATCACTTTTCCTTGAGTCCTGTGTATGTTCTATCTCTTTTCATTTAATTCTGCATATGTTGTTTGGTCCCAATCTGGGAGCATGTTTCATATAATAATTTTATTACCATATTTATTAATTTTCTACTAATGTTATTGTAACTTATTCTTTTATGTCAAGGCCTCAATTTAATACTTTGTTTTAAAACTCTCTCTTAACCTGCATTTTTCACAAGTAGCAAAAATTTATTTGGAATGCTTAATATTCTCCCTGAAAACACCTTTAGCTTGATGGTCAAGTTTTTTAAGTGTAGTTCCTGTTTTTCATGTTACTGCATTCTAAGTTTTGTTCATCACTACATAATGAGTTCACTTTCTTCCCACTTCCAATAGCATTTTCCTTGTATTTTTTAGATCATAACTAAAAATTTCCTTCAGGCCCTTTGAATTGGCATTAATATTTTTCTCAAGATTTTTTTAAAGTTTTAAACAACAGTTTCCTAGAGGCTTTACAGCTTCTTCTCATCACTCAATCCAAGAGATAATGAAAGATGTCTTTTTTCACCATCATCCCACTTTTAGTACCAAAATCTATTGCTGTCAAACCACCAAAAAATGATAAATTAAAACATTAATTTTATTTGCTCACAAATACTATATTTTGGCAGAGTCCAAGAAGCATGGCTCATTTCTTTCCCACATGTCAGATGAGACAACTATAACTGGGAACTAGGAGAATCACTTTCAAGATGGCTTATTTACATGCTAGAATGTTGGTCCTGGCTATTGACTTAAAGCTTAGTTGGACCTGAGGAATAGGAGCTTTAGTTCCTTTTCCAAAATGTGGAAAAAAGGGAATCCTTGTGCACTATTGGTGAAATAGTAAAGTGGTAGAGCCACTATGGAAAAAACTATGGATCCCTCAAGAAATTAAAACTATAACTAATATATGATCCACCAATTCATCTTCTGGGAATATATCCAAAGTAAAACAACAACAACAACAACAACAACAAAAAACCATTAACTTAAAAAATATATATATGCACCCTCACATTCATAGTAACATTATTCACAATAACCAAGCCATTGGGGAAAAAATGTGTCCATTGACGGATAAAGAAAGAAAGAGAGAATGAAAGAGGGAAATAAATAAATAAATAAATGGAAAATTTGCCATTTGTGATATGGACAGACCTTGAGGGAATTATTATAAGCAAAATAAAATAATATCATTTTACTTCCATGTGAAATCTAAAAACAAGTCATAGAAACACAGATCAGATTTGTGATTTCCAGAGACAAAGGGTAGGGGAAGGGAAAAATGGGTGAATGAGTTCAAAAAGTACAAAATCCCAGTTATAAAATAAGTTCTGGGGATAATGTACAACATGATGACTATAATTAACAACACTGTATTTTATATTTGAAATTAACCAAAAAATTTTAAAAGTTCTTTTCTCAAGGAAAAAATGTAACTATATGATGTGATGAGTGTTAACTAAACTTAGTTATAATCATTTTGCAGTATACATATATATCAAATAATTATACTGTAAACCTTAAGCATACAATGTTAATGCATATTATATTTTAAGAAAACTAGAAAAAATGCAAATTAGAAAACAAATGTAATTTGTGAGTTATTGTGACTAAGTGCCCATTAACCATATTCAATTAACACATTTAGATAATCTATGATTATTTCAGATGATCGAAAACTGAAATCAAAATAACTCAACAGTTAAATAAGCATTATAAATATGTTGTACAAAGAATAATTTAGGACTCAAATATTTTCTTTAAACAGTAACCCAGTTTTCAAGGCAAAACGCATTGGAAAAAATTTCCTCTTCCCTATTTACATAAAATACAATCTTTATAATCTACTAGGTTTTATGTACTCTGCTCTCTGTGTATTTCCAAGCATGATTCTGTTTCATGGTGTCTGTATGATACTCATAAGTATTCCTGTCATCTGGTACGGGTTTTTAACTCTTGGCATAGATACAGGTGATTAAGATCATGAGAAGTTATTTGAAGTCTAATTCTCAATTTACTCAGGCATACATATCTGGTTAGAGAACTTCTGCTTTGAAGTCTCCAAAAAACATGATTCTTTATGAAAATCTTAGCTGCTGGAGCCAGGTATTAAGAGTAGTCTGTGTGTGTGAATAAGAAGGACCTAGGGGAGGATGTAACTATGTGTTGATCAGATTTCGAATACTTGTCTACACTTTCTTTCTCTTGTCTTTGTCTTTAAATAAAAATCTTACATATGTATATTCTGTAGACTTTGGTGAATCCTCTCAAATACCTTAACTGGGAAGACTTTGTGAGCAGTATTACTCTAGAAACCAAGGTACAACATATTCTATTTGGTTATATTTATAATTTGGAAAATGTTGGTTTTTATTTCTCCAGAGAGCATATTTTATTATTAAAGAATTAATAGTTTTATCAAGTGTTTACTCTGAACTTCTAAGCTGAGAGAATGCCCCATCCCCATCCATGCCATACCACAGCTCAGGACTAGATTTGAGGTGTCCATGATGGTAAAAGACACAACTGTGGGCTGGCTGTGTATGAATGGAATAGCAGATGCTTATACAAGCAGTGCATTAGATCTCTGTAGGCGTACAAGTACTTTTTACATCTGCACTCCTCTTTTTTTGGGTCAAAGTCCCTAGTTCAGGGAGAAGGAAAACACACACAATTAAAGGGAGCAAAGCCAGCTTGAACCATATCCTCAGGACTTCCACTTCAGCAGTTTGGGAGGAAACCCTGCCCCTGACAGGACAGTGATGGCTGCTGATCTGAAAGGAAGTCCCACCTCATACCCTGTAAAGGATCTGGCTTCTCAATAACCTGCCAATAGGTGGCCATGGTAATGGCCAACACACCCTGAGGAAAGATTTTATTGGTATACACATCAAATCTAGCCCTCCCACCAAAGGCATTGGGCAAACTAATATAGCGATCCCTTATGTAGGGATAGTCCTACATAGGAATACTGCTCTAAGAAAACAATAGGTAACTGTTTCACCTAAATTCATGGAGACATAAAAAGTTAAGTCAAATAAGAATCAGAAGAACTGCTCTCAATTGAAAGAGAAAACCCTAGAAAATTTTCAAATGTTGGTAACAAAAATGCTAACTAAAATAGGAAAGGGGGGAGTTCCCATAATGACACAGCAGAAATGAGTCCAACTAGGAGCCATGAGCTTGTTGGTTTAATCCCCGGCCTCACTCAGTGGGTTAAGGATCTGGCATTGCCATGAGCTGTGGTGTAGGTTGCAGATGTGGCTTGGATCTGACATTGCTGTGGCTCTGGCATAGGCTGGAGGCCACAGCTCTGATTCAACCCCTAGCCTAGGAACCTCCATATGCCATGGGTGTAGCCCTAAAAAGACAAAAAGACAAAAAAAAAATAATAAAATAAAATAAAATAGGAAAAAGAATTGATCTAAAGATAAATCATTTTACCAAGGAGTTAACAAAGAACAAAAAAGATCCAACTAAAATAGGTCATTCAATATCTGAGTAAAAAGCACTCTAGAAGCAGTGAATAGCAGACTAAGTGACATAAAAGAATGCATAAGCTATATGTAAGGTAGAGTAATAGAAATCATCCAATCAGAATAGAAGATGGAAAAATAAATTTTAAAAAGTAACATGCAAAATACATAGGATAATATTAATGTGCCAACAATCACAGCTTGGGGGTTGCAGAAGAAGAGAAAGAGAAGGGTATTTAAAATATAATTGAAGAAATTGTAGCTGAAAACTTACCCAGCCTAAAGAAGGAAATAGATATCCATGATATCTACATGATAGATATCCACATGAATGAAGCACAGAGAACCCCCAACAAAATGAGCACAAATACTCACACCAAGACAAGGCATAATTAATGCGGGAAAGAGAAATAGAGAAAAATCTAAAGGCAAAAAGAGAAAAACAGCAAGATATATGCAAGGAAATTCCCATAACGTTATCAACTATTTTATTTGAAGAAATTTTCAGGCTAGAAGGAAGTGGCATGATGTCTTTAAAGTGATAAAAGAAAAAACAAAACCTATAACCTTGAAAAATCTACTCAGCAAAATTATCATTAGAATAGAAGAAGAAATGGTGTTTCTTTAGAGAAATCAGCTGATAACCTTATTGGGGTGACCTTATAATTAACTCTTTGTTTTTCCCTTGCTGTCTTTAGAATCCTCTCTTTAACTTTTGCCATTTTTATTATAAAATGTCTTTGTATATGCTATATCTTGATTCCATCCTCTTTAGAAAGGAAAATTTTCAGCCATTATTTCTTCAAATATATTTTCAATCCCCTTTTCTTTTTCTTCTTCTTCTGAAATCCCTATTATGCATAGATTGGCCCAATTTATATTATCCTATAGATCTCATATTGCTTTCGTGGTTTTTTTCATTTGGTTTTTGGTCTACAGTCCTGATTAGATGATGTATATTTTTCTGTATTCCAAGTCACTAATTCATTTAAAAAAACAAGCAACCTAATTGAAAAATTTTTAAAAGACCTGAATGGACATTTCTGCAAAGAAAACAGATGGCCAATAGGCACATGAAAAAAAATGCTTAACACCACTAATTATTACATAAATGCAAACCAAAACTACAATGAGGTACCACTCCACACCAGTTAGAACTGCCATCATTGGTAAGTCAACAAATAGCAAATGCTGCAGAAGGTGTGGAGAAAAGGGAACACTCCTACACTATTGGTGGGAATGTAAATTGGTATAATCACTATAGAAAACATTATGGAGGTACCTCAGAAAACTAAATATAGAACTACTGTATGACCAAGCAATCCCACTCCTGGGTGTACATCCAGACAAACTTTCACTGAAAAATATACATGCGCCCCTATGTTCATTGAAGCACTATACACAATAGCAAAGACATGGAAACAAACTAAATGTCCACTGACAGATCAATGGATAAAGAAGATGTGGTACATATACATGATATAATTCTACTCAGCCATAAAGAAATAAAAGTATTCCTTTTATTAGGGAATAATTTTTAAAAAGAAATAAAGTATTCCTCAGACAAGTAAAAACTAGAAGAATCCAGCAATACTAACCCTACCAAAAAAAATATTAAAGGGTCTTTTCTAAATGGAAAAAAAATAAGAATCTATAGGAAAGAAAAAAGATTGCAATAGAAAAGGCAAAGGCGTACTAAGAATTGAAGATCAGTAATCTAGTACACTGATTAAAAGATAAAAATTAAAATATAAAACTGTAAAGAGATAAGTATAAATATATAAAAATCTTACCAAAAAATACAAAATATGGGGGAAAGGAGTAAAAATGTATATCTTTTCAGAATGTGTTTGAACTTAAACGACTATTAGTTTAAATCAAGTAGATATAATTATGAGTCACATATATGAACCCCATGGTAACCACAAATAAAAAACCTAAAATATATACACACTAAACAAAAAGGGAGGAACCCAAGAATACTACAAAAGAAAATCATCAAACCACAAGGAGAGAAACAAAGAGGGGGAGATGGGGGGGACTACAAAAACATCAGGAAAACAAGTAATAAAGTGGCAATAAGTACATACTTATCGATATTTACTTTAAATATCAATTGACTAAATGCTCTTATCAAAAAAAATAGGTTGGCTTATTGGATTCAAAAAAAAAAAAAGCAAGACCATTCAATATACTGCCTATAAGCAACACACTTCAGGAACAAAACTACACAGACTGAAAGAGAGGGATGGAAATGGAATTTCATGCAAATACTCCTTCAAGGCAAAACATTTTAAAACAAAAATTAGAGGTAAAGACAATTAAGGGAATTTATAATGATACAAAAATCAATAAAAGAAAAGGATATATACCCATTAACACATATACACAATATAGAAACTCCTATATATATTAATCAAATATTAACCAACATAAAGGGAGAAATTTACAATAATACAGTTACAGTATGGGACTTTAACACTCCACTGACATCAAAGGACATATCATCCAGACAAACAATCAATAAGGCAACAGTGATCATGAATAACAAATACATCACTTGAATTAACTTGTTTTTGGCAACACTCTACACTCAAAAAAGAACAACACACATTCTTTTCAAACGTACATGGAGCATTCTCCAGGATAGATGGCATAGTAGGTCACAAAGTAATCCTCAAACAAATTTAAGAGGATAGAAATTATATCAAGCATCTTTTCCTAACACAATTATATGAAACCAGAAGTCAGCCACAAAAAGATAAATAGGCAAAAGAGTGAACATATTGAGAATAAACAACATGTTGCCAAAAATCCAATGGGACAATGCTGTAATAAAGAAGAAAACATAAAATACCTTTAGAAAATAAAAATGAAAACAAAACCAAACAAAGTCCATAGGATGCAACAAAAGTGTTTATAAGAGGGATGCTTCCTGAAGAAACAAACAAAAATTCAAACTTAAATCCATACCTTAAAGTATTAGAAAAAAACAAACAAAGCCCACAATCAGTAGAAGAAGGAAATAATGGAGATCAGAGAGGAAATAAAACAGAGATTTTAAAACAACAGAAAAGATCAACTAAACCAAGAGATAGTCTTCTGCAAAAATAAACAAAATTAATAAACTTTTAATCAGGCTCATCAAGAAGAAAAGAAAGAGGACTTAAATACACAAAAATACCACAGATATAGAAAATCATAAGGGAATACTATGAACAATTATATGCCAACAAATTGAACAACCTAGAAGAAATAAACAAATTTCTTTGACTACAAAATCTTCAAAGAATGAATCAAGTAAATGCAGACTTTTTTAATTGTTATTTCCCCCAACACACTTTTTTTTCCCCACTATACAACATGGGGACTCAGTTACAAAAACATGTATACATAATTTTTTCTCCTATTGTTGTGCTCCATTTTAAGTATCTAGACATAGTTCTCAGTGCTACACAACAGGATCTCATTGTTAATCCATTACAAAAGCAATAGTATGCATCTGTTACCCAAAGCTCCCACTTCTTCTCCCTCCCCGTGGGCTACCATAAATGTATTCTCCAAGTCAATGATTTTCTTTTCTGTGGAAACGTTCATTTGTGCCTTATATTAGATACCAGATGTGAGTGATATCATATGGTATTTTCTTTCTCTTTCTGACTTATTTCACTCAGTATGAGAGTCTCTATTTCCATCCATGTTGCTACAAATGGCATTATTTTGTTCTTTTTTATGGCTGAGTAGTATTCCATTGTGTACATATATGAGCTGCAATGAATATGTGGGTTTTATATCTTTTTGTAAGGAAAGTTTTGTCCAGATATATGCCTGGGGATGGGACTGCTGTGTCATATGTTAGTTCTATGTATAGATTTCTAAGATACCTCCATAATGTTCACCATAGTGGTTGTACCAGCTTACATTCCTACCAAGAGTTCAGGAAGGTTCTCTTTTCTCCACACCCCCTCCAGCATTTGTTATTTGTGGACTTATTAATGATGGTCATTCTGACTGGTGTGAGGTGCTATCTCGTGGTAGTTTTGATTTGCATTTCTCTAATAATCAGTGATGTTCAGCATTTTTTCACGTACTTGTTAGCCATCTGTATATCTTCCTTGGAGAAATGTCTATTCAGGTCTTTTGCCCATTTTTCAATTGGGTTGTTGGCTTTTTTGCTGTTGATTTGTATGAGTTGCTTCTATACTCTAGAGATTAAGCCCTTGTCAGAAGCAAAAATTCTCAACAAAATTTTCACCAACCAAATCCAACAACATATCAAAAAAATCGTACAACATGACAAGGTGGGATTCATCCCAGATTCACATGGATGGTTCAACATATACAAATCAATCAACATCATACACCACATTAACAAAAGAAAAGTCAAAAACCACAAGATTATTGCAATAAATGCTGAGGAAGCATTTGACAAAGTCCAACATCCCTTCATTATCAAAACCAAATACCATATGACCCAGCAATTCTACTCCTATGTGTATATCCAAAAAAAATAAATAAAACATGAGTTCAGAAAAAAATTCACCCCAAAGTTCACAGCAGCACTATTACAATAGTTAAGATATGGAAGCAACACACATGTTCAAAATATATTTCATTTTGCATAAATGCAAACAACATTGCTAATTATTTTCTTTATAACCCTCTAAAATGCTAAACAAATCAAAATATCTTTAATTTAAAATTTCCATCATGATTTATTCTTTTTCTTTTGTAGAAATATTATAAAACTTTATAAATTATAGTGTTTTTGACAGTTTTGAAACTGTCATTAATCAAATCTTTTTCTATACATATATTCATAATTAAACAGAACAATGCATATTTAAGAAATAATGAATTAATTGTCCTCCCATTATACTGGAAAAATTTAAACAATATAGAAATCAAGTTGTTGGCAAGGATGTGGGGAAATACTAACTCCTAAATTACAGGGAGGAGTGCAAATGGATAAATCACTTTAAAGAGCAATTTAACAATATTTAAGTGAAGTTTTAAAAAGACTGAGAGACACTTTGGTTAAAACAACTGATGTTTTCTCCTTGAACAGGGAAATCAATCCAGACTGTGATCAAGAAAAAACAGTCTGACTTTATTAAATAATAAGCAAATAATACAGTGAGGAAAAAGCACAAATTGCAGTTTAGGAACAGTGAATTTAAATATTTTAGACCTGGGTTAAAACTATCATAAGGTTTTGCAAAAGGCTTGATGTTTCTTGACAAAAGAAAGATTTACCCTAATCAAAAACTTTACAAATGTGTAAAACATGTCAAAGATTTATGATTTGAACAAGAAAATCTTAGTAAAATTTTAAATGGGAGAAGCTTTCTATGAGTGTTCACATTTCTTTGACATTGTTACTAGAACCATGATAATTACCGATAACACAATGATTTATCATTGACATGACAGGCAAAATTTCTTTACCAGTAAGTTTGCAACTTGAAGGAAATATAGTCTTGCTGTTGTTTCGAGAAGGACTTGGCTGCCACCCAGTGGCATCTTGTGGATGCCAACGCTTATAACACAGGAAACAGTTTTGCAATAATTGGCATGTGGTCAATTGATTGCATTTGAAGAAGTCCTGAATTCACCACTTCAAACTGCGATTATTACTGCAAAGTCAATTGCAGCAAAGACAAACAAGTGATGTTGGTTTTGAATAATGGTAAGCTGTCCTTAATTTTCAAAATGCTATCCCAAGTATAGACTAAAATCTTAATGGGGGCTTTTAGACATCATGTTGTCTCTATTAAGGAATTAATTTATTTATACTTTTTTTGGTCTTTTTTTAGGGCCACCCTCATGGAATATGGAAGTTTCCTGGCTAGGGGTTGAATCCGAGCTACAGCTGCCAACCTGCACCACAGCCACATCAATGCCAGATCCAAGGAGCATCTGTGACCTACACTACTACAGCTCATGGCAACACCTGGTCCTTAACCCACTGAGTGAGACTGATGATTGAACCCACATCTTGATGGATACTCATTGGGTTCATTACTACAGAGCCACAATGGGAACTCCTATTTCTACTTTTAATTGGGATGTCTTCAGTTATAGAAGAAGTTGGCAGGTTCAGTGTCTAGTGAAGATGTACTTCCTAGTCCATAGTTGGCCATCTTGCTATGTCCTCACATGAGAGAAAGAATGAGGGAGCTCTCTGGCATCTGTTTTATAAGAGTAATAATTCCATTAACAAGGTTTCCATCCCAATAATCTAATCACCACTACCACCGACCACAAAAAGCCCCATAACCTAATAGCTTCACATTGAAGGCTAGGATTTCAACATATTAATTTGAGGGGTCACAATCAAGCTACCAGTAGCAGGTATAAAGGTAGAAAGTTGGAACTTTGCCAATTTACTATCAACTGGTTTTAAGAAGTGCATTAATTGAGTTTAACCACTTTGAAACAACAGAAATTATTTTTTTCAGTTTTAAATCTTTTTTGATTGAGTTAATGTGGCAACTTAAATTCATATGGTTTTCTTATAGGAATGGAAAAAGTTCCTCCTGCTGGAAAATACATTTGTGAATGCTTCTGAGGTCTATTCTCGTCACCTTCTACATAGTTGTTTTACACCTTGACATTTAGGTGTTCTGTTTAGAGACTGTTTTCCCAGGACTTTCTGAAGAGTCCCCACCACATCCTTGTTTCTCAGTCTGTAGATCATGGGATTTCATATGTGTATGAGGATAATGCAAAATATAGACACAGGCTGCTCCAGCTGAGGAGAATGAGATGAACCAGGTATCATGAACATATTTTTTTAAAGGTCCAGATAAAGACTTACTAGCATAAAATGGGAGGAGCAGATGGCTAATTCCTTGCTTCTACCTTGGGTCAATTTCATATGAAGGACAGTGAGGAAGTGAGGAAGATGAGGGTGTAGTAAGCCATGATAAGTCCAAAGAGATTATCATATATGTGATGCCCATCACAAAGACTGCTATCTCATAAGTGTAAGTGTCTTTACATGAGGTCATTATGATTTCTGGTATCTCACAAAAATGGTAGATTTCTCTGGAGCTACAGATTGGTGGACTCATGATAGAGGCTGCATGAACCATGGAAACTAAAATGCCCTCAATCCAGGTTAATGTGACATCTGTTGACAGATTACAAGTTTCATGATGATTACATAACTCAAGGGGTCACTGGCAGCCACATAATGCCATCTTTGGAACAGTGCTGCTGCTAAGGGCCAGGACTATGACAAAGAGCTGTCTCATTAGGGTGTGTAGATTTAAGTCTGCCCACATCAGAAGGAACAAGAAAATGTTCCCAGTTACCATTGCTAGGTAGATCAGGATGATAGGATATATTAAGGTACTGATATACTTCATATTGGGGAAGAATTTCAAGAGAATAAAATCTGTTGTTAATGTGCCATTTCCTCCCTCCATGGCAATGACTAATCTGGCTAAACCAAACAAGGTAAAGACAAATAAAGGTGAAGACAACTACAGCTAAAGCTTATGGTGAAATACCATAAGACTTTGCCAATTTTTTAGTTGATTAACTATCACTGCATTAATGTGACATAATGAACAACTCACAAAATCTCAGTAACGTATGACAATATACACTTGTTTTTCTTGCTCCCAGCTCTGTGGAGCAGATGTGGAATTTTGCTGTAGGCTGCAGATCGAGTAGAATTCACATATATCTCCTTCTGGGGTCTGTAACTACATGAAGCCTGATCTTCCTATACAGCATGGTAGAAGCAAAAAGGGAGAGAGCCTGTGGTTCCTCTTAAAGCCTGAGCTCAGAATGATCGTATTGCTTTCTGCTACATTCAGTTGACTAAAGCAAATCCATTATCAATATGGTATGAAAGTGAATTCCACCCACAACAAGCCATAACAAGGTTGGGGAAGAAAGGAAGAGCTGAAAGCAACTAAAATGACTTATAATCATGCTTCTTAAAAGTTCCACCACAAACCTCATCCAGTTCATGCTAAGTTTTCAGATACTTCATGGTTTGGCTTCTTAGTCCTCTATTTAATGTGATCAGTGAAGCCCCAGTATTGGAAACCTATAGGTTTATATGACCACAGATTTATCATGGCTAATGACTTGAGCTCCTGTGTAGCTACTAAATACATTTGTTGTGAGAAATACAGTAGGTTAAAACATAAACCCTTTTTACATATGGACTTTGGCCTGTCAATTAGGTTATGTGCATCCAATGAAGGAGCCATTGAGGGATATAAAATAGAGTGCAGTAGGATAAATCAATGATCTCAAAGGTAACTTTCCAAAGAAAAGAAAATCATGGACTTGGAGAATATGCTTGTGGTTACCAAGGAGGAAGGGGAGGGAGTGGGAGGGAAAGGGAGCTTGGGGTAAATAGATGCAGAATGTTGCCTTTGGGATGGATTAGCAAGGGGATCCTGCTGTGTAGCACTAGATACTCTGTCTAGTCACTTATGATGGAACACATAATGTGAGAAAAAAGAATTATACCAGGCTGTACAGTAGAAAAAATATATACATAAATAAATGATAAAAAAATAAAAATTAAAAAATGATCTCTGTCCAGGACTGGAAACTAGGATGACATTTTCTTTCACATCAACCAAAGATTTAACTAATATTGTCAGTGCTGTGTGTTCCCTTAAATGTATTAGAAACCAAATGAATCACATCAGGAAAAATACTTAAATAATCATTAAATTATTTTCCATAAGCTGCAAATGAAAAATTTGTCCCTATGTTCAAGTGGGAAAATATTCCTGGTCCCATCCTCCAAATTATAAAAGCATAAATAATTTTTTTTTACTCTAAGTAGCTTGGGTAAGCTGGGACAGAATTACTCTGGCTTATGATGTTCTTCATGAGCATATCATTAATTACTCAGATGATACTTAGGCATTAAGAAAATATCAAGCCACAACACACCTGAATGGCCATAAATGCATTTGATGGGTGGGGTAAAGGACAAATATCTAGTTTACATATGGAAGAATGATGGCACATGTCCTATAATTTTTACTTAAATAGGAGGTGTGAAAATTCTCTGTGGGAAATATGGCATATTTGAAGCTTTGACCTATTTGTATTAAGATAAATTCAGAAATATTTTATTCAAAATGAGGTTAAATAACATCCAACAGCTGTAAACCAGCTATAATGGAAAAAAATAAAATCATTAAAATAAAAAATGTGAGAAAAAAGAATGTATATATGTGTGTGTGACTGGGTCACCTTGCTGTGCAGTAGAAAATTGACAGAACACTGTAAACAAGCTATAATGGAAAAAAATAAAAATCATTAAAATAACATCCAACAGTGATTACTTCAAATATAGTATTTTCCAGTTATTATTAAATTTAACAAGGAGAAAACTTAGTGGATTATATAATAGGCAGTGTTTTCATTTGGACACCTGTGATCCAAGGGACAAATCTGTGTGCTGAAATGCTGACATTTTAAAATGTAATTTGAGGAGTTCCCATTGTGACTCAGCAGTACTGACCCTGACTAGTATCCATGAGGATATGAGTTCAATCCCTGGCCTCGTTCAGGGACTGAACAACAACCAGGTGTTGCCATGAGCTATAGTGTAGGTCACAGATGCAGCTCCATCTGGCACTGTTGTGGCTGTGGTGTAGGCTGGCAGTGGACCTTCCATATGCCATATGTGTGGCCCTAAAGAAAAACAATAAAAAAAAGTAATTTGACCAATTGCAAAAAGGTCCTTCACTCTCCTATTTATTGAAGCCTCTTAACTATTGCTCCCTACTGGCCATACCACCTTGTTTTTGCCTTTAATTTGGTCTGATCCATGAAACAAATATGACATGATATGCAGTATTTCAACAAATTCAAACAAATATATAAAATGTAAAGTTGGTGAAGCTGAGTAAATTGTGACTACATAGAAGCCCTCACACTGGTACAAACATATTGTTTTTTTTTTTTTTTTTCATGACCTTGGTTGTAATGATGGAGACTCCTAGAGCTAATATGAAATGAAATGGAATGCATAATTTTTGGCCTCCTTCCCAAACTTGGAATGATTAAGTAAGGATATTAGTGTCTAGTCTCCAGTGTCTTTTCCCCTTTCTATCTGCAAGAAAACGTCCCCATCCTACTGGCTGTCTTGGGTGCCCACAGTCAATCCCTTGAACAATGCTTCACTCCAGAGATCCTCACTCCTGTTCTGCCTCTCTGGCCTTAAGGTCTTAGAGGCTCTTTTTCTCAGAAAGCTGGGTTTTTTGTTTGTTTGTTTGTTTGTTTAAGTTACCCACACCCAGAGCATGTGGAAGATCCCAGGCCAGGGATTGAACCTACACCACAGCAACAACTGGAACCTTAACTCACTGCACCACAAAGGAACTCTCAGAAAATATTTTTCAAATAAAATTAAAAAAAAACTAGTTTTGTCCTGAAATATTGACTTGTTTTGGAATGACATATCATTGGGTAGGTGGGCAGCACAAAATAACTGGACATGATACACATGAACAAATCTTCCATCTTGTTCGTGTTAATTTGTTCATATATCTGCTCTCCCACTGTCAGTCTAAAAGAAACTTGGCTGATGTACTAATTTTATCTCAATGTTAAGACATAGTGTCTGAAACACAAGACTATCCAATACCTTAAAAAAGAAAAAAGGAAGAGAAGGGGGGACTGAAAAATGGATAAAGGAAATGCATGAGGATCAAAGGCTCTTCAGGGTCCCAATGAAACTTATGTAAGTGATACTTGTGTTATTTCCTTCCTGAGTTTAAATATGGAAGGCCACTTCAAGTAGAAAATTAATCTTGATTTTCTTATAACATAAGCATAAATTTGTCTTAAATGAGCCAGGATTGGCTGATGCTGGAATGCACAAAGAAGATCTGTTATCTAATTTTCCCTAGAGTCTGATTTTCATTTGCCTTAAAAGGTTTAGGTTTCATACTGTCTGAGTCACTTTGTGAACAGGATAATACCAGAATTACACTGTCTTTCACCAAAACTTGAAAAGAATAATTAATTTTAAAGTTTAAAGTTTCTGGACAGGAACAAAAGCCAACCTATAGGACAGGTAATAAGAGCTAAAACTGCGTCAATTAACACTCCAAACTATGAGGAGAACACAGTTTTAAGTACTTTGCACTTACTAATTACTCTTCAAAATAGTGTGCTAGGTGTTATTCTGCTGATGGGGGGCTCCAACACTGAAGTCACCTCACATGCCTAAGATCAAATAACAAACAAGCACAGATCCTTGATTTAAATCAAGGGCTCCCAGGGTCCATGTACCATCTCTTACCTGTGGATGGCCATGACAGACATATTGTTCCTTCCTTGTCCCTCCATCTTATCTTGCTGACCCCTTCAGCTCCCACTGCACCCAGGGCCACTCACAAGTAATCCTAAACCCCTGTATCACTTTGACTGAGAAGTAAATCAGGAATGCAACATCTGGGGAAATATTGAAGGAAGGAAGATGGAGCAAGTGTGAAATGACGTGGCCCGTGGCCTTTTTCCCTGTCATCCCCAATGCCTGTCTTCCAGCCAAGCCCTGACTATAGATTTGGCCTCCAGCCCCAACTCAACACTTCACTGTCACCCAACTAGAACCAAGGGCTCTGCTCAGATTGTGTCTGAGATTCCCTAATTGTAGATTTTAGGATGTATAAAAATGAAAACTTTATAAACTGGTGAATGGGGAGTTCTCATTGTGGCTCAGTGGTTAACAACTCTGATTAGGAACCATGAGGTTGAGGGTTCAATCCCTGGCCTTGCTCAGTGGGTTAAAGATCCAGTGTTGCCGTGAGCTGTGCAAGAGGTCGCAGATGCAGCTTGGATCCTGAGTTGCTGTGGCTGTGGCATAGGCCGGTGGCTACAGCTCTGATTAGACCCCTAGCCTGGGAACCTCCATATGCCAAAGGTGCAGCCCTATAAAAGACAAAACAAAAAAGACTAAACTGCTGAATGGAGGTGCAGTTAACCCAATACCCCCCTTTGAGGAACTGACCTGGACAATGGCTTTACTTCACACTGGACAAGGGCCGGATGATTGGTCCCAACAAAACAGCCAATTGATAAACCTGCTTAAACTCAGTCATTACTGACCTTGGGAAATTGGCTTACCCTGTAGGAATCAGCCCTATTATTTATTTTTTTTTTGTCTTTTGTCTTTTTAGGGCCGTACCCACAGTACATGAAGGTTCCCATGGGATCTAATGGGAGGTACAGCTGCTGGCCTATGCCACAGCCACAGCAACACCAGATCCCAGCCACATCTGCAACCTACACCATAGCTCATGGCAACACCAGATCCTCGACCCACTGAGCAAGGCCAGGGATTGAACCTGCAAGCTCATGGTTCCTAGTCAGATTTGTTTCCACTGTGCCACAATGGGAACTCCAAGGCCTATTCTTTGTGTAATATTCACCCAGGTGACTGGTTTGATATTCATGGAAGAAAACACAGACCAGCAAATGGATGTCCCCATTGCAGTGGGCTGTGACCCTTCAGGAAGTGCCTAATAAAAGCAATGCCTGCTATTATGTAACCGGTTTGGGAGTTCCCATGAGTCTTGTCCATTGGGAGCTCTGCTACCAGACATTAGTTAATTCTCTTCTCTGATAGCTGTTTAAATTTCTAACAAATTCCAATATAACTATATAATCAACTAAAAAAGAAAAAACTCTAGAGAACAGTGATTAAGCCCTTTACTGCTGCACCCAAGGAAAGAGAGGTCATGAATGCTGAGGTGCACAAAATGATTCCAATCCCAGCTTATGGTTGGGTCCCTTTAAACAAATATCGTTACCCTCTTTCCTCTGAGTATAAGAAAACCACCATAGTTTCTTTTCCACCTACCCACCAGGATTTCTCAGAACCTCCTCCCACTGAGGCTATCTCAGAATAAAGATAAGAACCTAGGATATGCACAGAGGAAGTGAGAGAGAATGTGCATATTTTTACACCTGAGAAAAATTCATTTGTTGCTTTGAGAGTCCTTTTCATAGGGAGCCCAAGGAACTTGAGGGCTAGCTGATTAGTAGGAATAAGATACTGTGACAGCAAGAGACTCTCCATTGCAGGTGTGGACATAGATGACAAGAACGTTTATCAGATGACTGTGCAGATCCAATTCACCTTGGCCTTAGACTTATGTGGCTACTGTAAGGTGGAGATCCCTCCAGAACAGAGTGGTTATGATTTAGGGGTCCATGTAGTGAGTCCTGAGGTATCGATGGTGACCCTGGACTCCAGATAGCCCTGGAGTGAAAAGGCACAAGACTGTGAGATGATCTTTGTGCTGCTTGGGAGTCTCTATGTTAATTCACAGCCCTTGGACTTGTGGAACCATTAGAAATCTTATATCTGTCCAGGAAGTTAGACATGAACAAAGTCATGTTGACGAGATAGTTTGTTGTGTGGCTGAGGGCCTGTATTAGGATAATGATGACACTACTGCCTGATAGGAGATAAAGTTGCTAGGCATACAATTCCTGGCAGTTGAGGAGAAGGAAGTTTCAGGGCAGCCAATATTCCTTGCTTCTTATATCCTTCACCTGAAATAAGTAAATGCTGGCCAAATTGTATGTGTCTGAATGTCTCATTTTTACTTAAACACTTTTTTTTTTTTGTCTTTCTGCCTTTTCTAGGGCTGCTCTCCACAGCATATGGAGGTTCCCAGGCTATGGGTCCAATTGGAACTGTAGCTGCCGACCTACACCAGAGCCACAGCAATGCCAGATCCGAGCCACGTCCACAACCTACAACCACAGCTCACAGCAATGCTGGATACTTAACCCACTGAGCAGGACCAGGGATTGAACCTGCAACCTCGTGGTTCCTAGTCAGATTCGTTAACCATTGCACCACCACGGGAACTCCTTGAATCACTTTTCCATGTGGTTTTGTGCTCCAAAATTGACCTGAAAAACAGGTATGACAAAATGATTTATTGTTTAAGAAGGAGGCTTTGGAAAATGAAAAGTAAATAAAGACTACTTTTTATTGGAAGGTTGGATACAATGTCACAATACTTGTTAGTGCAATAACTTTTAGCCATATGGGGGCAGAGCTAGTGGCTGGGTGAGATGGAGGGATTTTCAAGAGCATAGCAAATGGAAATCAAAGTGATTATACATTAAGGAGGACCACTTGGAGAGTGGGGTATTAGAAGCTATAATTTCCCTGTCTCTAGAGAGGATGGTGGAGTGAGCTTCTCATCTTGCAGAGATCTACCCTCTTCCCATGGTTGGCTTGGCTCTGAGTCATGCACATACAGACCATCCAGAGTTACAAAGACACCCTAGGAATCATCTTGAATAGTTCTATATGTGCTACTTCCAGAAAGTAGGTTTTTTTTTTTTGTCACCTGGGAAATATGGAAAGAGAAGAAAAATAAGATATTCTAATGAAGAAGGAAAAGTTCTGAGGAGAAAGGTAAAGATGCCAGTACTAGCAAAAGCTTGCGTTCATCTCCACCAATAGATACACCAAGGTTAGAGTTACATATAGTACAATATTTTCTGAAAAGGACCCGAAGACTGCTGAACAGATCTTCCATAACAAGAAATAGAAAGATTGCATCTAGAAAGGGTCTAGGTGGTTTCTCTGATTTCTCTTTCTGATCTTTCATTGTTAGTATATACAAAAGCAATGGATTTCCATGCATTAATTTTGTATCCTGCAAGTTTGCCAAATTCATTTATGAACTCTAACAATTTTCTGCTAGTGTCCTTAGGGTTTTCCAAGTATAGTTTCAAGTCATCTGCAAACAATGATAGTTTTACTTTTTGTGGCAAATGGAAGTTCTGAGGCTAGAGGTCAAATGGGAGCCTATGTCACAGCCACAGCAACACAGGATACAAAGTGCATCTGTAACCTATACCACAGCTCACAGCAATGCCATATCCTTAACCCACTGAGACAGGCCAGGGATTGAACACTCATCCTCCCAGATTCTTATTTGTTAACTGCTGATCCATGAAGGGAAATCCTGATAGTTTTACTTTTCCTTTTCCAGTTTGGATTCCTTTTATTTCTTTTTTTTTCTTTGATTGTTGTCACTAGGACTTCCAAAACCATGTTGAATAGTATTAAAGTGTACAACCTTGTCTTGTTCCTGATCTTAGTGGAAATGCCTTTAGTTTTTCACCATTGAGAATGATATTAGTAGGAGAGATGCTTTCCCCAGAAGAAAAAAATGCCCACTGAGGTTGCCTTTCTCCTGGGCAGAGGAAAAAGTTGACAAGTCACAGACTGTCAAGTGTGAATAGACTGCAGTTCTGTCAGCCCTGAGCTGTAGGGTCTGAATTCCTTTCTGGAAACCCAGTCTCATGAGTTTCACCAGAAGGCTTAAGACCCTGCTCTTAAGTAAACTGATCATCTATGCAAATAAAGGTGCAACTTTTGTAGGAGTAAATGAAACTTAAATGACCCTTGTATGAAAAATTTAGCATTTTACAAATACTATGTTTTATTAAATGATATGTATGTTTTAAATTAACTATTTTAAATAAAATATACAATTTTTTTTTTAAAAAAAAAGGGCTAGGAGAGGCAAAGATGCACTCTTTCCAAGCTCCTACCCACAGTACAGAGTCGCAAGCAAGAAAAATCTTATAAACATAAGGCTCTTTCTGAGGAGCAAGGGCGTCCAGATTCACATGAGATACCCCCAACTCTTGAGAACTGCAAAAGAGAGATGGGCCTCCAAAGTGCCTGGCTTTCAAAACCAATAGGTGTTAAGTCTAGGAAACTCGGAGGGCTGTAGGAAATTAAAACTACACTCCTAAAGGGCTTGCAAACTGATTCACTTGTCCTAGGCTCCAGCACAGATGCAGCCACTTAAAGAGTGCCTATACCATACGTGAAGCTATCATAAAACACCAGCTAATCTTAAAACGTATGCTGGAGGGACAGGGGTCTGTTGGAACTTTCCTCAGGGGAAGAAGCACCTGTAGGTGCTTTTTTTCCACTCTTCTTTTTTGCTAGCTCAGTTTTGTGGATTCCAATTTTAACACTCCTCTCTATCTACTTTACTAACACCACTTGCCTGGCTTCAGTGCCCCACCATAGCCTTTCCGTGCATGGCCAAATGTGATCCAAAGTCTCTCCTAACCCTGGCACTCCAGCATGGTCCAGCCCCACTCTGCCAAATCCAGCATACAGGCTCACAATATCCTATTGCCCTAACCTGGCCCAGGTTCACTCCTCCAAACCTGGTGGATGGCCTTGATATAGCCTTGTGCCTGAACATGGCCCAACTCCAACACACCAAACCTGGTGAGCAGACTCACCCCATCCCAATGACCCACTGTGGCCTGCCCCACCCCACAAATTGCACCAGGCATGTGCAGTACACACAGGGGACACTCCTTCAATACCTGGTACTAGTTAGCAGAGGGGCTGATATTCCTGGACATTATAGTACTAAAACAATCAGAGAGGCAGTTCTTTGCAGGCTAGCATTCCCAGGATAATAAATAGATACCGGGGTTAAGCTTTCTCAAGCTTCCTGTGACCTCTAGCTGAGATGGTGGCTGTTTCATCTAATACACAGAAACAAATACAGAGTGTAAAGCAAAATGACAAAACAAAGGAATACTTTCCAAATGAAGAAAATAAAACTGCAGGGGAAAAAAAACCTTAAGGAAACAAAGATAAGAATCTTAGGTGATAAAACATTCAAAATAATTGTCAGAATAATTCTCTCTGATCTCAGGAGAAAAATAAATGAACAGTGAAAACCTCAACAAAGAAATATAAAATATAACAAAGTGCCAAATAGAAATCATAGAGCTGAAGAATGCAATAACTGAGCTGAAAAATACACTAGAGTGTAACAGTAGATTACATTACTAGAGTTAAACAGTAGATTAGATGAAGCAGAATAAAGGAGCAATGATCAGGAAGACAGAGCTGTTCAACTACAGCAAAACAAAAGGAACAAACAAACAAAAAATAAAATAAAAAGCAAGGAAATTTAAGGGACATATGGGATAGTATGAAATAGAACAGCACTTGTTTTCTAGAGATGCCAGAAGGATAAAAGACAGAGAAAGAAACAGGAAAAATATATATATTTGAGGACATCATGGCATAAAATTTAACCAGCTTGTGGGGAGAGGGAGAAGACCGTCATATCTGGGAGATTTAGACAGTTCTAAATAAAATGAACACAAAGGAATCCACACAAAGACATATTATAATTAAAATGTTAAAAGCTAATATAAGAGAAAAAATTAAAGAGAAAAACTTCTTGCTTTGTACAAAGGAACCCCCATAAAACTATCAACAAATTTTTCAGCTTAAATCTTTGCAGGCCAGAAGGGAGTAACATGATATATCCAAAGTGCCAAGAGCAAAATTCTTCAAACCAAGAATATTCTACCCACCAAGCTTATCATTCATAATTGGAAGAGAAATAAAGTTCCACACAAGCAAAAACTAAAGGAGTTCACTTCCACTAAATTAGACTCTGAAGAAATGTTAAAGGGACTCCTATAAGCTGAAAAGAAAAGATACTAATTCATAACAGTAAAACATAAAAATTAAATCTCAATGTAAAAGGAAAATAAATAATAAATATAAGGTACTAATTAATTATAAAGCTAATATGATGGTTAAAAGACAAAAGTAGTAACATAACTAAACTACAGCAAGTAATTAGTTAATGGGTACAAAATAAAAAGATGTATAATTTAATATCAAAAACAAAACACGAGGGGGGATAAAAGTGCAGAGTTTTAAAATGTGTTCAAACTTAATTTGCTAACAACTTAAAATAGACTGTTATGTATATAAAGCTGATATATGTGAACCTCATGTTAACCACAAAGCAAAAACTATCATAGATACACAAAAGAAAATGCAAATAGAATTTAGACATAACATGAAAGAAAGTCATCAAACAACAAGGAAAGAGAGTAGAGAAGAATTTAAAAAAACAGAATAACTAAAAAACAGCCAGAAAGTAATTAATAAAATGGCAGTAAGTATATACCTATCTATAATTACCTTAAATATAAATATAAACTAAAGTTTCAATCAAAAGATACAGAATGGATGAATGAATTTTTAGTAGATTAAAACTATTAAATTTAGAGTGGATAAGCAATAAAATCCTACTGTGTAGCACAGGAAGTTATATCCAGTCTGTCAAGATAGAACAAGATGGAAGATAGTATGAGAAAAGTAATGTGTCTATCTGTATGATTGAGTCACTTTGCTGTATAGCAGAAAATGGCACAACATTGTAAACCAACAAAACTTTAATAAACAGTAAATAAATAAATAAATACTGCCTATAAGAGATTCCCTTTAGATATAAGGACCCACACAGACTAAAAATAAAGAAATGGAAAAGATATTTTATGCAAATGAACTAAAAAAAAAAAACCAGAGTAACTATACTTATTTCAGACAAAATAGATTTTAAGAATCTGAAAAAGAATGGATATATGTGTATGTATCACTGATTCATTTTGCTGTACACCTGAAATTAACCCAATATTGTAAGTCAACTCTGTTCCAATTATATTTTTAAATAGACTTTTAAAGAAAGATGGTAATAAAAGACAAAGATCATCATTATATATGAAAAATGAGTCAATCCATGCTCTCCAGGAATTACATTACTAACCAATGACATAGAGACACCTGCAACAAGCAATTAGGTCAAATTATCTCCTCTACATAAAACATGTCCCAGTAGTGGCATGTTTTGGCAGGACTCCATTACAAAATGGCATAATGTCGTATGGGAAACTTTATAAGAATTTTTCCAAATAGCCTGGATTGGGCATGAGCAATGTCAGTGTCCAAACAACAGTGCCACATTTTTGCAGCTGGTGCCCACATCTAGGGATGTTCCAGTACCTCCAAAAGTAATTACTCTTTTGATCAATTGGAAACAAATCTGAGTTCAAGAAAGCATGATGGGGGTGACCACAGTAAGAGGTTTCAATGGCCTTTCCTTCCTCAGAAACACCAAGAATACTGGTTAAATGTGACTCATATTGTGCTAAGAG
Organism: Sus scrofa; assembly: GCF_054392235.1. Lineage (NCBI taxonomy): Eukaryota > Metazoa > Chordata > Mammalia > Artiodactyla > Suidae > Sus > Sus scrofa. Next base: position 61,735,190 of record NC_139384.1, on the reverse strand, counting down.
AAATTAGTTAGTGAAAGACAAATACCATGTGATATCAAAAAACATGTGGAATCTAATAAAAGGATACAAAGGAATTTATTTGAAGAACAGACTCACAGACTTTGGAAACAAAACATATGGCTACTAAAGGGGAGAGGTTTATTGTAAGGATAGACTGGGGGTTTGGGACTGAGGTACATGGAGTGATGGACATAGAGTGATGGACCAAAGAGGACTTTCTCTATAGCACAAAGAACTCTTATCCAATATCCTGTGGTAATCTATACAGGAAAAGAATCTGAAAGAGAATTGATGTGTGTATATGTACAGATGAATCACTTTGTTTTACAGTAGAAATTATCACAAGACTGTAAATCAACTATACTTCAATAAATTTTTTAAATGGGGGTGGGGGAGAAGACGGTGGGGTTGTAGAAAGTGATGTTCACCTATTCCCAAAAGTACAGTGAAAATCCATCTATGTGTGGAACTACTTGCACATAAAATATGCTGAAGGTTGAAAAAAAAAACCCACAGGATTCTTACAGAGCAAGAAATATTTCATGAAATCAAGTAGGACAAAAGGAAGAAGAAAAAGAGAAAAAATGAGAAAGGAAGTAAGATGGGACCTGCACTCCTAGGAGGGAGCTGGAAAGAGGAAGACACCAGCACCCTGGAAAGTCCCCTCACCAGTGATAAGATCAACTGGAACATAGGAGGAACTTTAGAGTATTGGAGGAAAACAGAGCAATCAATGTGAAGCAGTTAAAATGAAACAGTCCTCCACAAGTAGTTACTGCTACTCTTCTGCACTTCCCAAACATATGCTGGTACAGGAAGAGGTCAGGAACTGAAACTCTGGCTTTGGACATCATACTCAGAGAGTGAGCCTGGTCTGGTTACATAGGATTAGCCACAGAGAAACAGGTTGGAGATATTACAGTATAGGTAGCTTACACTTAAGAAATCTGAGGAAATCTGATTGGGTTTGGAAGCTAGAAGGGGGTACTGGAGGCAGGGGGCACAATCCACAATTACAGCCTTATCCTCTGCATGTGCTCTAAGGCGGCAGGACTACAACTGCACCAGCTCCAGTAGCCACCCAGAAGCAGCTGCTGCCTGGAAAAAACTGGAAGTAGCTGCCACACTTAGGGCTACAGAGAAAAGATTTTGTGGATTGACTTCTGGAACAGCACAAGTGCCAGTGACCAGGCAGGGGACCTCAGGAGCAGAGCACACTCAGAGACTATCCATGGGAACAGCACAAGCAGTGTACATTTTGCAGCTGGCCACAGGAACCAAGAGCAGCTCATAAGGTGGACAAATTACCCAGGAATGGCACAAGCTCTGTGGTTCCTGCCAGCATCCTGGCAGGGAGCCTCAGGAGCAGCACATGTTCTGAGGCTAGCCATGATTACAGCACAAGTGGCATATATTCTGCAGCTGACCACATGAGCCCTGAGGGGCCTGTCAGGTGAGCAGAGTGACCTCATGAATACCACAAGATCCATGGTGGCTACAGAAAACACTCCTGCCGGTGGCATGACAGGGGAAGGGACCCCCAGGAATGGTGCACATCCTGCAGCTACAGAGAGAGCCTTTTAGGAATGGTTAGAGAGCCTCTGCTTTTGTGATTACAGAGAGTTATCCCAAGAGGAGACAAAAAAAGGGAGAGAGTATAAAATGCTGCCTGTTCCCACATCTATAGAGAGCAGTCCCAAGAGCCTCCCCAGGAAAGGGGGAAGATGTAGGAGAGCTGATGATGTTGCCAGCTATAGGAAATTGTGCTGAGAGCTGCCTGGTATCAGGGAGAGACATAGGTGCCATGACTGCCCCCCACCCCTCTACAAGAGCAATCCTATGAACCATGAAACATTGCCACCTCCCTCACTGACCCCATCCCTAGGAGCCACCCAGCTGCAGGAAAGGTAGCATGATACTGCTGCTCCCACTGCATGCTCAAGTTTCATGTGAGCTTCTACCACCCCTAAGAACTCCAGAACTGGGCATCAGCTGCTAAATCTATATAACTACTATCAAGGGAATGATAAACATAGAAATTTAGACAACATAAGACAACAAAGAAATAGTTTTCAGACAAAGGAACAAGACAAAAATACAGAAAAACAACTAAATAAAGAAAAGATAGGTAATCTGCCTGAAAAAGTATTCAGAGTGATTATAGTAAAAATTATTCAGGATATTGGAAAAAGAATGGAGACACAGATAAAAAAGTTATAAGAAATTTTTAACAAAGAGCTAGAGGAGGATTTCCCATAGTGGCTCAGTGGAAACAAGTCTGACTAGTATCCATGAGGATGCCTTGATCAGTGGGTTAAGGATCCAGCATTGCCATGAGCTTATGGTGTAGGTCACAGACACAGTTCAGATATGGTGTGGTTGTGGCTATGGCATAAGACACCAGCTACAGCTCTGATTTGACCTCTAGCTTGGGAACCTCCATATGCTGAGGATGAAGCCCTAAAAGCAAAAAAAAAAAAATCTGAAATAAAAAAATTAAAAATACACTAGAAGGAATTGATAGCATAAAGAAGGCAGAAAAACCAATAAGTGAGGTGGAAGACAGAGTGGTGTAAATACTGTCACAAAAAAGAAAAAAGAATGAAAATAACTGAGGAGAGTCTAAAAGACATCTGTGACAACATTAAACATACTGACATTTGCATAATAAGAATTCCAGAAGTAGAGGAGAGAGATAAATGGCCAGATAAAATGTTGAACAGATTATGGCCAAAAAGTTCCCTAATATGGAAAAGGAAACACTCCCTCAAGTTGAGGAAGCACAGAGAATCCTATACATGATAAATCCAATGAGAAACACAGTGAGACACAAACTAATCAAACTGACAAAAATTAAGTACAAAGAAAAAATAGTAAAAGCCACAAGAGAAAAGCAACAAATAACTTACAAGGGAACCCATATAAAGATAATACTGGATTTTCAGCAGAAACTCTGCAGGCTAGAAGGGAGAGGCAAGATATATTTAAGGTAATGAAGGGGAGGGAATTAGAACCAAGAATGCTCTACCCAGAAAGGCTCTCATTCAGATTTGATGGAGAAATCAAAAGCTTTCCAGGCAAGCAAAAGCTCAGAGAATTCAGCACCTCCAAACAAGCTCTTCAACAAATATTAAAGGAACTTCTCTAAACCAAAAAGAATAGGCCAAAAATAGAAACAAAAAAAATTACAAATAAGAATGCTCAGTGGCAAAGGCAAAAACAACATAAAAGCAGGAAATCCCCCATTGATAAATATTATATCAAAATTAGCAAGCATGACAAGAGGAGAAGACAAATACAGAACATGGCAAATGCATTTGAAATTGAGACAAACAACCAAAACCAATTCTGTACACATAGAGATGGTTATATCAAAATCTAATGGGAACCACAAACAAAAAATCTATAATGCACACAGACATTTTTTAAAAAGAAATTCAAGCACAACACTAAAGGTGATCAGTAAATCAGAAGAGATGAAAGCGGAAGGGAAGAAAAAAATTCAAAATAACAATCCAAAACAATTAAGAAAATGGCAATAAGTACATACTTATCCATAATTACATTGAATGTAAATGGATTAAAAGCTCTAACCAAAAGATACAGACTTGCTGAATGGATACAAAAGCAAGACCAATATATATTTTGTTTACAGAGACCCACTTCAACCTAAGGACATATACAGGCTGAAAGTGAAGAGATGGAAAAAGGTATTGCATGCAAATGGAAGTCAAAGGAAAGTGAGAGTAGCAATTCTCACATCAGAAAAAAATAGACTTTAAAATATAGAAGCTTTTGCACAGCAAAGGAAACCGTAACAAAAATGAAAAGACAACACACAAAATGGGAGAAAATCTTTGCTAATGATGCAACCAAAAAGGGACTGACTCCAAAATACACAAACATCTCATATACTCAACAACAACAACAACAACAAAAATTGTGTCCATTTACTGTACAGCGGAAGTTGACAAAACACCATAAATCAACTATACCCTAAAAAAAATAAAATAAATATTTTAAAAGATTAAAGAATTAAAATGCTACCTTTGAAATTACCTATTTCAGAAATAAATACCTATTTCAGAAATAAAATGACACATATAGTCTACACATATTAACAATAACATTAAATGTGAAATAAAAAACCCCCCAAAAAAGGCCTAAATCATTGAATTAATTAAAAATCACAATCTATATGTTGTCTTCAAAAGACACACTGGATTTATGAATATAAACAAGTACAAATTAAAAGAAAGGATATGATGTGCAATAAAAACAGCAATAAGACCTAGATGACCATATTAACCTTGGAAGAACATACTATAAGATGAAACTGTTATGAAGGATAAAAACATCTCATAAAAATAAAGCATCAACCAAGGAAGAAGATTAATGTAGGGGTCAGTGACTGCTAATGGGTCCTAGATTTATTTGGAAGGGAGTGAACATAAAAGAGATCTAAAATTAGATTGTGGTGATAGTTTCACAACTCTGTGTATATATTAAAACAACTGAATTATTTACTTTATAAGGTGACTATTATAGCATATGAATTGTGTTTCTATAACAAGTTTCATTTTTTAAAATCATAGTTAAAAGAATGAATAGACAAGCCACAGACTGGGAGAAAATATTTACAAATGATAAAGAACTTGTATACAGAATATGTAAAGAACTCTCTCAACTCAATAATAAGAAAATACACATATTAATTTTTAAAATGAGCAGAAGATTTGAACAGACATTTTATCAAAGAAGTGGTGACAAAGACATGAAAAGATGTTCAACATCACCTTTTAGTTACTAGTAAAATGCAAAACAAAATTAATACCACAAAAAGATACACACATATTATAACAGCTAAAAATAGGAGTTTTTTAAAATAATGATTTTTTTCCATTATAGCTGATTTACAGTGTTCAATCAATTTTCTACTGCACAGCAAGGTGACCCAGTCACACACACATGTATACACTCTTTTTTCTCACATTATCATGCTCCATCACAAGTCACCAGACATAGTTCCCAGTGCTATACAGCAGGATCCCACTGCTTATCCATTTCAAAGGCAATAGTTTGCATCTATTAACCCCAAATTCCCAGTCCCTCCCCCTTTCTCCCCCTCCCTCTTGGCAATCACAAGTTGTTTCTCCATGTCTATGATAAAAATAGGGGTTCTTATGTATCATCAGTGGGAATGCTAAATGTCACACCATCTTTGAGAAGACAAATTGACAATATCTTCTCATGTTATTTGTAGACTTTCCCTAAAAGCAGGCAATTTCATTTCTAAGTAGATTTATAACTTGATTACATAAAGCTTGTGCAAGAAAGCTTATAATGGGCTTATGCATAATTTCCAAAAACTGGAAGCAACCAAGGTGCACTTTAACCAGTGAATGGATAAACACACATTCATGCAGCAGAGTACTAATCAGTGATTCAAAAAAGAACCAGTCTTCAATTTACCTAATAGCATAGAAAAATCTTAAATACATTTTGCATAATAAAAGAAGCCAAACACAAAACTACATGTCATATAATCCTCTTGCTGTTTTATTTTGTGCTACAGGTTTCACAGATTAAAAGAATGCAAAAACATTATCTTATAGATCTGAAGGTCAAGTCTAAAATCATCTTCACTGGGCTAACATCAAGGTATCCTAGGGTTAGTTTCTTCTGAAGGCCCTGAAGGGAAATCCATTCCCTTACCATTTTTTAGATTCCAGAGGCCACCTCTATTGGCTTGTGACCTACTTCCTCTACCTGCAACACCAGAAGAATAGGATCTTCAAATATATCTCCCACTGCTTCCACTGTAACAATCTTTTCTTTTCTATTTCTGACTCTTCCTGTGTCACTTTCACAGTGTGGTTGTGATGGCATTGTACCCATTGGATGATCCAGATCTTTAATTTAATTATATCTGCAAAGTCACTTTTCCCATATAATATAATGATTACAAGTTCTGAGAATTAGAAGGTAGATATATTTAGGGTCATTATTTGGCCTACCTTTCTATATAATAAATGATTCCTTCATATGGCATTCCAGACAAAGCAAAACTTTAAAAAAAGCATGGAAATACCTCAATTGTTTCTAGGAGTTGTGTTAGGGAAGTGGTTACAATAAAGGAAATATGCAAGGGAAATTACAAAGTGACAGAATGGTTCTGTATGGTACTAAGGTATTACATAATTCTATGCACTTATCAAAACCCACAGAACTCTACATCACAGCTGTGCTGTTGTGTACTCTAGTTGGTAAATTTGTTTCTCACAAGGGTGTGAAATTATTTTACATCTATATTATAGTAGGGTTGAACAAATAGGCAAATAAATGGCAAATAATCAAAACCATATTTCTCATCTTAATGTCAGGGAAAGAAGTTTCAAATAAGCAAGTGGAGAAGACTAAACAAATCCTGTGGGGCTGGATTATAGTCAGAGACATCAATTTGAATGTGTGATGTTTATAGATGAGGATGATGATGAAGAAGTATAGATGATATGTAGATGATAGATGATGATGATGATATAGACAAATGATAGATAGATAGATAGACAGATAGATAGATAGATAGATAGATAGATAGATAGATAGATAGATGGATAGATGATAGATGATAGTTAGGTAGATGATAGAAATAACAGAATATGTATATGTGTAAGTATATAGATAGGTAAATACAAATCTAATGATAAATATGTGAGTATACAAAAATATTTTTCCCTGGAGTTCCCGTCATGGCGCAGTGGTTAATGAATCCGACTAGGAACCATGAGGTTGCGGGTTCCGTCCCTGCCCTTGCTCATTGGGTTAATGATCCGGCATTGCGTGAGCTGTGGTGTAGGTTGCAGATGCAGCTCAGATCCCGCGTTGCTGTGGCTCTGGCATAGGAGGGGGCTACAGCTCCAATTCAACCCCTAGCCTGGGAACGTCCATATGCCATGGGAGCAGCCCAAAGAAATAGCAAAAAAAGACAAAAAATATATTTTTTTTTCCCAGCTCTATCCAGTGATAAGGCAAATAATCGACATTGCTGTAGCAATCAGTATACCTTCAACTACATCTTGGTTTCTAAATACCATTTTCCAATTTAAAAAGAAAAAACAGGGCTTTTCAGAGAAATGATTCTACAGCTGAGTCAGAGGAAATACAGCATGAGTCCAGAGTATCTTTTAGTGCCATATAGTAAGAAAATATTTAAAAAAATATATAGAGTTCTTTTAGGAGAAACAAAAGAGTAAATCTGAAAGTGTTCCAGTGTTCAAAACTTGAATAATTTGAGCAATAAAATAAGCATCAGAGTATTAGATTATAGCACAAAGGAGTTCCCTTCATGGCTCAGCAGTTTATGAACCTAACTAGGATCCATGAGGATGCAAGTTCTATCCCTGGCCTTGCTCAGTAGATTAAGGATCTGGCATTGCCATGAGCTGAGGTGTAGGTTGCAGATGTGTCTTGGATCCTGTGTTGCTGTGGCTATGGTGTAGGCCAGCAGCTACAGCTTCAATTGGACCCTTATCCTGGAAACCTCCATATGCCACAGGTGTGGTGGTAAAATAGCAATAAAAATTTTAAAATAGATTATAACACAAAGTTTAAAGTAAATACACATTAGTTCACAGTGATAGAAATAGATAAAGAGAGAGAGGACTTACAGAAGAATTCCATAATTCCAAATAATAGATGTAGGTATTCCCTCCTCAAGGGTATAGACTAAATATGGGCTGCAATTAGTACTTGCCTCCAAAGAATACAGTATAGAAATGGAAAAATAGTAGCTTTGCAATAGACACCTGGCAAATATTACCTTACCTAGTGACCAAGGATAACATCAAAAGTAATGTCATGTTTATATTCTATATTCCCTCATAGGATGTAATATCTCTATGATAAATGTGCAATGGTTAACACTAGAATAAGCTAAATGAAGGGTTTTACAGAATTCTCTATTATATTTGCAATTTTTCTGTGTTTCTAAAATTATTCCTAAGTCAAAATTTATCAGAATAAAAGGTTAATCAGAGTAAAATATGGGTTAAAAATTAAAAATACTCTTTTAAATATACTCATGCTTGTGTATATTTAACAGAAAAAGAATGGAAAGTACATACTGTTTGGTGACCTCTGGGGAGAGGTGAGACTAGGTAGAGCAGTTCAGTGCCTGTCTCAAATATTATTCCTTATTCTTGTGTTTTCAAATTCTTTTATACTGAAATACAAAAAAAAATTTTAAATAAACTAAAAAATTTGGCTAGGTTGCATGATATTCAACAGCTGTTCATCCTAAGAAACATCATTTTTTGAACCAACAAGAAAGACAAGTCCTTTCTGCTGCTGCTGGAAGAGACTGAAATTCCCATCTTCACATAAATTCAGAAAGGGCTTACCACAATGTGACTCTTGTTGATGGATCAGAAAATCAGCCCCAGAATATGGGACAACAAGAAATATGAAAATATGAGTTATCCTCAAGCAACAAAATCAAAATCTGGATAAATAGCCTTGTTTTTAGGAAAACTCAATGCTGTGAATGTAAACAAATTGACTAGTGGAGGAATTACCATCGTGGCACAGTGGTTAACGAATCTGACTAGGAACCATGAGGTTTTGGGTTTGATCCCTGGCCTTGCTGAGTGGGTTAAGGATCCGGCATTGCAGTGAGCTATGGTGTAGGTCACAGCTGTGGCTTGGATCCCACGTTGCTCTGGCCCTGGTGTATACCAACAGCAACAGCTTCTATTAGACCCCTAGCCTTGGAACCTCCATATGCCATGGGAGCAGCCCTAGAAAAGGCAAGAAGACAAAAAAAAAATTGACTAATGGAAACTTGCCTACTCCGTGGTTTCTTACGTGTTTCAAGGATGCTCTGGGACACTTTCTTTTGTCCTGTGTACTTGTAATTGTCTATATAATCTAATACTTTTTATAACAGAAGAACAAAACTCTCATTTCCCCCAACATTTTGGCTCTTTCAGGAAATGATCTGGAGCATCACTATGTAAAGAAGCATGATGTGCTCAAGAAAACACAATCTATGTATGTGCATAAGCCCAAGGAACATGAAAAAGAGATTAGCATGGCTTCCAATAATACATGCTGCATCTTTGTCCCTCTTTTCCCTTTGTAGGATCCTCTAAATATATCCCTTTCTAACAACTTGAGATGCTGGGGAGAATAACTGGGTGCATCACTGAGAATATGGGGCTAAGGAGTTCCTGTCGTGGCTCAGTGGTTAATGAATCCAACTAGGAAACATGAGGTTGCAGGTTTGATCCCTGGCCTAGCTCAGTGGGTTAAGGGTCTGGCATTGTTGTGAGCTGTGGTGTAGGTCAACAGCTACAGCTCCAATTAGATCCTTAGCCTGGGAACATCCATATGCTGCAGGTGCGGCCCTAGAAAAGACAAAAAAAAAAAAAAGAATATGAGTCTAACATTAAGAATATTTTACTAAGTTAAACCACCATCAAGATCTGGTTTCTTTATCCAGCTTATACCTCAAGATTTTTCCATATAGTTTCCCTATAAGTTCTACAGTCAGTTAGTGAGAAGGCACAATTATTGGACCTCAGAAGTAGCACCATTTGTGTAACTGATTTACCTTTCTGTATACTTGAACACAACTTCCTTTTTTTATTTTATAATGATTTTTATTTTTTCCATTATAGTTGGTTTAAAGTGTTCTGTCAATTTTCTACTCTACAGCAAAGTGACCCAGTCACACATACACATATATATGTACATTATTTTTCTCACATTATCCTCCAATATGCTCCATCACAAGAGACTAGATATTTTCTTCTGCATCTATTAAAGATGATCATCTGGGTTTTTTTGTTTTTTGTTTTTTGTTTGCTATTGTGACATATGATGTTCATTGCTGGTATGTTGAACCATCCTTGTGAAACTGGGATGAATCCCACTTGGCCGTAGTGTATGATCTTTTTTATATGTTGTTGGATTTGGTTGGCTCATATTTTGTTGAGAATTTTTGAGTCTATACTAATCAAAGATATTGGTCTATAATTTTCTTTTTTGGTAGTATCTTTGTCTGGTTTTGATATTAAGGTGATGCTGGCTTCATGGAATGTCTTTGGGTGTGAAACTAATGCAACTTTATAAGTCAACTATACTACAGTAAAATTTATTTTTAAATGAAAATAAATAAAAGAAATGGCAAACAAAACGATTGCAAAAACAATACTCCTTGGTTTATCTTCATTTTTTCATTATTTTTATAAAACTAATTGAATATACTTAAAACATTATTTTAGGTGTACATATATATGGTAAGATGATTGCTACAGTAAAGAAAATCAACATGTCTACTTCCACACATAGTTAGCATTCCATATTTGTATGAGTGGTGAGAGCACCTGAAATATACTCATCAAATTTCCTGTATGCAATACAGTATTATCAATTATAGTCACCATGCTATATATTAGATCTTTGAATATATTCATCCTACATAACTGAAAATTTTTACCATTTGACCAACAACACCCTATTTCCCCCATCCTTTTCCTTGCCCCTGGTAACTAACATTCTACTCTATGCTACTCTATGCTTTTTTGAATTTAGATTTTTTCTAGTCCAGGTATAAATGAGATCATGCAGTAATTGTTTTTCTCTGCCTAACTTCACATAGAATTATATTTCCAGGTTTATCCATGTTGTTATCTATGGTAGGATTTCCTTTTTTATGATTGAATAATATATATATGTATGTGTGTGTGCACATGTAAAAAAAAATATATATATAATATGTATGGATATATATATCCTTATTTTCATACATTCATCCCTCAGTGGACACTTAGTTTGCTCTCATAGTTTGGCTACTGTAAATAATTCCTCAATAAACGTGGGAGCATGGGAATATACTACTGCCAGCAGGAAGAGGCAATTGTTTTGGAGTTGGTTGAAGGAATGGGAAATCAGGAACTTATGTCCTAATTTTTTTTCTTCAGAAATCCATACCTCAATCTGACTCTTTACTGTTTTCCTACCCCTAATATTTGTTATGGATTGATGTGTTTTCTTAATAACTACATAATTTGTGACACAGTTATAAAGAAACTTATATGTGAGGCTTAGTTTCCTCTGGCTGGCCTCAGGTACTTAATGAGTGGAAAATTCTCCATTTATACATCTATAATCTTGGGGATGAATAGAATATTATTTCACTTGAATATAGGCATAATCTACTCTCTCAACCACAACTTATGAAATCTGGTCTAATAATTATTTACAAATTTACCTTGTTGCAATTTATTACCAGGGTGTTATGACTATATCTAAAGGAATGCAATACGATGATATACAGAAGTTAATCCCTGTATGATGTGCTCAACTAAAGAAAAATACCTCCCAGTTACCACCTATAAACAGACACCACAAGCTTATTCTACTGGACCTTTTCCAGATCTATTTATTGTTCCTTCCATGTATATGCATAGCCAGAATCATAGCCAAAATTGTGATGACCTGGGCTTATCTGAGTATAAACAGCCGAGATAAAACCTAAGAATGTAGCAGAAGCAGACTCAGTTATGTCCAGTAACATCATCATATTCAAAACCATAAACAAAATGAAAAGACAACCCACAGAATGGGAGAAAATATTTGATAATGGAGCAATAAACCAGGGATTAACTTCCAAAGTGTACAAACATCTCATACTCATTTATATCTGTATGTAAAAAAAAAAAAAACACAATCAAATATTATCATACAATCCAAATTGACGTCTCTAAGGTAGACACACAGATGACAAAAAAACACATGAAAAATGCTCAACATCACTAATTATTACAAAAATGCAAAACTACAATGAGATATCACCTCACACCAGTCAGAATGGCCAAAAAAAATCATCAAAAATTCTTCAAAAAATAAATGCTGGAAAAGGTGTGGAGAAAGGGAAAATTCCTACACTTTTGGTGGGAATGTGCATTGGTACAACCACTATGGAAAACAGTATGGAGTTTCCTCAAACAACCAAAAATGGAACTACCATGTGATACAGCAATCCCACTCAGGGGCATTTATCCAGGCAAAAAAAAAAATATAATTTGAAAAGATACATGTACCTCAATGTTCATTGCACCACTATTTACAATAGCCAAGATATGGAAAAAACATTTGTGAATTGACATCTGTCCATTGGGTTCAGAAAATGTGGTACATATATGCAATGGAATACAATTCAGATATTAAAAAAAGACTGAAATAATAGCATTTGTAGCAACATGGATGCAACTAGAGATTCTCATACTAAGTGAAGTAAGTCCAAAAGAGAAACATAAATATAATATGATATCATTTATAAGTGGAATATAAAATATGACACAAATGAACCTATCTACAAAATAGAAACAGACTCATGGAGATGGAGAACAGATTTGTAGTTGCCAAGGGGGAGGGAGGAGGAAATGGGAAGATTGGGAATTTGCAAACTATTACATTTAAAATGTGTAGGAGTTCCCGTGGTGGTGCAGTGGTTAGCGAATCCGACTAGGAACCATGAGGTTGTGGGTTCGGTCCCTGCCTTTGCTCAGTGGGTTAACGATCCGGCGTTGCCGTGAGCTGTGGTGTAGGTTGCAGAAGCAGCTCAGAAGCAGCTCAGTTGCTGTGGCTCTGGCATAGGCCGGTGGCTACAGCTCTGATTCAACCCCTAGCCTGGGAACCTCCATATGCCGCGGGAGCGGCCCAAGAGATAGCAACAACAATGACAACAACAACAAAAAGACAAAAGACAAAAAATAAATAAATAAATAAATAAAAATAGGAAAATTGAACTTATCCAGTCTGAGGAGCAAAAAGAAGAATGAGGGAAAGTGAACAGAGCCTAAGGAATGTGTTAACTACTCTCAAGAGGACCAACATAAATATTATGAAGTCCCAAAAGGGAAGAGAGATAAAAAGGAGCAGAAAGAATATTTGAAAAAAAGAAGGCAGAAATTTTTCCAAATTTGATAAAAGAAAGAAATCTGCACTTCTGAGAATCCCAATGAATTCCAAATAAGATAAAATTTAAGATCCGGGAGTTTCCTTGTGGCACAGTGGGTTAAAGATCCAGTTTTGTTACTGAAACGTTTCTTTGTATGAAAAGATCTATATGAAGAAAGAGCATAGTTGACCCTTAAATGATGTGGGGGTTAGGGTGCATAACCTCTGCATAGTAAAAAATCTGCATGTAACTTATAGTTGGCCCTTTGAATATACAGTTCCTCCATATCCAGAATTTTGCATCCATGGATTCAACCAAAACAATTGTGTAGTACTGTATTGTTTACTATTGAAAAAAAATTGCAAATAAGTGGGCCTCATGCAAATCAAACCCATGTTGTTCAAGAGTCAACAGTATATTCAGATTGCCAAAAGCTGATGGAAAAAAAGGAGAATTTCTCCACACCCACTCCAGTATTTGTTATCTGTGGATTTATTAATGATGGCCATTCTGACTGGTGTGAAGTGGTATCTCATGGTAGTTTTGATTTGCATTTCTCTAATAATCAGTGATGTTGAGCATTGTTTCAAGTGCTTGTTGGCCATCTATATATCTTCCTTAGGGAAATGTCTATTCAGGCCCTTTGCCCATTTTTCAATTTGGTTGTTGGCTTTTTTGCTGTTGGGTTGTATAAGTTGTTTGTATATTTTTGAGATTAGGCCCTGGATTAGCAATGGGATCCTGCTGTGTAGCACTGGGAACTCTGTGTAGTAGCTTATGATGGAACATGTAATGTGAGAAAAAAAATGTATACATGTGAGTGTAACTGTGTCACCATGCTGTACAGTATAAAATATATATATATATATATATAAATGATAAAAAAAGAGAATTTTAAAAGCATAAGAAGAGAAGAAATTCATCACATATAAGGAATCCTCAATAGGATTAACAACAGGTTTGTCTCAGAAACCATGAAGGCCTTAAGGCAGTGGGATGGTATATTTAAAGTGCTGAAAGTAGCAAACAAACAAACAAAAACTGTCAACAAAAAATCTGTATCATTCAAGATATTACCCTTCAAAAATGAAGGAGAAATTAAGATAGATATTCATGTATTTTTGTAAGAAAATCTACCTGCCCTATAAGAAATGTCAATGAGATTTCTTCAGGCTGAAATAAAAGAATACTAGAGAGTAACTCAAAACTATGTGAAGAAATAAACTATGTTGGTATATAGATGATATATATATATATAGATATAGATTACCATTATACTATATAAAGTAATATTATTCAGCCCTTTAAAAAAGAGGGAGTTCCCATCCTGGCTTAGTTATAATGAAAATGATTAGTATCCATGAGGATGTGGGTTCAATCCGTGGCCTTTTTCAGTGGGTTTAGGATCCAGTGTTGCCATGAGCTGTGGTGTATGTCACAGATGTGGCTTGGATCCTGCATTGCTGAAGCTGTGGCATAGGCCAGCAGCTGCAGCTCTGATTCAACACCTTGCCTGGGAGCTTCCATATGCTGTGGGTGTGGCCCTAAAAAGACCAAAAAAAAAAAGTTTTAAAAAAAGGAAACCCTTTTGCAACAACATGGATAAATTTGTACTTATTCTAAGTGAAATAATCCAGACACCCAAAGACAAAGACAAATGCTAACTATATGAACACATATGTGGTATCTAAAATAGTGAACTTCAAAGAAACAGAGTTTAATGGTGGTTTTCAGTGGCTTGATGAGGAGGGAAAGAGAGGATGTTAATCAAAGAGTACAAAGTTTTGGTTATGCAAAATGAGTATATCTGGAGATCTAACATACAGTAGTGTTGCTATAGTTAATGATGCTGTGTTGTATATTTAAAATATGCTAAAAGGGTAGATCTTAAATGTTCTCAACAAATACACAAATATGAAATGTCATTTATGTGAGTTGATAGTTATATTCGTTAGCTTCATTGTGATTATTACACATTGTATACATAAGTCATTAACTTCTACAACTTAAATATATCAGTTATATCCATAATATCTCAATAAAACTGGAAAAACTAATAAAAATGTTTAATGAAAATTCTAATAAATCTATCATCATCTTAAAAAATTGAAACCCTCATACATTTCAATGTATGAGGTTGCAATGAAAACTAGGGCATCCACTGCAGAAAACAGTTTGTCATTCCTCAAAATGTTAAATATATAAAGTCAACAAATGTCTTAACAGTTCTATTCCTAGGTATATATGCAAAAGAATTGAAAACAGAACTTCAATTAGTAGGAGGAAAAAAACCATAAATATTAATAACATAGAGGCAAAGAAAACAACTGAGAAAATCAATGGAACCAAAAGTTGGTTCTTTGAAAGGATCACCAAAATTGATAAACTGTTAGACATACTCATCAAGGAAAAAAAAAGGAATAGGGTTCAAATAAATAAAATTAGAAATGAAAAAGGAGAAGTTACAATTTATACCACAGAAATACAAAGGACCATGAGAGACTACCAGGAGCAAATGTATGCCAATAAAATGGACAACCTAGAAGAAAAGGACAGATTCTTGCAAAGAATCTACCAAGACAGAACCAGGAATAAATAGGAAATAAGAATAAATCAAAATTAAACTAAAATTAAAAATAAATCAAAATTAAAATTAAAATTAAATAAATCAAAATTAAACTAAAATTGAAAAAGTGATTTAAAAACTTCCAAGAAACAAAAGTCCAGGACCTGATGGCTTCACAACTGAGTTCTACCAAACATTCAGAGAATAGTTTACACCTCTTCCTTGAACTTTTCCAGAAAATTGCAGAGGATAGAACACCCAAGCTCATTCTATGAAGCCACCATTACCCTGATACCAAAACCAGACAAAAATACCACAAAAAAGAAAATTATAGGCCAATATCACTCATGAACAGAGACGCAAAAAATCCTCAACAAAATATTAAAAAACCTCATACAAATGTACATTTAAAATATCATACAAGGACTCTTTGATCTCCAAAATCTATCAATGTGATACACCACATGAACAAACTAAATAATAAAAAGCCATATGATCATTTCAATAGATGCTGAAAAAGTTTTTGAAAGAATTCAACGCCGATTCCTGATAAAGACTCTCCAGAGAGTGAGCATAGAGGGGTAACTATGTCAATATAATAAAAGCTATTTATGACAAACCCACAGCTAACATCATTCTCAATGGTAAAAAAAAAAAAAAAAACCTGAAAGTGTTTCCACAAAGATCAGGAACAAGATGAGGATGTTCTCTTTCACCAGTGTAATTCAACATGATCTGGGATATCCTAGCTGTGGCAATCAGAGAAGAAATAGAAATAAAAGGAATTCAAATTGGAAAAGAAGTGAAACTATCACTGTTTGCAGAATACATGAGTCTATATCCAGAAAACCCTAAAGATACTACCATAAAACTATTAGAACTCATCAATGAATTTGGTAAAATTTAAGGCTCCAAAATTAATAAACAGAAATCCATTGCATTTCTATATACTAACAATGAAAGATCAGAAAGAGAAATTAAGGAAACAATCCCATTGACCACGGCATCAAAAAGAATAAAATACCTAGGAATAAGCCTACCTAAAGAGACAAAAGACCTGTACTCTGAAAACAGTAAGATGATGATGAAAGAAATCAAAGAAGACACAAAAAGATGGAAAAATATACCTACCATGCTCTTGGATTGGAAGAATCAACATAGTCAAAATGACAATACTACCTAAGGCAATCTAAAGATTCAAAGCAATCCCTATCAAATTAACAATGACATTCTTTACCGAACTAGGAAAAATATTTTAAAATTTATATGGAAACACAAAAGACCTTGAAGAGCCAAAGCAATATTAAATAGAAAAAAAAAATGGAACTGGAGGAATGAGGCTCCCTGACTTCAGACTATACTATAAAGCTACAAACCTCAAGACAGTATGGTACAGGCACAAAAACAGAAATACAGCTCAATGGAACAGGATGGAAAGCCCATAAATAAACCCAAACACCTAGGGTCAATTAATCTATGGCAAAGTATGCAAGAACATGCAGTGGAGGAAAGATATTCTCTTCAATAAATGGTGCTGGGAAAACTGGACAACTGCATGTAAGAGAATGAAATTGGACAATTGCCTAACACCACACATAAAAATCAACCCAAAATGGATTAAAGACCTGAATGTAAGGCCAGACACTATAAAACTCCTAGAGGAACACATAGGCAGAATACTCTTTGACATAAATCACAGCAACATCTGTTTGATCCACCTCCTAGAATAATGACAATAAAGACAAAAATAAACTAACAGGACCTAATTAAACTCAAAAGTTTCTGCACAGCAAAGGAAACCATTAAAAAAGCAAAAAGACAACCTACAAAATGAGAGAAAATCTTTGCAAATGACTCAGCTGACAAAGTTTGAATCTCCAAGATATACAAAACACTCATACCAACTCAACAACAACAAGAAAAACACAAACAACCCAAATGAAAAAAAGGCAGAAGATCTAAATAGATATTTCACCAAAGAAGACAAGCAGATGGACAACAGGCACATGAAAAAAGGCTCAACATTGTTATTATAGAAATGCAAATCAAAACTACAATGAGGTACTAATTCACAACACTTAGAGTGGCCATTATTAACAAGTCAAGAAACAGCAAATATTGGAGAGGGTTTGGAGAAAAGGGAACCCTCATATACTGTTGGTGGGATGTAAATTGGCACAATCGCTATGGAAAACAATATAGAAATACCTCAGAAAACTAAATATAGAACTTCCATAGGATCCAGCAATCCTATTCCTGGTCATATACTAGGATAAAACTTTCATTTAAAAACATACATACACTGCTATATTCCTTGCAGCACTATTCACAATAGCCAGGAAATGGAAGCAACCCAAATGAGCATCAACAACTGAATGGATTATGAAGATGGGGGTACATATATGCAATGGAATACTACTCAGCTATAAAAAAGAACAAAATAATGTCCTTTACAACAACATGGATAGAACTAGAGATTCTCATACTAAGTGAAGTAAGTCAGAATGACAATGACAGACACCATATGATATTACCTATATGTGGAGTCTAAATTATGGCATTCTATGATGCCACCATCACCCTAATTCCAAAACAAAAGATACCATAAAAAAAGAAAACTATTGGCCAAATAACTTTCATGAATATAATTGCAAAAATTCTCAAAAAAAATTTATCCAACCAAATCCAACAACATATCAAAAAGATTGTACAACATTACCAGGTGGGATTCATCCCAGATTCACAAGGATGGTTCGACATACACAAATCAATCAACATCATACACCACCTTAACAAAAGTCAAAAACCACATGATTATTGCAACAGATGCAGAAGAATTTGACAAAGTCCAACATCACTTCATGATCAAAACTCTCACCAAAGTGGGTATAGAGGGAACATTCCTGAACATAAACAAAGCCATTGATGACAAATCTAGAGCAAATATAATACTCAGTGGAGAAAAGCTGAAAACCTTTCTGATAAAATCCGGAACAAAATAAGTATACCCACTCTCGCCACTGTTATTCAACATAGTATTGGAAGTCCTAGCCACAGCAATAAGACAAACAAAAGAAATTAAAGGCATCCAGATAGGAAGAGGAGAGATAAAATTGTCATTGCATGCAGACAACATGATATTATATATACAGAAAACCCTAAGGACTCAACCCAAAAACTACTTGAACTGATCAACAAATTCAGCAAAGTAGCAGGGTATAAGATTAATGTTCAGACATCAGTCACATTTCTGTATACTAGCAATGAAATATTAGAAAAGGAATACTAAAATACAATACCCTTTAAAATTGCACCACAAAAAAATCATATACCTGGGTATACATCTGACCAAGGAGGTGAAAGACATATATCTGAGAACTATAAAACTATAAAACATTAATCAAGGAAATTAAAGAAGATGTAAAGAAATGGAAAGATATTCAATGCTGCTGGATTGGAAAAATTAATGTTGAAAATGGCCATACTACAAAATATAATTCAATACAATCCCTATCAAATTATGCATGATATTTCTCACAGAACTAGAACAAAGAATCCAAAAATTTTTATTGGACCACAAAAGACCCAGAATTGCCAAAGCAATCCTGAGGAAGACAAACCAAGCAGGAGGCATAACTCTCCCAGACCTCAGGCAATATTTCAAAGCCACAGTCATCAAGACAGTATGGTACTGGTACCAAAACAGACAGACAGACCAATGGAACAGAATGGAGAACCCAGAAATAAACCCAGACACCTATGGTCAATTAATCTATGACAAAGGAGTCAAGAACATAAAATGGGAAAAAGAAAGTCTATTCAGCAAGCATTGCTGGGAAACCTGGACAGCTGCATGCAAAGCAATGAAACTAGAACACAATCTCAAACCATGTACCAAAATAAACTCAAAATGGCTGAAAGACTTAAATATAAGGCAAGACACCATCAAACTCCTGGAAGAGAACTAAGGCAAAACACTCTCTGACATAAACCTTACATATGTTTTCTCAAGTCATTCTCCCAAAGCAACAGAAATAAGAGCAAAAACAAACCACTGAGACCTAATCAAACTGACAAGCTTTTGCACAGCAAAGGAAACCCAAAAGAAAACAAAGAGACAACTTAAAGAATGGGAGAAAATAGTTTCAAATGATGCAACGGACAAGGGCATAATCTCTAGAATATACAAGCAACCTACACAACTCAACAGCAAAAAAAGCCAACAACCCAATGGAAAAATGGGCAAAAGACCTGAGTAGACATTTCACCAAGGAAGATATACAGATGGCCAACAACACATGAAAAAATGCTGAACACCGCTGATTATTAGAGAAATGCAAATCAAAACTACCATGAGATACCACCTCACACCAGTCAGAATGGCCATCATTAATAAATCCACAAATAACAAGTGCTGGAGGGGGTGTGGAGAAAAAGGAACCCTCCTAGTCTATTGGTGGGAATGTAAGCTTATACAAATACTGCGGAGTTCAGTATGGAAGTACCTTAGAAATCTATACATAGAACTACCTAACACATGACCCAGCAATCCCACTCTTGGGCATATATCCAGACAAAACTTTCCTTAAAAAAGACACATGCACCTGCATGTTTATTGCAGCTCTATTCACAATACCCAAATGTCCATTGACAGATGATTGGATTAGGAAGTTGTGGTGTATATATACACCATGGAACACTACTCAGCCATAAAAAAAGAACAAAATAATGTCATTTGCAGCAACATGGATGGAACTAGAGACTCTCATCCTGAGTGAAGTAAGTCAGAAAGAGAAAGAAAAATGCCATATGATATCATTTATATCTGGAATCTATTATAGAGCACAAATGAACCTTTCCATGGAAAAGAAAATCATGAACTTGGAGAATAGACTTGTGGTTGCCTGTGGGGAGGGGGAGGAAGTGGGATGGATTGGGAGCTTGGGGTTAATGGATGTAGTCTATTGCCTTTGGAATGAATTAGCAATGAGATCCTGCTATGTAGCACTGAGAACTATGTCTAGTTACTTATTAGAGAGCATGATAATGGGAGCTAAAAGACCATATATATGTATGTGCAACTGGGTCACCATGCTGTATAGTAGGAAAAAAATTGTATTGGGGAAATAACAATAAAAAAAATATGGCACAAATTACCTATCAACAAAACATAGAAGATCGTGGATATGTACGACAGACTCAACTTGTGTTTGCCAGTGGGGAGGGAGAGAGAGTGGGATATATTGGGAATCTAGTAGATGAAAACTCTTGCATTTGGAGTGGACAGGCAATGAGATCCTGGTGTATAGCACAGGGAACTGTTATCTAATCATTTGTAAGGGAACGTGATGAAATGGAAAGTGAGAAAAAGAATGTATATATATATGTATGACTGGGTCACTTTGTCGTACAGCAGAAATCGACAGAACATTGTAAACCAATCATAATAAAAAAATTAAAAAAACAATTTCAGATATCTCTATGTCAATATTCATAGAAACATTTTTCATAATAGCCAAAAAGTTGAAATAACTTATGTCTAGCAACAGATTAATGGGTAAATATAATATGTGTTCATGTAAAAGGGAATATTATTGAAATTTGAAATTTGAAATTCTGATTTGTGCTCCAGTCTGGATGAAACTTGAAAACATTATGCAAAGTGAAATAAGCAAAAGACAAAAGAACAAGTATTACATAATTGCACTTGTTTGATGAAGCTGGAAAATTCAGACATAAAGGAAAACAATGTTTACCATGGGCCAGGGTGAGGAGAAAATGTGAGATTGCTTGACGTGAGTTTCTGTATGGGATGATGAAAACATTTGGAAATAGATTGTGGTGATGTCTGCACAACATTGTGGATATATGTTTTTGTCTTTTTTTTTTTTTGTTTTGTTTTTTCTAGGGCCGCACCCGGCACATATGGAGGTTCCTAGGCTAGGGGTCTAATTAGAGCTGTAGCCATTGCCAGAGCCGCAGCAATGCAGGATCTGAGCCAAGTCTGCAACCTACACCACAGTTCATGGCAACACCAGATCCCCAACCCACCAAGCAAGGCCAGGGATCGAACCTGCAACCTCATGATTCCTAGTCAGATTTGTTAACCACTGAGCCATGATGGGAACTCCGAGCATGTATCATTTTCAGTGAAAGTTTTGTCTGGATACGTGCCCAAGGAGTGAGATCATATTGTGGTACTATAATTAATATTATGAGGAACCTCCATACTGTTTTTCCATAGTGGAAAAACAGTAGTTTTTATACTAGTTTACATTACCACAAACAGTGAAGTAGGGTTCCCTTTTCTCTATATCCCCTCTAGCATTTGTCATTTGTTGACTTGTTAATGATAGCCATTCTAACTGGTGTAAGACAAAATACCTCATTATAGTTTTGAGTTGCATTTCTGCAATAATTACTGATGTTGTGCATTTTTTCCTGTGCCTGTTGACCTTCTATATGCCTCCTTTGAAGAAAAGTCTATTTAGGTCTTCTGCCCATTTTTCAATTGGGTTGTTTGGTTTTTTCATTGTTGAATTGTATGAGTTGTTTGTGTATTTTGGAGATTAGGTCCTTTTGTTATGCATCATTGGCAAAGATATTTTCCCTTTCTGTGTCTTGATTTTAGGTTTTTTAATGGTTACCTTTGCTGGGCAAAAACTTTTGAGCTTAATCAGGTCCAACTAGTTTGTTTTTGTCTTTATTGTCATTATTCTAGGAGGTGAATCTAACAAGATGTTGCTGTTATCTATGTCAAAGAAATGTCTATCTTTTCCTCTAGGGGTTTTATTATGTCTGGCCTTATATTTAGGTCTTTAATCCATTTTGAGTTTATTTTTTCTATGGTGTTAGAGAGTGCTCTAATTTAATTCTTTAGCATGTAGCATTCCCAGCACCACTTATTAAAGAGACTTTGTTTCTTCTTCTGTTTGTTCTTGCCTCCTTTGTCATTGATTAACTGACCATGGGTGTGTGATTTTTTTTTATTTTCCCACTGTACAGCAAGGGGGTCAGGTTATCCTTACATGTGTACATTACAATTACATTTTTTCACCACCCTTTCTTCTGTTGCAACATGAGTATCTAGACATGGTTCTCAATGCTATTCAGCAGGATCTCCTTGTAAATCTATTCTAAGTTGTGTCTGATAAGCCCAAACTCCCAATCTCTCCCACTCCCACCCCCTCCCATCAGGCATCCAGAAGTCTTTTCTCCAAGTCCATGATTTTCTTTTCTGAGGAGATATTCATTTGTGCTGGATGTTAGATTCCAGTTATAAGTGATATCATATGGTATTTGTCTTTGTCTTTCTGGCTCCTTTCACTCAGGATGAGATTCTCTAGTTCCATCCATGTTGCTGCAAATGGCATTATGTCGTTCTTTTTTATGGCTGAGTAGTATTCCATTGGGTATATATACCACCTCTTCCAAATCCAATCATCTGTCGATGGACATTTGGGTTGTTTCCACGTCCTGGCTATTGTGAATAGTGCTGCAATGAACATGCGGGTGCACGTGTCTCTTTTAAGTAGAGTTTTGTCCGGATAGATGCCCAAGAGTAGGATTGCAGGGTCATATGGAAGTTCTATGTATAGATTTCTAAGGTATCTCCAAACTGTTCTCCATAGTGGCTGTACCAGTTTACATTCCCACCAGCAGTGCAGGAGGGTTCCCTTTTCTCCACAGCCCCTCCAGCACTTCTTGTTTGTGGATTTATGAATGATGGCCATTCTGACTGGTGTGAGGTGGTATCTCATGGTAGTTTTGATTTGCATTTCTCTTATAATCAGCGATGTTGAGCATTTTTTCATGTGTTTGCTGGCCATCTGTATATCTTCTTTGGAGAAATGTCTATTCAGGTCTTTTGCCCATTTTTCCATTGATTGATTGGTTTTTTTGCTGTTGGGTTGTATAAGTTGCTTATATATTCTAGAGATTATGTCCTTGTCAGTTGCATCATTTGAAACTATTTTCTCCCATTCTGTAAATTGTCTTTTTGCTTTTTTTTTTTTTTGGTCTCCTTTGCTGTGCAAAAGCTTTTCAGTTTGATTAGGTCCCATGGGTTTATTTTTGCTTTAATTTCTATTGCTCTGGGAGACCGACCTGAGAAAATATTCATGATGTTGATGTCAGAGAGTGTTTTGCCTATGTTTTCTTCTAAGAGTTTGATGGTGTCCTGTCATATATTTAAGTCTTTCAGCCATTTGGAGTTTATTTTTGTGCATAGTGTGAGTGTGTGTTCTAGTTTCATTGCTTTGCATGCAGCTGTCCAGGTTTCCCAGCAATGCTTGCTGAATAGACTTTCTTTTTCCCATTTTATGTTCTTGCCTCCCTTGTCAAAGATTAATTGACCATAGGTGTCAGGGTTTATTTCCGGACTCTCTATTCTGTTCCATTGGTCTGTCTTGTCTGTTTTGATACCAGTACCACACTGTTTTGATGACTGTGGCTTTGTAGTATTTCTCGAAGTCTGGGAGAGTTATGCCTCCTGCTTGGTTTTTGTTTCTCAGGATTGCTTTGGCGATTCTGGGTCTTTTGTGGTTCCATATGAATGTTTGCATTGTTTGTTCTAGTTCTGTGAAAAATGTCCTGGGTAATTTGATAGGGATTGCATTGAATCTGTAGATTGCCTTGGGTAGTATGGCCATTTTTACAATATTGATTTTTCCAATCCAGGAACATGGAATATCTTTCCATTTCTCTACATCTTTGATTTCTTTGATTAAAGTTTTACAGTTCTCAGCATATAGGTCCTTTACCTCCTTGGTCAGGTGTATTCCGAGGTATTTGATTTTGTGAGGTACAATTTTAAAAGGTATCGTATTTTTGTATTCCTTTTCTAATGTTTCATTGCTGGTATACAGAAATGCAACTGACTTCTGAATGTGAATCTTATATCCTGCTACTTTGCTGAATTTATGAATCAGTTCAAGGAGTTTTGGGGTTGAGTCCTTAGGGATTTCTATGTATAGTATCATGTCATCTGCATACAGTGACAGTGTTATCTCTTCTCTTCCTATTTAGATGATTTTATTTCTTTTGTTTGTCTAATTGCTGTGGCTAGGACTTCCAAAATTATGTGGAAGAGCAGTGGTGAGAGTGGGCATCCCTGTCTTGTTCCAGATTTGAGTGAGAAGGCTTTCAGGATTTCCCCATTGAGGATTATATTTGCTGTGGGTTTATCATAAATGGCTTTGATTATATTCAGGAATGTTCCCTCTATACCCACTTTGGCGAGGGTCTTGATCATGAATGGATGTTGGACTTTGTCAAATGCTTTTTCTGCGTCTATTGAGATGATCATATGATTATTGACTTTGCTTTTGTTAATGTGGTGTATGATGCTGATTGATTTGCGTATGTTGAACCATCCTTGTGAACCTGGGATGAACCCTACCTGGACATGGTGTATAATTTTTTTGGTATGTTGTTGGATTCGGTTGGCTAAGATTTTGTTGAGAATTTTTGCGACTATATTCATCAATGATATTGGGCGATAGTTTTCTTTTTTGGTGGTATCTCTGTCTGGTTTTGGAATGAGGGTGATGGTGGCCTCATAGAATGTCTTTGGGAGTATTCCTTCTTCTTCAACCTTTTGAAAGAGTTGAAGGAGGATGGGCACCAAATCCTCTTTATATGTTTGATAAAATTCACCTGTGAAGCCATCTGGTCTTGGACTTTTATTTGTAGGGAGTGATTTTATGACCTCTTCAATTTCATTTCTAGTGATCGGTCAGTTCAGTTGGTCTGTTTCTGCTTGCTTCAGTTTTGGCAGGCTGTAAGATTCTAGAAAATTGTCCATTTCTTCCAGATTGTCAAACTTGTTGCCATACAGTTGTTCATAGTATTCTCTTATGGTTTTTTGTATTTCTGCTGTATCTGTTGTGATTTCTCCTTTTTCATTTATAATTTTGGTGATTTGGGTTCTTTCTCTCCTCTTTTTAGTGAGTCTGGCCAGGGGTTTGTCAATTTTGTTCACCTTTTCAAAGAACCAGCTCTTGGTTTTATTCATTTTCTCTATTGTTTTTTGAGTCTCTATTTTATTGATTTCTTCTTTGATCTTTATAATTTCCTTCCTTCTGCTGACTTTAGGACTTCTTTGTTCTTCTTTTTCTAATTCGTTTAGGTGGAGGGTTAAGTTGTCAATTTGGGATCTTTCTTCTTTTTTGAGAAAGGCCTGGATTGCTATAAATTTCCCTCTGAGCACTGCTTTCGCAGCATCCCATAGATTTTGAGAGGTTGTGTCTTCATTATCATTTGTTTCAAGGTAGTTTTTAATTTCCTTCTTGATTTCCTCATTGACCCATTGGTTTTTGAGTAGCATGTTGTTGAGTCTCCATGGAGTAGGTTTTTTCTCTTTCCTTTTCCCATGGTTGGTTTCTATTTTCATGGCATTGTGGTCAAAGAAGATACTTGAGATAATTTCTATGCTCCTAAATTTATTGAGGTCCGCTTTGTGTCCCAATATGTGGTCGATTCTTGAGAATGCTCCATGAGCATTTGAGAAGAATGTGTATTCTGATTTTTTTGGATGTAGTGTCCTGAAGATATCAATTAAGTCTAACTTTTCTATTGTTTCCTTTAGGATCTCTGTTGCTTTATTGGTTTTCTGTCTAGAGGATCTGTCCATTGATGTGAGGGGGGTATTAATGTCTCCTACGATTGTATTCTCATCAATATCTCCCTTTATGTCTGTTAATATTTGTTGTATGTATCTGGGTGCTCCTATATTTGGGGCATGTATGTTGATGATAGTAAGTTCCTCTCCTTGGATGGACCCCTTAATCATTAAGTAGTGTCCTTCTTTGTCTTTCTTTATGTCTTTTGTTTTAAAGTCTATTTTGTCTGATATGAGCGTTGCGACTCCTGCTTTTCTGTCATGTCTATTGGCATGAAATATTTTTCCCCACCCTTTCACTTTCAATCTATATGTATCTTTTGTCCTAAGGTCAGTTTCCTGTAGGCAGCATATTGAAGGTTTTTGCCTTTTTATCCGCTCAGCCACCCTGTGTCTTTTGATTGGGGCATTCAGCCCATTGACATTTAAGGTGATAATTGATAGATGATTATTTATTGCCATTTGAACCTCGTGTTCCAGTTGATTCTATGGTTCTCCATTCTTCCTTTCTTTTTGTTTTTTTTTTTTTGATTTTTTGTTGGATGGTCTCCTGTTATTATCTGCTTGAGTGTATTTTTTTTCTTCATTTTTTGCGAATGCAATATTTGGTTTTGGCTTGTGGTTGCCCTGTTTTTTAAGTATGCTAACCCCTTCCCATAATTGTGTGTTTTAGCCTGATGGTCCTGTAAGTTCAAACACTTCATTACTATATTAAAATTAAGAAGAGAGACATACATATAAACAAAAAGGGTTATTTACCTCCTGACATCCCTTGACCACATTTTATGGTTTTGATGACTCTTTTTTATTTTTTTCATTTTAATTTTATTTTGTTTGAAGCATGTTCATGATTAAATCTGTATGCTGGCTTATTTGAGTGACTGCTCTCTGATTGCAGTTTCCTCAGTCCTAGTTCTTCCTCTTCTTCTTCTTTTTTTTTTTTTTCTTTTCTTTTTTCTTCCCTTTCCTTCCTTTCTTTTTGGTTTAGAGAAGCCCTTTCAATATTTCCTTTAACCTGGGTTTTGTGTTGCTGTATTCTTTAAGTTTTTGTTTGTTGGGAAAAATTTTTATTTCCCCTTCTATTTTAAATGATATTCTTGCTGGGTAGAGTATTCTAGGTTGCATATTTTTTCCTTTGACCACTTTAAATATCTCTTGCCATTCCCTCCTGGCCTGTAGTGTTTCTGTAGAGAAATCAGCTGATATTCTTATGGGGGTTCCCTTGTAGGTAACATTCTGTTTTTCTCTTGCTGCCTTTAGGATCCTCTCTTTATCACTAACTTTTGCCATTTTTATTATGATGTGTCTTGGTGTGGGTCTGTTTGGGTTCAATTTGTTTGGGGCCCTCTGTGCTTCTTGTATCTTGAATCCAGTATCCTTTAGATTTGGGAAGTTTCCAGTGATAATTTCTTCAAATATATTTTCCATTCCCTTATCTTTTTCTACTCCTTCTGAAATTCCTATTATGCGTAAATTGGCCCGCTTTATATTATCCCATAGGTCTCTTATATTGCTTTCCAGTTTTTTGATTCGGTTTTCTCTCTGTTGACCGGATTGGGTGATTTCCATTATTCTATCTTCCATATAACTGATTCGTTCTTCTGCATTATTCATTCTGGTTTTTACTGCCCCTAGTTCAGTTTGCATCTCTGCAAATGAATGTTCTAGTTTTTCTTGGCTCCTCCTTCTATTTTCTAGTTCCTTTTGAGGGTATCTGCATTACTGTTCATATCTTCTCTTAATTCCTTCAGTATTTTCACTATTTCTCTTTTGAACTCCAGGTCTGTCAGACTGCAGAGATCTGTTTCATTGTTGACTGTTTTAGGTGAGTTCTCCTTTTGGCTTGACTGGGGGTGGTTTCTCAGCTTCTTCATCTTGCTTGTTGTTTTCTTTCTCCTGAGGGAGTTGTACTCTCCGTTATCGGGCAGTGTTTGCCTTGTCACTGCTGTGGAATATTTCCTGAGGGCTGGCGTTGTTGGTCAATCTTTTTTGAGGCAGTGTGGCTTTTCTGGAGTGTTGATGGGGCTAACAGTGTTTCTTTGAAGCAAAGGAGGACTTCCTGAGGGCAGACAGGACTGGGAGGTCCACACCACGATGGTAGCAGATTTCACTTGGTCATGCAGAGCTTGCTCTGGTGTTTTTAGGCTGTGGGGTTCTTGCAGGGGGTTGGCGGTGTTGGGCAGCTGTTCCTCAGGAGTGCAGCACCCCCTGGGGGCTGGAGCAGCTATCTGGGTCACTGAGAACCTAAGAGGCTCTTCCCTAGGGCAGCCCAACTCAGAAGGACGGCCTGCGAATGTAGGCGGATCTTTTCACAGTCTGGCCAAGCTTGTTGCAGCTTTTCTGGGCTGCAGGGGGTCCTGCCTGGAGCTGGCAGTCCTATGCAGCTGATCCACTAGGGCACCCCCTGGGGGCTTGGGCTGGTAGCAGGGCTGCTGGAAATCCAAGAGGCTCCTCCCCGGGGCAGCCCATCTCAGAAAAACCGTCCAGGAATTAGGCAGATCTTTTCACGGCCTGGCTAAGCTTGTTCTAGCTTTTCTGGGCTGCAGGCCTTTTCTTGGGGGCTGGTGGTGTTTGGTGCTGCTCTGCGGAAGTGTAGCCCCTCCAAAGGGCAAGCAGGCCTGTGCAGGAACAGCCCCTACAGTGGTAGGCTTCAGGCAATTGTTGAGGCCAGCCCTCCTGGATGGCAGGCAGCCCCAGGTTCGCCGAGAGTGTAGGGGGTGGCGGGGGTTGGGGTTAGGGGATGCACTGGGAAGCACAGCTTTCAGCTAGCTAGCAGGCCTGTAAGCTTGCTGTGGCGTGGGGGGTATTCTATGGGGACTCACCCCTTCTTCTATCCCCTCCCCAGCACGGGTACAGACCAGGCTCTTCTCCCAGGTTTCCTCTGATGCAGCTTTCCACTTCCACGCCCCTGGAGTATTGCTCCCTTCCTCTGCGACAGCTTTTGTTTCTAGTCTCCCAGGTAGTCTCTGCCCTGTCAAATGGTTTCTAGACCTCCCAAGCAGTTTCCGCTCTGCCCCGCCCCCCCAGCCCGGGGACTAACCTCTGGAGCCTAGGTCTCTGTGCCCAGCCCCCACCCAGGCGTCCCCCGGCCCTTTCTCAGGGATTAACCTTCGGAGGTGAGGTCTCGGTGTCCAGCCCCCACCCAGGCGTACCCCAGCCCTTTCCCGGGGACTTACCTCTGGAGCCGAGGATTTGGTGCCCAGCCCCCACCCAGGCATCTCAGTTTTTGGTGACTGTGCCCGTAGTTCAGATGGTCCATTCGGTTCTTGATTGGCTTTTCCGTACTCCAACTTACTGCTACACTCTTCTCTGCATCTGGAGATTTCTCCGGTTCGTTTGATCTTTCCCCCATGTAGGTGACTTTCCAGGGTGTGGGATCCCTTTCTCCTCCACAGTTCCCCTTCGGGAGCGCCCGTCCCGCTGGGATTCACCTTCTCTCACTCTCCTCTTTTCTCCTGTTCTGCCCAGTAATGTCAGGAACTTCTTGCCGTTATTGGAGTTTAGGTTCTTCTGCCAGCGATTGGTTGCTATTCTGTGCGAGTCATTTATTCTGTAGATGTGCTTTTTTTGTTGTGTTTGTGGGAGAGGGCAAGCGTGTCCCCCTACTCCTCCGCCATCTTGTCCTCCGGGTGTGTGATTTTATTTCTGGTGTTTTGATCCTGTTCCATTGATCTATATGTCTGTTTTTTTATACTGGTACCATACTGTCTTGATGACTGTAGCTTTGTAGTAGGGTCTGAGGTCAGGGACTTAGCCCCTACACAGTAAACTTAAAAATTCTAGAGTCCTGGGTCTCATATTGCACATCTTGTGAACTTGGGCACATTTCTTAACAACTGCTTCAGTTTTCTCATCTGTAAAATGAGAATAATAGAATCTGTCTCACTCAGAGTTGCCATATAAAATCAATGCACTATAGTCATAAAGGCAGGTAGACTGTCTCTTCTACTTACAATCCCACTTGAGTCAGGAGATAGTACAACATTATAGATGTTATAATACTTTTTTTTCTTGGCTTGGACCACCCCACTACATATTGATGTTTCAAGGCCAGGGATCATATCTGAGCCACAATCTACACTTCAGCTGTCACAACGCTGGAACATTTAACCCACTCTCCCTAGCCAGGAATCCAACCTGCATCCTGGCACTGCAGAGAAACTGCCGATCCCATTGCACAATACTTCATTTTTAATGAAGTGATTTTCAAACTGGGGCCCATGTTCTCAAGTTAAAGAAGCACAGCCGTAAAGGATATGTATATATGGCAAATACGTAATACATTTAAAAAAGTGTATTAAGGGTCCTCATTGTAGAGAAAAGTGACATAAAATCCAGCACATAAATATGCTTTGAGCAACCATGAAATATACCACAGCCTTCAAGGAAGAGCCAGCCAGAAAAGAAAACCCTCCAATGGGAAAAATTCATATTTCTCTGGGAGTTAAAGAACATTTGGCTTTTAAGGTGGGTTACTTGATTATCCAAGTGCAACCATCAACATGTTGTAAGTTCTCTGATTATACAGATGCCCCAGGAGGACCTTGGGATTCTTCATTGGGTCCCTTGGCCCATTGGTGGTAGGTCCCAGGGGCCCACCCTAATAATTCCCTAGCATCATGGTTCTCAGCTAGAGCTGATATCTTAAATGTGTGCAATCTGCTCGGAAATGCCTGCCAGGTGTGACTCTGGTAGGATGGGTGGGGAGGAAGCAGCCTGAATTCACCCCATGACTTCTCCAAAGAGCACAGAGTTCAGACAGAAAGATAGATCCTCAGGTCTGTGTGAGCAGCCTGTGACATTCTTCTTCCTTCATTCAATTCATCAGAGACTGGATGAAAATAACAGATTTTCTGGGTTCTCTTTTTGCACAGCTTGAACCACAATGGAAATTTGCTTCACCCTTCTGGGATTTGGTCTTCTCCTTAATTTGAAGTCTAGAGAGTGATTTTATACAAATAAGTAAAATAATTATCTGCACCCTCTCCAGTGTGAATGAGTATGAGAACACAGTTTTTCTTAAATTCCTTAGGGATGAGCTAGAGCAAAAACACCCTTGCTGGTAGCTACAGTTAAGTCCTATGTACTGTAAATAGACTGGCATCTTGAATATTATTACAATTGATTGAAAATAATCAATTTAATATTATTGCATTTACTGTCTAAGAAGTATTATGGTACTAATAATGGAATAAAAGGTAAAAAAAATCACTCATCATTTCAAGATTTAAATTATCTTCAATTCCTTTTCTGTATGTGCAAAATATGTAATTTTTATTGTTGTAATCACAGATAGTTTTTTATTCTTCTTTATGATTTCATTATTTTCATAGGCTTCCCTCCACATGACCACATATTTTAAGTATATGTTATTTTCAAAGACTAATGATACTCCATGGGGTGGACTAACAAAATTTACTTACCTATTTCCTGATAGTTGGGCATTGGGGTTTTTTTCTGCTTGTAGTAATACAGTCTAAGCTATGTGGAATATATTTATGCACACAGCTTTACTGTTCTTATTAATAATTGCCTCAGTATAAATTCCCATAAATGAACCATAGGATCAAAATATTTTCTTTTTTTTTCTTTGAATCATAATGAATATTATTTTTATAGGCTATATAAAATCCCATCTACCATTTACTCTATTTTTGACATTGATAATTTTTTGGGGTTTTTTTAGGTTGTATTTATTTATTTATTTATTTTTTATTTTTATTTTATTTTTTATAATTTTTTTTATTTTCCCACTGTACAGCAAGGGGGTCAGGTTATCCTTACATGTATACATTGCAATTACATTTTTCCCCCACCCTTTCTTCTGTTGCAACATGAGTATCTAGACAAAGTTCTCAATGCTATTCAGCAGGATCTCCTTGTATTTTATTTTATTTTAGTTGATTTATGATGTTTTGTTAGTTTCTACTGTACAGAAAAATGACCCAGGTATACATTTATATATATTCACTTTTCACATTGACCTCCACTATGTTCCATCACAAGTGATTAGATATATATAGTTCTCTGTGCTATAAAGCAGGATATCATTGTTTATCCATTCCAAATTCAATAGTTTGCATCTACTAACCCCAAACTCCCAGTCCATCCCACTTCAACCCCCTCCCTTTTGGAAACCACAAGTCTTCTCCATGTCCAATTAACCTTCTATAGATATGTTCGTTTGTGCTGTGTATTAGATTTCAGATAGGTGATATCATATAGCATTTGTCTTATTCTTTATGCCTTACTTTACTTAGTATAAGAGTCTCTAGTTCCATCCATGTTGCTGCAAATGCCATTATTTTTTCTTTTTATGGCTGAGTGTATTCCACTCTATACATGTACCACATTTTCTTAGTCCATTCATCTATTGTTGGACACTTAGGTTGTTTCCATACCTTGGCTATTGTGACTAGTGCTTCAATGAACATTATGGTGCATGTATCTTTCTCAATGAAAGTTTCATCTGGATGTATTCATTCATGTTGGATTTCTGGGTCATATGGTAGTTCTATATTTAGTTTTCTGAGGTTTTCCATACTGTTTTCCAGAGTGGTTGTACCAATTTACATTCCCACCAATAGTGTAGGAGGTTTCCCTTTCCTCCACACCTTCTCCAGCCTTTGGTATTTGTAGACTTATTAATCATAGCCATACTGACTTGTGTGAAGTGGTACCTCATTATAGTTTTTATTTGCATTTCTCTGATAAATAGGGATGTTGAGCATTTTCTCATGTGCCTGTTGGCCATCAGTATGTCTTCTTTGGAGAAACATCTATTTAGGACAATTTATCAATTGTCTTGTTTGGGGGTTTTTGCTGTTGAGTTGTATGAGTTGTTTGTATATTTTGGAGATTAAGGCCTTGTCAGTTACATCATCTGAAACTATTTTCTCCCATTACATAAGTTGTCTTTTTTTTATGGTTTCCTTTGCTGTACAAAAGTTTTAAGTTAGATCAAGTCCCATTGGTTTATTTTAGGTTTTATTTCTATTGATGATTAACAAGAATCTACTCTATAGCACAGGAAAATATGCTCAATAGTTTTTAATAACCTATATGGGAAAAAATAGTGGATACATTATGTGTATGATTGATTCACTTTGCTGTACACCTGAAACTAATATCATAAGTCAACTATACCAAAATTAAATTTTAAAAATACATGGGTGTTTAAAAACAGAAGAAAGAAGCTGACTTTGTTAATTCCTCTTGAGCTGATCTATCCTATTAAGGACAAACCAAGGAATATAAAAGCAAATGAGAGCAAGACCATGGCTGGATAATATTTCATTGTATATAAAAAGCCACATTTTCTTTATCCATGCATCCATCAATGGACATTCAAGTTGTTTTCACATCATCTATTATAAAGAAGGCTACAATGAACATGAGAATGTGAGTGTTTCTTCAAATACTGGTTTCAGTTCCTTTGGATAAATACCCAGAAGTAGGATTCGGGGGAATGGGATTTAGGGGGAAGGAGAAATGGAAGGATGTTGGTCAAGGGGTACTAAGATTTTGTTATGCAAGTTCTAGAAATCTAATATATGTACAGTTGAAATTTGCCTTTTAAGGTAGACCCTGAGTATTGTAATAAAAAAAGTGTTAACTACATGAGGTGATGAATAATGGTGGTTAATTAGCTTAACTGTGGGGATTATTTCACCATGAGTACATGTATCAAATCAAGTGTGTACCTCAAAGATATACAATATTTTGTAAATGATTATGGCTGGACATGAGCTCATTTTTATTATCAACCCAATGAGACTCTGGAAAGCACCACAACAGCCCCCTCCCCAGGTAGCTTGGACTTTTAATATACAGAGAACTGGATCATATGACCTGTGGCATATTGCATCATGATTCCTACTGGGCTGGAACAGCTCAAGGAAATAGATACAGTACAAGAACATTCTTGGTGACACTTAATAAGCATTGTTATAAAACAAGCACAGTCACATTTGAGAGCAGAAAAACCACAATCAATCAGATACAAAGCAGCAAACAGGGATTTTCTTGACTTTATCAGCAAACCAGCCTTACATGTGTCATGTATATGTAGACTCTTTAATGGGACTGAATGTGATACACACAATCCTTGAGCAGAGATTATGCAAGAAGTCCTGTTATTCACTGACATGATGAGATAATATCACAGTGATGGAGACATGAATCTGAAGATCCTTGGATCTAAGGTTCCTTGGATCTAAAGTTAGGTTATGATTATGGAGACTGGGGATTGCTACTCCTGAGCATAGAAGAGCCATGGGGCAGGGGGTGGGGAAGAGAAAGAATATGAGGGAAAAGAGAAAGCAGACCAAAGAAAAACAGGTTTCATAGTCTTGGCTATGATGTTG
This sequence comes from Sus scrofa, assembly GCF_054392235.1. Classification (NCBI taxonomy): domain Eukaryota; kingdom Metazoa; phylum Chordata; class Mammalia; order Artiodactyla; family Suidae; genus Sus; species Sus scrofa. The sequence continues at coordinate 61,700,673 of NC_139384.1, read as the reverse complement.
CCAATAACACCTCAAATATAAATGGAAATGTGACAAACATGGGGCTGAAAAAAAAGCCACATATTTTTAAAAAATAAACTCATATTATTCTACTTCCTACTCAAAACCCATAATGACACAAATGTACAGATGGAATAGTTCCTGGTGGTACTTTTTCTGATAGAATAGTAGAGCAGTGCTTAGTTAACCACAGAAGGTAACCTGGCCAGCTTTATGCTTGGTTAGGAAAAGAGGTTCTTTCTCCCTGGCCTTCAGCTTGCACAGTTTTTAAGACTAGTTGGGTACTTGGAACCTTCAAGGAAGGTAAGGGTCTTTATGCATGAATATTAGAAGAAAAACAAGATCAATGATAGTTGCCATTAGATCATAGAGGATTAAAAAGAGATTGTTACATAAGCACCTTCCAGCTCTAGGAGTCAAAAGTCCAACATTGCACTGGGACAAGGTCAGTGGTCAATAAATACAAGTTGAATGAGTAAAAGCAAGAATGAATGAATAAAAACACTGCAGCAACAAAATAGGTTTACATTTGGTTAAAATAAGAATAAACTTAGAGGATGTGGGAACAATTAACAACCCCAGAGTTGTTGCTCTTGAACAAGATGCTTTCCTTTTGGAGTCTCAATTTCAGCTTCTGAAAAATAAGAGTATTCACCTCACTTCATTGTTGTGTTGATTGACATTATACATTCTGAGAGCATGACAATATTATCATTGTGACCTTCATGTTCAGCTGGTAGCAACAAACATTTATCTGATCCATAGTCACCTAAGGAAGTAATCAAGTAATAAGATATTGGAGGTAGAAGATACTTTATAATTTTTATATTATTCAGAGATATGGAATCATTTATTGTTCAGAAAACAATGAGACGTTTGATTGATTCTTTCAAAAAGTAGGCTAAAAGCCATTGTTTTCACTGAAATAACTGGTTGACTCATTCCAAGTTGTCAGTTTAAGAGACTTGTGTAGACATAACCACCAAACATGTTAACATGACCTAAATTCTCACATATCCATCTAGGGATGGATGATTACACATACAACATGCTGGCTGCATGGTAAACACAAAAGGTCATAGGTTTCACCAAGACCCAAACCTGGGTTCACACTCCAAATCTACCACCTGCTGGGCAGATGACCTTGACTATTAAGCTAATCCTCTGAATTTCTATTTCTTCATGTGTAAAATAACAATATATTTACTAATTTATAATATTATGTGAGGATAAAATAAAACAATATGTTGTGTCTAATACAACATGATAGATAAAAATAATTTGCTTTCAATTCTGATTGCTTTCACAGCCGAGGAATAAAAATCCATTTTAACAACAGAACCAAAAAAATAGCTATAGTTGAAAAGTGACTTCAATAGATATTTTGAAGTAAGGTAGGATAGGGGAGAAAGAGGGAGGGGAATGAGAAAAGAGGGAAAGAAGGAAGAAAGGGAGGGAGGAAAGAAGGGAAGTAGGAAAGAATGGAAAGTGCTTATCCACATCTCTAATTGCTGACTAGGGAACAGTTTCCCTCAGACACAGAGTTGATTCTATGTTGATCTAGGCAACAATTCCCAAGCCTACCCCACAAGCAGTCTGTATATACAAGAGTTTGAAACAATAGTGTGGGGGGGAGGGGGGCTCTGGAGCCCCTTAGGATACTGCATTACGGCTAAGGAAGTATTTGTGTGTTTTTTTTCAGAGGAGCCCACAGTCATCCAGAAACCCTTAACTTTATCTCAGACCTTGACACTTGCACTGATTTAGAATTCTTTTCAGTATAGATTGTATCTTTTTTCTGAAGCCACTTAACTGCTCCTAGGAAATAGGAGCAAGCAAGCAGAGAATAACAGCTCTCAATTTTGAAAACTCATCCTATTCAACTGCAGAGCCTCAGGTATCTGCACAGGTAAGGAACTTGCTCCCCTATTTGTAAAAAATCCCAAAGGATGAAGAGCCACAATCTTCCTTAATCAGCTATTTCAGAAACAAAGAAAAACCTTCTCTGCCAGACATCCTTCTTACAGTCCATCTCGTTCTACATCCATTAATCAAGGGGACTTTGTTAAAATGCTGGTGGAGGAGAATTAAGAAGTGCGATTAGTCACCCTCTACCTCTTTTCTCTTGTCAGTATATAAGCAGTTTGTTTCCATCGAGGTTTTTGTTTAAGGAGAGTCTATAAATTACTTGGCTCAAGGTTAAAATATGTCCACCAACCAGCATTTCTGTAAGTCATTACTTGAATTTAGACTGAAATTTGGTGACCAGTCACTCACCACTTTTGGAGCTGTGGGATCTCAGCAAGCAGTGAGGATGTTGTCAAAACAAAATGATAAGGTATAACAAGTAGTGGTTTCAGATCAGACTGAGTTTGAACCCACTACTCTGGTGTCTGCCATTTCTGAAACTGCATTCTACTCTGTAAAACACAGATAATAATGCCTTGCAGAATGTGCATTTAGCACTCTGAGCACAGTCCTGGGACACAGTAAGCTGGTAGGTGGAAATATTAGAGCTGTGTATATCCAGAAACTATGGGGCTAAGAAACCCCAAAACCATGTTAAGCTTTGGAACAAAGAGACACTTATCTCTGCCCTCACCACCCCTTCCCCTGACCTATTTCAACTGGTGAAAAAACTTCTCATAGGTCAGTCATGTATTATCTTCCTGACAGTTCAGATTTTGGCCACAACTGTAGAACATCAAACAAGTCAGCAGAACTGTGAAAATTTTGACCACAAATCAGGCCAGTAGCAAGAGCCTGTATAGTGGCAGCTTTTTCCTCATACAGTCTGAGCTACATCTATGAAAGCCCAATTCCATCCCTGTGTTAAAAAGTAAAAACACCTGCCAGTGTTTTTGTATATATCTCACAACCCCAAATAATTCATCAATGGAACTGGCAGTTTGTGCCAAGCTTCCCATTGCCTCAGAAATACCTGACTATGCCTATTTGGATCTTATGACCCAGCCTGAAGCTGTTTTGATGCTCTAAATAGGTATGAATTTTAATTACTTCAAAAGGATCCTTTAGTCAGCTAGATGAACTTTGGTCTATACCTCACGTCTATCATGAGTGGTGGTTTTGTTCATTCATATAACAGCTAGATAGCCTCATTCAGCTGCACAATAGGCACATCTCAGCAGATTTCACCATGGAGCAGGGAATTGGTAATACCTTCAGAGAATACAAGTTTGTGCCAATATCACCCAGGCAATCAACGTTGTCAAGAGCAAGTCTTCCCAATCTTGGCACTGTGGACATTTTGTGCTGGTTAATTCTCTGTTGTGGAGGCTCTCCTGTGCACTCCTGTGTTTATCAGCACCACTGGCCTCTTCCCACTGTATACCATTAGCACTCCACCTTCTAGTCGTGACAACCAAAAATGTCTTCAGACATTGAGAAATTTCCCTGGACTAGAACAGTGGTTCTCAAACTTTAGCATTATCAGAATAACTGGAGGGCTTGTTAAAACAGACTTCTGAACTTCTGATTTGATCTGATGTGGTGCCTAAGAATTTGCATTTTGAACAAGTGGCTCATGCCACTGATCCAGACACCACGTTTTGGTGTAAGGAGACCTGGGTTCCAGGAGTTGGCATAACTGGCATGTTTGTGAAATCCCTAATTCAATAGTTCCAGATTTTCTGGACATTAGAACCACTTGGAAATCTTTTAAACCTTTCAACCATCCAGCCATACTCCATACCAATTAAGTCACTATTTGTGGATATAAGGCAGAGGCATCAGTATTTTGAAGCTCCTCAAAATAATTCTGATGTCCTGACAGATTTGGGAATCATGGTCCTAAATGCCATTATCTTATTTGTAATTTGGGGCTAAGCAGTTTATATCTTCCCAGCATGTATGTCCTGTAAGTATCAAGAGCCTACATGGAATTGTGCAGTTATTTTATCTGTGGATGAAAAAAATGGGGCGAATTCAGTTACAAAGGCCTTTCAAGCATTCTGAAACTGAAAGTAGCAGGAACAGGCAGCCACTTATACACTAATCACAGAAAGATGGATAGGGTATGTTGTGAAAATATGGATCACTGAAGGGGAAAACAGGAAGCCATTAGGAACACCATGTTGAAAGGACATGGATTTCAGGCTTCAGCTTTCAGGCCTTCCATGTGAACTCCCCAAGGGAACTGCTCTGGTTTCTGAACCTAAGCCTGGAGCCCAGGAAGGAAAAAATTCAACAAGAAACCGAAATTCCTGATGGAGACTGCAGATTGGCACAGTGTGGGGTGAGTAGGGGATGAAATGGGGAGTGGGGAGAAGGAGAAGTAATTTAAAATTCTTACCTTCATTTATGCAGCCCCATAATTGACAATGGGCAATTCTACAACTTTTCTTCTGTCAAACTTTGCAGCATTTAAAACCACTGATTTTTTTTTCATACCCCTCCCCTCCCAAAATGAGATATCTTAAATTGTAAAAACCAAGGCTGTGTCTTACCAAAAAAAAAAAGGAATAAAGAAAGAATGAAGGAAAAAAAATAAAAGGAAAGAAAAATCAGTCAAACTTAAGGGGAATAAAAAAAAAAAAAACATTATCAGTACAGAGAAATCACAAGGGAGAAAACGAAGTCTTAGGCTAGATATAGTCAATGACCCAAAATGGTCATTTGCATCAAGAATTCCTTTTTTGTTGTTGTTGTTCATTGTAGTAATTCTTTAATGCCTTCCAGGTGCCAGTTCAGATCTAGGCAAGGTGGAAGATGCAGCAATAGAAAAGCATTTCTCTCCCTTCTGGGAACAGTCTGAAAGGAAAAGAATCACCCTAAATAATCAGTCTGAGATACACAAACACACTCACTGCATACACTGCAATGAAGATGTATGTGTGTATAAATACCAAGAAACTGCCATGTGAATTAAAATCAGCAGTGTCAGGACAACCAAAGAAGCATTTCTGGATGCAGGTGCTCAGGCAGAGCCCCACAGAGTGGATGTTGAATTCAAATGGCTATGCCAGAGGATGGTCATAGAGGTAATAGTATTTTTGTGAATAAGTATGTGTTTCTTTCATCTACTCACCACACACCTCCCACAAACGCTGACCAGGAGCCATAGTGAACCACATCCTATGGAGAAATGTAAAAGAAGGAAAGGACAGAGTCCCTCATCACAGGTAATTCACAATCTAGATGGGAGATCCAGAGTGGAGTGGAGGACCCGACCCCATCACAACACACAGATCTCCCTCCAAGGTTTTTGAGAACAAAATTTGTGGAAGGGAAATCTTCAAGTGAAAGGGTCTGAGAGCTCTTTGTGGGTAAGTACAAGTGATGATTGTATGATTATTTTACAAAATATCCTTAAGTGAGGAAAGGAAGAGTTCTAGCATTTATTGAATATGTATTATACAAAAGGCACATCCTCAATATTTTTCTTATTCAACATTCCCAATAACCTTTAGAAAGGAGCTTCTCTTATAAAGAGAGAAGCAGAGGCTGAAGGTTATAAAAGTTGTAATAGTCATGATATTAATAGCAGCTGACACTTAAATGGCACATTTGTTCTCCCTGACTCTACTTAAAAGAGCACTCTACATGTATTTAAAAATGTTCTCAATAGTCCCAGCAATTTTTGAAATGAGGAGCCTGAGGCTCAGTAGCCTGTCCATGTCATAGGACTGGGAAATGGTAGAGCAGAAGCTTGAACTCCAGCAGCCTGAGATGAGAGACTAATTCCTTAAGGACAATGGTTTAAACTGAGTATAAACCTGTGAGAGACATTCTGACATGCCTGGTTAAACTCATAACAGATTCTAGGCATGTGAGCTCTTTTTCTTTTTCATTTGCCATAGAAGAAGGGGAGAGAAAGAAAGGTAAATGATGGTGGAGTCCTAGTACTAAGGTTCTCAACTGGGTGCAATTTTGCCCTGTAGAGGACATTTGACAAAGTCTTCAGGTACTTTTATTTATCACAACTGAAATAGAATGCTTCTGGCCTTTAATTGAAGAATCCAAGCTGCTTCTAAATGTCCTCCAATGCACAGGACAACCCCTCACAGCAGTGATCCATCCTAAAATGTCAATTATGCCAAGGTTGAGATAGCCCACTCAGTTAGGATAATTTTGGATTTGGCCTACAAAATCAAAAAATGTTGACCAAAGCTCACTCTGCTCATGGGGGAAAATGGGAATGATGGAATAAGTTTCTTAGAGTTGTAAAATCTACCGGTTCTAAGCCATTGGATACACCAGACAATACAATCTGTGCCTACAAGATGCCAAAACAAGGACAACATGGGGGAAATCTCTTTGGAGGAATATTTAAAATATACTTGGGATCTTGTTTTTTTTTATTAGAGTGCAATTGATTTACAATGTTATGCTGATTTTTACTGGGTAGTAAAGTGACCCAGTTACATGTATATACATATACATATATGTACATACATTCCCTTTCTTATATTATCTTTCATCATGGTCTACACCAAGAGATTGGATATAGCTCTCTGTGTTGTATAGTAGTACCTGATTGCATATCCATTCTAAATGTAATAGTTTGCATCTACTAACCCCAAACTCCCAGTCAATCCCACTCCCTTCCCTCTCCCCCTTGACAACCACAAGTCTATCTTCTATGTCTGTGAGTCTGTTGCTGTTTTTTAGATAGGTCATTTGTGCCATACTTTAGATACCACATGTAAATTATCATATAGTATTTGTCCTTCTCTTTCTGACTTTCTTCACTTGGTATAAGAATCTCTAGCTGCATCCATGTTGCTGCCAATGCCATTTATTTTGTTCTTTTTATTGCTGAGTAGTATTCCACTGCATATATGCACCACATATTCTTGATTCATTCAATGTCTGTCGATGGACATTTATGTTGTTTCTGTGTCTTGGCTATGTGAATAATATTGCTATGAACATAGGGGCACATGTGTTTTTTGATTTAGTTTTGTTCAGATTATATGCCCAGGAGTTTTCTGAGGAACCTCCATACACCTTTCTACAGTGTTTGTACCCATTTAAATTCCCACCAACAGTGTAGGTAGGAGGGTTCCTTTTCCCTGCACCCTCTCCAGCACTTATTTGTAAATTTATTAATGATTTATTGTGATCGGTGTCAGGTGGTACCTTGTTTTAGTTTTGATTCACATTTTTATAGTAATTAGTGACACTGAGAATTTTTTCACGTGCCTACTTGCTATCCATATGTCTTCTTTGGAGAAATGTCTACTTAGATGTGCTGCCCATTTTTCTATTATGTTGTTTTGTTGTTGTTGTTGTTGAGTTATTTTTGTTCAGAGTATGGTGAGGTGAATAGACCAAGAGATGAATGCCATTGAAAAGATAGTTTGTTACTCACAGTTCCCAAGAGGAGGGGGCATACAACACCACATGAAGCCACATGGGAAAGAACTAGGGTAGGTGAGGAGGCAGAAGGAATGAGGGAAAAACATAGGTAAATGCCTGTGTTTTTTGTGGGAAGAATTGGATGAGGCATGGTAATCAGCTGAGGAGGTTTAGGATTAGCTAGCTTGAATAATTTCATTGGGCTCTGGGATATAGGGGTGGTCTTCATCTGAGACCTGGCCCTGTGGTGATTTAGGGCAGGGGGAAAATGTTGCAGACTGCAGGAGCCTGATAAATGGAGGCAGATGGTTGATTTTCACCTAAAAGTCTTTCTCCCAGACAAGTTGTTTAATATCTCTATGAATTGGCTAACTCTAAGAAGGGCAGTTCCTCCCTGGTCTCCAAGAGCTCAAGAAAAAAGCATCTTAAAATGTAGAAAATAGAGGCAGTATGTCATATCTTCACTAAAGCCCATCTTGGATATTTGGGTCTAACAGTGTTAATTTCTTGTGCTCAGTTTCAGTGAAAGGCTTTGGGAGTGACCCCCACTACACTCTGAGCATATCTGATTCAGCTTTAAGGGACCTGTGCAAGCAGCCTAGATAAGAAAGTCCCCGTGGCATTGTGGGAAGAGCCAGGACAAGCACTAAGGAGAAGATTTTTCTGGCACAGTTCCTTGTGATATTCTGTGGGACCCAAAGCAAGACTTAGCGACTAAATTTCTTTACACCTTCAGCCTTTAGATTGTGGGCAGTAGAGTATCAACTCAGACCACACATAAGAGTAGCCTGAAAGGTTTGAGAAGCACAGGTATTCAGAGCCCACCCCCAAGGATTAGATTTAGGGAAACAGAAAATACAGATTGTCCATAGATGCTGTGAAGGGCATACAGAATAAGGCCATATTCTGTCACATCTCTGACCTGCTGTGCCTCTGAAACACTTTTCTTCCCTCCAACTCTGTGCCAGTGACCCAGTGGTGTCCACCAACTCCAATATTCTCCCATATTCTCATTAAAGAACACTGAGCAGTTCAATTTATTTCTCTTCAGTCTCTCCAATTAAGTCATTTGCAATCAAACACAAGCACAGAGATACAAGCCGGAATTCAAGGCATTTCCTAGGGTTTGGGACCCTGGAACTAATGAACTAGGAGGCCTCAGAGGCTTGGGGAATTTTTCTGGTGGGTAGCTCTTCACTGTCTCTCTTACAGCAGAATGAGTAGTCTGAATTTGTCTCTAATCCACACCTTTTAAAACTGCCTTAGGGTGATTTCTTTCCAATCATAGCTTAACCTGACATTTATTTAAATTGACTTTACCTGAACAAATGTAAATTTAAGAATGGAAAACTTTAGGGCACCAGATCCTTCCAAGGGAAACTATTGAGACTGGATTATCTACCCCTACACTGCAATCTACAAATTTATACTTACAATGAAGCCCAGTAACTACCAAAAAGTTTAAAAAAGATCTTCTTACTCAGATAATAAGACTTAGCCATAGTGAAACCATTTGAATGTGGCAGCATTTATGAAAATAACGACAACAACAATGTAAGAGCAATTGCTGCATCTAAGCACAGTGTGTCCAGGGCTCCTGAGGGACAAGGTGACAAGGGAAATACATCAATACACAACTCTGCTAGTTGATAAAACACAACTTGTCAGCCAATGTCACAGGCTCTCACCCTTTCTAAGAGAAATGCATCACGTGAATTCTCAAGTAAATAAGAATTTTGGATCACATAACTTACATGTGTATGTATCTGGTCCTCAGATTAAGCATGAGAGTAAATGCTTCATTTTTTATTTATTTATTTAGAAAATTAAATGTTTATTTATTGGAAATATTGACAAGTATGCATATTTTACAAAACATGAGGTGTTCTAATATGCTGTGGTTCCTTTTCTAGCTTTTCGAGATGGAAACTTTGATAACTGGTTTCCACTCTTTCCTCTTTTGTAATATTTGCATTTTGAGTTTTAAATTCCATCCCCGAGCACTGCTTTGGCTGTGTGCCAAAAGTAGTTTACAGTTTTTCATTGTGAGATAATGTTGAATACACGAAAGTTTGCAAGAATATTAGAAAGAACCCCCACGTCCCCTTAGTCAGACTGCCAGTTACTTTCTGCTGTATTCATCACCACCGTCTCTCTGACTCAGAGTGGTTGCCTCTGAGCCCTTTGTTTACTTTCCTCCCCACAGTGAAGTTCAGCTGGAGGCAGGCAGAGGGCACTGGAACCACTCCTCCACCACTGGCTTTATCCTCACCAGCCTTTTTAATGAGAGCCGGATGCACCTATTCCTCTTCAGCATGGTTGTGGTCATCTACACACTCGCCATGGCTGGCAATGCCAGCATGGTCCTCCTGATCTGGGCAGATGCCCGGCTCCACACACCCATGTACTTCCTCCTGAGCCAGCTGTCCCTCTTAGACATCTTCTTCACTTCAGTCACTGTCCCCAAGATGGTAGCAGGCTTCCTCTTTGGATGGATAAGCATCTCGTTTGGGGGCTGTGGAGCGCAAATGTTTTTCTTCATGTTCCTGGGTGCTGCAGAGTGCATCCTGCTGGCCCTAATGGCCTATGACCGCTATGTAGCCATCTGCAATCCTCTCCGCTATCCAGTGCTCATGAGCCGCCAGACCTGCCTTCTCCTGGTGGCTGCCTCCTGGCTAGGGGGGTCTCTCAATGCTTCCATTCAGACAGCGCTAACCCTGCAGTTCCCCTACTGTGGCTCACGGAAGATTGCACACTTCTTCTGTGAGGTGCCTTCACTGCTGCGGCTGGCCTGTGCTGACACTGCCACCTATGAGCAGGTGCTCTTTGTAACAGGCGTGGTGGTCCTCCTGGTGCCCATTGCATTCATCACCACCTCCTATGCCCTCATACTGGGAGCTGTGCTCCGGATGCACTCTGTGGAGGGGCGTCAGAAGGCCCTGGCCACCTGCTCCTCCCACTTGGCAGTCGTCAACCTCTTCTATGGTCCCCTCGTCTACACCTACATGTTGCCTGCATCCTACCACTCTCCCCGTCAGGATGATGTAGTATCTGTCTTCTATACAGTCCTCACACCCATGCTAAACCCTGTCATCTACAGCCTCAGGAACAAGGAAGTGACGGGAGCAATGAAGAAGGTCATAGGGAAGTGTGGGGTGGCTAGGACTGCTTAAGACCTAGGAGAAACCACACCCCCACCTCTAAGATGTGCCTGGGGCTTGAGGAGACCATTCTACAATTTCCCTCTGGCATGAGAAGAGTCCCAAGCCCACATATGCAAGAAAGAGAAAGGGGAACCCTCTCATTCCCTTTCAGATCCCACACTTCTCTTCAGAGATATGTCCAGATCATTGTACCCTCCCTATTTTCCTTCTCCACCTCAGCAAACTCCAGTCTGACTTCTCCATCCATCCCTTGTCCAAATCAACAATCACTCATCATCTCCAAGTCACTAAATGTCCAGGGGCTTCCCTTTTCTCCAGAGGGATCACAGATCTCTTTATCCCTGGCTATTTTCATAAACTTATATGTCTTACCCTCCTCCAGCTACAATAACCCCCTTACTGTTGCTCAAAATTACTAATCAAAATTCTACCTTGGGGATCATGCGTTGCAGAATCCTTGATGCTTAAGCGCTTCCCCCTACACTTTTCTGTGGCTTTTTCTTTCACTTCATTTAGAATCTCTTCAAATGTGACCATATTAGATATGTCTACACTGGTCATGCTACCCAAAATGGGATTACCATTCCATCCCACCATATTTGTCTAACCTCATTTGTGTATCCAGTGCTTCTCTTTCCTTTTAGAATGTGCAGTTCAAGAGAATAGAGGCTTTGATTTTAATGCTGATTCCTAGAAGAGTATCTGGAGCACAGATCCCATCAATAAATACTTGTTGAATGAATGGATAAATCCAAAGAACATTTTCTTTTTTTCTCTTTTTCTTTTTTAGCCATGCCTGCAGCATGCAGAAGTTCCCCAGCCAGAGATCAAACTTGTACCATAGCAGCCACCCAAGCCACAGGAGCTAAAACATTGGATCCTTACACCTCTTTGCCACCAGGGAACTCCCAAAGAGCATTTTCTTTTTCTTTCTTTCTTTCTTGCTTGCTTGCTTTCTCTTTCTTTCTTTCTCTTTTTTTTTCTTTCTTCCTTCCTTTTTCTTTCTTTATTGCTTGCTTTCTTGCTTTCTTTCTCTCTCTCTCTTTCTTTCTTCTTTTCTTTCTTCCTTTTTCTTTCTTTCTTTCTTCTTTTCTTTCTTTCTTTTCTTTCTTATTTTCTTTCTTTCTTTCTTCCTTCCTTCCTTTCTTTCTGTTTTTCTTTCTTTCTTCTTTTCATTCTTTCATTCTTTCATTCTTTCTTTCGTCTTTTAGGGCCACACCTTTGGTGTGTCGCAGTTCCCTGGCTGGGGTTCTAATCAGACCTTCCGCTGCCAGCCCACACCATAGCCACAGCAATGCTAGATCTGAGCTGTGTCTGTGACCTACACTACAGCTCATAGCAATGCCATATCCTTAACCCACTGAGTGAGGCCAGGGATTGAACCCACATCCTCATGGATACTAGTTGGGTTTGTTACTGCTGATCCTCAATGATAACTTCTCAAAGAACATTTTCTTACCTTATCCCAGCAGTGCTGACACTGTTGCTAGTTCCTCCTTGAAAACTCCTCTTCTCTATCAGTGACACCACATTTCTGATTTTCCTCCTACTTCTTTTCCGATCCTTCCCATTAAGTGAGGAGTGCTTCAAAACTTGATGCCTTGTAATAACATATAATGAAAAAGAATCTGAAGAAGAACCTGAAAACATGGTAATGGGAAGATTTTAAAACTGAGTCATCAGGGGCTATTTGCTAAGTGATACGGGGAAGGCTAGCACTAACAGATGAGAAATGCCAAAATAAAGTGTTTAGTGTTCTGTCAATTTCCTACTGTACAGCAGGGTGACCCAGTTACACATACAAGTATACACTCTTTTTTCTCACATTATCATGCTTCATCATAAGTGACTAGACAGAGTTCCCAGTGCTATACAGCAGGATATAATTACTTATCCATTCCAAAGTCAACAGTCTGAATCTATTAACCACAAGTTCCCAATCCATTCCACTCCCTCCCCTTCTCCCTTGGCAACCAGAATTCTATTCTCCAAGTCCATGATTTTCTTTTCAGTGGAAAGGTTCATTTGTACCATATGTTAGACTCCAGATATAAGTGATATCATATGGTATTGTATTTTTCTTACTTACTTCACTCAGTATGAGAGTCCCTATTTCCATCCATGTTGCTGTAAATTTTTTTCTTTGCTATGGCTGAGTAGTATTCCGTTGTGTATATATACTACAGGGAAAGTTTTGTCTGGATATATGCCCAAGAGTGGGATTTATGGGTCATATGGTAGTTCTATGTATATTTTTCCAAGGTACTTCCATACTGTTTTCCATAATGGTTGTACCAACTTACATTCACACCAACAGTGCAGGAGGGTTCCCTTTTCTCCACACTCTCTCCAACATTTGCTATTTGTGAACTTATTAATGATGACCATTCTGACTGGTTTGAGGTGGTATCTCATGGTAGCTCTAATGAGCATTTCTCTAATAATCATTGATGTTGGGCATTTTTTCATGTGATTGTTGGCCATCTGTATATCTTCTTTTGGAGAAATGTCTATTTAGGTCTTTTCTACATTTTTCTATTGGGTTGTTGTCTTTTTTGCTGTTGAGTTAAATAAGTTGCTTGTATATTATAGAGATGAAGTCCTTGCCAGTTGCATCATTTGAAATTATTTTCTCCCATTCTGTAAGTTGTCTTTTTGTTTTCTTTTTGGTTTTGTTTGCTGTCCAAAAGTTGTCAGTTTGATTAGGTCCCACTGGTTTATTTTTGCTCTTATTTCTGTTGCTTTGGGAGACTGACCCGAGAAAATATTCATGAGGTTGATGTCAGAGAATGTTTTGCCTATGTTCTCTTCCAGGAGTTTGATGGTGTCTTCTCTTATATTTAAGTCTTTAAGCCATTTTGAATTTATTATTGTGCATGGTGTGAGGGTGTGTTCCAGTTTCATTGATTTACATGCAGCTGTCCAGGTTTCCCAGCAATACTTGCTGAATAGATTTCCTTTTTCCTATTTTATATTCTTGCCTCCTTGTCAAAGATCAATTGACCATAGGTGTCTGGGTTTATTTCTGCATTCTCTATTCTGTTCCATTGAAAAGAAAGAAAAGGAAGAAAGAAAAGAGGAAAGAGAGAGAGAAAGAAAGAAAGAAAGAAAGAAAGAAAGAAAGAAAGAAAGAAAGAAAGAAAGAAAGAAAGAAAGAGAGGAAGGAAGGAAGGAAGGAAGGAAGGAAGGAAGGAAGGAAGGAAGGAAGGAAGAAAGAGGAAATGCTCTTTTGGAGTTCCCTGGTGGCAAAGTGGTTTAAGGATCCAATGTTTTAGCTCCCATGGCTTGGGTAGCTGCTGTGGCACAAGTTTGATCTCTGGCTGGGGAACTTCTGCATGCTGCAGGCATGGCTAAAAAAGAAAAAGAGAAAAAAAGAAAATGTTCTTTGGATTTATCCATTCATTCAACAAGTATTTATTGATGGGATCTGTGCTCCAGATACTCTTCTAGGAATCAGCATTAAAATCAAAGCCTCTATTCTCTTGAACTGCACATTCTAAAAGTAAAGAGGGAGTTCCCGTCGTGGCGCAGTGGTTAACGAATCCGACTAGGAACCATGAGGTTGCGGGTTCGGTCCCTGCCCTTGCTCAGTGGGTTAACGATCCGGTGTGGCCGTGAGCTGTGGTGTAGGTTGCAGACGCGGCTCGGATCCCGCATTGCTATGGCTCTGGCGTAGGCTGGTGGCTACAGCTCCAATTCGACCCCTAGCTTGGGAACCTCCATATGCCACAGGAGCGGCCCAAGAAATAGCAAAAAGACAAAAAAAAAGAAAAGAAAAGAAACAAACTAAAAGGAAAGAGAAGCACTGGATACACAAATGTGGTTAGACAAATATGGTGGGATGGAATGGGAATCCCATTTTGGGTAGCATGACCAGTATAGACATGTCTAATATGGACAAGTTGAAATGGAGCTGTTGCTGCCAGCCTACACTACAGCCACAGCACGCCAGATCTGAGCCACATCTGCAACCTACACCACAGCTCATGGCAACAGTGGATCTTTAACCCACTGAAAGAGGCCAGGGATCAAACCCACAATCTCATGGTTCCTTGCTGGATTTGTTTCCACTGTGCCATGATGGGAACTCCTATAGTTTTCTTTTTTGGTGGTATCTTTGTCTGGCTTTGGAATTAGGGTGATGGTAGTATCATAGAATGCCTTTAGGAGTGTTCCTTCTTCTTCAACATTTTGGAAAAGTTTAAGGAGGATGGGTATAAATTCCACTTTTTATGTTTGGTAGAATTCGCCTGTGAAGCCATCTGGTCCTGGACTTTTGTTTGTAAGCAGTGTTTTTATGACATATTCAATTTCATTTCCAGTGATTGGACTGTTCAGTTGTACTATTTCTTCTTGATTCAGTTTTGGCAGGCTGTAAGTCTCTATAAAGTTGTCCATTTCTTCTAGGTTGTCAAATTTGTTGGCATACAATTGTTCATGTTATTCTTTCATGGTTTTTTGTATTTCTGTAGTATCCATTGTGACTTCTCCTTTTTCATTTCTTATTTTGTTTATTTGGTTTTTTTCTCTCCTATTGTTGGTGAGTCTGGCCAGAGGTTTGTCAATATTGTTTACCTTTTCAAAGCACCTCTTGGTTTTATTGATTTTTCCATCATTTTTTGAATCTTTATTTTATTGATTATCTCTCTGATGTTTATGATTTCTTCTCATTTGTTCTTCTTTTTCTAATTCATTTAGATGGTGGGTGAAGTTGTCAATTTGAGATTTGTCTTCTTTTTTTGAGGAAAGCCTGTATTTCTACAAATTTCTCTATGAGCACTGCTTTTGCAGACTCCCATAGATTTTAAGTGGTCATGTCTTCATTATCATTTATCTCAATGTATTTTTTAATTTCCTTCTTGATTTCCTCATTGACTTATTGTTTTTTTAGTATTTTCTTTAAAACCAAGTTTTCTACATGTGCCTAATACTGCAAGGCCTGCCCAGGGCAGAACTTCTGTCTATTTTTTAACTGATGCATTCAGACTCTTTAGATCATCCCTTGAACACAGTAGGTACTCAGTAGTTATTGAATTAAGTTGTGTTTCTGGACTGTTTTTTATTATCTTTTTAAAAACCTAAATTAGAGCTAATTGTGAATTATGAAATCCAAGATAACATATTTTTTAGAAATATACAGATTAAAAGCACTTTGCTGGATGTGGAAAATAGTTTAGTGTTTCCTCAAAAAGGAAAGTATAGAATTAACTTATAACTCAGCAATCCTTTGATACAAAGAACTGAAAATGTGATTTAAGCAAAAACTTGTACATGAGTGTTCAAGGCAGTATTATTCACAATAGCTAAAGGAAGCAATCCAAGTGGCCATCAATTCATGAATGGATAAATAAAATGTGGTATATTTATATTATGGAATAGTATTCAGTCAGAAAAAAAAGAATACCAAAAAAATTTAGGAGTTCCTGTCATGGCTCAGTGGAAATGAAGCTGATTAGCATCCATGAGGACACAGGTTCAATTCCTGGTCTCTCTCAGGGGGTTAAGGATCCAGCATTGTGGTGAGCTGTGGTGTAGGTCGCAGACATGGCTCAGATCTGATGTTCCTGTGGCTGTGGTGTAGTCCAGTGGCTACAGTTCCTATTCAAGCCCTACCCTGGAAACCTCCATATGCCATCCCCATAAAAAGAAAAAAAGAATGAAATACTGATATATGTTATGATAGCTTCATGGATGAACCTTAAAAATGTTATGCAAAAGTGAAAGAAGCCAGTCACAAAGACCACATATTCTAAGGTTTTATTTTATTAAATTCTAAAACAGGCAAATCCACAAGATTAATAGTCCTAGAGGCTAGGAGGATAGGGGAATGCAGTGTGGCTCCTTAATTAATACAGGGTTTCCTTTGAGAAGATAAAAAATTCTGGAACTGGGTGGCACAACATTATGAATTTACTAATGCCACTTAGTTTTGCACTTTTACGTTTTTGTTGAAATGGTGAATTTTATGTTGTGTGTATCTTGCCACAATTTTTAAAAAGTACTTTGTAATACAGTCTTCATTTAATCCTCATGTCCATGGCTGATGACCTGACCTCTACTCCAAAACCTATAAAACTTCTACTATGTGCTAATGATAAGTCCAATTGTGGACTGAGTGTTCATCCTTGGACTAAAGCAGAGGGCCAACCCAATCAAGCACCATTTATTAGTTTCTTCCTGGTAGGACTTTATCCTGGCACTGCTGCCGAGAATGATACCTTGATCTGGTATTTACAGCCCTCCTCAATGGCCACCCTCTCCTCACCGGCCACCCTCTCCTCACCAACACCTTGCTAGAATCTGCCTTCTATTCCAACTACACAGGCTACTGTACCACCTTAATACCTCCATCATTGCCTGACTACACCTTTTCCCCAGCCCTTTTTCTCTCTTTGGGTGCTCACCACTCAATCTATATCTAGCACATAAGTGGGAGTATTCCATCTCCAATAATCCTCCTAAGCCCTACACTATGAAATCTCTAGCACAGGTATAGCTGTAATCTCTTTTCCCTAGGATAGTCTATAACATCTGCTCCAAACACTTCCAAGTAGATTATAAAACACTATAAAGCTTTAGCTTATAGTCTATGTATATATCTATACCCATATCCATATCTATATCTATATTCATATCTACATCTCTATTCCATCAGCTCTTAGAAAAATAAAATTATAGCGTTTTGAAAATCATACAAAATGATGTTCTTTACCTGCTTAAAACCTGAAGTGATTCAAAACAAAGAAAGTTATCAAGGATAAAGAAGGTCATTACATAATTACAAAATGGTAAATTTTCCAACAAGAAATAATAATCTTTAACTTCTATGTGTCTAACAACAGAGTATCAAACTATGTGAAACAATACTAATGAGAATTTTCTGAAACTATTGTCTGACACTGACAGTAATTGAACCAGGAAGATCAAACAACATCAAGTAAAATATATGCCACAAACATTACACCTAGATATATAATTTTCAAACTACAGAAAATGAAAGATAAACTCTTGAAAGAAGGAAAGATAGGAATTATATCTAACTTCTCTTCAGAAAAAAAGAAACTAAGAAGGAAATGGAGAGAATTATTTAGTGTTGAAAGGAAAATATATCAACCTAGAATACTGTACTTTGTGAAATTATCCTTCAAAATTGAGAGAACAGTCACATGCAAAATAATGAAACTGACCATATAAAAAATTACCTCAAAATGATTAAACAAGCACCTAAAATCATAAAACTCCTAGAAGAAAAATAGGTGGTGAGCTACTTGAAACCAGTCTTGGTAATGAATTTTTGGATTTGATACCAGAAGCAAAGCAAAGGTAAAAATAAAAGAAATAAAAATGAGAAACCTCAAACTAAAAATTATCTGCACAACAAAGGAAAGTATCAATAAAATAAAAGGCAACATACAGAATAAAAGAAAATATTTGGAAATTATATATCTGATAAAAGATTACTATCCAAAATACATAAAGAACACAAACAATTAAATAACAAAAAAGTCCTATTAAAAACATGAGCAGAAGATTTGAACAGACATTTTGTAAAAATGCAAAGATGGCCAATAGATACATGAAAAGATGCTAAAATTGCTAATCATCAGGGAAATGCAAATCAAAACCACAATGACATACCACCTCATACCTCTTAAAATAATGTCTATTATCAAAAAGACAACCCTCAAAATGGAAGAAAATCTTTACAAATGAAGCAACCAACAAGGTTGCGTCTACAAAATATACAAACAACTCATATAACACAAGAAAAACAAGAAAAAAAATTGAAAAATGGGCAGAAGACCCAAATAGACATTTCTGTAAAGAAGACATATGAATGGCCAGTAGACACATGAGAAGATGCTCAACCTCACTAATTACTAGAGAAATGCAAATCAACTACAATGAGGTACCACCTCACACTGGTCAGAATGGTGATCATTAATAAGTCTACAAATAACACATGCTTAGAGAGGGTGTGGAAAAAAGGAAACCCTCCTACACTGTTGGTGGGAATATAAATTGGTATAAACATGAAGGGTATTAGAGGTTCTTCAGAAAACTAAATATGGAGCTACAATATGATCCAGAAATCCCACTCTTGGACATATATCCAGACAAAACTGCAATTCAAAAAGATACATTCTGGGAGTTCCCATTATGGCTCAGAAATAATGAATACAACTAGCATTCATGAGGATGTGAGTTCAATCCCTGGCCGTGCTCAGTGGGTTAAGGATACAGCATTGCTGTGAGCTGTATTATAGGTCACAGATGTGGCTTGAATCTGCTGTTGCTGTGGTTGTGGCATAGGCTAGCAACTGCAGCTCTGATTCGACTCCTAGCCTGGGAACTTCCACATGCCATGAGTATACAACCCTCCCCAAAAAAAGATACATGCACACCTATGTTCACTTCAGTGCTAATCACAATAGCCAAGACATGGAAACAGCATAAATGTCCACCAACAGATGAATGGATTCAGAAGACATGGTACATATATACAATGGAATATTACTCAGCCATAAAAAGAATGAAACAATGTCATTCACAGCAACATGTATGCAACTAGGGATTCTCATGCCAAGTGAAGTAAGTCGTAAAGAGAAGCATAAATACCATATGATATCACTTATATGTTGAATCTAAAATATGGCACAAATGACCTAGCCACAAAAGAGGAACAGGACTCACAGACATGGAGAACAGACTTGTTGCTGCCAAGGAAGAGGAGGGGTGGGATGGACTAGGAGTTTGGGGTTAATAGATGAAAACTATTACATTTAGAATGGGTAAGCAATGAGTTCCTACTGTATACTACAGGGGACTATTTCCAGTCTTCTGGGATAGACCATGATGGAAAATAATATATATTGCTAGTCATATATATATGACTAAGTCACTTTGCTGTACAGCAGAAATTGGTATTACATCATAAATCAACTATACTTTAATAAAAAATTTAAAATGTTTTGATTATTCCAGAACTTATGAATAAAAGAATGAAAAACACACACACAGGGATGATAAAAACAAACAAATAAACAAACAAAAAACAGAAGAGTGTCCTTAGGAAGAGAGCATTCAGGGCTGGGGTAGATGGTACTGTGTTACCTTATCCATGTGAGGCTAGCCCTTCAACATCACTGTAAAAGGAAAACTCTGTATGTCACAGAAAGGAGGAAGGAAGGAAGGAAGGAAGGAAGGAAGGAAGGGAAAGAAAGGAAGAAGGAAGGAAAGAGAAAGTGGACATGTGTAGTCAAGGATGTTAAAAAATACATAAGCATAAGTGATGTAGTTTGCTGTGCACCTGAAACTAATGCAACATTGTAAGTCAACTATATGCCAATATTTTTTTAAGTTAACATAGAACTACCATAAGATTCAGCAATGTCCCAGCGGGCAGGTATAGTGATCTTGGAAATAGCACAAATTCCACAACTCTTGCCAGCACTGGTCAGGGGACCACAGGAGCAGTGCAGATTCTGCTATTAGCCACAGGATCTAGGAGCAGACCAGCAGGTGGGCAAAGACCTCAGGAAAAGCACAAGTTCTTGGGCACTGCAAAGAACACTCCTTCATTGGCCCAGCAGTGGGGGTGAGACCAAGGGAACTACATGTTCTATGGCTACAAAAAGAGCCTCCTAGCAAGAGTTAGGGACCATCCCCCACACTTAAGGCTAAAAAGAACTCTCCCTAGAATGGCCAAACAAAGGGAGTGGACTGTGGAATGGCACCTGTCCCCACAGCTACAGAGAGCAGTCTCCAGAGATTCATAGGCAAAGGGAGGGACTGCAGGAGTAGTTGCCGATTCTGCCAGCTACAAGAAAGTGTCCTGAGAGCTGTTGTGGTAGTGGGAAGGGTTGCAGGAGTCGCCATTGCCCCCTGCCACCACAAGAGCAATTCCAATTCTAAAGAAATTGAAAGCAAGACTCAAACAGATATGTGTATGCCAATGTTCAGAGCATCATTATTCACAATAGCAAAAAGAGGGAAACAACCTAAATGTCCATCAATAGATAAAATTTTTTAAAAATGTAAATACATACAATGGGATATTATTTATCCTCAAAAAGGGGTGAAATTCTGACACATGCTAAAAGATGACTAAACCTTGAAACATCATGCTAAGTGAAAAAAAAACACAAAAAGGGACAAATATTTTTGATTGTACTTATGTCAACTATCTAAAATAGTCAAATTCATAGAGACAGACAGTATAATGGTGATTTACAGGGACTGGGGGCAATGGGGAATCATGAGTACTGCTGATGGGTACAGAGTTTTTGGGGGTAATTAAAAAGTTCTGGAAATGGTGATGGTTGTGGTTGTACTTAACTCCACTGAATTGTACACTTTTTAAAATTGAAGCATAGGTAATTTAAAATGTTGTGTTAATTTCAAGTATACAGCAAATTTATTCAGTTACACACACACAAACACACGCATATATATCCTTTTTCAGATTATTTTCCATTATAAGTTATTACAATATATTGAATATTGTTCCCTATGCCATGAGAATGTCCTTGTGGGTTATCTACTTTATATATAGTTGTTGTATATGTTAATCCCAAATGCCTAATTTATTTCTCCCCCTGACCCCTGCTATCCCATTTGGTAACTATAAATTTGTTTTCTATGTCTGTGAGTCTATTACTCTTTTATAAATAAATTCACTTGTATAATTTTTAGATTCCATGTATAAGTGATATCATATGTTTTACTTTGATTTACTTCTCTTAATATGAATGTACACTTAAAAGCAGTTAAAAGGGTTCAATTTAATCATAACTTAAAAAAAAAACTTTTAAAGCCCTGACAGAGGTGCTTTGTAATCATTTGATAGAGGCAGGTTTGTAACCGTGTATGTGAAATCTACACATTTAAATTTTTAACATGGAATAATGTGGTCTAAAGATTGGAGCAAAGAAGACCCTCTGCTTTCAAAAAATCCCAACCCTACTGCAAGAAGAGTTGCCCACAGTTCCTGCTCCAATACTTATCAAAAGCCTCCTGTGCTATGATCCAGAACTCAGCCTGAATTATCTATCTTTGGTTCCCAAGTAATGTTCGTTTCACATTCATAAGAACTGGAGAGAAAAAAAAGCTTCAATATTTCTTCACTGCCACTCACTGAAGCATTGTCTTAGAATAAGATAAGCCTCATTTCTCTCATCTAAACAAAGAGAAAACTGGTATACACTATTTGCAAAAAAAAAAAAGGAAAAGAGGCTTCTAGGACCACACTGACCTATTCACGGGAGGTCAGGAAACATCTATACAGCTCACTCATTAGCACAGAAATTCAAATGTATACAGCCAGACAATAACTTAGTCATCATTATATAGATTAATACAGATTATTTAGAATTCTTACCTCAGCATTTGTAGAAAGGTGGCAGGAGCAAACTGGTGCAACCTCATAACGGAAACACTGATAATGAAATCTCATTCCGGAACATGTAGCCCAGAGCATGTTTCCCACAAACCCATCAGGAGACAAGTACACCAATGTTCCTGGAGGGGGCCTTGATGACCATCCCCCAGAGGAAGGAAAAGTCAATAGTAATAAATGCTACTGTAGTCAAAAATAATGGGACTAGATTTTTGCACAGTAACATATACTGTAGCATATGGAAGTTCCCCAGCCAGGAATTGAATCCCAGCCACAGTTGAAACAATTCTGGATCCTTTAATCCACTGTTCCAGGTGGGGGATCAAACCCACACACCTCCCCAGCAACCCAAGGCACTGCAATTGGATTCTTAATCCACTGTGACACAGTGGGAATTCCATGTCTTTTTAAATATATTTTTATTAAAGTATAGCTGTTACAATATTGTGCCAGTTTCTATTGTACAGCAAAGTGACTCAGTCATACATATACATACATTATACACACACACACACACACACATATATACACACACATACATTATTTTTCATTATGTTCTATTCCAGGGGACTGGATGTATCTCCCTTTGCTACACAGTAGGACTTTATATAGTCTATCCATTCTAAATGTAACAGTTTCCATCTATTAACCCCAAACTCCTAGTCCATCTCACACCCCCTACCTTGGCAACCACAAGTTTGTTCTCTATGCCCATGAGTCTGTTTCTGTTTTGTAGATAGGTTAGTTTGTGCCATATTTTAGATTCCATATATAGTGATATCATATGGTATTTGTCCTTCTCTTTCTGATTTATTTCACTTAGTATGATAATTCCTAGTTGCATCCATGTTGCTGTGAATGGCATTATTTCATTCTTTTTTCATGACTGAATAATAGTCCATTGTATATATGTACCATATCTTCTGAATCCATTCATCTCTTGATGGACATTTATATTGTTTCCATGTCTTGGCTATTGTGAATAGTGCTGCAGTGAACATAAGGGTGCATGTATCTTTTTGAATGGAAGTTTTGTCCTGGAATTCCTGTCATTGCCCAGCAGAAACAAATCTAACCAGGAACCATGAGGTTGCAGGTTTTATCCCTGGCCTCACTTAGTGGGTTAAGGACCCAGCGTTGCCATAAGCTGTGGTGTAGGTCACAGATGAGGTGCAAATTTGGGAGTTGCTTGACCCCTAGCCTGGGAAACTCTGTATGCCTCAGGCATGGCCCTAAAAAGCAAAAAAAAAAAAATGTCCAGATATATGTCCAGGAGTGGGATTGCTAGATCAGGTGATAGTTCCATATTTAGTTTTCTGAGGAATCTTCATACTCTTTTCCATAGTGGTTGTACCAATTTACCTTCCTACTAACAATGTAGGAGGGTTCCCTTTTCTCCATATCCTCTCCAACATTATATCATTATTATTATCAACATCACTATTATTATTATTACCATTGACTTTTTGATTGTGGCCATTCTAACTAGTGTGAAGTGATAAAGTGATACCTCGTTGTTTTGATTTACACTTTTCTAATAGTTAGTGGTGTTGAGCATCTTTTCATGTGCCTGTTGGCCAACTCTATCTTCTTTGGAGCCACAGTTCAGAGTTCCACATGACTAGGATCAGGGTACCCTCCAGCAGATGAGAGTAACCCCTGGCCATGAGCCAGAAGGAAAACAGAGACCTCAGTCCTAGCAAGAAACTAAATTCTGCCAACAACCAAAATTAGCTTGTAAAAGGACCCTGAGCCTCAGATGAGACTGCATACTGGACATAACCTTTATTTCACCCTGGTGAGGACCCAGCTAATCAGTGCTAGACTTTTCTACCCACAGAAACTGTTAAGATAATAAGTATATGTTGTTTTAATCAACTATATGTGTGTTGATTTCCTCACAGTATTAGAAAACTAGTGTACAGAAGATTTACTTACTTTTTGCTTTATAGGAACATAGAATCAAAAAAACAGGAATTTCTTGTTAACTTTCTTCCACTATACTGTCAACTTATATCTCTCACTTTTACCCCTTTGTCCCCATCCTCTTATTACAATAAAAGGCATGTTTCTTCACACACTTTTTACAGGCTTTCTCAAATGAATATTTAAACATGGTCCCATCCTTCTTACTTTAACACAAATTCATTCAGTCCCACTTTTCCATATAGTTTCTTCCTTTTCTCTTTTCTCCAAGATACAGTCAAGATTCCTAAACTTGAGTCAGTCTGGAGTCAACATCTTCCCCATCATGGGATGCATGTATATGAAATCATAGCATTTGTTTGGCACATTGTAATAAACATCTGAGGCTGCTCACAGGTGAAAACAACTAGTGTGAGTGCTCCACACACCCACGGAAGTGGTTCTCAATGTGTGTTCCTTGGGTCAGGAGCAGCTGCATCACCTGGAAACTCATTAAAAATGCAGAATCTAGGATCTCAGTCCAGAACCATTGAGTAGAACTATTGAAACAGGGTCCAGCAATCTGTGCTTAATAAGCTCTTTATGTGATCCCAATGTACAGCTAAATTTGGTTCTGAATACACCCATTGCTGATGGTGGTAGGGAAGGGCCAGCATCTCCCTTCACCTATAACACATTCCCAGTGCACTAGCTGAGAAGCATAAATTTATCTACATTAACAACTTATAGTTTCTCAATTAACTGTGAGTTCCTAACATTTAACAATCTAGTTTTGGCAGTACTGAAATCTCATTTAGGGATAATCTTAGGGGTTTTGGTGGATTGAGAATGACATGGTCAAGAAATGACACAACCTAGTGGAGCTAGCGATCATACTCTTCAACCATAGTCAATGTGATGCTCAGACACCAAGCTGGGATGAGGCAGTGCCTGGTCTCTTGACATAAGGATGAATCCAGCAGGGAGGAAAAGGCCAGACTGGCACTGACACTTCTGCGGCCCCACTTTTCTAGCTGTGGCCTGCTAGTCTCAATGAATCATTTAATTACACTCTTACCACGTCATCCACTGGGATGTTTGTATTTCCTCTCTTCATTTATTATCTATGGAATTTCTACCCACAAACTGCAGTGGATCTCAGTCCAGAGCAGTGCAGCTCAGTATGGTAGCCATTGGTGAAATGTGACTACTGTTCTAATGAGCTAGAGTTTTTATTTTATTTCAGTTACTTGAAATTTAAAAACTAATACTTCATTCAATTATTAGAAAACTTTTAAGTATATTTGTAATAATTTGGGTATGCGGCTTTCCTTTTCTAACTATAAATTTCATAAAATCAAAATAGAGATAAGGATTTTCCATGAAAATTTAGCATCCAAGTTGATATAAGTATGAAATACTCAATTTTGAAGTCCTGGCACAAAATGAGAGAGGATGTAAACCATTTCATTAATATTTTCTAATTGATTACATAGTGAAATGATAATATGTTGGATAAATAGGATTAAATAAAATATAGGCATACCTTGTCTCATTGTGCTTCACAGATTTTGCACTTTTTAAAAATTGAGGGTTTGTGGAAATCTTGTGCCAAACTAGTCTATCAGCACCATATTCCAACAGTAATTGCTTATTTTGTATCTCTTTGTCACATTTTGGTAATTACTGAAATATTTCAAACCCAGAAAAAAGATTACAACTTGCTGAAGTCTCAGATGATAGCATTTTTTAGCAACAAATTATTTTTAATTAAGATACACGAATTTTTTAGGTAAAGTGATATCACACACCTAACAGACTACAGTATAGTGTAAATATAACTTTCATTTGCACTGGGAAGTGAAAAAAATTTCATGTATCTCCTTATATTAAGATAATTGCTCTCTTATTATGGTCTGGAACCAAACCTGCAATATCTTCAAGGTATGCCTATGTATTTTTAAGTTAATTTCACATATTTCTTTTTAATTTTCTGGAAATTTTAAAAGCACAAATGTAGTTCATTTTATTTCTATTGGACTTCCCTGGTGTAGATTATCAACAGTCCAATAGTAAATAGACATTAGTGTAAGACATTTTGTGTTCTCTCTTTTGCAAGGTGCTGTGCTCTTTCCTCATCACTTTATTAAGTTTTTTGAGACAAAGTTAATAGCTCATCTTTCTAAGATATATAGATGGTCAAGAGGCACATGAAAGGATGCTCATCATTGCAAATTATTAGAAAAATTTAAGGAACATTGTAAATCAACTATACTTTAATTTAAAAAAGAAAAATACAAATCAAAACTACAATAAGATACCACCTCACACCAACCAAAGTAGCCACCATTAATAAGTCTACAAATAATAAATGTTGGAGAGAGCATGGAGAAAAGGGAAACCTTCTACACTGCTGGTGGGAATGTAAATTGCTGCAGCCACTATGGAAAAGAGAATGAAGGTCCTCACAAAACCAAAAATAGACTTCCCCTATGATCCAGCAATTCCACTGCTAGGCATATATCCAAACAAAACTATAATTCAAAAAGATGCATGCACCTTGAGGTACAAATCAGCACTATTTACAATAGCCAAGACATGGAAACAACTTAAATGTCCACTGACAGATTAAAGGATAAAGCATTTGTAGCATATACATATATAATGGAATACTATTCAGTCATAAAAAGAATGAAATAATGCCATTTGTAGCAAAATGGATGGACCTGGAGATTATCATACTAAGTGAAGTAAATTAGACAGAGAATGACAAATATGATATGATAACATTTGTACATGTAATCTAAAATATGATACAAATGAAGTTATCCACAAAACAGAAAAATACTCACAGGCTTAGAGAACAGACTTGTAGTTGCTAAGGAGGAGAAGAGGTGAGAGAGGGATGGATTCAGAGTTTGGGATTAGCAGATGCAAACTATTATATATAGAATGGATAACATCAAGGTCCTACTGTATAGCACAGGGAACTATATATTCAACATCCTATAATAAACCATAATGGAAAAGAATATGAAAAATCACATATGTATATATGTATAACTGAATCACTTCTATAAAGCAGAAATTCACACACTGTAAATCAACTATACTTCAATAAAATAAAATCTTAAAAAATAAACATAATATTCACCCTTAAAAAAAAAGTTCTTCTTTCTTATTAAAGGGAAGAAACAACAAGGGATCCAAGTCCTCAAATAGTTATTGATGTTGCGAATTACTAATCTGTGTTAGTCCTTAAGCCTCTCCACAAAAATTCACCTCCTTCAATTATGAAAGGGTTATTCTGCTCCATCCCCTTAAAGTTAGGCATGGCCATTGGAATGTGATTTGGATGGACAAGAGGGAGTGGGATAGATTAGGAGCTTGGGGTTAATAGATGCAGACTATTACCTTTGGAATGGAGTGAGATCCTTCTATGTAGCACTATGAACTATGTCTAGTCACTTATGATGGAGCATGATAATGTGAGAAAAAAGAATCTATACATGTATGTGTAACTGGGTCACCATGCTGTACAGCATAAAATTGACAGAACACTGTAAACCAGCTATAATGGAAAAAAAATCATTATATGTAAAAAAAAAGAATGATTAAAAGATTTGCCATATTACCCTCCCCCTGCTCTGGTGACTAGGGAAGTCCATGTTGATATAGAGCTTCCTGCTACCCTATGGCAACATAGAGTATAATTTAGAAATAAAATGTCCACGGTGTTAAGCTACTGAGGCTTGTGATATTGAATTATAGCAAAACGATTCTGACTGAAGCACATTCTATAATTGGCAGTTGAAGCCAGGAAGCCACCCTGATCAGGTGTATACATACATGTGTGCTGCTATATCTTGTAATTGTTGGAGTTTGTTCTCTTACTGAACTCTGAGTTCCTCGAGGGAAGAGACAGTGTGCATTTAATTACTTCACACCACCAGCGGATCTGTCACATAATGAGAAGTTAGTACCTATTCGAAGACTGCATAGAACAAGTGAATTAATGGATGATTTTCATAGCAGGTGGCTAAGTCTTTTGAGCAAAGAGTTTTCTCAGAAAAAAAAATAGGAGAAGAGGAGTAAAAGACGGTTAAAGTAAGTTTGGAGCTCAAGTAAGGATATAAGCATAAGTCTGTTGTAACACATACCTACAGGTTTGAGAGTTCGTTTTGTAGTAGCACATAGCTATAGGTATGAGAGTTTGGTTTTTTGCTTGCTTGCTTACTTGAATTTTGTTTTTACTAGTGCTGTATGTTTTTATTTCTGATAGTGCCTATATGATTCTGAGTCAGATGCTGGCAAGTCACCTGACAAGAGAAGAACACTAAAGAAACAAAAATACAAGCAGGTAAATAGATAATAACTAGAATCTAAACTTAATCAGTAATGATTTGAGAAGATAAAAAGGACTCCCCAGTGGAAGGGGATAAAAAGGTGCTTTTAAAGCAGTTGAGGTATTAATGGGAATGTAAACATCTGTTCAGATAGAGCCAATTTAAAGAGTTGAAAATCTTCCCACCATTGACTAGGCAGGGAGGGAAGACAATGATAAATGCCAGCTGCAAAGTTAATAGGAAACATTATTTCTCCCAGGCTGAATTTTTTTCTCTCTCTCTAGTGAAGTGGAGTGACTATTACTTTCTTACTCACTGAAACACTTGCCTGAAAAATCTAAGTCACTTTGACAGACAAGCATCCTAGATCTCCAATGCAGGAGCAAATGAGCAGATAAGGGGTTTCTACATTTACTTATTCCTATCTTAACTTTGTCATTTTAGAGTCAACCTCACAGTCCAGACTTGACATGGATCTATTTACATACAGTTTTGCTCCACTTTGAGCTTCATATTCTCCTAAATGCCACCCTTCTCCCAATCCTATAATAATTCTTTCTTTGGTGAGGTGTCCCACAGTTCTTACACAAGCTAAGAAACTTAACTCTATAGGACTATAGATTTGTCTGGATGTCTAGTTGATTGGTCTAGCACTAACAAACTTTTCTCTACTATTAATATTTTGGGCCAGATAATTCTTTGTTGTGGTGGTGAGGGAGGCTGCTCTATGCATTGTTTATCATGTTCCACAGAATTCCTGACCTCTATTCACTAGATTCCAGTAGCACCCCAGTGTGACAACCAGAAATGTCTATTACATTGCCAAATATCCCCTTGGGAATAAATTCACCACCAGTTGAGAGTCACGGGACTAGGGCATGCATTCTCAATGAAGGCAATATCATAGCAAGATTTTGAATTTTCAAGTTTTCTAATGAGAGCGTTTTTAAAGGGGGGATAATAAATCTTAGTACAAAGGTGTGTGGCCCTCCAAAGGATCATAGTACATAAACAGGTAAACAATATATTAGTAGTATTAAAATTTCATAAGGGAGGAGTCAGTTAGGAAGGAATAGAGTCTAAGAAAGTCTGCCTAGAGGGACAATAATGAAAAGAAGTTGAGAAACCATGGGCTTGGATAAGCTGCCACGGAAGCAGGAATAAGAATATTGGAAGTACCCAAAGTGGGAGTTAAAACACTAATAATGGCAGGGTCCAATCAGAGACAGGCGTCTGGGAGTTGGAAATTCTCTTCAGTGATTGTATGGGAATGGAGCACAGGCAAAATGCAAAGGAAAGCAATTCAATCTGATAGCTCCAGAGTTTGATCTATTTGAGTTTAAATCAAATTAAAATTTTAGTTTCCCATCTAACTAGCCACACTCCAAATGTGCAATTGCCTCAAGAGCAGAGTGGGTTACATATACTACTTTCTTATGGCTGCTCTAACAAATTACCACAGACCAGATGACTCAACACAACAAAAATGTATTCCCTGACAGTTCTGAAATCAGGTGTTGGAAGAGCCACCCTTCCTCCAGAGGCTCTAGGGGAATCTCTTCCTTGCCTCTTCCAGCTTCTAGTGGCTATCAGCATTCCTTTGTTTTTGACTGTATCACTTCAATCTGTTTCCACAGGCTCATAGCCCTATCCTTTTCTCTGAGTCTTCTCTGTATGACTGTCTCAAAACTTCCCCTGCTTTTCTTTCACAAGGATACATGTGATTGCCTTTAGACACCACCCAGATAATCTAGGGTAAATGTCTCAAAATCCTAACTTAATCAAATTTTTCACCATATAAGGTAACATTCATAGGTCCCTAATCTAGGGATTAGGATGTGGACATATCTTTGGAATAACTATTCAGCCCATTAAAGTACTATATTAGCACAGACATAGATCATTTTCATCATTGCAGAAAGTTATTTTGTACAGTGCTATATAAAGATTATAATATAAACCAAGTGTCAAAACATTTGATGAGTGGTCAGAAATGACCTAGTAGCTTGTAATTTATCAAAAAGAATGAAGGCAGTAGATGTAAACAGCAAAGAGGGAGTTTTTTTTTTTTAATGGGGTTAAAATAACATAAATTTCCCATCTTAATCATGTTTAAGTGCACAATATAGTAGTTTTAACAATAGTCACATCACTGTGCAACAGCTCCATATATTTTTTTTGTATCTCAAAACTGTAACTCTATACCCATTGAGCAACTCCCCCTTACCTTCTCTCCAACCACCAGCTCTTGGAAACCACTACTCTTTTGTTTTGAAGAGTTTGACTACTTTCAATACCTCATATAAGTGGAATCATGTAATAATTGCATTTTTGTGACTAACATTTCATGTAGAAAAAACATCTTCAGGGGATATGCATAGTTCCGTATGGTAGGATTTTCTTCTTTTTTAAGGATGAATTAACACTCCACTGTATGGATAAACCACATTTTATCCACTCATCCCTAATGAACATTTCGGATGTTTCCAAAAAGGAGCAGAGTTTTTGTAGCTGCTGTTGCCAAAGCAAAGCCTGGAAAATAGCAATAGGGGAATGGAGGAATTCTAACACTAGCGATGAAAGGCAGAAAGGAACTTTCATTCATTCAACACACTGACAGTGCATTTGAAGTTACAGGCACAGGGACCGGGTATACGGTGAATTATGCATGTGCACAAAGTCCCTAACTCCCAAAGTCCTCAGTCCAGGGTTTCACTGTCAAGGAGGTGTGGAGTGTTAGAAACTATTTTGAGGTTCCAGAATCACTATAAGCCACACTGACCACTTGAGGGGAGGGTGGCAGGACTGCTCAGAGAGTTAAGCGTTTTCTGAGAGATGCTTAGAGTTGGTAGGGAAGAGGATCAGCCACATCAACACATCGTTAACAGGGAAGGCGAACAAGTGCCAAAGAAAAACAAGGAGGCCAGCGAGTCTGAGATCTTGCAATTCTCTGAACTGTGGAAGTAGCCCACCAAACACTCTCCAGTCACGTGAGCTTTCAAGCACTAGCACCTCATTGGCCAGGGCTCCCAGCAGGGCAGGAAGAGCAGGAGGAGGGACCAATGGGGAATAGGTCACCCCGGAAGCCAAAAGCCCTGACCTGGCACTTGCGCAGTGCCCTCTGGCCCGCCTGAGGAGGAGTCCCGCTTGAGGCTTAAGGTACCCTGGTGTAGTGACCCCCCTGGCCAAGCAGCCAAATGGGGGATGGCGTGGTCCACTCACTCGCAAAGCCCTGTCTAAAGTAGCGGAGAAGACAGAGGCAGCCCCGGACCTCTTCCGAATTCCAGGTGCCTCCAAAGGCTGAGCTCACAGTGGCCTGCCCAGCTCTGAGGGCCCCCGGGAGTGGTTCGTTGGCAGCAGAAAGTCTATTTCTGGGGGAGGGCGGCCTGGATTAACTGGGTGTTCTTTCCTCCAGATATTGGCTGACTGGCCCCTGTCCTTCACAGAGAACAGGACAAGGCATCAGCCATGTGCCCAGCAGCTCCAAGCAGCCTCTTCTTGGCCTGCAGCCTGGCCTTGGCACCCTTCCTCACAGGTAAGAGTGCATGGTGGGTCCTTGTCCAAATTCCCTCATGCCTATATCCCCACCACATTCCAAATTCCTACTGGTCAATCCTATATCCCTAACTGACTTATCCCTTGTATTCCCGCATTCTTCCTTGCAGTCTCTCATTCCTGCCTTCCTGCCTGAATTCCTCCATTACTATATGCATTCTGCAGACCTTCAGTGGCATTTCCCTTGCAGGTGTTGTGCTCAGCAAGGCGCCTTCAGTGATTAAACAGACATGGTTCCTGACCTCATCGTGCTTCCAATCTACTTACCAGTGTTGGGAACAGAGTCTTGAGTGTCACCTCCAAATCAGCCCCTTACTGTGAGGCCTCACGCAAATAGTTGAGCCCATCCATGCCTCTTGTATCCTTATGGAAGAGCTGGGAATATTGGTTCCTGCCTTTTGTGAGGGATATGGGAGATAAGGAAAGATTGACACTTAAGATTTCATTAAAGGTATTGATTTAAGATAATAAAATAGGTTTTATAAGATAGCAAAATAGGTTTATTTTGAAATAGCAAAAATTGGAATTCAAGACACACAATCTGGTAATCCACAGTCAAGTCCAGAGAACACAGGAGAGAAACAAGTTCTTTTATAGAGTAGAAGGAATATTTGGGAGGGGATCTTAACAGTTCTTTGGAGGAAATTGGGAGTTGGAAGTGTAGTAGCTTTTCATTGAATTGTGGCAGTCTCTTCTTGGCTGGGCTGTTGCCAGGCAGAGAGAGATCCTTCCTTCCTCCTTTTAGGGCATGAATTAGTAACTTTCTCCCTGTTGAAGTTGCAAAGGTACCTCTTCCCACTGGGTCTGTGACTGATGTGGAGTGGTAAGGAATAAGAACTCCCTCTGCTGGCCTATTACATTTTAAACGAGGTTTCTGTTTATTAATTTTCACATTTTCCATTTTTGATCAGTGTCTTTCTCTGAAAGCATCGCTGATCAAAGGTCTTTTTATTCCTGATTCAGTGATGTTTTGTCCCTCACTGCCAAGAAGGACCTTTCCTGGAAGAACCTTTCATATCCCACATCAGAGGGAAAGTGCACAGACTGGAAATCTATTGAGGTCACATTTGAGTAACAAAAAGGGGTAGGAAGGAGATATTTCAGGCATTTCTCATCCAAAGACCATATCTTTGTAGGTAGTGCAGAAATAAACATGAACCAATACATGATGGCTTTTTGCAAAAACAGCAAAACTTCAGAGAACTTTTTATTTTTTATTTTTTTTAATTGTACAGTTGCACTATATAATTATAATTATCATAAATTCTTTGATGGAGAGGAAATCAAAATCAGTTCTAAGAAGACTTAAGCATTCCAAGAATGATGTCAAATGACCCCCTTCATGGTGGATTATGCACTTATTTACTATGAGATATATTTCTTCTTCAGAGATTCCTTGTTTGTGTATCAATTGTAGATTTTTGGTTTGTGGTTATTCTGAAGTTTTGATATAAGAGTCTATATGTATATGAGATTGTTTTCAGTTGTTGTTCTCTTAATTGCAAGTTCATTTCTAGTGTCCTGCATTTGTACCCACCTCTTCTCGTGATTTCTGATTTTGATGGTATAATTGTGCATGGATGATTTCGTATCTTTACTGTATATGTACCTTTATTGGTGAGCCTCGTCATTTGTGGAATTTTTGTTTCCTGTTCCTGTCTCTTCTTTCCTGCCTAGAGAAGTTCCTTTAGTATTTGTTGTAAGGCTGGTTTAGTGTCGCTGAATTCTCTCAGCTTTTGCTTATCTGAGAAGGTTTTGATTTCTCCTTCAAATATGAATGAGAGCCTTGCTGGGTAAAGTAATCTTGGTTGGAGGTTTTTTCCTTTCATCACGTTACGTATATCATGCCACTCCCTTGTGGCCTGCAGAGTTTCTGCTGAAAAATCTGCTGATAGTCTTATTGGGGTTCCCTTGTATGTTATTTGTTTCTTTTCCCTAGCTGCTTTCAAGATTTTCTCTTTGTCTTTAATTTTGGTCAGTTTGATTAATATGTGT
Organism: Sus scrofa; assembly: GCF_054392235.1. Taxonomy (NCBI): domain Eukaryota; kingdom Metazoa; phylum Chordata; class Mammalia; order Artiodactyla; family Suidae; genus Sus; species Sus scrofa. The sequence goes on along the minus strand of NC_139384.1, from coordinate 61,666,990 downwards.
CTCAGTGTATTCCTCCTTAGGTTTATTTTATATGGCACTCATTGTGCTTCCTGGATTTGAGTGAGTGATTCCTTTCCCATGTTAGGGAATTTTTTGGCTATTATCTCTTGGAATATTTTTTCTGTCCCCTTCTCTCTCTCTTCTCCTTCTGGCACCCCCATAATATGGATGTTGGTGCATTTCACATTGTCCCAGACTCTCTGAGACTCTCTTCATTTGTTTTCAATCTTTTTTCTCTTTTCTGTTCTGTGTCCGTAATTTCCACTAACCTGTCCTCCACCTCGCTTATTCATTCTTCTGCCTCCTGTATTCTGCTGTTAGCTGCTTCTAGTGATTTTTCTATTTCAGTTATTGTATTTTGCATCTCTTCTTGTTTAAGTTTTATATCTTGTATCTCTTTGGTCAGTGTTTCCTGTAAGTTATCCATCCTTGCCTCCAGTTTATTTCCAATGTCTTGCATCATCTTCGGCATCAACAATCTAAAGTCTTTTTTCCTGGAGGCTAAGAATCTGCTCATCACTTAGCTGATTTTCTAGGGTTTTTCCTTTCTCCCTCATCTGAGGTAAAGTTCTCTGTCTCTTCATTTTTATAGGTTTTTGGTGTGGTGACCCTTTTACAGATAATAGGGTTGTAGCCTCTCTTACTTTTGGTGTCTGCCCCCCTTGTGGCTGAAGTCTGTATGGGAGCTTGGTGTAGGCTTCCTGATGGGAGGAGCTGATGCCTGCCCACTTGTAGGTGAAGTTGATTCTAATCCCTCTGGTGGGTGGGGCTTAGTCTCTGGATGGGATTAGAGGCAGCTGTGTGCCTGAGGGGTCTTTAGGTAGCCTGTTTACTGAGGGGTGGGGCTGTGAACCCACTTGGATTGTTGTTTGCCCTGGGGCTTCTCAGCACTGACTGAGGGTGGGGCCAGATTTTCCCAAAATGGCCACCTCCAGAGAAAGGCAGCTGCTGAATATTCCCGAGAGAGTTTTGCCTTCAATGTCCCTCCCTCACAACAAGGCACATTCACTCCTGTTTTCCCAGGATGTCCTCCAAAAACTGCAGTCAGGTTTGACCCAGATTCCTATGGAGACCTCACTCTGCCCTGGGACCCAGTGCATGTGAAAGTCCATGTGCACCTTTTAAGAATGGAGTCTCCGTTTCCCCCAGTGTTGTGGAGCTCCTGCACACAAGCCCCACTGGCCTTCAATGCCAGATGCTCCAGGGGGTCTTTCTCCTGGTGCTGGATCCCAGCATGTGAGGGTTTGATATGGGGCTCAGAACTCTCACTCCTGTAGGTGAGTCTCTCTCTCTGTGAACCAGTTAGTTTTCAGTCTGTGGAGCTTCCCACCCGGGAGGTATGGGGTTGTTTATATCATGAAATCGCCCCTCCTATCTCTTGATGTGGCCTCTTCTTTTTCTTCTGGAGTAGGGTATCTTTTTTAAGGTTTCAGGTCCATTTGGGTGGGGATTGCTCAGCTTTTAGTTGTGAATTTTGTTGTTTTTAGGAGAGAAGTTGAGCTCCAGTCCCTCTATTCCGCCATCTTAATCCTCTCTCTCCAGAGACCTTTTTAGAAACAATACTGTCACCTCAAAGAGCATTTTTGAAACCAAATGTTTTATCAGTAATACAGCCTGTAGGTTGCAGATCAGAGACTGTGAATTTGAATAAGCATCTGGTCAGTTAATAGTACAGATAAGAATAATGACAATAAAGACACAAACTAATGGGACCTAATTAAACTCAAAAGGTTTTGCACAGAAAAGGAAACCATTAAAAAAAAGAAAAGAAAAGATAACCCACAGAATGGGAGAAAATCTTTGCCAATGATGCAGTAGACAAGGGCCTAATTTCCAAAATAAACAACTTGTGCAACTGAACAGCAAAAAACAAACAACCCAGTAGAAAAATGGGAAGATTTAAATAGATGTTTTTTCAGAGAAGACATATGGATGGCCAGCAGGAATGTGGAAAAATGCTCAACATCACTAATTATTAGAGAAATACAAATCAAAACTACAATGAAGTACTACTTCACAGCAGTCAGATGGCCATCACTAACAAGTCAGCGAATGACAAATGCTGAAGAGAGTGTGGAGAAAAACATACCCTCTTTCCCTGTTGGTGGAAATGTAAATTGGTATAACCACTATGAAAAACAGTATGGCGGTACCTCAGAAAACGAAATATAGAACTACCATATGATCCAGTAATCCCACTCCTGGGCATATATCCAGATAAAATTTTCACTGATAAAGATAAATGCACACCTATGTTCATTGCAGCACTATTCACAGTAGCCAAGACATGGAAATAATCTAAATGTCCAGCAACGGATGAATTGATTAAGAAAATGTGGTACATATGTACAATACTATATTACTCAGTCTTAAAAAAGACAAACTAATGCCATTTGCAGCAACATGGATGGAACTAGAGATTCTCATACTAAGTGAAGTAAGCCAGAAAGAGAAAGACAAATACCACATGATATCACTTATTTGTGGAATCTGAAATATGGAATATATGATCCTATCTAAAAAAACAAACGGATCATGGCAAAGGAGATCAGACTCAGGGTTCACAGGGAGGGAAGGTAGAGGGAGTGGCATAGATGGGCATTTGGGGTTTTTTTGATGCAAATTGTTATATTTGGAATAGATAGGCAGTGTGATCCTACTGTACAGCACAGGGAAATGTATGTGACTGGGTCACTTTGTTGTACAAAAAAACTTGAAGAAACATTGTAAATCAACTATAATTTTTTTTAATTCTTTTTTTTTTTTTTTGTCTTTTTGCCATTTCTTGGGCCACTCCCATGGCATATGGAGGTTCCCAGGCTAGGGGTCTAATCGGAGCTGTAGCTGCCAGCCTACGCCAGAGCCACAGCAACATGGGATCTGAGCCACGTCTGCAACCTACACCACAGCTCACGGCAAAGCCGGATTGGTAACCCACTGAGCAAGGACAGGGATCAAACCGGCAACCTCATGGTTCCTAGTGGGATTCATTAACCACTGCGCCACGACGGGAACCCCATCAACTATAATTTAATAATAATTTTTAAAAAGAAGGAGACTTCTGTGAATTCTAAACCTTCTAATAGTCTTTGTCCAGACATCTTATGAAAGCTATCTCATCATATTTTGTCTGCTTCAATTCTAGGAAATCTTTACCTCAGGTCACCAGATGCTGTGCAGGTCTAGTCAGTATTTGGTGCTTTCTTTAGATGAAGCATGTGAATCCAAGGGTTTATTCCATGGAATTTGTCCATATAGAGGCTGGCTAGCAGTACGTGTTAGGGGCCTCTCCAATGAGGTTAAAGAGAATACTTCTGGAGGCATCTTTTCCAATTGATGAAATATCCAGTTTGCAAGTAATGATGCTTGAGGTCTTCATATCCTGAGAGTTCACTGTGAAATGATAGCTCTACCAAAACATGGCTATTTTTAATAGAAGCCAATACAATATTGGAACATATCTCCTTTTATCACTTGTGGATTGAAAGAAGCAGGAGCAAGTGCATTGGGCATTATATGACTATCTCAAAGAGTGACATTTTATGAGTTCCAAAAGTGGTGACTCTGAGACTTAGGATGACCAAAGGTAATGCTTCTGGTCAAAGTACATGGGGAGTCTTTACAAATTTCACCAATTGATAATCTACAAAAAGGAAGTAAAAATATACAGTGGAGAAATGACAGTATCTTCAATAAGTGATGTTGAGAAAACTGGACAATTACATGTAAAAGAATGAAATTAGAACATTTTCTCACACCATATATAAATATAAACTCAAAATGGATTAAAGACCTAAATGTAAGGAGGGAAACCATAAAACTCCTGAAAGAAAATATCTCTGGAAGACTCTTTGGCATAAATCATAACTGTATTTTTTTTGATCTGTCTCTTAAAGGAAATACAAGCAAAGGTAAACAAATGGGACCTAATTAGACTTAAAAGATTTTCACAGCAAAGGGAAATATCAACAAAGTGAAAAGATAACCTACCAAATGGGAGGAAATATTTGCTAATGAGATGAACAGTAAGGGGTTGATATCCAAAATATAGAAATAGTTTAAACAACCCAATATCAAAAAAAAAAAACAAGCAACCTGATTAAAAACTAGTCAGAAAACTGAATAGACATTTTTCCAAAGAATACATGAAGTAGGCCAACTAGCACATGGAAAAATGTTCAATATTATTGATCATCAGAATTGCAAATTGCAAATTAAAACCACAATGAGATATCACCTCACCTGGTCAGAATAGCTGTCATCACAAATAACAGATGTTGGTGAAAAAAACCCATAACCTGTTAGTGGCAATGCAAATTGGTGTGGCCACTATGAAAAACAGTATGATGATTTCTTAAAAAAAAATGGAACTACAATATGGCCCAGCAATTCCACTACTGAGTATATATCCAAAAGAAAAAAAATAAAATAAAACACTAATCTAAAAAGATACATGCACCCCAATGTTCACAGCAGCATTATTTACAATTATCAAGATATAGAAGCAACCTAAGTGTCCATCTACAAATGAATGAATAAAGAAGATGTGGTATATATGCATACTTATATGAAATTTTGCCATCTGCAACAACATGGATGACTTGGAGGGTTTTATGGTAAGTGAAATAAATCAGACAGGGAAAGACAAATACTACATGATTTCACTTATATGTGGAATCTAAAAAAAAATAAAACAAATGAGTGAATATAACAAAAAGGAAACAGACTCACCGATATGGGAAATAAACTTGTCATTACCAGTGGGGATAGGGAAGTGAGGAGGGATAAGATGGGTGAGGAATTAAGAGTACAAACTATTATGTATAAAATAAGCTATAAGTATATATTGTACAACACAGGAAATATAGCCAGTATTTATAGTAACTATAACTGGAGTATAACCTTTAAAAATTGTAAATCAGGGAGTTCATGTCATGGCTCAGTGGTTAACAAATCCGACTAGGAACCATGAAGGCCAAGGGTTTGATCCTTGGCCTTGCTCAGTGGGCTAAGGATCCAGTGTTGCCGTGAGCTGTGGTGTAGGTTGCAGATGTAGCTCGGATCCTGCATTGCTCTGGCTGTGGTGTAGGCTGATGGCTACAGCTCCATTTAGACCCCTAGCCTGGGAACTTCCATATGCTGTGGGTGCGGCCCTAAAAAGACAAAAAGACCAAAAAAAATGTAAATCATTATGTTGTACACCTGTAACATATTATGTTGTACAAACTATATCTCAATTTTAAAATGCTGTTACAAAAACAAAATGAAATTTTATCATTGGAGTCTTAATAATGACATTAGTGTGTTTGACTAACCCTGAGGCCTGAAGATGGTAAGCACAGTGAAAGTGTTCTAAGGCCAGCCAGACAGCACAGACTTGCCAAAACACCTAACCAGTAAAATGGGTTCCTTCATCACTGTGAAGTTCAAAGAGGTTCTCCAGATAAAGATAATATTTTCTAAAAAAATTTTAGCCACAGAAGAAGTGGCCTGTCTACAAGAGAAAAGTTTAGTCCAGTAAGAAAACATACAGAATGACGTGTGTGTGTGTGTGTGTGTTGTGTGTGTGTGTGTGTGTGTGTGTGTGTGTGTGTATGCAAGTGTAAGACAAGACACCATCAAACTCCTGGAAGAGAACATAGGCAAAACATTCTCTGATATCAACCTTACAAATGTTTTCTCAGGTCAGTCTCCCAAAGCAACAGAAATAAAAGCAAAAATAAACCAGAGGGACCTAATTGAACTGACAAGCTTTAGCACAGCAAAGGAAACCATAAAAAAAAAAAAAAAGACAACTTAGAGAATGAGAGAAAATAGTTTCAAATGATGCAACTGACAGGGGCTTAATCTCTAAAATATGTAAACAGTTTATACAATTCAACAGCAAAAAGCCAACAACCCAATTGAAAAAGGGGCAAAAGATCTGAGTAGACATTTCTCCAAAGAAGATATACAGATGGCCAACAAGTACATGAAAAAATGTTCAACATCACTGATTATTAGAGAAATGAAAATCAAAACTAATTTGAGGTACCACCTCACACCAATCAGAATGGCCATCATTAATTAATACCATAAGTAACAAATGCAGGTGAGGGTGTGGAGAAGAGGGAACCCTCCTGCACTGTTGGTGGGAATGTAAGTTAGTACAATCGCAATGGAAAACAGTACGGATATACCTTAGAATTCTGTTTAGAACTATCACATGACCCAGCAATCCCACTTTTGGGCATATATCCAGACAAAACTTCCCTTGAAAAAGGCAAATGCACCCGCATATTCATTGCAGCACTATTCACAATAGCCAAGACATGGAAACAACCCAAATGTCCATCAACAGATGATTGGATTAGGAATATGTGGTGTATATACACAATGGAATACTACTCAGCCATAAAAAAGAACAAAATAATGCCATTTGCAGCAACAGGGATTGAACTAGAGACTCTCATCCTGAGTGAAGTAAGTCAGAAAGAGAAAGACAGATACCATATAATAGCACTTATATCTGGAATATAATATATGGCACAAATGAATCTTTCCACAGAAAAAAAAATCATGGACATGGAGAACAGACTTGTAGTTGCCAAGGGTGGGGAGGGAATGGGAGGGACTGGGAATTTAGGGTTAATAGATTCAACTATTGCCTTTGGAATGGATAAGCAGTGGGATCCTGTTGTATAGCACTGGGAACTATGTCTAGTCACTTGTGATGGAGCATGATAATGTGAGAAAAAAGAATGTATACATGTATGTGTGACTGGGTCACCTTGCTATGCAGTAGAAAATTGACAGAACATTATAAATCAGCTATAATGGAAAAAATAAAGACCATTAAAAAAAACAAACAAAAACCAAAATGTCCAGGAGCATTGTGAATAGGTTTTCTCTGGATTGTATTTTGGAGAAGTGGGACAAGCAAGATAAGCACATTTTGAAGCCTTATTAATATTTCCCCACCAGTATTGATTCATGAATGCTATCATTTTTGTCAGTGAATCAATGGTTTAATCAATGTACACTGGTAAGGAATGGGAATCTTACAATTTCTGGTAGGATTGATTATTATTTGGCCCAAACCAGAGTTCTCCCTTTTTATTTAACCAACAGTTACTAGATTTCCAATATTCTTTTCCATTTTCCAGGTCCAATTTTTGGACATTTCTAGTCAATTTTCCTAGATTGTTATCTCAGGAAGCATCCCTCTGGACCATGGCAGAGGTTTGATAGTTCCTTTAAGAGCAGCACTTTTGGCAGAAATACCATCAGGATGGTTTCCTTTAGCCTCTAGGAATGTCCAGGGATCTCAGTTATAGCCAAAGTATCTGGCAAGAGTACGGCATCTAATAAATTTTGGTTATAAGAGCAATTTTTAATCTTTTCCCCACTAGAGGTAAGGTAACTTCACTGTTTCCATAGTTTCCCAAAGACATGGGCTACTCCAGAGGCTTATTGGGGTAAAAATGTTGGTGATTTTATCCTTTGACAAAGTACAAACCTGAGTGAAAATGTATAATTCAGAGTGTTGAGTTATAGTAGCTAAGAGACAGTAAAGATGCTGCCTCAGGGTTATTGGAGCAAGAGGTTTTGTCTCTGGATTCCACTTCTGACATCAAGAAGATAGTGCTTTTAACCCACCCAGGGCACTCTACATTTTAATAGAAACCAAAGCCTAAGGCTAGAAAAATTTTTTAAAAAAGAAAACCTCTTACTGCAACAGCAGACATAATAGAGTTTATGAGATGAGTATTTGGTTGAGAGCGCAGGGAGATCCGTTGATCTGCACAAGGTACACACACTAATAATTTCCTTCTAGTTGAAGTGCCTTGCCTTGGGCACCAGAGGGGCAAGGGAGACTTGAGGAGAACTTCAAGGGGAAAAGAGAAAGTAATAATCCCACACTTAATTAGGTGACCACTTGTTTCCTCAAAAGTACCCTCCTTTTACTCCTCTGGTCATAGCTTGCTTTGTGGTTATGATTTATAGTGAAGTTTGCTTTAATATTTTCTACAATAAGCCTTTTCCCCAGCTTTATTGATATGTAGTTGACATACATCACTGTATAAGTTTAGGGTGTACAGCGTAATGATTACTGTAGTAAGTTCAGTTGTTTTCCCTGTGATGAGAACTCTTAGGATTTACTGTCTTTTAACAACTTCCATATATAATACCGTTAATTCCATATATAATACTGTTATAATAGTGTTAATTATAGTCATCATGTTGTATTATATCCCTAGTACTTTCTTATTTTATAACTGGAAGTTTGTACCTTTTGACTACCTTTCTCCAATTTGCCTTCTCCCCACCCTGGTAACCACAGATCTGATTGCTTTTTCTTTTCCTAAGAGTTTTTTTTTTTAATGCCACACAGTGAAGTTCCTGGCCAGAGATCAAACCTGTGCCACAGCAGTAACAATGCTGGCTCTTTAACTGGTAGGCCATCAGGGAACTCTGAGTTTTCTTGGTTTTGGTTCCACATATAAGTGAAATCATACTTATATGATTTAGCATATAACTGACTTATTTCATTTAGCATAATGTCCTCAAAGTCCATCCATGTTGTCACAACTAGCAGAATTTCTTGTTTTTTTATTGATGATAGATGATAGATAGATAGAGAGAGAGAGAGAGAGAGATGATAGATAGATAGATAGATCTCACAACTTCTTTATTTATTCATCCATTTATGGAAATTTAGATAGTTTCCCTATCTTGGCTGTAGGAAATAATGCTTCTATGAACATAGGGATGCAGATATCTTTTCTAGGTTAGTGTTTTTGTTTCCTTTGAATATACTCCCAAAAGTACTCCCAAAAAAAACATGGGGTTTTTTTGTTTGTTTTTTGTTTTTTGTTTTTTGGTTTTTTATTTTTTTTATTTTTTGTCTTTTTGCCTTTCTAGGGCTGCTCCCATGGCACATGGAAGTTCCCAAGCTAGGGATCTGATCGGAGCTGCAGAGTTGGCCTACACCACAGCCACAGCATTGCCAGATCTGAGCCATGTCTGTGGCCTACACCACAGCTCACCACAATGCTGGATCCTTAACCCATTGAACAAGGCCAGGGATTGAACCCACAACCTCACGGTTCCTAGTCGGAGTCGTTAACCACTGAGCCATGGTAGGAACTCTGACAGTTTTATTTTTAATTCTTTGAGGATCCTCCATACCATTTTCCATGGTGCCTCAACCAGTTTACATTCCTTTTCTCCATATCTTCACCAGCATTTGTTATCTCTTGTCTTTTTGATAATCATAATTCTATCAGGTGCAGGGTGATATTTCATTGTAGTTATGATTTGCATTTCCGTGATTACTAATGATGTTGAGCATCATTTCATATCTCTGTTGGCCATTTGTATCTCTTCTTTGGAAAAATGTCTTTTCAGGGTTTTTGCCCATTTTCTAAATTTTATTTTCAGGGACACACCTGTGGCGTATGGAAGTTCCTGGGCTATAGGTTGAATCAGAGCTACAGCTGCCGACCTATGCCAAAGCTACAGCAATGCTGGATCCAAGCTGCATCAGCAACCTCCACCACAGCTCACAGTAACACTGGATCCTTAACCCACTGAGTGAGGCCAAGAACCAGCGTCCTCACAGAGACTATGTTGGATTCTTACCAGCAGAACCATAATGGGTACTCCTTTCACCCATTTTTAATTGGAATGTTTGGTTTTTTGCAGACCTTTTTTTCCCCCCTCACATCAATGGACAGATCCTCTAGACAGAAAACCAATAAAGCAACAGAGATCCTAAAGGAAACAATAGAAAAGTTAGACTTAATTGATATCTTCAGAGGAAAGAGCAAATTTTAGAATCCATCTGTTCCTATTATTTATCATTTTTATTTACTTATATTTATTTGGTTTTAATTATGTATCTTTTAAAACAAATTAATATGTGCTTATGGCATAAAATGCAAAAGGTATAGAGTAGAGAGTATATGCTCTTTACCCCCCGCCAGCTCAAATTCTTTGAGACAACCACAGTTATCCTTTTCTTGTGTACCTTTCCAGAGATGGTCTATGTATTTACAAACAGATTCAAATGTACCTTTTTCTTACCATGGCAACATTTATACCGATGGTTCTATATCTTGCTTTCTTCCCTAATGGTAAACCTTGGAGAACTTTTCACATCAATGCATACTGGAACAACATATTCTATATATCCATTTCATGAACATCCCAGAATCCATCCAGCCATGAGCACTTCAGTCACTTCTAATCATTTTTTTTTATCACAGAGGATGATGCAGTGAATGACCTAATACAAATGCAATATGTAGGAAATATCTAGAAATTGCTGGTTCAAAGAGTTTATGTGATCTAAATTTTTATTCTTTATCATCAAATTGCCCTTTAAAGAATTTATACTAATTTACCCATCAGAAACAGATGAAAATACCTGTTGCCCAAACTCTCGCCAACACACTTTATTTTTAATTCATATTTGTCTAACCACGAAAAGACCCTAGAGCAGTGCTGTCCAATAGAATTTTCTGCAATGAGCAATATGTCTGTATCTACACCATCCAGGACAGTGGCCGCTAGCCATGTTCAGTTATTAAGCATTTGAAATAAGACAGGTGCAACTGAAAAACCAAATTTTAGTTTTTTTTGAAATTGATTTAAATAGAAACATTGGACAGAGTAGCTTCAAGCAGAATGAGTTTAAAAATTTGGAAAGAGAGAAATGGGCATATGAGACATATTACAGAGAAATTATAAATTGGAAAGCTTCTTTAATGTCATGACTTAAATTTTTATGTTATTTTCTTTTGTTTGATTTTTTATTTTTTTATTTATTTTTTAATATAATGATTTTTATTTTTTCTGTTATAGCTGGTTTACAGTGTTCTGCCAATTTTTTACTGTACACCATGGTGATCCAGTTACACATACATGTACACATTCTTTTTTGCCACATTATTATGCTCCATCATAAGTGACCAAAACTTTCATTAATCTTGTCTCTCTGCACTGTGTTCCATCAAACGAGACTCTCTAGGGAGGGCAGGCCAGATTAGCCCTGCATCTCTAAGGCTTTATATGTCTAGAGAGCTCTAGCCATCTCTGGACTCTGCCTCTTCCTCTTATTATGGCAGCATGTGGCTCCCAGCCCCCAGATGCCAATCCCCAAACTCCTGCTCTTGCCCAGGGTGGAGGCTTGCTGCCCTCACATTTGCAGGGCCCAGGGTACATTGGCTCAATATTTAAAAGTTATACATTAATATAAAAACAAAAAGGTTAAGATGGAATCTTTGTCTTACTAGAGAAACATACCTTCAGGATTACCTAAAAGGCCTGGGGTTTTCACACTCCTAAGGAGTCCACGCCAGGGAATGCCGGCACTGAGAGATTCCCACCCTGGTCACCAGCCCACTTCCTCTTCCCACCTCATCTTCCCCTTCACTGACATACCAGTTTTCAAGTCCATACTCCCCATTCCTACAAGTTCTGCAAACTATTTATTCTACTTGACCAAGAAATGTCAGGATTGTTGGTTCAGGCTCCAAAAGGGCATATCCTCTTGGTGTCACACACTACTCTCCCTGTGGGGTTTGGCAGAACCAGAGGAGGGGAGGTTCTGCTGGAAGTGGAAGGTAAACAATTTAAATCACTTTTTAGTAGCCTGAGAAAAGTTTTACAGATAATAAATACTGTTGGCTTTTGCTCCCTTTTTTTCACCCTGCCCTTACTTTCCACAAGTTTCCACTTCTTCTTCCATAGTTCCTTCCACTCTCTGCTCTGCTGCATGACACCTTTCGCTGGAGCAGTAAGTCTAGTCTTTGTTCTCAACAATAGCTGGTAGTGAGGACATTTGAATGGAGACAGGGGGTCAGTGACATCAGTTCACTAAGGCATTGTTACAAAGCCCCAAAGACAGAGAATGCAAGAGGAGTTAAGTCTCCTTCTTCTCAGCTGGGGGCCCCTTCTTTGAGCATCCTGTGCCCTTTATTTGTAATACAGTTATTCTTTGCAAGTATTTGGAAGTAGGTCTCTTTTAGGCCTCCATTCCAAAAAGTTACCCTTTCAGTGAGACCGTCTCTAACCACCCTAATAATTGTAACCACACCCTGCACGTCCTATCCTATTCTGTCTTTCTCATTAGTATTTATCATCACCTGGCATACCATGTCATTTTCTTCTTTCTTTAGTTTGCCTCCTCCATCTGAACTTAAGCTCCATGAGGGCAGGAATTATTGCGGTAACTCCAGTGTGACTCTCCAAGAGTCATGGATGGGACAGACCTAACTCTAATTCTGCTCTGTGAGCATAGGTTCATTTGCCTGCCAATGAAGGGCCACCAATTTTCCTTCTTTCTTTTTTTTCACAGTCTCCTGGGAGATTAAAATGAATGATCTAGAGGAGAAGGATATTGATGAATTCCAATCCAATGGCTTTAAGTGTCCAACATGCTTTGCAGTGTTAGGAAGAAAGTGTGACAACACTCTCAAGTGGTGCAGAGCAGATAAATTGAAGTGTGTTGAATTTTCTGGCATCATAAACACAGGTACTTTCCTATGATGCAGTGTTGTATAGCCACAGAACAAGTGGCACCCTCTCACAAGATGATGGGGTATGTATATTAAGGGTAGTATTGAGGAGAAATAAGCTTAGAAATGAGGATACCTGCAGTTCCTTTTGTGGCTCAGTGGGTTAAGACCCTGACATTGTGTCCATGAAAGTGCAGGTTCAATCCCTGGCCTTGCTCAGGGAGTTAAGGGTCTGGTGTTGCTGCAAGCTGTGGCATAGATCACAGCTGTGGCTTGGATCTAGCATTGTTGTGGCTGTGTTGTAGGCCTGCAGCTGCAGCTCTGATTCAAACCCTAGTTCCAGGAACTTCCATATGCCGCAAGTGTGGCCCTAAAAAAAAAAAAGAAAGAAATGAGGATACCAATAGTGGGTTGATTCTGAAAATGTGTCTAATTGGCTTTCTCACATTCATTCATTTGTTCATTTGTGGATTTTTGCACGCTTTTATCAGAAAACTCTCAGCTAGTTTTGAGGAAGTTGTTTCAGCATATTGCATGATCTTTCATCCTCTGCAAATTTTGTTTGTTTGTTTTTTAACAGAGGGGTAATTTGTGCCTTATCCTACCCTGGGACTTTTTTTTTTTTAATTTTCACAGTCAATGTTTTGGAGAAAGGCAGTGTCTAAACTTAAACTTTACTCAAATATGTTGTAAAGCATAATTTACTATGCTTCCTTTGAGAAGATCTAACATGAAACTCTAAACACCTGTAGACACCCATTAGAAATTATGAGCAGTTCTATCATGGAGTGTGAAGAGCAATAAGCAGAGTTCCATGAGTATTGGGTTGTTTACATAGCTCTTCTCTCTCAGTTTTTCCTTCTGACTCTGGAGAGCTCAGCCTCCTTGAAGCTCAGCATCAGTGAGATAATTGCAGAGTCTAGTCATGTTAGTTGGTCTCTTGAATTCTTACATTTCTACTTGCATAACAGAGTGATCCTCCATTTTAAAATAGCAGTCACTGGCTATGGCACCCAGAGAAGGCAAGATAAAATCACCAGGAGCATAGTGTGGCTGCCATGTAAAAGAATGTATCTGATGGTACTTTGAAAGGCAGAGACCACAGGCTAAATGATAGCTATTTTATGGCTATTGCTACTTTTTGAAAGATAACCCCCCCAAAAAAAAGATAACCCAGACCAAGAATAAGAGAAAATTAGATTTGTGTACCTCAAACATGAGGGGGTGTATATAACCAAAAAACAGATGCACCAAATCCTTGTGGATCAGCAGCATGGAGGATGCTCCTAACAAAGTCATTTGAGGACTAATAAAAAGAGCAAGTTCTTACTATCATCTCCACAAAATGTCTATAAAAACATCATGCTAGATCCTCAAGTGATAGCATGGATTGGGAAAAAATTTATTTAAAGAAAGTTTGTAAAATAGACCAATATTTGACTGTTATAGATTGTAGGGGATTCAGGGACTTGAAGGTCCTAAATTTGGAGGACACCAGCCCATTTCCTCTGCTAGAGAGAGACATATTAAATGACTGCCACCCAAATGTGGCCTGTCTGATATCTTACTCCAGCCCAATCTTGGTGGGTAAAAGGGGGATATAAGGAAAGAGGAGAAGAGTGGAAGTCTCATTTATGGTTTTTTGCAGGTGTTAAAGACATAGCTGTTGAAATGAAGAAATGCGTACAAGCAGACCTCTGCAAAGAGACGATAACTTATATGGGTTTTCCAATTGCTAACCAAAGTAAAAATTGCAGATCAGCCATCAGAAATGGGGCCAAGATCAGGTCCCCAACTCCCATCATCTTTGTTCTTTTCCTGGAGAAGCTGCTTTATTGAGCTCCTCCAAGGGCCCAGCCATCTCCATTTGTGAATTAAACATGTGTTTTTTTTGGTCTTTGTATTCTTTCATGCCCATTAATTTATCTACACGTTTATTCAGCTGTCAGTTTGTTTACTCATTCGGCAAGGTTTACTTGTGTACCCACCCCCCACACACAAAGTGCGTCAGGATAAATATCAATCAGTGCTGGCTGTCTTCCTTTAAGAATACCCCAGGGCATTTAGAGAATAAGGGTATGCACAGGATAAATGTTAAGAAAGCAAAAAAAAGCAAGAATAAGACTGGTACTCCTCAAGTATCCAAAGCTGACTGCTTTAGACACTAGGTAGAAGTGGAAGACTGTATGGATTTGATTAGGGAAAGGCTAAGGTTTTAGATGAACTTTGAGGAGATCTGTACTATTTAGCAGCAGGAATAGTGTGTATTTCGGCATGGTGATGAGGAAGTGGGCAGAGGCTAAAGTGCAGCAGTTAAGATTAATGGTAGGGAAAGTGGAGGAGAGGAAGGTGTCAGTAAATATATGGACCCAACTAGAAGCCTACTTCTGAGAGTGATGGGAGGTGGCACCAATGGGTGAACACAATAGATTCATTGAACTGAGCACAGGCCTCCTCCCTCCATGATGGAAAGCAATTCCCCTCAGTCCTCTACAGATATGATCTGAAGGCTGAGGTCTCTGTGGCTCTGGCTCCTAATTGCTCATTAGCATCACCTGGTGGCTTCAAATTACAAGTCTTCTGCTTTAGATGAGTCATGCAATGTAAGGACACTGACCAAATAAATACGTTTTGTCTCAAAGGACTTAACAGATTTTTGAGGAAATGTCAATTCATGACCCACAAAATCAAATTCATTGCACAGACATCTGTCAAAGAAAATTTTCAGCTAAACATAATTGAATTAGTTTCTATCATGGAGTTCCCGCTGTTGTGCAATGGGGTTGTTGTCTCTGCAGCAGCAGGGCAGACGTAGGTAGGTTCAATCCCTGCTTGGCATAATGAGTTAAAGGATCTATTGTTGCCAGAGCTGTGGCATAGGTCGTAACTGTGGCCCAGATCTGATCCCTGGCCCAGGAACTCCATATGCCATGGGGCAGCCAAAAATGAAAAAAAAAAAAAATGCTTTTTATCATCAGGAATGATTCTTTAGTTATCTTGGTTCGTATATCAAGATTTGTTGGAATTTTTAAAGGCAGGTGTTTTTATTATTGCTTCATTCCACTGGAATTATTTCAGCTCAGTTTTTAAAGTAGCCTCTATTAAAAGTGTCAGAGGTAGTTTTTAAAGTCACTGAATGTATATGTGCAAATGCAATGAATCATCACCAGTTTATGGCACTCTGAAATAGAATACAGTGAATTTAATGATCTCGCATTCTTCACCAATGCTCCTTAAATGAATCTTGGGAAGAGTATTGCAAAAATTTATCATACTGTTTTCTCCAATTCAATATTTCCTTGAAACAAAAAGAATATCTGCAAATATTTAATAATCAAAGACCAGAAAGGCAATTTATGCTTACTCATTGATATTACACTGCACATGCATGCTAATGCTAAATTTTAATCTCCAATAAAAGCTAAAGCTAATTTGTGATCTTTGTAGATGGATATGAGAATTTATGTTGAGAATGAAATCTTTCATAAGATAAACCAATAATAATTTTACCCATTTTTAACATGAATCAAAATACAAAAGATTGTAATTATAATCAACACTGTTATGTAATATCTGTAAAAACTATAAGAAAATTAGAACCCTTTTTTGATATTGATAAATTTAGAATTGTTTTTAATTTATGCAATAGCCCTTTCAATACAATATTAACAATATTGAGTGGGCAGAGAGTTAGTGAAGTTACCTAAGTTAGACTGATTCAGTTCTGAAATTTATATGGTTTTGCTTCAAAGTCAAACCAGGTCTTATAAAAAAAAATAAATCAATTTTGTCCATGTGAATGAGAATACTAAAAAAAAATTACTTTTTCATAACTAATTCAGTTATTAGAAAACAGTTTTATGAAACAGTTGACTTACATGAATCTACTTTTCAATTTTCATTTTAAATTTTGTGAAATCTAAAGATAAATCAAGTATTTTTGATGAAATTTTGAAATATGCTATAAGTGTAAAATACACATAGGACTTTGAGGACTTTGCAAGGAGAATACTTCATTGATATTTTCATATTGACCACACAATGAAATGATAATATTTTGTATATATTGGGTTACATAAATGTTGGGTTTTTTCTTTGTCTTTTGTCTTTTTAGGGCTGTGCCCATGGCATATGGAGGTTCCCAGGCTAGGTGTCTAATTGGAGTTGTAGCTGCTGGCCTATGCCACAGCCACAGCAATGCCAGATCTGAGCCAGATTTGTTTCTGCTTCATCATGATGGGAACTCCAGTGGAAATATATTATGAATATTAACTTTCTGGGAGTTCCCATCATGGCTCAGTGGTTAATGAATCCAACTAAGAACTATGAGGTTGCAGGTTCAATCCCTGGCCTCACTCAGTGGATTAAGGATCCGGTATTGCCATGAGCTGTGGTGTAGGTTGCAGATGGGGCTCAGATCCTGCATTGCTGTGTCTCTGGCATCAGCTGGTGCCAAAAGCTCTGATTAGACCCCTAGCCTGGAAACCTCCATATGCCACGGGTACAGCCCTAGAAAAGACAAAAAAAAAAAAAAAAAAAAAAAAAAAAATTCTAAACCACTGAGGTTTAGAAAGTCACGTTGCAGTCATACCTCAGCAGAGCAATATGTCCTAGAAGGAGAATAGACAAAGAGTCAGGTATAGGTCTCTCCTCCTGAGCACTCTTCCCACTCCTCTAACCTTACTGCCACCATTTTCCATCAGAAATAAATTGAATGTTCCCTCCTTGAGGAAGCTTTCTCTGTCTACCCTCCCAGAGCAGCTGAGTGTTCTTGTCATGCACTACCATAAAATCTTTATTGATGTCCTTATAACACCCAACACTTTTTATTTTCAATAATGTTTTTATAGTCTTCCCTACTTCAACATAAGCCATATCTGCTATACTTATCACTGTATCCCCTGTGCCTGAGTTTTCTATGCTGTATGTCATTATCCTGGAAGTAGAATGGGGTCCACTGGAGTAGAACCTCTTCCAAAATAGATTCTCTCACAAAGTCTGGCCAGTTGATGTGGCAAGTCTGGGGCTGCCCACAGTTGACAGTTGGAGTTCTCTTCATGTATATCCTCCAGTTCTTCCATTTTCCCACATTTATTTGTCTCCCAAAATATATATGTTTTCTTTTTAAGACTGAGATTTTTTTTTGTTTGTTTTAATAATAATGCTCGATTGTTTTTCAAAGCAAACTGAAACCAAGTCCCCCTAAAACTGAGTTCCTCTGTCAGGTTTATGTTTAACCTTTCTGTTAAAAACAGTATTCTTTTTCTTGTTCAACACCTGTTCCCCTCAAGATTGAGTAACATCAAAGAAAAGGAGGGGTTGAAACTGAGAAGGACCGTGTATGACCTTCCTAGATACAAAAGCCTTTCTGTGTCCACAGTTTCTTGCTTGTAGGAAAAGGCTTTATCTTCTGAGACCTTCCCTGAGTTCAAAGGGCAGATCCAAAGAATTACTAATTAGGGAAGAGAGGTAATAAGGAAAGAAAGAGAAGCAGTCAAGAAACAGTAGTGTAATGCTAAAGCAGGGTCTTGTTTCATCCTCAAGGTAAATAAATAACAATACATCTCTGAGTTCTATAGCAACTAAAACCCCTACCCAGGTAAAGGGTAGTAACTTTAGGCTGAGCACAAGCACATGGAACCGAAACTGTTTGGAACCAGGAGGCTGATGATTGAGATTCCTGTACTACCACCATGTTGCCTCACTACTAACCAATCAGAGGAAGGTCTCACACTCGCACAAAATTTTGCCTATAAAATGTCTTACCCAAAAACCTTGAGGAGTTCAGATCTTTTGAGCACAAGATGCCCATTCTCCTTGCACAGCCCTTGCAATAAACCTTTCTCTGCTCCAAACTCTTGTTTCAGTTCATTTGGCTTCACCATGCATGAAACACACAAACCTGTGTTCAACAACAAAACAAGGAGAAAGAAACAGAGTCTTCCAGATCGCAGGATAATAACTATTAAAAAGTCTGTAGAGTTTGACTTCCAGTTTCCAGTCTGGCATGTAGGAAGCTTAAACATCACCACTCCTTCCAAACAAGTAAAAATCTGAACAATCTGAAAATTCAACAACTCTTCCCAGATCTATAAGAGAATGAGGCCACAGGGCAACTACTGACCTGAGACTGAGGCTTAGGTCTCAGGTAGGTAAAATAGGAGAGAATGAGTGGTAAATACAGTGAATCACAATTTAACACAGCAGAAACCAATGATTAGAAACTTGTTCAAGAACCATGCTGGGGTGTGGAAACCTGAACTGTAATTGATATGTTGCTGGAGGCCCAATGTGAACAAGTCTAAGAGATTAAAATCCTCAGACGGACCCAGTCATCTGGGGCTCCACCCACATACTTTTGAGTTACCTCCTGAAACTCTACCAGATTAGCACAATGAATTTCAGAGAAAAATCTCCATGTTTCCATTAGAGGACAGGGAAAAGGAATGATTTTGTAATATACCAGAACATTCTATTCTTCTTAACAAGGTCTGCCATTAGGAGAAAGTTTAACAAGTGTCTAACCTGAGATTTATCAGCACCTAACTGACCTGGGGGAGGGAAAATACCCATATCTAGCCTGCTCTATCATCCTGTGCTACTTAAAGGGGAATGGGAGGTAGGACTTAGAAGCATAAGTGGTCACAGTCCAGAGGCCCAAGCTCACTAATGAAACCTAATTATTTTCAAACTACAGAAAATCAAAGATTTAAAAAAAAAATCCTAAAACAATCTGTGGGAGGGATCACTGTACCTGTAGAGGAGCAAAAGAACTATACCCAACTTCTCACAAACAGTGCAAGCAAGAAGGACATGGAGCGAAATATTGAGTGTTAAGAGGGAAAAGGGAGTTCCCTTCGTGGCACAGTGGTTAACGAACCCAACTAGGATCTGTGAGGATGAGGGCTGGATTCTTGGACTTGCTCACTGGATCAAGGATCTGGCATTGCCATGAGCTGTGGTGTAGGTTGCAGACATGGCTGATCCTTCGTTGTATGGCTGTGGTGCAGGCTGGAAGCTACAGCTCTGATTCGACCCCTAGCTTAGAGCCTCCATATGCCACAGATGCAGCTCTAAAAAGAAAAAAAAGGGGGGAGAAAAAAACAAAACACCAAACTAAAATTCTATACCTGTAACCAGACAAGGGGATCTGTTCACTTGGTAGCTAAAGGCAAACATCCACTTACCAAGTGAGTTATGAATCAAGAAAATATTACTGTGAGCATGAGAACAAGTAGAACACTGGGAATAATTCCCAAAGCAGTGTCTCCCTGAACAAGGGGAAGTTGGTTCGTTTACTGAGAAAAGGGCTGGCTATTTAAAAGTGAAAGCCTTGTCATTACATCTAGAGGCAGGATTAATCTTGCACAAGTGCAGTTTGGAAGTGTGCCATTACATACATTATATTTTATGTTAATGAGGCTTAAGCTCCATTTGGTGAAGGGATGGGGGCAGATATTAAATAAAGCAAAGGTAACCTTTGGACATTTCTTAGTTCATCTACACAGACATTGGCCTAATTGTCAGGATCAGACTAGTTCAAGTCAGCTGGTGATCATATCTCTTCCTAAGCCTGTCAGTAGTCTGACAAACAGTACGTGCCTGTAACAGGATATTGAAATTGCTTCATCCTGGAAACTTTGGGTCCTGAAAAATAAAAAGAGTCAATTGCCAGTATGAAGGCATTCACACCCATTCCAGTTGCACTTTCTCCTATGGGTTACTTGGGGTCCTGGTTGTAGACATACCCTGTGAAATTATCTTCAAAAGTGAAGGAAAAATAAAGACTTTTTCAGACAAACAAAAAGCCGAAGAGATTTGTTGCCACTACCTTGCAAGAAATGTTAAAATTTAAGATGGGAAAGATGGAAGATTAGGAAGTACCAGGAAACTGTCTCTTCATATGGAGAGCAATTTCACTGGCAAAATTTGTCTGATATAACTATTTTGGAATGCTGGAGTCTACAGGAGACTTTCAACTTCCCAGGGAAAACCTGAACAGTATATTGCCAATTTCTGGTGATTTGGGCTCTTAGCATACTAGAAACTACCCAGCCACTACCCCTAGCTACATCGCAGGCAGCTGTGCACATGTCCTTAGAGCAGTTTCCATTTTTAGTGTACAGGAACTGGAGTGGGCAAAAGACCCTGTCCTCCAAATATCAGGAATCTGTGGTTTGATTGCCAATTTCTGCCTCTAAACACAGAAGTGCAAAGAAGTGGGCAGCCATTGTTCTTACACCTCACCCATTTGCTGCAAATCCTTCCCCACTCCAGTTCTAATGACTTTCAGGAGGTTTGAAGGGTGAGCATCTTTTTGTTATCTCTTCATTTTTTGCTTCCCTCCTTTCAGGAGCCAGACAGTAAAGACTAGGGCATTCAAAAGTAACTGAACATATGAGAAAACTTAGTAACTATGCATTCCCAAGGAAAGGCTCAGAAAATACGTAAGAAAACATTAAGTTTATACCTCAGGCTAATCTTTGCCAATTCTTGGTACAGAGGCAGCCTATAAATAAATAAACAAACAAATAAATAAATAGTCATGGGCATGGACTTGGCAGAGCGAGGCATGGGGATGGGGGTTGTGGGGAGGGGCTTCACGGCACTTCTGGAAGGAGCTCTGTGAAGTAGGGGGATCCTAGGGTGGTTGCCTCCCTGCACTCCCCCATGCCCCACCCCAACCTCTGAGTGCCTGAGGGGTTTCTACATGGGCGCCCGTCTCCTCAGGGTCACCAGGCAGGCAGTCCTTCCCTAGAGTGGAAAAACTCTGTGATGGCCTCTCTGGCCAGCCATGGACCCTTTCACTTCCAAATGTAGTTGAGTTCAGCTCTTTTAAAATAACTGTTATCTGTTCTCCACCGTTTAACATTATTCCCAAGATTGCACTGAATGGTTGGAAATTCGCGTTAAGTCCCACTATCCTCACAGAGTGGCAAAGTTTCCAGAAAACAGAAAATGAATCAGATACAGTGATGTAAGCCCAGATACAGAGATGGAAGCCCACATGATCACAGTCATGTTAAACTACAGAATGCTGAAAATGATTATATTAACACCAGCTTAGTTGACATAGTGGAGGCGCAGAGGAGTCACATCTTAACACAGGGTCCACTTCCTAACAGGTTGCCAATTCTGGTTGCCATACTCATGGTTTGGCAACAAAAGACCAAAGCAATTGCCATCCTGAAAGAGTTGTGGAGTAGTGGAGAAAGAGTTGGTTAAATGTGCACAGTACCGGCTGACAAAAGGCAACGGAGAAATGCTGTTTAAGGAAACAGGATTCAGAATGAAGTTCCTGTCGGAATACGTGAAGCCCTATTCCACAGTCTATCTATCTACTGCAGTTAGGAAACACCAAAGTGGTGAAACTAGAACAATATCTCACTTTCATTACACTACCTGACCAGATTTCGGAGTCCCCGAATCACCAGCTTCCTTTCTCAATTTATAAAGTGCAAGAGTCTGGCCTCTGGGTCCTGAGCACCAGCCTGCGGTGATCCACTGTAGTGCCAGCATCAGGCAGTCAAGGAACATTTTCTCTGGTGGATACTTGCCTGTCTGATGGAAAAAGGAGACAATATTAATATTAAGCAACTGTTACTGAATATGAGACTATATGGAATGGGGCTGATTCAGATACCAGCTCAACTCAGATTTTCATATATGACTATAATAGAAGGAGCAAAATTTATAAAGGGAGATTCAAGTATACAGAAACAATGGAAAGCACTTTTTTTTTGTCTTTTTGCCTTTTCTTGGGCCGCTCCTGTGGCATATGGAGGTATCCGGGCTAGGGGTCAAATCGGAGCTGTAGCTGCCACCCTACGCCAGAGGCACAGCAACGCAGGATCCGAGCCGAGCTGCGTCTGCGACCTACACCTCACGGGAACACCAGAACCTTGACCCACTGAGCAAGGGCAGGGATCGAACACGCAACCTCATGGTTCCTAGTCGGATTCGTTAACCACTGCGCCACGACGGGAACTCCTGCAAAGCACTTTCTAATGAAGACTTCTGTCCTGTTTTTGATCATTCACCAACCAAAATAGTGACTGAAAAATACAATGGGAATAGGATAGGCCTAGAAGAAAAATTGACAGGTGACAGATATACAAGGACTGACCTCTAAAATGTAAGATGCTATGGAGGAAAACAGTGAGAGTGCCCTGCGGAAGTGCATTCAAGAGGACAAGAGAGCCAGCACAGCTCAGAATGTACAGCAGATGAAGCAGAGGCTCAATAAGACTGAGCGAAAAAAGAAAAGGTGATTATATTGATGACCTAGTCTCACTAAGATGGGGATGTTGTCAGTCATTCTGGTTGGCACTTTTGTTGGCTGAACACTGTTTTTTCATGCAAAATGTCCTATGAATAATTAATTTTGCCACAAGCTTTGGCACTGGTAGCTGATGGTGTTGCGTGAATCGCAGGGATCAGTCTGAGACTAGACAGTGTGGAAGCTGGATGCCCACGAGAGGTGGTGTATCTGGATCCACTGCAGCAGGTAAAGGCTCAGATGCTTGTGCAGGACTGGCTTATTCTCAGCTCTATCTGTGTATGTTAAGTGTAATGTCCTTTATCACAAGGATTTAGCTTTGGAGGCTGTCTGGACTTTAACCTGCATTTAATATAAGCAATAAATATTGTGCTTTTATCTACATTATTACTGGAAAGAAAATGACCTTTAAGTAATGTGTGTTATGTATAATGTACTGTTGACATGGGCATCAACATTTTATATTATTAACATTTTAAGGATAAATATATTGTATAAGCACCTATTTAATCTTACTTTTGTAGTTAAATGTTCTTTTTTAAAAGCTCAATTTGAAAAAGCTGTTACCATAAATAAATTGTACGTTGATTCAATTGTACTGGATAAGTTTTCCTAAAGAGAGGTTTAATACGAGCAGTTAGAACACTGAATAAGCAGCTTTTACTATGTATTTCCATTTCTTTTGTTTTACAGTTTCCCAATTTTATTTATTTCTTTTTGTCTTTTTGCCAATTCTTGGGCCGCTCCCGCGGCATATGGAGGTTCCCAGGCTAGGGGTCAAATCGGAGCTGTAGCCACCAGCCTACACCAGAGCCACAGCAACGGGGGATCTGAGCCACGTCTGCAACCTACATCACAGCTCACGGCCACACCGGATCGTTAACCCACTGAGCAAGGCCAGGGACCGAACCCACAACCTCATGGTTCTTAGTCGGATTCGTTAACCAGTGTGCCACAACGGGAACTCCTACAGTTTCCCAATTTTAAAAAGAAATACAAAGGAACAAAATTTTTCTCTTAAAAGAAATCTTTGAAGGATAATTCTTATTGGCATAATCAGGTAACAGTTAGTCAAGACTTTGTAAAACAAACAAAAAAGGTGGTTTCTGTAAAAGCCCATTATTAATACCGCTTGTTTTTCATGAAAATTTCAATGTAATTACCATAATTTATAATTGGGGTATATCATGATTAGGAAATAAAAATAAACAGCAGCTTTTTATTATCCATGTTTTCAGTTTACTAGACTGAACCCTTGAAGTAAAAAAATTTTAAGTTCTTTCTACTTCAATAAATAGTATTATGATGTTCAAAAATTAATTAATTACTGTGTATTATAGTAAATAGTATTGATAAATCTACATATCACACTTTTTAAAAAGAAAAAAATACGTCTATTTCACAAATTACAAAGCAGGTAAATTCCAAATGGACCAGAAATTTAAATGTTTAAAAAAATGGAAACATAGAAATACTAAAAAACAGGGGTGAATTTCTATATATCCTAGAAGTAGCAAAACTGTTTCTAAGACTCAAAATAAATTCTATTAAACAAATATCAAAATCTTTTGAATAATAAACACACAGACTATAAGCTAAGTGATAAATAGGAAAAATATATAGCAGACTAATAATTA
Organism: Sus scrofa; assembly: GCF_054392235.1. Lineage (NCBI taxonomy): Eukaryota > Metazoa > Chordata > Mammalia > Artiodactyla > Suidae > Sus > Sus scrofa. The sequence goes on along the minus strand of NC_139384.1, from coordinate 61,642,571 downwards.
ACATCCCTAACACAAAAATTTTCTAAAAATAACATCTCTACACACACACACACACACACACACACACACACACAAAAACACACACACAATATGCCAGACAAATGAGCAGTTCATGGAAATATAAATGTGACTTTTAATAATATGAAATGATACACAACCTCCCTCATAATAAGAAAAATAAAAATTATAACTCTCTGAGATACCATGTCACACTTCAGATTGGAAAAAAAATCTGCTACACAAGAACAGCACATTCTGATTCATTGTTGGTAGAAACATAAAACAATATAATATTCATGAAAGGAAATGGCAATAGCTAGCTTTTACCCTTGTACATAGCAATCTCACTTCTAAAAATCTATACAAAAATTACAATGGCAAAATGAAAAGGTGTGTACACAATACAATCATATTTTTAATACCAACTAGTTATATGCTATATATAGCTATGTATACTAATTATATGATAATACAATCACTTAATAAAAGACTAGAGATAGTTCATGATTATTAATTGTTCACATCTTGAATATGTCTGCTTATTTTTTCCTGCTAGATCCAGAAGATTCTAAGATTAAAATCTCCAACAAATCTTGTCAATGTATTCATTTCCTCCTGCAGTTCTATCTGTTGTTTCTTGATATATTGTGATACTGAATTAATAAGTTCATAATGTCAGTATACAACATCTGTCTTTGTCTGTTACGATGTTTGTGCCTTTTATTTTATTTTGATAGATATTAAGATTGACAGTCCATTCCGGTCACTATGCATTAGTCATATACTATCATCTTTGTTGTCTCTCTCTTATTTATCAGATGTCTATTTCTCTTCTTTTTTTTTATGGCCACATCTGTGGCATATGGAAGTTCCTGGGCTAGGAATCTAATAGGAGCTGCAGCTGGGACCTATACCATAGCCATAGCAACCCTGGATCCAAGCCACATCTGTGACCTACGCCACAAGCTTGGGGCAACACTGAATCCTTAACCCACTGAGAGATGCTGGGGATCAAACCCTCATTCTCATGGAGACTATGTTGAATCCTTAATTCACTGAGCCACAATGGAAACTCCAGATGTCTATTTATTTTACCTGTGTACTTATGTTACCCTAGGAATATGAGCTGCTTTGTCTAATAGTGTGCAGGAGGAAAGGACCAGAGACTGGCTCCAGTCTTTATCAGTCTCCACAAGTTTGAGAAGAGATCAGAGGAGAACCAGTAAATCCCAAAGAACCACAAAAGTCACTGTAGATCATGCTGGTAGACTCACCAACCACACTTCCAGTCCAGGTTTACCTTTAAACCCTTAGGAAGCAATAGCCCTGGGAGAAGTCCACCTTCCTAGATATAATCTACCATCCTTATGTTGGAGAAGAGAGTAAAGGAGTGACATTGCCCTGCATTTGCCTGTTTTCATCAAAACTCTAGTACTAATGGGAGTTCCCATCGTGGCGCAGTGGATAACGAATCCGACTAGGAACCATGAGGTTGCGGGTTCCATCCCTGCCCTTGCTCAGTGGGTTAACGATCCGGCGTTGCTGTGAGCTGTGGTGTAGGTTGCAGACGCGGCTCGGATGCCGCATTGCCGTGGCTCTGGCGTGGGCCGGTGGCTACAGCTCCGATTCGACCCCTAGCCTGGGAACCTCCATATGCCGCAAGATCGGCCCAAGAAATAGCGAAAAGACAAAAAAATTAAAAAATAAAAAAATAAAAAAAAATTAAAACTCTAGTACTAAGTTATTGACACCAATGGTAAGGCTGTTGTGGCTGGCTCTTGTGACTGGCTTCTCTAGACAAAAGGGAAAAAAATGACTGTGGCAAGGGGACATATAACAGAGGCAAGAGTAAGCATCCATCTGACGCCTCTCTCAGGCATCTTGTAATGAAGGTACAAGATGACATATTGAGTCCTACATACTTTCAAAATAAAAATCAATGGATAGCTCTTCCATTAATACTTTATTCTCTGGGCTTTCTAAGGTATTCCAACTTTCTCTGGCCCATCATCTGGGGAATTTCCTCTCAAACTCAACAGCTGATCTTTAACTCAAAATGTAAATTCATCAGCTGTTATTATCCAACCTACATGGTCACATATATACATATTCTTATTTATTTCCCTTAATCACGTAGGAAGATTTATCCTTCTTCCTATTTGGGGGGAAGGTGGGTAACCCAATTTAGTTTAACATATATTTTTGAAATGCCCACTGTCCATGTTATATAGGGCCCTCATGGACATTAAAATACATTTTATAATCAATCTGGATAAAGACAATTAAACAAGAAATTACAACTGTCATGTGTGTTAGAAGAGGAGAGGCACAGGGTATAAAATGAAGAATGTAATATTCTCTCTTCTTCCCTCCTATGTCCTTCTTTGCTGTATCTCCAAGAATGGATTATGATTTAGGCATTACATTTAACTTCCAAGGAGGACATATTAACCATTCTGACCTTGCTCTCAGGATGTGAAGATTTCAGTTTACATTCTGAATGCTGGGAAATGTGGACATTTTCGTCTTTTAATCTCTCATTTCCCAAGGCTGCCCTGAAAAGATTTCTGAGTCAACTCTCAATTTTTAGCTTTGTTTCCCTCCACAGAGCTCTTTCCTCCTCTTCTTAAAGTAGCTTAGCCTGGTTTGTGAGTCCTGATATCTGTTGGAATTGGCATGGACACAAACACCATCTTGATAACTATACTATGATTTGAAATACTTGGCTCTTTTTGTGACTCTGACACCCTATTCTTCTCACATTCCTTCTCCCTCAGTGGCTGCTCCATTTTAGTCTCTTTTTCTGGAACAGGAGAAACACTGGGATTCATTCCTTTGCACTATTGTGAAGAGCTCATATTTGACACTGGTGCTGCTTTATCTGGGTTTTGTAAAACACACATATACAGTTAAAAGGGAAAATTCTTTTGCTTCTCCTTACTTGCAGCACACTTCTGACAACAGATATGTCAGAAGATTTTGCTTTTCCTCACACCAAGCAATTCTCCCATTCTTTGAAGTCACCAACTGGGTGGCTTACAAGTCAAGTCAATTCTGACATTATCTACCTGGAGTTAGTGTCAGGTCCCACAGATGACAGTGCTCAGTCCCATAAGACTTCCTGTCATGTCACAAGCCAATCAAAAGTCCAGGTTGTCCCTATGCTATAGGTCAAAAGTTCCCACAAACCCCTCCTCATGCTTGATAAGTTACTAGATTACCAGTTTGTTAGAAAAAGGATGTAATTTAGGAAGGGCCAGATATAGGAGGCAAGGTAGGTGGGAAGGCCTGTAGAGCTCTCATGTCCTCTCTAGAACCTCCATGTATTCAACAACCAGGAAGCTCTCCAAACCTCTTGGATTAGGCATAGTTGGCCATTAAGGATTAGGTCCATTTCCAGCTCCTCTCCCCTCTCAAAAGGGCTATAGATTGAAAAAAATAAGATTCCCACCCCCTAAGTCTTGGCTCCTGCAGACTCCCACTGGGGCCACTGCGCTGTCACAATGGTGTTGCTCATGTGCACAAGACAACAAAGAAACAAAGGGGGAAATCCTATACTCTTTGAGCCTGAACCAAAGGGCTTCTCCTGGTGCTCTTTTTTTACTGTACTTTTGTGCCCACTGCCAGGAGACACCAGAGAAAAATTTGTAAACATCATCAATTCAATGTTAGTTTAAATTCTGGCTTTCCAGCTTTGATTTTATTATTGTATCTCTTTTCTCTTACTTTGTAAATCTTTCTAATTATATGAAACAAATTTTATCATATGCTTTATCCTAGAATATATAGAAAATTCTTTCAGAGTTCCCATCATGGCGCAGTGGTCAACAAATCTGACTAGGAACCATGAGCTTGCATGTTCGATCCCTGGCCTTGCTCAGTGGGGTAAGGATCCGGCATTGCAGTGAGCTGTGGTGTAGGTTGCAGATGGGGCTCAGATCCTGCATTGCTGTGGCCCTGGCGTAGGCCGGTGGCTACAGCTCTGATTAGACCCCTAGCCTGGGAACCTCCATATGCCGCGGGAGCAGCCCAAGAAAAAGCAAAAAGACAAAAAAAAAAAAAAAAGAAAAAGAAAAAGAAAATTCTTTCCAAATTGCAATACTAATATTCCAATAATAAGTCTGTTGAGTGAAGTATAAAGTTTATCTAGCTCTTTATTTATTTAGTTTATTTTTCCTTACACCACAGCCTACCTAGGATGAAAAATGGATTATTTTCTTTTCAAAATGACTTGGAATAATCATTTCCCTGTATGGTTATTTGACCAACTTAATGCACAATTAAGTTCATTCATTTTACTTTGTTTTCAATGTAATGTAGGGTTTATTTTTAACAGCAATTTATTTGGAGACTGTATAAAATTTCTGCATAATTCATAAATCAGAAATGTATTAAAGAGTTTCCTCAGTAAAGTCTTTCTAGCCTTATCTCCAATATGCCATCTTCTTCATTCTTATGGGAGGAAGACATAAAGATAAACATTTAAAATTTTTGTTTAAAAAAATAAAAATAAATTCTGGTTTTCTTTCCCAATCCACCTACTATTATTTATTTCTCAAGTCTTTGAATAGCTATCCCATTCATTCTGTCCAGGTCTTATAGCTAGATTAAATATATGAAGTCCATCTTTCTGTAATGTATGATCACTGATGTCACAGTTCATTTGGTTTTTCCTGTTTTCATTTTTAAACTTGATTCCCTAAGGCCCTGTTTCTACTTAGGTTGGTGTTCATATTGGTTGGAGGTTGTACACAACACCTTGAGGAGGTAAGATTTCCACTCTCTACTGATGGATCTGAATGAAGACAGGGAGCACACCCAAACTTCAGGCTACTTTCAAATCAATCTCAGCATTGAATTTCACATGAGCAGGTACCATCAGCCAAGGGTTTGTGGGTGGCCTGAGATCCCTCTGGTGTCTGCTGCCATGCACACAACCTCTAGTGAACCCAGCACACTGAGGCTGTCTCACTTCCCAGATCTCTGTGTTAAATCTTCCAGCTCACATGCCAGTTCATTCTTGCCCAAAACAGCCCCCCAAACTGTCTGTTTGCCACCAAGATCACACTTACCTTGACTACACTCCAAATCAAGTAAGCACCCTGGAATGGACAGTAAAATTTAACATTTTTATGAGGGTAAGGAGACCAGTACACAGGAGAGAATGGAAACAACCCCAGTCAAGAACACTCAGTCTTCACAGACATGGAAAACAAATGTATGAAAAGAGGAGAGGAAATTTGAGATTAACAAATATACACTACTATATATAAAATAGAGACAACCAAGGGCCTACTATATAGTACAGGGAACTATATTCAATATATTATAATAACTTATAATGGAAAAGAATCTGAAAACAATATATATATTTGCATATATATATATATATATATATATATATATATATATAAAACTGAATCTCTTTGCTGTAACCTGAAATACTGTAATCAGCTGTACTTCAATTTAAAAAAATAACACCTAGTCTCAACATTCTTATCCAAAGTTCAAGAGTTTTAACCAGTAGGCATTTTGTCATGGGTCTTTGATTAAATTCCAGGAAATGGAAATATCATGTGTCTGTGTGTCTGTGTCTGGGTGTGTGTGCATGTGCATGTGCACATGCATGCATGCTCACCCATGCTTTACTTTATCCAGCTCTCATGGATGCTTTTTGGGAAAGAAGATTTGTCAGCCTCTGCATTCCATCATACCAGAAGCCCTAACTTAAGGATTTAGTGGTAGAAAATAAACTCAGAGAAATTAAAACCCTGAGAAGGGCAGGGCATACCATTGCTAGCTTTCCAGCTTGGGTTGTAGGGGCATGTAATGAGAAATGGGGCAGCCTCTAGATGGGAGAGCAGCCAGCCAACAACCAGGAAATGGGGGCTTCCATTCTATAACATAGGAACTGAATTCTGCCAACAACCAGAAAGAGATTGTTCCTCTGATTCTCCAAGTAAGAGTCTATTGTCCAGCACCTTAATCTCAGCCTTGTGGGACCCTAAGAAGAGAACTCAGCTGAGCCCACACAGAAGCGATCTACAGAATTTATGTTGTGATGTGATAACTTGGTGTGATATCACTACAAAGTGAAAATTTGTTACCTTTCAATAGCAACAATACAGAGCTCCTCAAAACCAGTTTTCACTGTTCATTGTACCCACATGGGGACTTGATCCCTTCTCCAGTATCTTCCTTGACAAGTGCAGCCAAAATACCTTACTCAGACTGGATATAGTACTCATAAAATCTGATCAAAATCAGAAGTGACCTGCCAGAATCTTAATCAACCAACTTTGACGGTAAACTGATCTCTAAAATTATCTTTAGTTGCATCATTTGAAACTATTTTCTCCTATTCTATAAGCTGTCTGTGTTTTCTTTTGGGCTTCCTTTGCTATACAAAAGCTTGTCAGTTTGATTAGGTCCCAGTGGTTTATTTTGGCTTTTCTTTCTGTTGCTTTGGTAGACTGACCAGAGCAAACATGTGTAAGGTTCATGTCAGAGAATGTTTTGCCTATGTTCTCTTCCAGGAGTTTGAGGGTGTCTTATCTTAAGTCTTTCAGCCATTTTGAGTTTATTTTGTGTGTGGTGTGAGCGTGTGTTCTAGTTCCATTGATTTTCATGCCACTGACCAGGATTCCCAGCAATTCTTGTTGAAAAGACTTTTTCCTATTTTATGTTCTTGCCTCCTTTGTCAAAGAATAATTAACCATAGGTGTCTGTGTTTATTTCTAAGTTATCTAATCTGTTGCATTGGTCTGTCTGTCTGTTTTTGTACCAGTAGCACACTGTTTTGATGGCTGTGGCTTTGTAATATTGCCTGAGGTCTGGGAGAGTTATGCCTCCTGCTTGTTTTTTGTTCCTCAAGATTGCTTTTGCAATTCAGGGTCTTTCATGGTTCCACATAAATTTTTGGATTGTTTGTTCTAGTTCTGTGAAAAATGACATGGGTACTTTGATAGGGATTGCACTGAATCTGTAGATTGCTTTGGGTAGTATGGCCATTTTTACAATATTAATTTTTCCAACCCAGGAGCATGAAATATCTTTCCATTTGTTTACATCTTCTTTAATTTCCTTGATTAATGTTTTACAGTTCTCGGCATACAGGTCCTTTGCCTCCTTGGTCAGGTGTATTCCCAGATATTTGATTTTGTGGAGTGCAATTTTAAAAGGTATTGTATTTCTGTATTCCTTTTCTAATATTTCATTGTTATTATACAGAAATGAGACTGATTTCTGAATGCTAATCTTATATCCTGCTACTTTGCTGAATTTATTGATCGTTCAAGTAGTTTAATCTCTAAAATATACAAACAACTTATACAACTCAACAGCAAAAAAACCAATGGAAAAATGGGCAAAGGACCTGAAAAGACATTTCTCCAAGGAAGAGAGACAAATGGCCAACAAGCACATGAAAAAATGCTGAACATCCCTAATTATTAGAAAAATGCAAATCAAAACTACCATGAGATACCACCTCACACCAGTCAGAATGGCCGTCATTAATAAGTCCACAAATAACAAATGCTGGAGGGGGTGTGGAGAAAAGGGAACCCTCCTGCACTGTTGGTGGGGATGTAAGTTAGTACAACCACTATGGAGATCAGTATGGAGGTACCTTAGAAAACTATACATAGAACTACCACATGACTCAGCAATCCCACTCTTGGACATATATCCAGACAAAACTTTCCTTAAAAAAGACACATGGACATGCATGCTCATTGCAGCACTATTCACAATAGCCAAGACATGGAAACAACCTAAATGTCCATGGACAGGTGATTGGATTAGTAAGATGTGGTATACATACACAATGGAATACTACTCAGCCATAAAAAAGAACAAAATAATGCCATTTGCAGCAACATGGATGGAACTAGAGACTCTCATCCTGAGTGAAGTAAGTCATAAAGAGAAAGATGGAGTTCCCATCATGGTGCAGCAGAAATGAATCCAACTAGGAACCTTGAGGTTCCAGGTTTGGCCCCTGGCCTCACTCAGTAGGTTAACGATCCAGCATGGCCATGAGCTGTGGTATAGGTCACAGACAAGGCTCAGATCTGGCATTGCTGTGGCTGTGGCAGTGGCCAGCAGCTACAGCTCTGATTCAACACCTAGCCTGGGAATCTCCATATGCCGTGGGTGTGGCCCTAAAAAAAGACAAAAAAAAAAAAAGAAAGAAAGAGAAAGACAAATACCATATGATACCACTTATATCTGGAATCTAATATATGGCATAAATGAACCTTTCCACAGAAAAGGAAATCATGGACTTGGAAATGGACCTGTGGTTGCCAAGGAGGAGGGAGTGGGATGGATGGTGTGCTTGGGGTTGATAGATGCAAACTACTGCCTTTGGAATGGATTAGTAATGAGATCTTGTTGTGTAGCACTGGAAACTATGTCTGGTCACTTATGATGGAGTATGATAATGTGAGGAAAAAGAATATATACGTGTATCTGTAACTGGGTCACCATGCTGTACAGTAGAAAATTGACAGAACACTGTAAACCATCTATAATGGAAAAAAATAAAAATCACTATATAAAAAATTATCTTTAACATAAATATAATTATTACAACTATTTTGTACTATAAACTACTCTTTGTTCACCTCCTGTAGGAGGAGAGCAATTACAACACACACTGTAAGACACAGATTAGGCTTAAAGTTTCAGTAATGAGAAGAGCCAAGAAAAACTATTCAACAAATACAGGAGCTTGTTCAGCAAGGATATGGAAGCCAAGGCTCAGCTGATGCCTGGAAGAACCCCTTGTTTCAATCTGCTGGACAGAGGAATTCCTGACCTCAGGCTGGCCACTGGCCAGATCCTAGGGAGGAGCCACCCAAGGAAGATATTTCATTCCCAATTTTGATTCCCTGCTGCTCTGAGTAGGACTCTAACTTTTTTTAATTTTTTGTATTATACTTGATTTAAAATGTGCTATTAATTTCTGATGTACAGCAAAGTCACCCAGTTATACATTTATATACATTCGTTCTTTGTCGGGAGACTTGTTTCTACAATTTTTTCAGCCTCTCTATTTTCTATGCTGAAAACTCCATCTTGTCCTGCTTTACCTTTATCCTGCTTGAAAAACAGTTGCAGTGCTGGTAAATAACTTAAGCTTAAGAACAAATACCCAAAGGCATAAGTTATTCATGTGGTCAGCTGAATGAGGACATAAGGCATTGGTCTAGGCATGCCATTTGCACAGCATGATATGTCTTGTTAAGATAAGAAGAAGATGAGCCTCATGGCCCCAAGGGGTTTATGAGGGTTGTTAGCAGGATATGCATCAGCAAGGAGAATGAGGTGCAAACCTAGGCATGCCTGGTTGCAGCAGATAGGATTTCCATCTGAGGAAGAACAATGGTGGTTCTCTAGATGCTATGCATAGACAGCTGACACCAGGCTTCCTCAATGCTAATGATTGTCAAATGCCTAAGGTTCAGAGTAAAGGCTTAGCCAGCTACATGACTTTTGGAAAAAAAAAAAAGCTATATTCTGCACCTACAGCCCCCTCCTCACTTGACGTAATCCTAAAGAGCACAATAAAAGCAGTGTGGTTTCTTGAGGCAGTGCTCTTGGTCCGTGAGAACTTGAGTCCCCCATTCCCACCTTTGACTAAGACAAATGTCTCTGTGTTTTGTTTTATTTTAAACTTTTTCTTAAGTTCCACAGCACTCATTCTTCATCCCTCACCTGCTGAGCTGGTCCCAGCAATTCTTTGCATTATCCTCCATCATGTTCCACATGATTAGATGTGGTTCCCGAAGCTATACAGCAGGATCTCATTGGTTATCCATTCCAAAGGCAATAGTTTGCATAGAATAATACCAAATTCCCAGTCCATCCCACTCCCTCCCCTACTCCCTTGGCAACCATAAGTCTGTTCTCCACATCCATGAGTTTGTTCCTTTTCTATACATAGGTTCATTTGTGCCACATATATTAGATTCCATATATTAGTGATATCACAAGGTATTTGTCTTTTTCTGACTTACTTCACTTAGTATAGCAGTATCTAGTTCCATTCAAGTTGCTGAAAATGGCATTATTTTCTTCTTTTTATGGCTGAGTAATACTCCACTGTGTATATGAACATGTTCCAGTGTTCATGCGGTACCTCATCTTTGCTCATGTGTCATTGGACATTTAGGTTGTTTCCATGTCTTGGTTGTTGTGAATAGTGGTGCAATGAATATAGGGGTGCATGTATCTTTTACAGTGAAAGTTTTGTCTGGATATATGTGCAGGAGTGTGATTGCTGGATTATATGGTAGTTCCATGTTTAGTATTCGGAGGAACCTCCATACTGTTTACCATAGTGGTTGTACCAATTTACATTCCCACCAAAACTGTAGGAGAGTTCCCTTTTCTCCACACCCTCTCCAGCATTTGTCATTTGTAGACTTATTACTGATGACCATACTGACCAGTGTGAGGTGTTAACTCATTGTAGTTTCAATTTGCATTCTCTGATAATTAGGGATGTTGAGCATTTTTTTCAGTTCCTTTTGGTCATCGATATGCCTTCTTTGGAGAAATGTCTACTCAGGTCTTCCGCCCATTATTCAATTAGGTAGTTTGGTTTTTTTTGCTGTTGAGTCGTATGTGTTGTTTGTATATATTGGAGATTAACCTTTGTCAGTTGCATCATTGGAAATGATATTCTCCCATTCCATAAGTTGTCTTTCTTTTTTCTTTTGGTTTCCTTTACTGTGCAAAATCTTGTCAGTTTGATTAGGTTCCACAGGTTTATTTTTGCTTTTATTTATATTGCCTTGGGAGACTGACCTGAGAAAACATTTGAAAGGTCAATGTCAGAGAATATTTTGCCTATGTTCTCTTTTAGGAGTTTAGTGGTATCTTGTCTTCTATTTAAATCTTAAAGCCATTTTCAGTTTATTTTTGTGCATCATGTTAGGGTGTATTTCACTTTCATTGATTTGCAGGCAGCTGTCCAATTTTCCAAGCACCACTTACTGAAAGACTGTCTTTTTCCCATTTTATATTCTTGCCTCCTTTGTCAAAAATTAATTGACCATAAGCATTTGGATTTATTTCTGGGTTCTCTATTCTATTCCATTGGTCTGGCTGTCTGTTACAAGTACCACACTGTCTTGATGACTGTAACTTTGTAATATTGCCTGAAGTCTAGGAGAGTTATGCCTCCTCCTTGGTTTTTGTTCCTCAGAATTGCTTTGGCAATTATGGGTCTTTTGTGGTTCCACATAAATTTTTGGATTATTTGTTCTAGTTCTGTGAAAATTTTCATGGGTCATTTGACAAGATTGCACTGAATCTGTAGATTGCTTTCAGTAATATAATATGGCCATTTTGATATTAATTTTTCCCACCCAGGAGCATGGAATATCTTTCCATTTTTTGAATCCTCTTTAATTTCTTTGATTAATCTTTTATGGTTCTCAGCATATAAGTCTTTCACCTCCTTGGTCATTTATATTCCCAGGTATTTGATTTTTAGGGGCACAATTTTAAAAGGTATAGTATTTCTGTATTCCTTTTCTAATATTCCATTTAGTATACAGAATTGCGACTGACATCTGAATGTTAATCTCATATCCTGCTACCTTGCTGAATTTGTCAATCAGTTCCAGTAGTTTTGGGGTTGAGTCCTTAGGGTTCTCTATATATAGTATCATGGCCTCTGCATACAGTAACAATTTTACCTCTTCTCTTCCAACTTGGATACTTTTATTTCTTTTGTTTGTCTGATTTCCTTGGCTAGCACTTCCAACACAATGTTGAATAAAAGTGGTGAGAGTGGGTATCCTTGTCTTGTTCCAGATTTTAGTGGGAGGGCTCTCAGCTTTTCTGCATTGAGGATTATATTTGCTTTGGGTTTGTCATAAATTGCTTTTGTTATATTAAAGTATGTTCCCTCTATACCCACTTTGGTAAGAGTTTTTATCATGAATGGATGTTGTACTTCATCAAATACTTTTTCTGCATCTATTTAGAAGATCATGTAGTTTTTGACTTTTCTTTTGTCAATGTGGTATATGATGTTTATTGATTTGTGTATGTTGAACCATCCTTGTGCACCTGGGATGAATGTGACCTGGTCATGCTGTATGATCTTTTTGATATGTTGTTGGATTCAGTTGGCTAAAATTTTGCTGCAAATTTTTGCATTGGTATTCATCAAAGATATTGGCCTATAGTTTTCTTTCTGGTAGTATCTTTGTCTGGTTTTGGAATTAGGGTGATGTTGGCATGATGGAATGCCTTTGGGAATGTTCCTTCTTCAAACTTTTGGAAATGTTTAAAGAGGATGGATATATGTTCCTCTTTGTATGTTTGGTAGAATTCATCTGTGAAGCCATCTGGTCCTGGGCTTTTTTTTGTAGGGAGTGTTTCTATGACATATTCAATTTCTTTTCTAGTGATTGGACTATTCAGTTGATCTATTTCTTTTTTATTCAGTTTGGGCAGGCTGTAAGTCTCTAGAAAGTTGTCCATTTCTTCTAGGTTTTCAAATTTGTTGGAATACAATTGTTCATAGTAGTCTTTCCTGTTTGTTTTTTTTTTTTGTATTTCTGTATTATCTGTTGTGATTTCTCTTTTTTTATTTCTTGTGTTGTTTATTTGGGTTTTTTCTCTCCTCTTCTTGGTGAGTCTAGCCAGAGACTTGTCAATTTTGTTTACCTCTTCAAAGAACCGGCTCTTGGTTTTATTGATTTTCTCTGTTGTTTTTTGTATCTATTTTATTGATTTCCTCTCTGACCTTTATGATTTCCTTCCTTCTGCTGACTTTTGGTTATGTTCGTCCTTTTTTTTTATAATTCATTTAGGTGGTGGGTTAAGTTGTCAATTTGAGATTTTTCTTCTTTTTTGACATAGGCCTGTATCGCTATGAATTTCCCTCTAAGTGCCCTTTTGTGGCATCCCATATATTTTGAATGGTTGTGTCTTCATGGTCATTTGTCTTGAGGGTTTTTTTTTAATTTCCTTCTTGATTTCCTCATTGACACATTGGTTTTTTAGTAGCATGTTTTAGTCTCCAGATAGTTGGTTTTTTCTCATTTCTTTTTCTGTGGTTGATTTTTACTTTTGTTCCACTGTGGTCAGAGAAGGTACTTGAAATAATTTCTATACTCTTAAATTTGTTGTGATTGGTTTTGTTCCCCAGTATGGGATTAATCCTTAAGAATGTTCCATGTGCACTTGAGAAAAATGTAAATTCCAATTTCTTTGAATGTAGTGGCCTGAAAATGTCAATGAAGTCTATCTTTTCTATTGTGTCATTTAGGATCTCTGTTGCCTTACTGGTGTTCTGTCTAGAGGATCTGTCCATTGATGTGAGTGGAGTGTTAAAGTCTCCTACTCTGATTGTATTCCCATCAATTTCTCCTTTTATGTCTGTTAGTATTTGTTGTAGGTATCTGGGTGCTCCTATATTAGGGGCATGTATATTGATGATTATAATGGCCTCTTCTTCAATGGATCCTTTAACCATTAAATAGTGTCCTTCTTTGTCTTTCTTTATGGCCTTGCTTTTAAAGCCTATTTTTGTCTGATATGAGTATTGCAACTCCTGCTTTCCTGTCTTGTCCATTGGCATGAAATATCTTTTCCCATCCCCTCACTTTCAGTTTATATGAGTCCTTTGCCCTAAGGTGGGTCTCTTGTAGAAAGCATATTGTAGGTTTCTGCTTTTTTATCCATCTGCTACTCTGTGTCTTTTGATTGCAGCATTCAGTCCATTTAATGTAATTATTGATAAATATGTATTTACTGCCATTTTAAACCTTGTTTTCCAGTTGATTCTGTTTCTCCTTTCTTCCTTTCTTTTTTTGGTTGCACGAATTCCACTTATTTTATGCTTGTGTACTTTTCTTTTTAGTTTTTGTGAATGTAATGTTTGGTTCTTAAGTATATTAACCCCTTCCTATATCTGCTTGCTTTAGCCTGATAATTATGTAGGCTCAAACACATTCCTTTAAAAAAGAGTCTCAATTTTTCTTACTTTCCTTCCCCACATTCTATGATTTTGAAGTCATTTTTTAACATTTTCATGTTTGTCCTTTTGCTGTTCCTTGTGTTTATCATTGCTATTTGAGTAGATTTTTGTTTTTCCATTCTTAGATCATATGCCAGTTTATTTAAGTGATTGCTTTCCAATTGTGGTTTCCTCCATCCTATTAGTTCTTACTTCTTTTTTTATTTAGAGAAGCCCTTTCAGTATTTCTTTTAGAATGGGTTTAGTATTGCTGTACTCTTTTAGCTTTTGTTTGTTGGAGAAATTTTTTATTTCCCTTTCTATTTTAAATGATATTCTTGCTGCATAGAGTATTCTATGATGCAATTTTTTTCCTTTCAGAACTTTGAATATATCTTACCACTCCCTTCTGGCCCATAGTGTTTTCATAGAAAGATCAGCTGATAGCCTTATGGGGGTTCCCTTATAATTAACACTTTGTTTTTCTTTTGCTGCCTTTAGAATCCTTTATCTTTAAATTTTTCCGTATTTACTATGCTATGTCTTGTTGTGGGCCTATTTGGGTTCAACTTGTTTGGGGGCTTCTGTGCTTCCTGTGTCTTGATATCAGTTTCCTTCAGATTTAGAAATTTTTCAGAGATAATTTCTTCAAATATATTTTAAATCCCTTTTCTTTTTCTTCTCCTTCTGGAATTCCTATTCTGAAATGATTAGCCCCCTTTATCTTATCCCATAGTGCTCTCCTATTGCTTTCATGTTTTTTCATTTGGTTTTCTGTCTGCTATCCTGATTGGATGATTTCCATTATTCTACCTTCCAAGTCACTAATTCCTTCCTCTGCATTATTCATTCTGCTCTTTAGTGCCTATAGCTCAGTTTGTGTCTCTGTAAATGAATTTTCTAATTTTTCCACATTCCTACTTATATTTTCTATTTCCTTTCTAAAATATCTGCATTATTGTTCATATCTGCTCTTAATTCCTTCACTTTCAGCCTTAATTCCTTCAGTATTTTCATTATCCCCCTTTTGAACTCTGTGTCTGTCAAACTGCAAAGGTCTGTTTCATTCTTTGCTGCTTCAGGTGAATTCTCCTGTTCTTTTAACTGGGAATCATTCTTGAACTACTTCCTCTTGCCCTTGTTTTTCTTTTTCTGTGAGTTTAGGGAAGCCAAACTTCCCAAACTCTTGCAGGGATACTTCTATACAAGAGCACCCCTTTGTATTTCGTGGGGGGGTGGAGCTTACTGTTTATTTCTGGCATGTGAGTTTGGATATTTGCTGTCTCTTTCTTTGGTCAGAGCAGGCTGTTACCCCCAGGGTGCTGAGTGTGTTTCCAGGGAAAAGGAGGCAATGGGTAGGTCTAGTAGTCAGTGCCTGATCTCTTAACAGCAGCAAGGACCTGCAGGAAGGTGGCACAGGCTACTCCTAGTTGCAGGGCCCTGGGAAGTGGTAATGAGCCTTAGGCAAGTTTATGAAGTGCCCAGAGCATTTGGCAGTGGTAGCAGCAGGATCCGTGAGTTCTCAGGGGAGTGAGAACAACAGCAAGTAGTGTTCAATTGCAGTGCCCTCCTCTGAGGTGACTGGGGCCACAAGTGATGCCTTTTCAGTGATCCCTAGTGGTAGTAAGCCACGCCCACCTCTGGAGTCAGTGATAATAGCAGTGGTTTACCCCCACCAGCTGTAGACCATTCAAGAAGCACCCTATCCTGCTTAGCCCACACAGGAGGTTCTGCACAAGCTGCTCCTAGTTACAGGATCCTGGAAAGTGACAGTGATCAAGTGTGTTGGCACTAGCTAGAGTGTTTGGTAGTGGCAGCAACAGGGCAGGTATGCTTCCAGGAGAGGAAGAGCAACAACAGGTTGTGTTCTATCACAATGTCCTCCTCTGTAGTGCCCTCTGAAGTGATTGTGGCTGCAAGGGACTCCCAGTGGCGGTAGGCCATGTCCACCTCTGGAGTCAGAGATAACTGGTGTGGTTTTCCCCCACCACCTGCAGACCATGCAAGAAGCACCCCTTCCCACTTAGCCCATGCAGGAGGTGATGCACAAGCTTCTCCTAGTTGCAGGGTCCTGGAAAGCGACAGTGATCAAGCATGTGGGCACTGCCTGGAGTGTTTGGAAGTGGCAGCAGCAGGGCCAGTGTATTCCCATGGGAGTAAGAGCAACAACAGGTGTTGTTCGATCAAAATGCCCTCCTCTGTGGTGCCCTCTGAGGTGATTGGGGCCACAAGTGGTGCCTGTTCACAGGACCTAGTGGTGGTGGGCCACATCCACCTCTGTAGACGGAGATAACTTCTGTGGTTTGCCCCTGCCACCTGTGTACCATGAAAGAAGCCTCCTGCCCCGCTTAGCCCAAGCAGAGGGTGCTGCACCAGCTGCTCCTAGTTATAGGGTCTTGGGAAAGGACAGTGATCAAGCGTCTGGGTGCTGATCAAGTGTTTGGCAGTGTCAGCAGCAGGGCGGGTGTGTTTTCAGGGGAGTGAGCTCAACAATAGGTGGTGCTTGGTTGCAATGCCCTCTTTTTTTTTTTTTTTTTCTTGGCCAATGCCTAAGGTGACTGGGGCCACAGGTGAAGCCCACTCACAGGCCCCCAATGGTGGTATGCCCTGCTTCCCTCTGGCCTCCAAGACAACTGCTGAGGTCTATTCCTGCCACCTATAGATCACACAAGATGCACCACATCACAATTAGGGCCCCACTTCCCTTAGCCCACACAAGAGGTGCCCAGCCACCCATAGTCTCCGCAAGAATCATTCTGTCTCCCATAGCCTGAGCTAGTGGCTTCTCACCACCCATAGCCTGCACCAGAGGTGCCAAGCCTAGTGAGAGTACACACATGCACAAAGAGATTCCTATGGTGGTCCATCCCTCCTCCTATGGTCCTCACCAATAATGGTGCCTTGCTTCTCCTGTGGGCCTAGGCCTCCTCCCAGAGTCCCTCTTCTGTGGAGTTTCACTCCCCAGCCCCTAGCACACTACTCCCCTGCCCATGGCATACTGCTACTTAGCCCCTCAGGCTGTCCCCACATGGCAAACCCTAGTCCTCTCCCCAGAACTGATCTCTGGAGCCTAAGTATCAGCACCCAACCCCCACCCAAGCATCTCAGGCTGTGATGTCTGGGGATGTGGTGCAGATGATCTGTGTGGCTCTCAATCTACTTTGCCCTCCTCTGTCCAGCTGCTGCGCTCTGCTTGGTAACTTCAAGGTCCCTCCCTCTTGGCTGATTCCCACGTTGGTTAGGTTGCATCCCAGGATATGGGTTCCTTTTCTCTTTCACAGCTCCCTCTCAGGAAGGCTAGTCCTGTCCTGATTATTTCCCTCTCTCTTTTTTTTTTTTTTTTTTTTTTTGTTCTATCCAGTTATGTCAAGAGTTTCTTTCCCTTTTTGGAGGTTTAAGTTCTGCCAGCGTTCAGTAGACATTCTGTGCAAATTGTTTTACATGTAGGTGTGTTTATTTGATGCATTTGTGGGAGAAGTTGAGACCGACATCTTACTCCTCCACCATCTTGATCCTTCTTGAGGGGGAATTTTAAAAGGTATTGTATTTTCATATTCATTCTCTCATAATTCATTGTTAGTATACAGAATGCAACTGATTTCTGAATGTTAATCTTGTATTCTGCTAACTTGCTGAACCTGTTGATCAGTCCGAGTAGTTTTTTTGTGGAGTCTAGGGCTTTCTATATATAGTATGAAGTCATCTGTGTAGAGTGGCAATTTTACTTCTCTTCTAATTTGGATAAATTTTATTTCTTTTGTTTGCCTGATTGATATGGCTAGGATTTCCAATAATATGTTGAATAAAAATGGTGAGAATGGGCACCCTAGTCTTGTTCAAGATTTCAGCTTTTCTTCATTGAGTTGGCTGTGGGTTTGTCATAAATGGCTTTTATTATGTTAAGTTCCCTCCATACTCACTTTGGTAAAAGTTTTTATCATGAATGGGTGTTAGATTTTGTCAAATGTTTTTTCTGCATCTATTGAGATGATGATGTGGCTTTTGACTTCTTTTGATAATGTGGTATATGATGTGGATTGATTTGCATATGTTGAACCATCCTTGTGAACTTGGGATGAATCCCACTTGGTCATGGTGTATGATCTTTTTTATGTTGCTGGATTCAGTTGGCTAAAATTTTGTTGAGAATTTTTATGTCTATATTCATCAAAGATATTGGCCTGTAATTTTCTTTTTTGGTGTATCTTTGGTTTTGGTATTAGGATGATCATAGCTTCATAAAATATCTTTGGGAGTATTCCTTCTTCTTCAACATTTTGAAAAAGTTTAAGAAGGTTGGGTATAAGCTCTTCTGTCCATGTTTGGTAGAATTCACCTGTGACTCCATCTGGTCCTGGACTTTTGTTTGTAGGGAGTGTTTTTATGACATATTCAATTTCATTTCTAGGGATCAGTCTGTTCAATTAATCTATTTCTTCTTGATTCAGTTTTGGTGGGCTGTCAGTCTATAGAAAATTGTCAATTTCTTCTACATTGTCAAATTTCTTGGCATACAATTCTTCATAGTATTCTCATGATTTTTTGTATTTCTGCCTTATCCATTGAGATTTATCCTTTTTCATTTCTATTCTTGTTTATTTGAGTTCTTTCTCTTCTTTTCTCGGTGAGTCTACCCAGAGGTTTATCAACTTTGTTTACCATTTCAAAGAACTAGCTCTTGATTTTATTGATTTTCTCTATCATTTTTGAATCTATTTTATTGATTTCCTCTCTGATCCTTATGATTTCCTTCCTTCTGCTGACTTTTGGTTATGTTTGTCCTTCTGTTTCTAATTCATTTAGGTGGTGGGTTAAGTTGTCAATTTGAGATTTTTCTTCTTTTTTGAGGAAGGCCTGTGTTGCTATTAACTTCCCTTTAAGCATTGCTTTTGTAGCATACCACAGATTTTGAATAGTTATGTTTTCATTGTCATTTGTCTTGAGGTATTTTTTTAATTTCCCTTTGGATTTCCTCATTGACACATTGGTTTTTTCATACATATCGTTTAGTCTCCATGTAGTCAGTTTTTTCTCATTTCTTTTCCTGTGATTGATTTCTAGTTTCATGCCATTGTGGTCAGAGAAGATACTTGAAATAATTTCTATACTCTTAAATTTGTTGAGGTGAGATTGACCACCACTCAGTGTGTGGTCAATCCTTGAGAGTATTCCATGGGCACTTGAAAAGAATGTATATTCTTATTTTTTTTGGACGTAATATCCTGATAATGTCGATGAAGCCCAACTTTTCTACTGTGTCATTTAGGATGACTATTGTCTTAAATATTTTCTGTCTAGAGGATATGTCCATTGATGTGAGTGACAACTATTATGTGATGTCTACTACTATGATATGAGTCTCCTACTATTATTCGTATTCTGACCAATTTCTCCTTTAACGTCTATATTTGTTGTAAGTATTTAGGTAATCCTATATTTGGGGTATATATATATATACATATATATATATATATATATATATATATATATATTATCCTATTCTTGAATGAATCCTTTTATTATTAAATAGTATTCTTCTTTGTCTTTCTTTATGGGCTTTGTTTTAAAGTCTATTTTGTCTGAGTATAGCAACCCATGCTTTCTTGTCTTGTCCATTGCCATGCCATATCTTTTTCCATCCCCTCACTATCAATTTCTATGTGTCCTTTGCCATAAGGTCAGCCTCTTGTAGGCAGCCTATTGTAGGGTCCTGCTTTTTATCCAGTCCGCCACACTCTACAACTTTTGATTTAAGCATTAGTCCATTGATATTTAAGGTAATTATTGATAAGTATGTCTTTATTGCCATTTTAAGCCTTGTTTTCCAAATGATTCTGTGTTTATGCTTTGTTTTTGTTTTTTGTTTGTTTGTTTGTTGTTCATTTTTTTGGTTGGATGATTTCCTTTTATTTTTTATTACACAATGAATTTATTACCTTTATAGTTGTACAATTATCATCACAATCCAATCTTATAGCATTTCCATCGCACAACCCCAGCGCATACCCCCACCCCTAAAACTGTCTTCTTTGGAAACCATAAGTTTCTCAAAGTCTGTGAGTCACTATCTCCTCTGCAAAGAAGTTCACTGTGTCCCTTTTTCAGATTCCACATGTCAGTGAAAGCATTTGATCTTGCTGTCTCATTGTATGGCTGACTTCACCTAGCATGATAATTTCTAGGTCCAACCATGTTGCTAAAATTGCCCTTATTTCGTTCTTTTTGATGGCTGAGTAATATTCCATTGTGTATATGTACCGCCTCTTCTTTATCCACTCCTCTGTCAATGGACATTTAGGTTGTTTCCACATCTTGGCTATTGAAAATCATGCTGCAATGAACATCAGAGTACATGTGCCTTTTCAGGTCATGGTTTCCTCTGGATAGATGCCCAGGAGAGGGATTGCTGGATCAAATGGTAGTTCTGTGTTTAGTCTTCTGAGGACTCGCCATACTGTTTTCCACAGTGTTTGCACCAATTTACAAGCCCACCAACAGCGTAATAGAGTTTCTCTTTCTCCACACCCTCTCCAACACTTACTGTCTGTAGACTCTTGGATGATGGCCATTCTGGCTAGTGTAAGGTGGTACCTCATAGTGGTTTTGATTGGCATTTCTCTAATAATGAGTGATGTTGAACATCTTTTTGTGTGTTTTTTGGCCATCTGTTTGTCATCTTTGGAGAATTGTCTGTTTAGATCTTCTGCCCATTGTTTATGGGGTTTTGTGTGTTTTTTTTTGGTATTGAGTGGTAGGAGGTGTTCATAAATTTTGGAGATGAATGCCTTGTCAGTCGATTCATTTGCAAAGATTTTCTCCCACTCTGTGGGTTGTCTTTTCGTTTTGTTTAGGATTTCCTTTGCTGTGCAGAAACTTTTAGGTTTGATTAGGTCCCATTTGCTTCTTATTGTTTCTACTGTCATTACTCTTAAGAGGTGGATCTGAGATGTTGCTGTTGTTTATGTTGGAGAGTGTTTGGCCTATGTTTTCCTCTAAGAGTTTTATAATGTCTGGTCTTATATCTAGGTCTTCAATCCATTCTGAGTTTATTTTTGTGTATGGTGTTTGGGAGTGTTCTAATTTCATTCTTTCCCATGTGGCTATCCAGTTTTCCCAGCACCATTTACTTATTGAAGGGACTGTCTTTTCTCCATTGTATATTCGTGCCTCCTTTGTCATAGATGAGTTGGCTGTAGGTGCATGGGTTTAATTCTGGGCTTTCTATCCTGTTCCACTGATCTATATTTCTGTCTTTGTGCCAGTACCATATGGTTTTGATGATTGTTGCTTTGTAGTATAGTCTGAAGTCCAGGAGCCTGATGCCTCCAGCTCCATTTTTCTTTCTCAGGATGTCTTTGGATATTCTGGGTCTTTCGTGCTTCCAAACAAACTTTAAAATATTTTTGTTTGAGTTCTGTGAAAAATGTCCTTGGTAATTTGATAGGGATTGCATTGAATCTCTAGATTGCCTTGGGTAGTATAGTCATTTTGATAATATTGACTCTTCCAGTCCAGGAGCATGGTATGTCTTTCCATCTATTTGTGTCATCTTTGATTTCTTTCATCAGTGTCTTAGAGTTTTCAGAGCACAGGTCTTTTGTCTCTTTGGATAGGTTTACTCCTAGGTATTTTATTCTTTTGGATGCAGCGGTAAATGGGATTGCTTCCTTAATTTCCCTTTCTGACCTTGCATTGCTAGTATATAGAAATGCCATCGATTTCTATGTATTAATTTTGTATCCTGCGACTTTGCCAAATTCATGGATGAGCTCTAACAGTTTTCTGGTAGAGTCTTTAGGATTCTCTAGGTAGGTATAGTATCATGTCATCAGCAAATAGAGATAGTTTTACTTCTTCCTTTCCAATTTGGATTCCTTTCATCTCTTTTACTTCTCTGATTGCTGTGGCTAGGACTTCCAGAACTATGCTGAAGAGTAGTGGCGAGAGTGAACATCCTTGTCTTGTTCCTGATCTCAGCGGGAATTCATTCAGTGTTTCTCCATTGAAAATGATGTTAGCTCTGGGTTTGTCATATATGGCCTATATCATGTTGAGGTAGGTTCCTTCTAGGCCCACTTCTGAAGGGTTTTTATCAGAAATGGGTGCTGGATTTTGTCAAAGGCTTTTTCTGCCTCTATTGAGAGGATCATATATATGGTTTCTATTCTTCAGTTTGCTATGTGGTGTATGACACTGGTTGATTTGTGGATATTGAAGAACCCTAGGATATCCCTGGGATAAATCCCACTTGATCATGATGTACAATCCTTTTAATGGATTGTTGCATGCAGTTCGCTAGTATTTTGTTGTGGATTTTTCATTGATGTTCATCAGTAAAATTGGCCTGTAGTTTTCTTTTTTTTGTGATATCTTTGTCTGGTTTTGGTATCAGGGTGATGGTGGCCTCATAGAATGACCTGGGAGTTTTCCTTCCTCCGCAATTTTTTGAAATAGTTTCAGGAGGATAGGTAAAACTCTTCTCTAAATGTTTGATAGAGTTTGCCTGTGAAGCCATCTGGTTCTGGACTTTTGTTTGTTGGAAGTTATTTAATCACAGTTTCAATTTCATTTCTTGTGATTGGTCCACTCATCTTTTCTATTTCATCTTAGTTTAGTCTTGGAGGATGATTTCCTTTTATTTTATGCTTATGTCCTTTTCTTTTTAGTTTCTGTGAATGTATTATTTGGTTTTGATTTGTGGTTGCCCTGTTTTTCAAGTGTATTAACCCCTTCCTGTATCTGTTTTTTAACCTGATAGTCACATAGGCTCAAACACATCCTAGAAAAAAATAGCCTATATTTTCCTACTTTCCTTCCCCACGTTTTATGATTTTGAGGTGCTTTTTTAACATCCGTATGTTTATCCTTTTGCTGTTCCTTGTGTTTATCGTCACTTTTATAATAGGCTTTTTTTTCCTTTTAACTCTCTGTACTGGCTTATTTAAGAGATTACTTTCCAGTTGTGGTTTCCTCCATGTTATTTTTTCTTACTTCTTTTTTTTAAATTTTATTTTAAGTAGTCTTTTAAGTATTTCTTTTAGAATGGGTTTAGTATTGCTCTACTTTTTCATTTTTGTATTTTTGGATATTTTTTTTCCTACTGTTTTAAATGATGTCCCTGCTGGTTAGATTATTCTAGACTGCAAACTTTTCCTTTTTAGAACTTTGAATAACTCTTCTAGCTGTAGTATTTTTGTCAAGAAACCAGCTGATAACCCTGCTTTATGGGGTTTCTCTTATAATTAAAGCTTTGTTTTTCTCTTGCTTCCTTTAGAACCCTCTCTTTATCTTTAACTTTGGCCATTTTTATTAATGGTATGCCTTGGTGTGGGCCTGTTTGAGTTCAACTTGTTTGGGGCCCTCTGTGCTTCCTATATCTTGAAATATATTTTCTTTAGAGTTGGAAGGTTTTCAGCCATAATTTCTTCAAATGTATTTTCTATCCCCTTTTCTTTTTCTTCACCTTCTGGGATCCCTATTGTGTGTATATTGGCCTGCTTTATATTATCCCATAGATAGAGTATATTGCTTTTGTGTTTTTTTTCATTTGGTTTTCTGTCTTCTGTCCTGATTGGGTGATTTCCATTATTCTATCTTCCAAGTCATTTATTCATTCCTCCACATTATTCATTCTGGTCTTCATTGCTTTAACTCAGTTTGTGTCTCTGCAAATGAATTTTCTAATTTTTCTTGGTAACTCCTTATATTTTCTAGTTCCTTTCAAAAAGTAATCTGCATTACTGTTCATATACACTCTTAATTCCTTCATATTTGCTCTTAATTCCTTCAGAATATTCACTATCTCCTTTTGAACTCAGTGTCTGTTAGACTTCAGATGTGTGTTTCATTTTTCGCTCCTTCAGGTGAATGCTACAGTTCTTTTAAGTGGGAATGGTTTCTGAGCTTCTTCATTTTGCTTCTATTTTTCTCATTCTGTGAGTTTAGGGAAACCAACTACTGTAATCTTGACAGGGTATTTATATGTGAAAGTGCACCTGGGTATTTTGTTTGGGCTTACTATTTATTTTTGGTATGAGAATTTGGATGCTTGTTGTCTCTTTCCTCAGTGTGAGCAGGCTATTATCACATTGATAAGGTGCTATCAAGGGATATGTGCTTCCCAGAAGATAGAGGCAATGGAAAGGGCTAGTAGTTGTGCCTGGTTGCTGGGCCCTTGACAGTAGCAAGAACCTGCCCAAAGGTTGCACAGGCTGCTCCTAGTTGTAGGGCCCTGGGAAGTGGCAATGAGCCTCAGGCAGGTTTAGACAATGCCTGGAGTATTTGGCAGTGGCAGCATAAGGGTGTTTGTGTTCCCAGGGCAGGGAGAACAACAACAGTTGTATGCCCTCCTCAGTGCCAACCTCTGAAGTGTCTAGGGCTACAGGTGGTGCCTGTTCACAGATCCCTAGAGGTGGAAAGCCATGCCCACCTCTAGAGACAAAGATAACTGTGTTGGTTTGCCCCCACCACACACAGACCACACAAGAATTGCCCTGCCCCACTTAACCTGCATGAGAGGTGCCTTGTTGTCCATAGCCCCACCCTTCAAGTTCCTGCTTGCACATTCCTATGGCAGTCCACCCCTCCTCCTCTTGCCCTCCCCAATAATGGTGCCTTGCTTCTCCTGTGGGCCAGACCTCCTCTTGGGTTCCCTCAGCTAAGGCACTCCACTCCCCAGCCCATGGTGCACCTCTTGCTAGTTGTCTCAGGTTGTCTCCACATCACCAACCCTAGTCCTTTCCCAGGATCCTAACTTTCAGAGCCTAGCCCCAACCTGAGTGTCTCAGGCTAAGGTTTCTGTGTTTGATGGTATCAGTGGTTCATGTGGCTCTCTCTTTCTGCTTTGCCCTCCACAGTCCTGCTGCTGTGCTTTTCTCTGAGGCTTTGAGGTCCCTCCATCTTGGTTGATCTCTCTGTCAGTTTGGTGGCTTCCCAGGGCATGGGTTACCTTCTTCTTTCTCAGCTTCCTCTCAGGAGTGCTGGTCCTGACCTGATTCCTTTTTCTCTCTCTTTCTTTCTATTTTTTTCCCCTTTTGATCTACCCAGTTATACGGAGGGTTTCTTGATCTTTTTGGAGCTTTAAGGTCTTCTGCCAGCATTCAGTAGATGTTTTGTGTGACTCATTCTATATGTAGATTTTTTTCTATGTGTTTATGGGAGAAGTTAAGCACCACGTCTTACTCCTCTGCCATCTTGATCCCACCACTAAGTGTGTTGGGACTGTACCTTTAAATAACTGTTTTACCTTTACTAAATCTGTAGTCATGGGTCCTGATGAGAGTGCCCTGTGCAGAGCTTATCAAACTTTTCAAAGGACAGGCATTTACTCATACTAAGTGAGTAGTTTCCTAGCCACTTCCCCCAGATGAGGTCAGCCTGTTCCCTAAGAAATTTACACAGCTCTTTCATTAAAGATGCTCACACTACTCTTCTCAGTCTTTTTGAAAAATCATCTCCCAAAAGTATTAGGTCATTTTCAGCCCTTCTTGGCTTCCCCTATGCCTCAGTTTCTCCAGAGAGGAGCAAGCAATTGGTGAATGTCCTGGAACTCACGCTGGATCTCACCATGATGCTAACATGATGAATTATACTTTAGCAGAGGAATGAAGAGCACTGTGTCCTAGAAACCCTTCTTCTAACTTTCTTTTAGTAATCTGAGTGATACTAATGTCAACTAATTATTTAAAGAGAGAAGAACTTCAGAATAACTATTTTAAAACTTAAAACCAAAACAAAAATATCACTGTGAGTATTTCCCAACTTTTTAATTTTTTTTTAGGGCCACATTCACAGTAGTTCCCAGGTTAGGGGTCGAATCAGAGCTGCAACTGCCAGCCTACACCACAGCCACAGCAACCCCAGATCTGAGCCAGTCTGTGACCTACACCACAGCTCATGGCAATGCTGGATCTTTAACCCACTCAGTGAGGCCAGGAATCGAACACATGTCCTCATGGATACTAGTCAGGTTTGTTACCACTGAGCTACAACAGGAACTCCAAGTGTTTCCCAACTTTTTAATCTCATTCTTTTTTTTTCCTTTTTTCTTTCTTTCTTTCTTTTTTTTTTTTTTTTTTTTTTTTTTTTTTTTTTTTTGACTGCCCTGCAGCATATGGCATTCCCAGGTCAGGAATCAGATGTGAGCCAGAGTTGTGAACTATGCTGCAACTGCATTAATGCCAGATCTTTCAACCCACTGTAACAAGCCAGGGATAGAACCTATGTCCTGGTGCTGCAGAGATACTGCTAATCCCATTGTGCCACAAGGAGAACTCAACTTTTTAATTGAGTTATAATATCCCCATACAAATTTAACTTTTAACTTTTGAAATTTTGTTGTTGTTTTATACATAATGAAAGCCAATCTAAAAATTTTGGAATAAAAATGAAAATTTTTAACTTAATTTTCCTTAATGGATGGAATTAATAGAAGAAATTCTGTCTTTGTGTATCACTTTTCCTCCATTCCATACCCAGCCCATTAGAAAATCTGTTGAATCTACTTTCAGAATAGTTCTAGAATCCTACCATTTTTACCATCCCCACTACCACCATCCTCATGCAAGCCTGACTCATCTCTCACCTGTAGAATTGCAGTAACCCTAACTGGTCTTGGTTCCCTAGAGCCTGCTCTACTTAGCAGCCAGAGGATGACGTCATAGAACATCCTTCCAGTGTTCAATATTTTCAAGGTTTACTTCACTCAGAGCAAAAGCCAAAGCCTGCGTAATCTGGACCTGCTGCTCTTTCTCCTGATGCTCACTCTCTTGCTCACCTCATTGCTCACTGCACTCCATCCCTAACTGGTCTTCTCACCCTCCTTGAGCAGCCAGGCTCCCATCAAGGCCTTTGCACTGGCTCTTCCCTTTTCCTGCCTCCCTTCCACCACACATCCACAGGGCTCCCTCCCTACCCTTCCTTAAGGCCTTTACTTAAAAGTCCTCTTCTCTATAAGGGCTTCCTTGGTCACTCTAAAAAGAATGCTTACTCCTTCTGCCACCAGCTGTTCATACTTTCATTCCTAGTTCATGTTGTTTTTTGTTTTGTTCTGAATAAACATACTGCACATTATATTTGTCTAATCATCGCCCAAATAAGCTCCAGCTGCGATGGAACAGAACTCCCTTTGGGATGGCAGGAAGTTTTGTTCCATACCTATCCTGAATATCTTGTACATGCCTACCACACAGAATGCTGAAAAATATCATCTGGATTGGGGGCTGAACACATGAGATGATGGCTTGTCAAACAGATGGAATCAAAATTTGGCTTAATTAGTAGTTGTACCAAAGACAGCCACAAGATGGAGAAATTCCTCAATAAAAGTTTAACCCTACTTTTCCCTTTTTGTTTTTTCCTTTTTTGTTTGTATCTGCGTAGGCGCCTCTTTTGCCTACAGAGTGCCTGGGTTTCTCTCTAGTTCTGTGTGTGTTTGTGTGTGTGTGTGTAGGCAAGCACACGCATGTTCATCCTATCTTTTGGATTTTATGTCATTTCTTGTAGATTTGTGCACTCTGTATATATAGTCTCTTTTTGCAGGATGAAGGAAACAACTTAGAACTGAATAGATACCTCATCTTTTGTTTAGCCTATTGTTTCATTTCTTTAATACATGAATAATCTTCATTTTTTAAAGTGAATATGCAGTATATTTGCATTTTGTACTCATAAATCATTTTTATGAAGCTAAATTAATTTGTATTTTACTTCCCTGCCCTGAATAGAGTGTCTCCTCCCTTCCTAGGGCAGTAGGTCTAAATGAAATAACAATACAAATCCAATGACGTGCTGTTTCTTGTGGAAAAAACTAGTTTCTTGTTATATGGCTGCTTCTTCAGGCAGTTCCTGAGGAACTGCCAAATTGGGGAACACAATTCACACTGGCTTTGCCTCCCTACCACCAACTCAACATCACATTCTGTTGTGGATCTGCTACTTTTTTTCTTTTTAAGGGCACACCTGTGTCATATGGAAGTTCCCAGGCTAGGGGTTGAATCGGGGCTGCAGCTGCCAGCCTATGCCACAGCCATAGCAACACCAGATCCAAGCCACATTTGCAACCTAGGCTGCAGCTTGCAGCAACACTGGATCTTTAACCCACTGAGTAAAGATAGGGATGGAATCTGCCTCACAAAGACTATGTCAGGTTCTTAACCCGCTGAGCCATAGCAGGAACTCCTAATCTCCTACCTTTATTGCCCAAGCTTATTGGACATTCCTTTACCTGGGATGAAAGCCTGTGAGTTACACATATCTAGCCCTATCTGACTCTAAGTCTATCCAGTATCTTAGAGAAGAGGCTGAAACAGGGAGGGTGGCTTGTTCCTCTTCCCTCAGGCCCATGGGAAACTAGGATGGAAGAGATGGACAAGTCTGTCTTTAAGGGAACCTGACCTCACAGGGGTTTCTTCTTGGGATGCAGAGGCTGTTCTGTCATCCCATATTATCATGCCCAGGATGTGGTGACCAAGTGGCTATCTCACCCACATTGCTTATCTTGAGAAAGAAGGAAGTGTAGGGAAAGAAGATCAGCAAGACTGGGAGATAACTAGTTGAGGAATGAAAAGAAAACAGAGTGAAAAAAGAAATGAGACGATGATGATTGGAGAGGGAAGAGAAGTGAAGAGAAGAAAGGGAATAATGGGTTATATCTATTGGACATACACTGTGTACTGACACTATGCCAACCACTTTATACTGGAACAAGAGCTGAAAAGTTTCCCTTGGTGTGTAAATTAATTTACTCTCTATGCCTTTGTGTTATGGGTTAAATTATGTCCACCTACCCAAAACTGACTCCTGGTATTTCAGAATGTCACCATATTTGGGGATAGAGCATTTTCAGATGAGGTCGCAAGGTGGGTGCTAATCCAATATGACTGGTGTCCTTATAGGAAGATATTAGGACTCAGACACTGCCTTGGTCTATCTGAGATGCTACAACAAAATGCCGCACACAGGGTGACTCATAAACAAAAGACGTTTATTTCTCACAGTTCTGGTGATTCAAAGTCCAAGACCAAGGCAC
The DNA here is from genome assembly GCF_054392235.1 of Sus scrofa. Taxonomy (NCBI): domain Eukaryota; kingdom Metazoa; phylum Chordata; class Mammalia; order Artiodactyla; family Suidae; genus Sus; species Sus scrofa. The sequence goes on along the minus strand of NC_139384.1, from coordinate 61,613,556 downwards.
CTGCAAGTTCAAGTTTTTGGTAAGGTTTTGTTTCCTGGCTCATTGACAGCTGTTTTCTTGCTGTGTCCTCACCTGGCAGAAAGAGTGAGAGGGCTCTCTGGGGCCTCTTTTATAAGAGCACTAATCCCACCCACAAGGGCTCCATCCTTATGACCTAATCACCTCCCAAACTTCCCACCTCCCAATGCCATTGACTGAGGGGCTAGTATTCAGCATTTGAATTTTGGGGGGACATGGACTAAGGAAGAACAATGTGATGACACAGGGAGAATGCAGCCATCTATGAGCTCCAGGAAAGAGGCCTCAGATGAAAAACTAGCCCTGATGGCACCTTGATCTCAGACTTCCAGGCACCAGAACTGTGATAAAATTAATTTATGTGGTTTAAGCCACCCGGTCTGTGCTTATTTGTTACAGCAGTCCAAGCTGACCACTGATCACAGGATGTGGTGATCCACAGAAAGGCAGTGTGGCACCCAGGATGGGGGCACAGACTGTACAGCCAGATGGTCTGAGTTAGAGTCCCTGCCCTGCTGCTACCTTCCTTCTCTGTAAAATGTATCTGGTGATACCAGAAAAACTTGCCCACTAGAGCAGATGTGATTTATTCAGGAGTTGAACCAGCTCAGGGATACACATTTTTAAAAAAAAATGAGTTTTTTTATAAAAGGCCTTCTATGCAGACTTTTTTCATTTACTTCCTCTCTGAGGACTACGCCATTTAACCATTTCCCACCTTACAGAGTTGTGGGCTCCTCTTGCATATATACTCCTCCATCAAGCCCTATCTCAGCCATTTTTTTTTCTTTTTTCTTTTTTGGAAGTTTTGTTGCAGTATAGTTGACTTACAAATTTGTGTTAATTTCAGGTGTACAGAAAAGTGTATCCATTATTACATAGACATAAATCCATTCCTTTTCAGATTCTTTCCCCATGTAGGTTTTTACACAGAATTGAGCAGATTTCCCTGTACTCTATAGTAGGTTCTTGTTATTTATCTATATTATATATAATAGTGTGTATATGTCAGTCCCAACCTCCTAATTCATCCCTCCCTGCCATGTTTCCCCTTTGGTAACCATAAGCTTGGTTTTGAAATCTTTGAGTCTGTTTCTGCTTTGTGAATAAGTTCTTCTGCATCATTTTTATTAGATTCCACATATTAGTGATATCATATTTGTCTTTCTCTGTCTGACTCACTTCACTTAGTGTGATAATTTCTAGGCCCATCCATATTTCTGCAAATGGCATTATTTTGTTCTTTTTATGGCTGAGTCACATTCCATTGTATATATGTACTTCTTCTTTATTCAATCCCTTTTGCCATTTTTATGTACCAGCACTGGCTGTACTTCCTCTCTCCTTGAGATGTCCCTACCCTCTGGTTATTTGTGCCTATGAATCTACTCAGTCACACACAACCTGTCGTTTCTCTCTATGTATCTCCTTATGCCTGAGGGAGGGGCCTGTGTGTTTCACATTCACTGCACTGTATCGAGCACACAGTGGGAATGTGCATAAAATGTAAGAGTAATCAGTGAGTCCTGAGCAAATAAACTCTGCCCACTGCCTCCTCAAAAAACGAGGGAGGTGAAAACAGAGGTAGGAGTCAAGGGACTGTACCTTGCCCCTTGGGTAGAGCTCCAAAGTGAAGTCAAGGCCCTAATCTATCTAGTAGACTTCAGCCCAGACAGCTTTACAGAGTGCTGCACCCCAGGATGACAGACATGCACAACAGATTGCTTTCTGGATTGTAGTCTTTTCTTTCATACAATGTCACAAGACAAGCTATACTCTGTAGGAAACTGAATTTGGAGAATCAAGGAGTCCATTTGAGCAGGCTAAGGGATATCTCAGTTACAAAGTCAACATCAAAAGGACATTACAGAGTCTGGACCCTGTAAGGGCTCTTCCCGGACACCCATTTTCTTTAGCAGCATCATATGAATAGTGGCTGTGGCCACCCATGTTCATGAATCCTGCTGTGTGAGGACACAGCCCTACAGACCCTCAGTGCATGCACCTTCCTAGTCCTTAGCATTTAGAACAAACTTCAGAGATCATTCTGCTTGTATCCTTCATCCCCGGTACATCCACTCTAAGTATGTGTCGTGTTTCCCAGGTGAAGGAGACCCTGTTATACATGAGTCTTTACAAACTGTAGGAAAGGAAGTTTCTGGGCCCTGAATTTTTCATTCAAAGTCATTTGGGGGAGGGGGCCAATGGAAAGGTAAGGATTAGGAATGGAAATTGAGACTGTCAGGAGAAAGGTGTGTCCTGGTTTTGTGAAGATATGGGTTGAACGACAAAGGTAAGATCGCAAGTAACTTATATATGTCATCTCAGAACTCCTCTGAAATGTGCTACTTTGGGTGAGTATAGAACCCATGAGAAGAAAGAACGGGATTTTTTTTTTCCTAAACTGCTAACAAGTAATTACACACACACTTAAGTCTTTAATTCTTCAATGTCTGGGGAATGTTTAGGGGAGAAGGCATCCAAGAACTCCAACTTTTTCGGGTTTGTGGGATAATGTTTTGGCAGGGCCTAGAAAGTCAAAGCAAAGCTTTGAGCAGAAAGAAACCAGTCAAGATTGATGACATGAAGGACGTCACCCGGGGTCCCCCATTGCCTTCTACACAGTATGTATGGAGTTTTATGTTATTCAATATGCTTATATTCTTCAAGTTGCAGGCAGTTTCAGTAGCACAACCCATGGCAAAAATCATAAATATAGGACCACCTGCCAAAAGAAAGATCCAGGAGTTAATCTTCTCTCCCATCGGTTGCCCCTCCTCACCCTCATCCTATTCTATCTGCCTCCTTAAGAAGAAAACTGTGCTCAGAGTACCTCAGAATCCCTGACTTCTATCCTCTGCAAGAGAAGTACCAACTGCATCTCCAGCCAGGTGCCAGGTCTTATTTCCCCCCAGTCCCAATATCTCCCCAATTTAGAGAGCCCTGTTTCGCTCAAAGTCCCCTACAGCCCCTACATGGCTGAGATGGGAGTTCTTGTGTCATGACTAGAGGAGAGACAGTTGGCATGGGGAAGAAGGATGGAAGTCAGAACTCATGTAGTCAGCTAAAATTTCCCTGTGATACCTGCTGTCTTCCTTACTTTGCTTCCTTGAGGAAACCAGATAGAAACAATACAGATTCCCCATGAGATCAGATTCCTTCTCCCCAGGGTTATGAATTTAATGGAAGGTTAGCATTGTGGAACCTCATTACATGTCTGTGCTCTGTCCATGGCAAGCTGGGGTAGAGAGACTGCCCCACTATCAACAACCCCTGTATTCTTTGTGACATCCCATTTTCATCACTCATCTCCAAATCCTCTAGGCAAAAAGTTCTTTATCTGAGAGCCCTAGGCCTTACTTTGAAATCTTCTCAAAAAGAGAAAAAGCACAATTTGCCTCCATTCCCACCAAATTAACTCTCCCATAATTTAATCAGCCTTTAAAATACCACTGATTTCATGAAACCTTTTTCAAGTTGATTAGAAAAGAACTGATAGTACCCTTTTTAGCTGTGCTGTCTAATACTATGGTTATTTTTCCAATTCCTATCTGAATGGTACATGTATTCTTTATCACAAATATATATTTTTATCCTACTCAAGAAAAATGAAAAATCTTTCACAGATTTCAAAGTGACACCATGCAAAAATCAAGTTTTTGATTATGGGGTTTTGATAATAGGAGGAGAAATAATGGCAGTAATGATGAAAAACTAGAACTGAAGTGTCACCTTCTTCATTCCCAAGAGCCAAGTCCAATTCTAGGAGATTTTGATGTGGCATGTCCCCAAGTCTCAGACTCTACTATGAGAAGTAGCTGTGTTATCCTTTCCTTTCCTGACAGAGGGCTTCCCCCAAACCTTGAAGGAATAATCCGCATTTAATCCCATATAAGCCCTTGCTGTATGTGGTAGTTAGCCTCTAGGATGGTCCCCAGTGGTTCCTGGTACCCATACCCCTGTGAAGTTCCCTATAATGTTGTATCAGTGTTGGTCTGTGCAACCAATAAGACAGAGCAGAAGTGATGATAGTGCAACTTCTGAGATTAGATTATTTAAAAACCATAATTTTACCCTCCCTCTCTCCTCTCTCTCTCCTCCTCTTCCACTTCTACCTCCTCCTTTCCTTTGTCTTTTTCTTTCTTTTTTTTTTGAAAAATATTGTTTTAAGCTACCAAGTTTTGGAATAATTTGTTACACAGCAACAGAGAGACTACACTATACCCTCTAAGAAGATGAACATCAAAAAACTGGCAAAATATTCATACTTATGCCAATAACATTGACACATTTTGTCTCTGTGCCAGTGCAGGTGAGGAAATCTGGCTCACAGGAAATGTCATCCACACTGTAGCAGGCAGGACATTTAATGCCATTGGGATGAGAGGACTTCTGAGGCACTAAATGAAAAGAGAAAATTTTCATCTTAAAGAATAAGTTAAAAAACGATCTGAAAACATTATTCCTCACCACCACCCCTGATCATGGTTATTCAAGGATTCCTCCAAAAAAAAGTTAAAATTATTTACAACTAGGATGGCATGGAGTGTGCAGGGAGGACAGGTACTAAGTGGAAAGATATAACCAAAAAGGATGTTAATCTGTTCCTCTCTGCCTTGGCTGGTAAAAAGTGCTTAGGTAATGAAAAGAAGAAAATCTGTGGTCTAAAAAAATACTTTTAAGGGAGTGAGGAGTTACACAAGGTGAGGAAAGATAACTTTTCAGCTGGAATGGAAAAGCAAATAATTTAAGCCTACAGATTCACACTTAGAGTAAATCCCCCAGTCCAGCACCAGCCACCCAAACATCATTCAGTCTCCCTTCACAAGGAGGAAAAGCAATCAGTAGCAAAATCAGTGGGCAATTCAGAAGCAGAGAAATAAATTATGGGAAGGTACTTGAAAGGAAGATACTTAAGGCAATGGATTGGAAACAGGGTTGGGAAGGGAGAGAGAGCAGAGATATGTTGGCACTCACGTTGGAATTCCCTCTTGTTACACAATTCATCTTGGCAGCACTGATGCTTATATCCAAATGTTTGGTTATTCCCCAGTGATGCTGAGAAGTCCAGTGGGACACATGAGCTTGAAGCACAGCCTTTCTCCTCAACAGATTGTAAGAGCTCCCCTGCAAAGAATCAAATCCCAGAGGGAATTTCCCCTCTGAGCCATTGAGAGAGTAATGCCCAAATGGGCAGCAAGTATTAAAGAATTCTTTTTTCCAATGAGTTTGTTTTTAGTCTTTCCACTTCTTCAAAAGAGTCTACATTAGTCCATGGAATTAACTAATGGAGGGATGGTTTGTTAGCATTTATCAGAATGGGTATGTTGTATCTCAGTGAGGTTGACGAACCAAAATTGCCTATACTTTTTCCTGGAGCCTCCCTCCCTGCCACTTCCTACCCCATCCTGATAGGATGCTACATAAGGAAGCAAGGCAAAATAGAAGATACACAGGTATAGTAAAGAAGAGCAAACCTGACTCCCTATTGGATCTATTCCTTTAGCTCTAAACTTTGTGCTCTGTTGCCTGTGCTTGGTCATGCTGGTGCTGCTCCTTTGTAAAACAATGTTGCCTACAATGTGAAATATACATGGTAGCCCATTCTCAAGGCTCTGCCTCCAAGGCTTGACTTTAAAAGTATTAACACCTTTCCATTCATATAGAGATACAAATTAGCATAAACATAAAATAATATTTGTCTTGCTAGAGGTTTGCCAGAACATTGTGACCACTGTAAGGATTATCCCCTCCAGAGTCTGGCCAGTACCAAAAAGTTTGCAACAATCAGCCACACCCCCTCCTTAGTATAAAAGAAGCCTGAATTCTAACATGGGTGAGACGGTGAGGGGGGAACTAGTCTACATCTTCTGCTGGCTTTCTTAATAAAGATTTCATTCTTTGCCCCAACACCTAATTTCTCAATTTATTGCTCTGTCATGTGGCAAGTAGTATGAGGTTGGACTTAGTAACACAAGTGAGGAGCTCCATCAAGATGCTGAACCTCCCTCACTTTAAGCACCCTCCTCATCTGTCCTGCCTGCCTAGCAGCATAGGCAGGAAACTGGCACAGCATACCTGATATCTTCAATTCTTCCCTGTGGCTGAAGCAGCTTTGAGAGTTTCCACAAGTTGTCTGTGTGTCGGCACTACATGTATGAAGAGAACAGCTTACACATTGGTAACTCTCTATAAAAAGGAAATTAAAATTGTTCAAAGTAATTCAGAAATGGAAACTTTCAAGAATCATAGTTGATGTTTCCAATAGCCAAACATTCCTGAGAGCCAATGTACCATGAAACTTGTTCCCTGTGGGCCTGGATGCCTGCCTCCCTCCACTCAGTCCTTAGTTCCTCACAAGGCCCCACATAAGGCCCCACTCATATTGACCCATTACCTTCTGCATAGCCCCAGGCCCTCAACTGCCCACAGCCAAGGATGATAATGAGCGTCTCCAACACTGAAGGCATCAACTCTGCACTTGTAGCTGAACCTGGTCTCTCCTAAGTGGGTATTCCTCTTCCAAACTGCTTCCTTACCCTTCCAGTCTTTGAAAGAAATGGGCCATTTTTCATTCTTACCCACAGAGCCAAAAACCAATATGGTGAGGACATAGGTGATGAAGAGTCTCTTCAGGGCTGCAGATAGAGGCATGGTGGCACTGCAGAGGGCCCAAGTGAAAGCAAAAAGTCAGGGTCATGGAAGCCAGCTTTCTTGTCTAGCAACCCAAGCACTGAACAAAGTTGTCCATCCATCCATTCATTTGTTTCACAAGTGAGAATTTGTCAAGCCTTGGCTTTATGCTAAATATGCCTCTTGTTGGGGATGTAAAGATGAAAAGGATACTATCTCTGTCATCAAGGGACCCACAGGAGAAGGACCTTCCTTCTTTAGGAAAAATTCACATGGGGAATTTATTTCTTGCATGGGTGTGGAAGGTTCTGGAGCCCCCTCCATAGCTGAAATAGGATTATTTGGCCAAGATGCAGAAATCATTCTTCTGGGAGTGAATGGAGACTTTCTATGGACTACAAAGGTCTGAAGATAACATGCTTTGAGACAAATTGGCCCTTAGCCAAGGACTCTGATTTCTCAGTTCCAAAGTCACCTTTGGCAAGTAACAAATGCAGTGGGAATACTACATTTGTTACTTGCCATCCACCAGCACACATTGGTTCTCTAACAAAATGACAGAGCCAGAATTTGATAAATGAATCCTGATGTCATTTATAAACTTATGTCATCTAATGCTCCTTTCCAAAAGGTCCTTTGAATTTTACCAATTTGTGACAGAAATCCAGCTCCCCTATCTTATGGAATTTCATGATCCCTAGGCCCCACTTACCTCCAGACTCGTCCTCCCAGGTGTCTGAGAAAAAGTCTTCAACTTCACAGTGTGAGGACAAGGCAGTATTTGGGGGGGCCCACCCTTTCCTTCCTTAAGGCAGGACTTCAGGAAATGACAAAACTCATTTCGCACTCTGTATCCCAAGTCTGATCTTCCATGAGGTAACCCAAGTGGTCTAAGAGACTATACATATATATGACACCTGTCCCTGTCCAAAAACCACCTCTAATGTTATTCTAGGTTTCTCATGTGCAGCTTCTGTTACAACCTCAAGAAAACAGACAAAAATCTTGTGATTGCTTTCTTTAAAGAGAGGGAAAAATTATTTTGCATGCAGAGAGCTAGGATTAATGCAACGGGAACAAGTTTTAGAGCAAGCCTCTTTTGTTGGGTGTTGGTAAACCTGGGCACAAAGTTCCAGTATTTAGAAACTCAGTTTTCTGGTCTGTGTAAGGAAGTAGTTATGTCTATTTTGCAGGGTGGAGGTGAAGACTAAGAGCATGTGTGAAATGCCCATCAAAGTACAAGCACCGTAGACTTTATCCCTGTCCATATCTGCAACATGTAAGCAAAAACAGACAGCTGTTTGGCAGAACAGGTGCAGTGTAACTGCCAATGTCTTAGGATGTTGTGTACATCTCAATGTGATGAACATTTGGGAGCCAAATTATGAGACAAATGCACACCTTACTTTACCTTTGCCATCCCAACCCAAGAGATGTCTGACAGGAGACCAGATGCCCAGAAGCCCCCAGAAGCTTAAACTCTGGAGCTGGAAGATGCATCACAGGGTCCTCCAAAACTTGGATAGGAAGAAGGATTGCATCTTATTTTCACTATTCTCTAACTGTAATTTAGTTTTTCCTCCTATAAATGGAGTCCACAAATCACACTAAAACCACCCACCCTTAGAAAGTACTGAGGTTTTCCTATCACATGATATCTGCAGATAGTTGCCCTCATCAACTACTTCCAAATTTTGTCTTTATCAGTCCCCTGCTGGAGCCCGATATCTGAAACATTAATAAAGAAGCATATCTGCTATTACCCCATATATTAGTAGAAATTTATAACTATTTCAATATACAGTTGACCCTTGAACAACAGGAGTTTGAACTGGATGGGCCCACTTATATGTGGGTTTTTTCAGTAGTAATTACTACATGAGGAAAATGGTTGAATCCATAGATAGAGAACTGCAGCTATGGAGGCACTAAGGATAAGGAGAGATACTGGATAGAGAAGGCCAACTATAAATTGTAGGAAATTTTTTTTTGTCTTTTTGCCTTTTCTAGGGCCACACCAGTGGCATATGGAGGTTCCCAGGCTAAGGGTCTAGTCAGAGCTGAAGCTGCCAGCCCATGCCAGAGCCACAGCAACGCCAGATCCAAGCCGCATCTGTGACCTACACCACAGCTCACGGCAACGCCGGATCCTTAACCCACTGAGCAAGGCCAGGGATCGAACCCACAACCTCAAGGTTCCTAGTCGGATTCGTTAACCACTGAGCCATGACGGGAACTCTGGCAAAATTTGATTGTATAGAAAATCAATATCCCTAACCCCAGGTTTTTAAGGGACAGGTGTAATTACAATCCTATGTGGCTTGTTTTCATGAGAAAGAGTCCAAAGACTTCACCAGCCTGCGTGGGTCCCCTGTCACAAGTGGTTGTCACTTCACTTCTGGAAACAATAGAAGTACATCTCCCCACCAAAGCAGAGCTCTATCCTGATGCCTGTGAGGAAAGCTATACATTTTATGATTCCCTTATTTCCTCAGCCAATTAAACATTTCCCTTTCTCCTAACATTACTTGCCCATGAATTCCTGACCAGGTGAGGTGGCTGGAGATAAGGATAGTTTCTGACAGAGAAGGTATGGGGCCAAGACCAAACTTACAGTGTGGTTTTGGTCAAGAAGCTCACTAATTAAATCCAACTATCAGGTGTCATTCATTGATATTTGCCACCCTCTCAGCCTGGCTCATAGTATGACCTGAAGCTTGCAGCACAGATCAGGCTCAGGAAAGGAAAAATGGTGATAATGAGTCAATTTTGTCATCACTAGTGGTGAGTCTTGGCCTCATCTCCATGGAGAATAGAGAAGGTCCTGGGACCACCCAACTTGTGCCCACTTTCTGCTTCTCAGGGTGGGTTCTCAGCAAACCATTCAGTGGTGGTTACTGTGAGGAGGCTGTCAGAGGCCCACCCAGGGTATGCTATTCCTGAAAGGGCATAGAGAATTAATAGGAACACCTGAAGCATGGGAGTGTCCAGGTTTTTACTCTCTTTGTGTAGTGGCCCCCACTCACCTCTTGGCTTCAGAATCTTCCCATGAAACTCCTTGCAGAGATCCCACTCTCTCAAGTCAGCAGTGCTCATGCTTTTTTTTTTTCTTTTCTTTTTTCTTTTGTTTTACAGCCACAGCTGTGACATATGGAAGTTCTCCAGGCTAAGGGTCAAATTGGAGCTGCAGCTGCCAGCCTATATCACAGCCATGACAACACTAGATCCAAGCTGCATCTGCAAACTATGTTGCTGTTTGTGACAATGCTAGATCTTTGGTCCCTTGAGTGAGGCCAGGAATAGAACCCACCTCTTCACAGAGACTATGTTGGGTTCTTAACCTGCAGAGCCACAACAGGAACTCCATCAGTGCTCATCCTTATTACCAGAAATAACGTTATGTGCCATGTCCCAGATTAAAATCAAGTCATGAGGAATTATCCCTCTCCCTTCAGCACAGCTCCTTGGCACTGTTCTTAAAGGGACCCACTTTCTTTTCTCCCCTGCCATGTGCAGGACTAAGCACACACACCCAAAAGTCACACTCACCTGCCTCTTTGGCTCTCAGTTTCCCCTCTGTAAAATGAGGGTAAGATTCAACTCCACTTCTAAGGTTTCTTTTGTGTGAGTGTTAGCCCAAGTTCATGTGCCAAAGCACAGTGAAGCCAAAAAAAGAAAACCAAAATGTCAGAGTTTGGAGCAGAGAAAAGTTTATTGCAGGGCCGTTCAAGGAGGTGGATGGCTCATGCCCCCCAAAAAGCCCAAACTCCTAGAGCCCCAAATTAAAGCATTTTATAAGCCATGTGAGGGAGACAATCTCAGGGTAAGCGATCTGCCTATGCACAATTCTCTGATTGGCTAACAGCGAAGTAACAGGGCAGTGTCAAAGGGCTAATATTATCAATCCTTAGGCAGCAGTAGGTCTGGGGACTACATGCTCAACATCACCAAGTAGTTAATTTCTTCCATTTGGTGGTGGTTTTAGCATCTATAAAACTAATCAGGAAATGTGCATCAGATACTAATTTATAGGTACTAGAGAGAGGTGCTCAAGCAGATGGAGGAGGGGCCATAAGATCCTGCTCTGTTATGTGAAGGTGACATGAGTCTGTGGTACTTTGAGAAGAGCTGTCAGCACCAGCAGCAACTAGTATCTTCCTGTTTGTTCTCTTGACTCTCAGAAATCAGACAGCATTTTTTAAGGAGCATTTGCCTCCTGAATAGGCCCCCAAACTTTCAGGAGTCAGACCAAGACTCCAGATCAGACCAACTTTGATAATCACCTTAACTAAATGGGGACAGCATCCCATTTTTTTCCCTTCCTGAATTCCCCTCAGGTATCTCATGGATGGGTGGTGAGGAGCTGGGGGAGGAAGGGAAGGGTCAGCAGAGGAGATTGGATGGCAGGGTAGGTGCAATGGCTGATGGCTTTATGGCAGCAGCATCCTTTGTTTACTGAAATGGCAGGTGATATTCTTTGTCTATACACCTCTCTCAGTTAAATTATGATCTGAACTAAATATCTAATAATTCTTGGTCTGAATTATGAACTGAACCAAAGCTAAAGCTACTAATCACTACAAGTCCTTTCAATGTCTGTTTTAGCAGAAGGTGTGAATTTGACCCAAGGGGCTGTGAGAGGGATGCTGGTTTTGAGATATTCTACAGGGAGCTTAGGCATCAAAACGTGACTCTAGACACAAGGAGGGTTGAGGGAAGGGAGGACCCAAGCAGAATGGGCAGTGGACTCCGGACATGGTTGCTCTTATGCTGGAGAGGACAGCTGGTCAAGTGATTCCAGGGGTTCTCGTAGCCCCAAAAGTGCTCCCACCAGTAGGTTACCAAGAGAAGTAATGTTTCAAGTACAGCATCCCAGGAAAAGGGAAGAGTGACTAATTGTAACTCTGGTGCCAGTGTCATACCAGAAGTGGGATTTTATTATTATTATTATTATTTTCTGTTTAAAAGTTTCTGTTTTTATTATTCTTTTTTTTTTTCCCCACTATACAGCAAGGGGGTCAGGTTATCCTTAGATGTATACATTGCAATTACATTTTTTCCCCCACCCTTTCTTCTGTTGCAACATGAGTATCTAGACATAGTTCTCAATGCTATTCAGCAGGATCTCCTTGTAAATCTATTCTAGGTTGTGTCTGATAAGCCCAAGCTCCTGATCCCTCCCACTCCCTCCCCCTCCCATCAGGCAGCCATAAGTCTCTTCTCCAAGTCCATGATTTTCTTTTCTGAGGAGATGTTCATTTGTGCTGGATATTAGATTCCAGTTATAAGTGATATCATATAGTATTTGTCTTTGTCTTTCTGGCTCATTTCACTCAGGATGAGATTTTCTAGTTCCATCCATGTTGCTGCAAATGGCATGATGTCATCCTTTTTTATGGCTGAGTAGTATTCCATTGTGTATATATACCACCTCTTCCGAATCCAGTCATCTGTCGATGGACCTTTGGGTTGTTTCCACGTCCTGGCTATTGTGAATAGTGCTGCAATGAACATGCGGGTGCATGTGTCTCTTTTAGGTAGAGCTTTGTCCGGATAGATGCCCAAGAGTGGGATTGCAGGGTCATATGGAAGTTCTATGTACAGATTTCTAAGGTATCTCCAAACTGTTCTCCATAGTGGCTGTACCAGTTTACATTCCCACCAGCAGTGCAGGAGGGTTCCCTTTTCTCCACAGCCCCTCCAGCACTTCTTGTTTGTGGATTTATGAATGATGGCCATTCTGACTGGTGTGAGGTGGTATCTCATGGTAGTTTTGATTTGCATTTCTCTTATAATCAGCGATGTTGAGCATTTTTTCATGTGTTTGTTGGCCATCTGTATATCTTCTTTGGAGAAATGTCTATTCAGGTCTTTTGCCCATTTTTCCATTGATTGATTGGTTTTTTTGCTGTTGGGTTGTATAAGTTGCTTATATATTCTAGAGATTAAGCCCTTGTCAGTTGCATCATTTGAAACTATTTTCTCCCATTCTGTAAGTTGTCTTCTTGTTTTCTCTTGGGTTTCCTTTGCTGTGCAAAACTTTTCAGTTTGATTAGGTCCCATGGGTTTATTTTTGCTCTAATTTCTATTGCTTTGGGAGACTGCCCTGAGAAAATATTCATGATGTTGATGATAGAGAGTGTTTTGCCTATGTTTTCTTCTAGGAGTTTGATGGTGTCCTGTCGTATATTTAAGTCTTTCAGCCATTTGGAGTTTATTTTTGTGCATGGTGTGAGTGTGTGTTCTAGTTTCATTGCTTTGCATGCAGCTGTCCAGGTTTCCCAGCAATGCTTGCTGAATAGACTTTCCTTTTCCCATTTTATGTTCTTGCCTCCCTTGTCAAAGATTAATTGACCATAGGTGTCAGGGTTTATTTCCGGATTCTCTGTTCTGTTCCATTGGTCTGTCTGTCTGTTTTGATACCAGTACCACACTGTTTTGATGACTGTGGCTTTGTAGTATTTCTTGAAGTCTGGGAGAGTTATGCCTCCTGCTTGGTTTTTGTTTCTCAGGATTGCTTTGGCGATTCTGGGTCTTTTGTGGTTCCATGTAAATGTTTGGATTGTTTGTTCTAGTTCTGTGAAAAATGTCATCAGTAATTTGAGAGGGATTGCATTGAATCTGTAGATTGCTTTGGGTAGTATGGCCATTTTCACAATATTGATTTTTCCAATCCAGGAACATGGAATATCTTTCCATTTCTTTACATCTTCTTTGATTTCTTTGATTAAAGTTTTACAGTTCTCAGCATATAGGTCCTTTACCTCTTTGGTCAGGTGTATTCCGAGGTATTTGATTTTGTGAGGTACAATTTTAAAAGGTATCGTATTTTTGTATTCCTTTTCTAATGTTTCATTGCTGGTATACAGAAATGCAACTGACTTCTGAATGTTAATCTTATATCCTGCTACTTTGCTGAATTTATTAATCAGTTCAAGGAGTTTTGGGGTTGAGTCCTTAGGGTTTTCTAGGTATAGTATCATGTCATCTGCATACAGTGACAGTTTGATCTCTTCTCTTCCTATATGGATGCCTTTTATTTCTTTTGTTTGTCTAATTGCTGTGGCTAGGACTTCCAAAACTATGTGGAAGAGCAGTGGTGAGAGTGGGCATCCCTGTCTTGTTCCAGATTTGAGTGAGAAGGCTTTTAGTTTTTCCCCATTGAGTATTATATTTGCTGTGGGTTTCTCATAAATGGCTTTGATTATATTCAGGAATGTTCCTTCTATACCCACCTTGGAGAGGGTCTTCATCATGAATGGATGTTGGACTTTGTCAAATGCTTTTTCTTCGTCTATTGAGATGATCATATGATTTTTGACCTTTTTTTTTTGTTAATGTGGTGTATGATGCTGATTGATTTGCGTATGTTGAACCATCCTTGTGAACCTGGGATGAACCCAACCTGGTCATGGTGTATAATTTTTTTGATATGTTGTTGGATTCGGTTGGCTAAGATTTTGTTGAGAATTTTTGCCTCTATATTCATCAATGATATTGGCCGATAGTTTTCTTTTTTGGTGGTATCTCTGTCTGGTTTTGGAATGAGGGTGATGGTGGCCTCGTAGAATGTCTTTGGGAGTATTCCTTCTTCTTCAACCTTTTGAAAGAGTTTAAGGAGGATGGGCACCAATTCCTCTTTATATGTTTGATAGAATTTGCCTGTGAAGCCATCTGGTCCTGGACTTTTATTTGTAGGGAGTGGTTTTATGACCTCTTCAATTTCATTTCTAGTGATCGGTCAGTTCAGTTGGTCTGTTTCTGCTTGATTCAGTTTTGGCAGGCTGTAAGATTCTAGAAAATTGTCCATTTCTTCCAGATTGTCAAACTTGTTGCTGTATAGTTGTTCATAGTATTCTCTTATGGTTTTTTGTATTTCTGCTGTATCCGTTGTGATTTCTCCTTTTTCATTTATAATTTTGGTGATTTGGGTTCTTTCTCTCCTCTTTTTAGTGAGTCTGGCCAGGGGTTTGTCAATTTTGTTCACCTTTTCAAAGAACCAGCTCTTGGTTTTATTCATTTTCTCTATTGTTTTTTGAGTCTCTATTTTATTGATTTCTTCTTTGATCTTTATAATTTCCTTCCTTCTGCTGACTTTAGGACTTCTTTGTTCTTCTTTTTCTAATTCGTTTAGGTGGAGGGTTAAGTTGTCAATTTGGGATCTTTCTTCTTTTTTGAGAAAGGCCTGGATTGCTATAAATTTCCCTCTGAGCACTGCTTTCGCAGCATCCCATAGATTTTGAGAGGTTGTGTCTTCATTATCATTTGTTTCAAGGTAGTTTTTAATTTCCTTCTTGATTTCCTCATTGACCCATTGGTTTTTGAGTAGCATGTTGTTGAGTCTCCATGGAGTAGGTTTTTTCTCTTTGCTTTTCCTGTGGTTGATTTCTAATTTCATGGCATTGTGGTCAGAGAAGATACTTGAGATAATTTCTATGCTCCTAAATTTATTGAGATTCGCTTTATGTCCCAATATGTGGTCGATTCTTGAGAATGTTCCATGAGCATTTGAGAAGAATGTGTATTCTGATTTTTTTGGATGTAGTGTCCTGAAGATATCAATTAAGTCTAACTTTTCTATTGTTTCCTTTAGGATCTCTGTTGCTTTATTGGTTTTCTGTCTAGAGGATCTGTCCATTGATGTGAGGGGGGTATTTAGGTCTCCTACTATGATTGTATTCTCATCAATATCTCCCTTTATGTCTGTTAATATTTGTTGTATGTATCTGGGTGCTCCTATGTTTGGGGCATATATGTTGATGATAGTAACATCCTCTCCTTGGATGGATCCCTTAATCATTAAATAGTGTCCTCCTTTGTCTTTCTTTATGTCTTTTGTTTTAAAGTCTATTTTGTCTGATATGAGCATTGCGACTCCTGCTTTTCTGTCATGTCTATTGGCGTGAAATATTTTTCCCCACCCTTTCACTTTCAATCTATATGTATCTTTTGTCCTAAGGTGAGTTTCTTGTAGGCAGCATATTGAAGGTTTTTGCCTTTTTATCCATTCAGCCACCCTGTGTCTTTTGATTGGGGCATTCAGTCCATTGACATTTAAGGTGATAATTGATAGATGATTATTTATTGCCATTTGAACCTCGTGTTCCAGTTGATTCTATGGTTCTCCATTCTTCCTTTCTTTTTTTTTTTTTTTTTTTTTTTTTTTGGTTGTATGGTCTCCTGTTATTATCTGCTTGAGTATATTTTTTTTTCATTTTTTGCAGATGCAATATTTGGTTTTGGCTTGTGGTTGCCCTGTTTTTTAAGTATGCTAACCCCTTCCCATAATTGTGTGTTTTAGCCTGATGGTCCTGTAAGTTCAAACACTTCATTACTATATTAAAATTAAGAAGAGAGACATACATATAAACAAAAAGGGTTATTTACCTCCTGACATCCCTTGACCACATTTTATGGTTTTGATGACTCTTTTTTATTTTTTTCGTTTTAATTTTATTTTGTTTGAAGCATGTTCATGATTAAATCTGTATGCTGGCTTATTTGAGTGACTGCTCTCTGATTGCAGTTTCCTCAGTCCTAGTTCTTCCTCTTCTTCTTCTTCTTTTTTTTTTTCTTTTCTTTTTTCTTCCCTTTCCTTCCTTTCTTTTTGGTTTAGAGAAGCCCTTTCAATATTTCCTTTAACCTGGGTTTTGTGTTGCTGTATTCTTTAAGTTTTTGTTTGTTGGGAAAAATTTTTATTTCCCCTTCTATTTTAAATGATATTCTTGCTGGATAGAGTATTCTAGGTTGCATATTTTTTCCTTTTAGCACTTTAAATATCTCTTGCCATTCCCTCCTGGCCTGTAGTGTTTCTGTAGAGAAATCAGCTGATATTCTTATGGGGGTTCCCTTGTAGGTAACATTCTGTTTTTCTCTTGCTGCCTTTAGGATCCTCTCTTTATCACTAACTTTTGCCATTTTTATTATGATGTGTCTTGGTGTGGGTCTGTTTGGGTTCAATTTGTTTGGGGCCCTCTGTGCTTCTTGTATCTTGAATCCAGTATCCTTTAGATTTGGGAAGTTTCCAGCAATAATTTCTTCAAATATATTTTCCATTCCCTTATCTTTTTCTACTCCTTCTGGAATTCCTATTATGCGTAAATTGGCCCGCTTTATATTATCCCATAGGTCTCTTATATTGCTTTCCAGTTTTTTGATTCGGTTTTCTGTCTGTTGAGCAGATTGAGTGATTTCCATTATTCTTTCTTCCATATCACTGATTCGTTCTTCTGCATTATTCATTCTGGTTTTTACTGCCCCTAGTTCAGTTTGCATCTCTGCAAATGAATGTTCTAGTTTTTCTTGGCTCCTCCTTCTATTTTCTAGTTCCTTTCTGAGGGTGTCTGCATTACTGTTCATATCTTCTCTTAATTCCTTCAGTATTTTCACTATTTCTCTTTTGAACTCCAGGTCTGTCTGACTGCAGAGATCTGTTTCATTGTTGACTGTTTTAGGTGAGTTCTCCTGTTGGTTTGAATGGGGGTGGTTTCTCAGCTTCTTCATCTTGCTTGTTGTTTTCTTTCTCCTGAGGGAGTTGTACTCTCCATTATCGGGCAGTGTTTGCCTTGTCACTGCTGTGGAATATTTCCTGAGGGCTGGCGTTGTTGGTCAATCTTTTTTGAGGCAGTGTGGCTTTTCTGGAGTGTTGATGGGGCTAACAGTGTTTCTTTGAAGCAAAGGAGGACTTCCTGAGGGCAGACAGGACTGGGAAGTCCACACCACGATGGTAGCAGATTTCACTTGGTCATGCAGAGCTTGCTCTGGTGTTTTTAGGCTGTGGGGTTCTTGCAGGGGGTTGGCAGTGTTGGGCAGCTGCTCTTCAGGGGTGCATCACCCCCTGGGGGCTGGAGCAGCTATCTGGGTCACTGAGAACCTGAGAGGCTCTTCCCTAGGGTAGCCCAACTCAGAAGGACAGCCTGAGAATGTAGGCGGATCTTTTCACAGTCTGGCCGAGCTTGTTGCAGCTTTTCTGGGCTGCAGGGGCTCTTCCAGGGGGCTGGTGGTGCTGAGCAGTTATTTCACGGGAGTGGGGCACCCCCTGGGGGCTTTGGCGGGTAGCAGGGCCGTTGGAAACTGAAGAGGCTCCTCCCCGGGGCAACCTGACTCAGAAAAACCGTCCGAGAATTAGGCCGATCTATTCACAGCCTAGCTAAGCTTGTTCTAGCTTTTCTGGGCTGCAGGCCTTTTCTCGGGGGCTGGTGGTGTTTGGTGCTGCTCTGCGGAAGTGTAGCCCCACCAAAGGGCAAGCAGGCCTGTGCAGGGGCAGCCCCTGCAGTGGTAGGCTTCAGGCAATTGTTGAGGCCAGCCCTCCTGGATGGCAGGCAGCCCCAGGTCCGTGAGAGCGTAGGGCGTGGCGGGGGTGGGGGGAGGGGATGCACTGGGAAGCAGAGTTTTCAGCTAGCTAGCGGGCCTGTAAGCTTGCTGTGGCGTGGGGGATATTCTATGGGGACCCACCCCTTCTTTTCTCCCCTCCCCAGCATGGGCGCAGACCAGGCTCTTCTCCCAGGTTCTCTCTGATGTGGCTTTCCACTTCCCCGCCCCTGGAGTATTGCTCCCTTCCTCTGCGACAGCTTTGTTTTCCAGTCTCCCAGGCAGTCTCTGACCCGTCAAATGGTTTCTAGACCTTCCAAGCAGTTTCCGCTCTGCCCCGCCCCCCCAGCCTGGGGACTAACCTTCGGAGGTGAGGTCTCGGTGCCCAGCCCCCACCCAGGCGTCCCCCGGCCCTTTCTCAGGGATTAACCTTCGGAGGCGAGGTCTCGGTGCCCAGCCCCCACCCAGTTGTCACCCAGCCCTTTCCCGGGGACTAACCTCTGGAGCTGAGGATTCGGTGCCCAGCCCCCACCCAGGCGTCTCAATTTTTGGTGACTGTGCCCGTAGTTCAGATGGTCCGTTGGGTTCTTGATCGGCTTTTCCGTACTCCAACTTACTGCTACACTCTTCTCTGCATCTGGAGATTCCTCCGGTTCGTTTGATCTTTCGCCCGGTAGGTGACTTTCCAGGGTGCGGGATCCCTTTCTCCTCCGCAGTTCCCTTTCGGGAGCGCCCGTCCCGCTCGGATTCACCTTCTCTCACTCTTCTCTTTTCTCCCGTTCTGCCCAATAATGTCACGAATTTCTTGCCGTTATTGGAGTTTAGGTTCCTCTGCCAGCGATTGGTTGCTGTTCTGTGCGAGTCATTTATTCCGTAGATGTGCTTTTTTTGTTGTGTTTGTGGGAGAGGGCGAGCGTGTCCTCCTACTCCTCCGCCATCTTGTCCTCCTCTATTATTATTATTTTTTATTGAAGTAGAGTTGATATATAATATGTAAGTTACAGTTACAATGTAGCAATTCATAGTTCCAAAAATGGGTTTTAAATGAGGATGGGATTGGGGCGAGGGCTTTCTTTTTTTTTTTCCTTTTAGGGCCGCACCTGTGACACATGGAGGTTCCTGGGTTAGGGGTCAAATTAGAACCAGTAATGAGGGATCCCAATCACATCTGAGACCTATGCCATAGCTTGTGGCAATGCTGGATCCTTAACCCAATGAGTGAGGCCAAGGATTGAACCCTTATCCTCCTGGATACTAGTCAGGTTCTTAACCTGCTGAGCCACAACAAGAATCCCTGGGGGGTTTTCTTGAACACCAATCCTAAAGCAAGAGGTGGGTCCTTGACCCTGGCTTCAGAGGTGGAAATATTCAGAGATTAATATTGGTGGCAGGTCTTGGCCAACACAATGAAAGCAGAGTCCTCGCCACCCGTATTTCCCCAGGGACTTTCCCAGAGTCTCAAATTCCAGCCATTCTCTTGGTCCTAAGAGCTACCTATTTCCCATGAACTAGTTGTAATTACCATCACCTTATAGCTTATTGGAGATGCTGCCTATGTAAGTAGCTTTTGGCAGGAAAGGGCTCTTTGCAGGAAAGGGCTCTTTACAGGAATGAGCTCTCTGCTGGAGACCCCTTTTATCTTGTCACTAACATTAAATGAGGTGCCCCATCCCCCATGCTCTACTCATCTCCAGTCTTAGTACAATTTTCAGATCTTTTGATCACACAATACCTTGCCTAACCAGTTGTTTCTTTCTGTAGATAGAAGTAGAAATGAAGAATAAGTAATTAATAATAACCAGATCTCTTCCCTAGTTTCCCTATCAGTAATCTCATCAATAAACTGTGTGAAAAAATATTGTGTGACCAAGATAACATCTAAAAAAGATCCCAAGAGTTTGGCGTGCCTGCACACAATGGGGGATGGTGATGACTCTGACCCATATCTCAATGAAAACTAAAATTACTTTCCATTTTCCATTCAAAAACTTTCATGGCCCAGCAGAATCTTTGGAGGAGATTTTTGGAGGACACTGAATTTACACCTTCCTGGATTGCCAGCATTCTTATTAAAAGCAAATTTCCTTTCTACCAACATTTGCTTTCCTCTCTGGTATTGATTTTCAAACAGCAAGCAACTGTAATTGTGTTTGTTAGTACCTGGATATTTGATAATACCAGGTATTTGATAATATCTGGCTCACAAGGGAACTAAACCAGAAGGTCGGTGAGAAAACGAGGAAGAGTCTATGAGAAGGGTAGGTATGAAGATTACATCTGGGGGTTAGTTGTCACTGAGACACATCAACAAGCCCAGGGTCCACTTGTGATTTGTCATCAACCAAAGATTGGAACCAACAACAAAGGTTACAGGAGTAATGATACAGATGTCAAAACTCCCTCTGAGCAGCTGGCTCTGTGCTACACTTTATTTTCAAAGAGGTAGGGTATCACTCTATTCCCGTTGTCATGATGAGCAGACTGAGACTTGCCAAAGCCAGATGCCTTGCACACAGCTAACTAGATAAGTCCTGGGATGGGATCCACTTTTTCCTGACCATGAACATCAAGAATGAATCAAGGTCATAGAGAACAGACTTGTGGATGCCAACAGGTAGGGGGAGGGAGAAGGATGGACATTGAGTTTGGGGTTGATAGATGCAAACTATTACACTTAGAATGGATAAGCAATGAGTTCCTACTGTATAGCACAGGGAGCTATATCCAGTCTTTTGGGCTAGAACATGATGGAAGATAATATAAGAAAGGGAATCCATGTATATGTATGCCTGGGTCACTTTGCCGTACAGCAGAATTTGGCACAACATTGTAGATCAAGTACATTTTAACAATTAAAAAAATAAATTAAAAAGCGTCAAGATGGAGTTCCTGTCGTGGCTCAGTGGTTAACGAATCCGACTAGGAACCGTGAGGTTGCAGGTACGATCCCTGGCCTTGCTCAGTGGGTTAAGGATCCGGCGTTGCCGAGAGCTGTGGTGTAGGTAGCAGACGCGGCTTGGATCTGGCATTGCTGCGGCTATGGTGTAGGCCGGCAGCTGTAGCTCCGATTAGACCCCTAGCCTGGGAACCTCCATATGCCACAGGTGCAGCCCTAGAAAAAACAAACAAACAAAAAAAAAGAGTCAAGATGAGTGGTCACTGTTCTGTCATTGACTGGGACTACTGGGTGCCTGAATAAGTCAGCTTCCCTGGCTTCAGGATCCCTCAGATTCCTTCCTTTCTGTATCCATTTAGGAATTTGTAGACATGGTGAGGACTCAGGCTCAGGCATCATCCTCTTCAGGCTTCAAGGCAGGTGTGAAGGGGCAACACAAAACTTAGAACTCTCGGTCTCAAGTGAGCACAGTGGCCTGGGGACCTGGAGATGGCCAAGCTTCTTCCTCACCTGAGGGGCGGGCTTAACCAGTGACCCTGCCCTGCAGGACTCAGTCCTGGTGTCTGCTGAGAGCATCCTCGCACTGTCTTTCTTCCTGTCTCCAGCTCTTTATCTCACTTTTGATCTTTTTTCTTGGAGTCCCCTGTGTCATTTGTGTTCCCCAAGCCCATCTTATCTGCTTCTGCTTTTCCTTTCCCCCTAACTGGACACAAAATAGAACTAAAGCTTCTCTCTTTTAATTTCTTGTACTAAATAGTTTCTATGGTTTCTCTGTTAATTAGTCACTTTTTATCTGGATGAATTAAGCTTTTATATTGTTTGTTGTTTCCTTGTTTATTTATTTATTTTCCTCCTGAGGGTCAGAGGACTTCTTGGCAAAAGAATTGTTTCCCTGCCTCCCAAATCCACCACTTTTGAGGCCCAACAATCCCAGGAAGCACAGCAGAGGGTTTATGTTCTGTTTAAGGGGCCAGGGTGCCCTTCCAAAAGAAGCCTGTCTGCACTTTGAAGGGGGCAGAGTCCCTCCAGTGAAGGATGCCCCTGGGGGACTGAGGCCTCTCTTGAACCTGCCTTTTGTCCAGGCCTGCTCATCTAGGCTTTGTAGACACCAACCAGTTAAGAGCAGCCCACACAGCATGAAGTATTTTAATGTACTTTTCTGCAACTTTGATTTCCTAACCTCACAATATATCCTGGAAATCTCTCCACATCTGTTCACCTAGTCTCTCCATTCTGTTCTAGGGCTGCTCAGCCCTCCAGAGCATGTATCTTTAACCTCTCCATGCTGTATGGGCATTTAGGTTGCTCTGGTATTTTGCAATCACAGACAATGCTTCAGTGAATACCTTTGTGCATATATATTTTCATATCACTGCAGGAATGTCTTTAGGGTAGCTTCCTGGAAATGAGTTAAAGAAATGTAAGTGCATATGTAGTTTTGTTAGGTTTACCAAATTCCCCTGCTGAAGAATTTGTTCTGAATTCTCACTAGCAGTATATGAGGGTAACTATTTTCCCACAGTCTTGCCAAAGAATGTGTCATCTTATATTTTAATATTTGCTAATCTACAGGTGAGAAATTGTATTAGTGCTGTTTTAGTTTTCATTTTTCTGATTATGGAGTTTGAATATTTTTCAAATATTTAAAGACCACCAAGATTTTATATAGATCTTACATATTTTGTCTGTTCATGTCTTTTTCCTACTTTTTAAAGAAATTTTGGTTTTTTGCCTTTTAATATTTAGTAAGTACAGAAACAAACTTTATAACCACATCAGGAATATGTCTTTCATTTCTAAGTTCACAAAAACACAATACATATTTTATCTCATACAATCTTCTTAAAATGATGGTAATCTAAAGGTAATTTAAAAATCTACATTGTTGGGATTTCTGAGGATTAAATGAAATAATACACAATTGGTTACTAAACTGTACAGCCTAACAAGGTACTAAACATTAAATAAATGCCAATAATGGTCAATTTAATATTATTATAATACTGAATATTTCTAATAATCTTTTAGCTAAAGGAAAAACTTTGGGAAATATAGAATAATTGTCTTTTTAACATCTCATGTTATGTGAGTAGAGTAAATTTGTTTCTGTTTTTTGAAATACTGTATTTTCCTAATCAAGTAAATGAAAACTATAGTTCTCTTTCTATAACTCATGTAGGCATAGGTATATGGAATAAATCCTATAGATAAGAACTCTGCATTTACAATTTTTTTAAAAAAAATTTTTGCTTTTTAATTTGATTTTTATTTTACATTGTAGTACAGTTGATTTACAATGTTGTGTTAGTTTCAGGTATACTATATAGTAAAGTGATTCAGATATAGATATACATATATCCATCATTTTTCAGATTCTTTCCCCATATAGACTAGTACAGAACACTCAGTAGAGTTCCCTATGCTATACAGCAGGTCCTTGTTGATTACTTTATACATAGCAATGTGTAATATCAATCCCAAATTCCTAATTTATCCCTCTTTCACACAAACATTTCCACTTTGGTAACCATAAGTTTGTTTTCAAAATCTGTGGGTCTATTTCTGCTTTGTAAATAAGTTCACTTGCATCATTTCCTTAGATTCCACTTATAAGTGATATATGATACTTGTCTTTGATTTTCTTCACTTGCTATGATAATTTCTAGGTCCATCTATGTTGTTGCTAACGGAATTATTTCATTCTTTTTTATCTCTGAGTAATATTTCATTGTATGTATGTGCCACATCTTCTTTACCCATTCCTCTGTTGATGAGAATTTAGGTTGCTTCCACGTCTCAATTATTATAAACAGCATTGCAATAAACACTGGGATGCATGTATATTTTTGCATTATGGCTCTCTCTGGATAAATGCCCAGGAGTAGGATTACTGAATCATATGCTAGTTCTATATTTAGTTTTTTAAGGGACCTCCATACTGTTCTCCAGAGTGCTTATACCAATTTACATTCCCACCGACAGTGTACGAAGACACCAATTTACCTATACTCTCTAGAGAATTTCTTAATTTCTTTTATTTTTTATTACTCAATGAATTTATTACCTTTACAGTTGTACAATGATCATCACAATCCAATCTTATAGCATTTCCATCCCACAACCCCAGCGCATACCCCCACCCCTAAAACTGTCTTCTTTGGAAACCATAAGTTTCTCAAAGTCTGTGAGTCACTATCTCCTCTGCAAAGAAGTTCACTGTGTCCCTTTTTCAGATTCCACATGTCAGTGAAAGCATTTGATCTTGCTGTCTCATTGTATGGCTGACTTCACCTAGCATGATAATTTCTAGGTCCAACCATGTTGCTAAAATTGCCCTTATTTCGTTCTTTTTGATGGCTGAGTAATATTCCATTGTGTATATGTACCGCCTCTTCTTTATCCACTCCTCTGTCAATGGACATTTAGGTTGTTTCCACATCTTGGCTATTGAAAATCATGCTGCAATGAACATCAGAGTACATGTGCCTTTTCAGGTCATGGTTTCCTCTGGATAGATGCCCAGGAGAGGGATTGCTGGATCAAATGGTAGTTCTATGTTTAGTCTTCTGAGGACTCGCCATACTGTTTTCCACAGTGTTTGCACCAATTTACAAGCCCACCAACAGCGTAATAGAGTTTCTCTTTCTCCACACCCTCTCCAACACTTACTGTCTGTAGACTCTTGGATGATGGCCATTCTGGCTAGTGTAAGGTGGTACCTCATAGTGGTTTTGATTGGCATTTCTCTAATAATGAGTGATGTTGAACATCTTTTTGTGTGTTTTTTGGCCATCTGTTTGTCATCTTTGGAGAATTGTCTGTTTAGATCTTCTGCCCATTGTTTATGGGGTTTTGTGTGTTTTTTTTTGGTATTGAGTGGTAGGAGGTGTTCATAAATTTTGGAGATGAATGCCTTGTCAGTCGATTCATTTGCAAAGATTTTCTCCCACTCTGTGGGTTGTCTTTTCGTTTTGTTTAGGATTTCCTTTGCTGTGCAGAAACTTTTAGGTTTGATTAGGTCCCATTTGCTTCTTATTGTTTCTACTGTCATTACTCTTAAGAGGTGGATCTGAGATGTTGCTGTTGTTTATGTTGGAGAGTGTTTGGCCTATGTTTTCCTCTAAGAGTTTTATAATGTCTGGTCTTATATCTAGGTCTTCAATCCATTCTGAGTTTATTTTTGTGTATGGTGTTTGGGAGTGTTCTAATTTCATTCTTTCCCATGTGGCTATCCAGTTTTCCCAGCACCATTTACTTATTGAAGGGACTGTCTTTTCTCCATTGTATATTCGTGCCTCCTTTGTCATAGATGAGTTGGCTGTAGGTGCATGGGTTTAATTCTGGGCTTTCTATCCTGTTCCACTGATCTATATTTCTGTCTTTGTGCCAGTACCATATGGTTTTGATGATTGTTGCTTTGTAGTATAGTCTGAAGTCCAGGAGCCTGATGCCTCCAGCTCCATTTTTCTTTCTCAGGATGTCTTTGGATATTCTGGGTCTTTCGTGCTTCCAAACAAACTTTAAAATATTTTTGTTTGAGTTCTGTGAAAAATGTCCTTGGTAATTTGATAGGGATTGCATTGAATCTCTAGATTGCCTTGGGTAGTATAGTCATTTTGATAATATTGACTCTTCCAGTCCAGGAGCATGGTATGTCTTTCCATCTATTTGTGTCATCTTTGATTTCTTTCATCAGTGTCTTAGAGTTTTCAGAGCACAGGTCTTTTGTCTCTTTGGATAGGTTTACTCCTAGGTATTTTATTCTTTTGGATGCAGCGGTAAATGGGATTGCTTCCTTAATTTCCCTTTCTGACCTTGCATTGCTAGTATATAGAAATGCCATCGATTTCTATGTATTAATTTTGTATCCTGCGACTTTGCCAAATTCATGGATGAGCTCTAACAGTTTTCTGGTAGAGTCTTTAGGATTCTCTAGGTAGGTATAGTATCATGTCATCAGCAAATAGAGATAGTTTTACTTCTTCCTTTCCAATTTGGATTCCTTTCATCTCTTTTACTTCTCTGATTGCTGTGGCTAGGACTTCCAGAACTATGCTGAAGAGTAGTGGCGAGAGTGAACATCCTTGTCTTGTTCCTGATCTCAGCGGGAATTCATTCAGTGTTTCTCCATTGAAAATGATGTTAGCTCTGGGTTTGTCATATATGGCCTATATCATGTTGAGGTAGGTTCCTTCTAGGCCCACTTCTGAAGGGTTTTTATCAGAAATGGGTGCTGGATTTTGTCAAAGGCTTTTTCTGCCTCTATTGAGAGGATCATATATATGGTTTCTATTCTTCAGTTTGCTATGTGGTGTATGACACTGGTTGATTTGTGGATATTGAAGAACCCTAGGATATCCCTGGGATAAATCCCACTTGATCATGATGTACAATCCTTTTAATGGATTGTTGCATGCAGTTCGCTAGTATTTTGTTGTGGATTTTTCATTGATGTTCATCAGTAAAATTGGCCTGTAGTTTTCTTTTTTTTGTGATATCTTTGTCTGGTTTTGGTATCAGGGTGATGGTGGCCTCATAGAATGACCTGGGAGTTTTCCTTCCTCCGCAATTTTTTGAAATAGTTTCAGGAGGATAGGTAAAACTCTTCTCTAAATGTTTGATAGAGTTTGCCTGTGAAGCCATCTGGTTCTGGACTTTTGTTTCTTGGAAGTTATTTAATCACAGTTTCAATTTCAGTTCTTCTGATTGGTCCATTCATCTTTTCTATTTCATCTTGGTTTAGTCTTGGAAGATTGTACCTTACTAAGAATTTGACCATTTCTTCTAGGTTTTCCATTTTATTGGCATATAGTTGCATTTAGTAGTCTCTTATGCTTCTTTGTATTTCTGTGGTGTCTGTTGTTACTTCTCCTTTTTCATTTCTAATTTTATTGATTTGAGTCCTCTCTGTTTTTTTCTTGATATCTCTGACTAAGGGTTATCAATTTTGTTGATCTTTTCGAAGAACCAGTTTTTTTTTCATTGATCTTTTCTATGGTTTTCTTTGTTTCTATTTCATTGATTTCTGCTCTGATCTTTATGATTTCTTTCCTTCTACTAATTTTAGGTCTTGTCTGTTCTCTCTCTAGATGCTTAAATGTAAACTTATGAATTTTTTCCTGTTTCCTGAGGTGTGCTTGAATGCTATAAACTTTCCTCTTAGAACAGCTTTTGCTGCGTCCCATAGGTTTTGGAGTGTCATATCTTTGTTGTCATTTGCTTCTCGGTATTTTTTAATTTCCTCTTGGATTTCCTCAGTGATCCATTGGTTGTTTAGCTTTTTTCTTGTTGTTGATTTCCAGTTGTTTAACGTTGTGGTCAGAAAAGATGCTTGATATGATTTCAATTGTGTTGAAGTTACCGAGGTTTGATTTGCAGGCCAGGATGTGATCCATCTTAGAGAATGTTCCATGTGCACTTGAGAAGACTGTGTATTCTGTTGCTTTTGGATGAAATATCCTATAAATATCTATTAAGTCCATCTGGTCTAATGCTTCATTCAGGGCCTGTGTTTCCTTATTGATTTTCTGTCAGGTGATGTGTCCATTGCTGTAAGTGGGGGGTTAATGTCCCACACTATGATTGTGTTATTGTCAATTTGTCCTTTTAAGGTTGTTAGCAGTTTCCTTATATATTGTGGTGAACCTATGTTGGGTGTGTAGATATTTAAAACTGTTATATCTTCTTCTTGGATTGATCCTTTCATCATTAGGTAGTGATCTTCCTTGTCCCTTAAAATATTCTTCATTTTGAAGTCTATTTTTTCTGATATGAGTATTGCTACTCCAGCTTTCTTTTGATTCCCATTTGCATGAACTATTTTCTTCTATCCTCTCACTTTCAATTTGTATGTGTCCCTAGAAGCGAAGTGGGTCTATTGAAGACAACATATATATGGGTCTTGTTTTTGTATCCATTCAGCCAATTTATGTCTTTTGGTTGGGACGTTTAGTCCATTAATATTTAAGGTAATTATTGATATGTATATTCTTATTGGCATAATATTAGTTGCTTTGGATTTGTTTTTGTTGCTCTTTTTTCTTCCCTTCTTCTCTTGTTCTCTCCTCTTGTGGTTTGATAACTATCTTTAGTGTTGTATTTGAGGTGATTTTTCTTATTTGTTTGTGTATCAATTGTAGATTTTTTATTTGCAGGTATTCTGAAGTTTTGATATGAGTCTATATTTAAATGAGATTGTTTTAAGTTGTTGGTCTCTTAATTGCAAGCTCATCTCCAGTGTTCTGCATTTGTACCCTCCTCTTTTCATGTTTTCTGATTTTGGTGGCATAATTGTGTGTGGATGATTTTGTATCTTTACTGTATATATGCTTTTACTGGTGAGCCTTGTCATTTGTGCTATTTTTGTTTCTAATTGTGGCCTTTTCCTTTCTGCCTAGAGAGATTCCTTTAATATTTGTTGTAAATGTCGTTTAGTGGTGCTGAATTCTCTCAGCTTTTGCTTATTTGTAAAGCTTTTGATTTCTCCTTCCTGGGAAGAGTAATCTTGGTTGGAGGTTTTTTCCCTTTCACCATTTTAAGTATATCATGCCAGTCCCTTCTGGCCTGCACAGTTTCTGCTAAAAAATCTGCCAATAACCTTATAAGGATTCCCTTGTATGTTATTGTTTCTTTTCCCTAGCAGCTTTTGATATTTTCTCTTTGTCTTTAATTTTGGTTAGTTTGATTAATATGTGTCTTGGGGTGTTCTTCCTTGGGTTTATTTTATATGGTACTCATTGCACTTCCTGGATTTGGGTGAGTGGTTCCTTTCCCATGTTAGGGAATTTTTCAGCTATTATCTCTTTGAATAATTTTTCTGTCCCCTTCTCTCTCTCTTCTCCTTCTGGCACCCCTAAAATACAGATGTTGGTGAATTTAATGTTGTCCCAGAATTCTCTGAGACTCTCTTCATTTGTTTTCAATCTTTTTTCTCTTTTCTGTTCCACATCCGTGATTTCTACTAAGCTGTTCTCCACCTTGCTTTTTTTTTTTTTTCCTCTTTTTGCCTTTTTGTCTTTTCTAGGGCCACTCCCGTGGCATATGGAGGTTCCCAGGCTAGGGGTCTAATTGGAGCTGTAGCCACTGGCCTATGCCATAGCCACAGCATCATGGGATCCAAGCCACATCTGCAACCTACACCAGATCCTTAACCCACTGAGCAAGGCCAGGGATCAAACCCACAACTTCATTTTTGCTAGTCAGATTCATTAACCACTGAGCCATGATGGGAACTCCTTTTCTTTGTTTTTTGTTTTTTGTTTTTTCACCTTGCTTATTCATTCTTCTGAATCCTCTATTCTGTTGTTAGCTGCTTCTAGTGAATTTTTTATTTCAGTTATTGTATTTTGCATCTCTTCTTGCTTAAGTTTTATATCTCGTATCTCTTTGCTCAGTGTTTCCTGTGAATTATCCATCTTTGCCTCCAGTTTGTTTCCAATGTCCTGCATCATCTTCAGTACCAATACTCTAATGTCTTTTTCCTGGAGGCTGAGTATCTCATGATCACTTAGCTGATTTTCTGGGTTTTTTTCTTTCTCCCTCATCTGAGTTATAGTTCTCTGTCTTTTCATTTTTATAGGTTTTTGGTGTGGTGATAATAGATAATAGAGTTGTAGCCTCTTACTTGGGGTGTCTGCCCCCCTTGTGGCTGAAGTTGCTGTAGGCTTCCTGATGAGAAGGACTTATTCCTACCCATTGGTAGATGGAGCTGATTCCTATCCCTCTGGTGGGTAGGGCTATGTCTCTGGATGGAATTAGCGGCATCTGTGTTCCTGGGGGGTCTTTAGGCAGCCTGTTTACTGATGGGTAGGGCTGTGATCCCACCTGTATTGTTGTTTGCCCTTGGGCTTCTCAGTGCTGATGGGTGGGGCCAGATTTTCCCAAAATGGACACCTCCAGAGAAATGCACGCTGATGAATATTCCCGAGAGCTTTGCTTCAAATGCCCTTCCCCCACAACAAGCCACATTCACCCCTGTTTTCCCAGGATGTCCTCCAAGAACTGCAGTCAGGTTTGACCCAGATTCCTATGGAGACTTTGCTTTGCCCTGGGACCCAGCGCACATGAAAATATGTGTGTGCCTTTTAAGAATGGGGTCTCTGTATCTCCCAGTCCCATGGAGCTCCTGCACACAAGCCTCGCTGGCCTTCGATGCCAGATGCTCTGGGGGCTCTTTCTCCCACTTCCAGATCCCCACATGTGGGAGTTTGATGTGGGGCTCAGAACTCTCACTCCTGTAGGTAAGTCTCTGTGAACCAGTTACTTTCCAATCTGTGGGGCTTCCCATCCAGGAGGTATGGAGTGGTGTATATCATGTAATAGCCCCTCCTACCTCTTGATGTGGCCTCCTCTTTGTCTTCTGGAGTAGGATATCTTTTTTAAGGTTTCTGGTCCATTTGGTTGAAGATTGCTCAGCCTTTAGTTGTGAATTTTGTTGTTTTTAGGGAAGAAGTTGAGCTCCAGTCCTTCTATTCCACCATCTTAATCCCATCCTCTCTACAGCATTTATTGTTTATAGATTTTTTTGATGATGGCCATTCTGACTGGCGTGAGGTAGTTTTGATTTGCATTTCTCTGATAATTAGTGATTTTCTGTGTTTTTTCATGTGCTTTTTGGCCATTTGTGTGTCTTCTTTGTAGAAATGTCTATTTAGATCTTCTGCCCATTTTTAATTGTTTTTTTTTATATGGAGCTGCATGAGCTATTTGTATATTTTGGAGATTAATCCCTTGTTGGTCACTTCATTTGCAAAGATTTTCTCCCCATTCTATGGATTTCTTTTTATTTTCTTTATGGTTTCCTTTGGTGTGCAAAAACGCTTAAGTTTAATTAGGTCCAATTTATTTATTTTTGTTTTTATTTTTATTACTTTAGGAGTTGGATCTATAAAGACAGTGCTGCAATTTACATCAAAGTGTACTGTGCTCTATCTGTATTTTTCTCTAGGAGTTTGATAGTATCCGATCTTACATTTGTCTTTAATCCATTTTGAGTTTATTTTTGTGTATGTTGTTAGTGAATGTTCTAATATTTTTATCTTCTTTCTTTCTTCCTCCTCTTCTTCTTCCTCCTCCTCCTCCTCCTCTTCTTCTTCTTATTCTCCTTCTTCTTTTGTCTTTTTAGGGCTGCACCATGGCATATGGATGGCATGTGGAAGTTCCCAGGCTAGGGGTTGAATCAGAGCTGCAGCTCCTGGCCTATGCCACAGCCACAGCAATGCAGGATCTGAGCTGCATCTGTGATGTGCACTGCATCTTGTGGAAAAACCAGATCTTTAACCCACTGAGTAAGGTCAGGGATCAAACCTGCATCCTCATGGGCACTAGCTGTGTTCTTAACACAATGAACCACAATGGGGACTCCTTGTCTTCCTTTTTAATGGCTGAAAAATATTCCGTTCCCTGAATATAACACATTTTGTCTATCCATTCATTTGTTAATAGACATTTGGGGTTTTTCCACCTTTTGTAATTGAGCAGGACCCTAAGATGTCTCCCTGGGACAGACTCCTTCCCCATTCTATGTTCTCTGCCTGACTCTTGTTTGCAGAAAAGCTATAGTCTTCCAGGACTCCCTGAGTTACAAAAGCCTGGCTCAAGAATTAATGCTTGAAAGGATGTGAACACATAGTGACAAAAATAGCGGCTGGGCTAAGAGAATTGGTGACAATTTAAACAGCAAATCAGCAGTCACAGAATCTTTAGTTCCTCCCTGAACTACATATATAATAGTATCTAATGTACATTCCTGGATTGTTTTACAAGTACTAAAGCCCCCATCAACTGGAAGAAGTTAACTACATGATGACTAAGAACACATAGACCCAGACTGATTAGAGCCTGAGAATTTATAATGTTAATCTCTGTAATTCCCCTCCCTCACTTTGTCTTTAAAAATGTTTCAGTGAAACCCATGGGCATTTATTTAGGTACCATTTGTTTATTTATGCTTTTGTTTCCTTTGCCTTAGGAGATGGATCCAAGAAAATATTTGTACAATTTATGTCAGAGAGTGTTCTGCCTATGTTTTCTTCCAGGAGTTTTATAGTGTCATATCTTACATTTAGACCTTTAATCCATCTTGAGATTATTTTTGTATATGGTGTGAAAAAATGTGCTAATTTCATTATTTTACATACAACTGTCCAGTTTTCTTAGTAACACTTATTAAATAGCCTGTTTTTACAGATTGAAGATTCTTGCCTCCTTTGATTAATTGACCATAAATGTGTGAATTTATCTCTGAGCTCTCTGTTCTCTTCCATTAATCTATGTGTCCATTTTTGTACATGTATCATACAGTTTTGATTATTGTAGCTTTGAAATAACAGTCTGAAGTTAGGGACCATGACATCTCCAGCTCTGTTTTTCTTTCTCAAGATTGCTTTGGCTATTCATAGGTTTTTTAAAAAATCTTTTTAATGCTATTGTAAATGAAATTTCTCTCAATTTTTTTCATGGATAGTTTTTTGCGTGTATATAGAAATACAATTGATTTTTGTGTTGATCTAGACTCCTGCAATTTTGCTGAATTAATTTATTAGCCATAGTATTTTTCTGTTTTGATTTATAGTCCTTTGAATTTTTGCCATTATCTGCTTTCAAGTCATGCTGATAGCATGATTTTGTGTAGATTTAATTTTTTCTCATTTTGTAGTAGTTTGGGAAGATATACTAGAAGACAGGTAGCTAGGTGGCCCCATTGTCTTTAGTTACATAAATGTCTATATTATTTTTTGAAAATCAACTTTATTAAGTTATACTTCAAATATAATAAAATGAGACAAACACTTCAGTGAATTTTGACAAGTGTGTATAACTGTGTAATGACCACAACAATCAAGATGAAAAATATTTCCAGCAGCCCAGAGGAGAACCTCATGTTCTTCCAGTCAATCACCCGCTCATACAACCCTGATCCACTTTTTGACACGATAGATAAGATTTGAGGTCTCACTCTTACACTACTGACATTTGACACTAGATGAGTCTCCATGGTTCAGGGGCTGTCCTGTTGTCTAGTGTGCTTTAGGAGCATCCATGACCTCTTACCACTGGCAGCCAGTAGCATCACCAGTTGTAATAACCCATAATGTCTCTAGACAGTGTCACATATCCCCCCAGGGAGGGGGACTCAGTTGTCCCAGTTGAAAATCACTAGATTAAATAGGTTGGCCTGTTTGGGGGCTTTATTATAAATGACATCATGCAGCATGTACTGTTTTGCACCTGGCTTCTTTCTCTCAATATAGAGTTTTTAAGATTCATTCATATTACTACATGTATCAGAGTTTCATTCATTTAATTATACATGGAGATACCACCACTATTTTTTTTTTGCATTATATGAATTCTGACATTTGATCAATAGTCAATACACCTGGATTTTGGGGGGTATTCTGCTCCAGATTTCCCTGGGGCAACACTACTGGACATGACAACTTCGTGATCAAGGGTCTGCTGATGTGAGGATTCTCTTACCCGCATTTCCATACTTCCGAGCTCTCTACCTTGTTACCATGTCACTTCCAGGTCATTCAACTTTGGCCCACACTCAGGGGCATTGTCTAGGAAACACTGATTGCTCAGTAACTTATCTCATCATATACAATCAGTGAAAGTCAGTAAGACATTTGAGTGGAGTCTGAGCTCTTTGCTTTTCTCTCCTTCCTGGAACAGAGGGTCTGGCAAGGGACCAGACTTCAACCCTGCCTCTGTTTCCACCTGTGAGGGGCTTCCATCCCTTGCTATGGTGGATAGATGCAAGGGGAATGGAAGAGGATAGGGAACTTGTAGGCCTGCTTTCCCCACTTCTCCTCCTGCAAAAAATCTGTATCCTTTCTGCTACCCATATTGTAGAGCATTCGAGGGATTGGAGGCTGATCAAGGAAAAAGATGACTATAGTAACACATATTGGGCTTTATTGACAATGTATGAATAAAGCTGCAAGGGAGGGGAAATCACTCCCAGCTTGAGATTGTCTAGAGCCTTGTGGCACAGGGGACCCTATCCAGCCAGAAGGGAAGGAAGGAAAGGGAACTCCTGGGGGAAAGGGGATCAGGGAAGAGACTTAAGTGTTTAGGTGATGTTGAGCAGCAACATTATGAAGAGTTTTGAGATCAGACTCCCCAAAGGGGCTTAATAGATTGGGGCCTTATAACTGCAAGGTCCTATCTAAATACTGTTGGGTGAGGTTTCATGGAAGCAAAAAAGGCCGTCTCTGAATGTCTAAAATTTTGCTTGTTTGAGCTATTTTAAAAATAATTAAGGAGTTTGGGATTAATGTATACACACTACTATATACAAAATTGATAACCAACAAAGACCTACTATGTAGCACAGGGAATTAAACTCAATATTTTATAATAACCTATAAGGGAAAACAAGTATGAAAAAGAATATATATAATATAATATACATTCTTTTTGAAACTCTTTCCCTTATAGGCTATTACAATGTGAAAAACTGAATCACATTGCTGTACACCTGAAATTAACAGAACATTGTGAATTTGCTATACTTTGATAAAAATAAATAATTACAAATTTTGAGTTTGGTGATGACAGGCTTTTATACTAAGGGTCTCCACCTTCTGTGAAGAAATAAACATCCTAGGTGCCAATAAGTCTATCTTTGGCTCACTATGACACATCATCAAGCACTCAGGTGCTCTTACTTGTTGACTTTGTTCTCCATGTCTTCAGAGATTTGTCCAGTGAGACACAAGAGATATAGTCATCACCTTCTGTGGAGATAACCTGGACATTTTGCTTCTAAGATTAGTGAAAGCTGAGGCAGACAGAAACTAAGAAAGGAGATGGGACCCAGCAGTGGAGAGGAGGTTCCAAATTCTTGGTTTTACAGACCAGTAAATAGAACTTTGAGGAAGATCTATAGGGAAAAATGAATAAAGAGTGAGGCTCTGGTGCTGGATCTTCAAGGGTAGCTACCCACACTCTCCTCTTTATCTGAGGGCTAGCAGGCCCATCTCATACAGAGTCAGGGATGGCTGGAAGTGCTAGAGAATATATTGGCACCAGCCTCCATTAGTGTTGGGTGAGAGCGGGTAGGTAAGTGCCCCTGAGTGAGCCTAACTCTCAAGTGGGCCATGCTTTACCAGAGACTCTCCCTTCTCTGAATCACTTCTGCCTTCCCCAGTGGTGTTTATTCATAAATGTGTATTTAGTTCGTCTTCTGCCATGTGTTAGAAACTCTACCATGAATGCTCTTCATGGCTTTTTAACTTCTCTAGCCTCAGTTTCCTTATTTGTAGAATGTAGAGTCACAGTAGAACCCACCTAATACAGAGGCAATTTTTCTCAGATCCTTGAGAAAAATTTTCTTGGGTTGTAAAGCTGAAAAGAGGCTTTTTAAAAGATGTACATCTCTGGATTTCCCTTATGGTGCAGTAGGTTAAGGATATGGCATTTTTCACTGCAGTGGCTTGTGTTACTTCTGTGGCATGGGCAGTTTTTATCCCTGGCCTGGGAACTTTCACGCGTCACAGGCACAGAAAAAAAAAAAAAAAAAGGAAAGATTTACATCTCTTGAAAAGAGAAAATATTTACACTTGCAAGTTTTCTAAAGTAAATGCTCTGAGAAAATGGAGGTTAGGGGTCTAGGGTCTAGAAGAAATCAGCTAATGTTTTGGCAAGGCAATCTCATTCACTGGCTGATGTTCTCATACACACAATTATACACACAATTTCAGAGAGTTTGAAGGCTCCTGAGCTCAGTTCTGGACCCAGATGTTAAGACAAGTAATTTTGGAAATGGAGGTCTGGGGCTGCTGGACTAGGATGGTGAGAGATAGGAAGCAGAAAGAGGCGAGGCTAGAAAAGAAGACAGCCACTCTGATGGGGGTGGCAGGTGGTGTGGAGAAGGGGAGGCAGTGTCTGAAACACACGAAATGGTGAGTGGACACGAAGAATTGCAGGCTCCCATCAGGCCTGTGGATTCTTTTATTTTTTGGAAGTGATTTCGTTTTTATTTATTTATTTATTTTGGTCTTTTTGCCTTTTATAGGGCCGCTTGCACAGCATATGGAGGTTCCCAGGCTAGGGGGGTCCAATCAGAGCTGTAGCCGCTGGCCTGCGCCAGAGCCACAGCAACGCAGGATCCGAGCCGCGTCTGCAACTTACACCACAGCTCACGCCAGATCCCCAACCCACTGAGCAAGGCCAGGGATGGAACCCACAACTTCATGGTTCCTAGTCAGATTCGTTAACCACTGTGCCATGACAGGAACTCCGATTTTGTTTTTATTGAGGTAAAAGTCATGTAACATAAAGTCACCATTTTCAAGTGTATAATTCGGTAGCATTTAGTACATGCAAAATGCCGTGCAGCCATCACCTCTAGAAAAGAATGGGAAAGCTATATTTTTTTTTAAAAGGGTCATGGTCTGGTTATAGCTGGCTGGATTTAAAAAAGTGACTTCTAACTCAGGAATATGTCAATGGTGAACTGGTCACAGCCAACGCTAATCAGCATCCCTTTGTTTTCTAACATCTTATGCTTTTCAGTATAAATTGAAAAAAAGAGATTTCTTTTGGCTAGATTTGTATTTATATTTAAAAAGTTAAAGAGCTTAAAACCTATGTGATACTCACTCAATTTAATAAAAACAATTTACCTTAAACTTGAACAAAATATTAAACTATTTCAAGAGTCTAGGAATTTTGCTAGTGAAAAAGGTAAGAGAGGTATCTCTGGGTGGGTGCCACGCTGTGGATTCTTGATTATCTGGTTTTCTTTCTCTCTCCCTCCCTCCCTTCCTTCTTTCTTTCCTTCCCTCTCCTCCTCCCCTCTCCTTCTCCTCCTCCTCCATCTTCTTCCTTCTCCCTTATTCTTCTCCTCCTTCTCCTTTTCCTTCCCCTCCTACTTCTCCTCCTTCTCCTTTTCCTTCCCCTCCTCCTTCTCCTCCTTCTTCCCCTTCCTCCTCCTCCTCTTCTCCTTCTACTTCTTTTTCTTTACCTTCTTCTGGACAAACCATCTTATTGAGGTTTAACTGACATGTAAAAAGCTACATGTATTTAATGCATACAACTATGTGAGTTTAGGTTTCATCAGTACCATCAAAGTCATAAACATAACCATCACCTCCAAAAGTTTCTTCCTGCCCCCTTTATTATTATTGTTTTGTGTGTATGTTGTAAAAACACAACTTGCACTCTATGCTCTTAGCAAGTGTTACAAAATACAATTCAGTATTTTTATCCATAGGCACTAGGAACTGGTTTTCTGACAACAGTGATGAAGGGGATAGGAGAAGAGAGAACACTAGACGGAGGCCTGCTGCAGCTCATGGATGCCTGGTGTGGTTGCTCGTTTGCCTTTCTCCCTTTTCTTCTCCTCCACCTGGATTCCAGCCTGGCCAGTGTACACTTCCAGACTAGGAGAGAGGCCCTTTCTCTCTGTCCTCCCCAACTGTTCATGGCCCTCTGTCCACCCAGCTGACCTGGATCTCCTCCCATGTCTGCCCTCATTCTGGGCACTTCCTTGTGTTCTCACTGTAGTAGTCTGCTCAGGGCTGCCTTTCATACTCTGAGATAGGCACCAGATCCAGGTCCCCACTCTGGCCCCTCCCCACTCTGGCCCCTGCTCCTTTTTTTGCCTCAGCAGCCTTTAGGGGGGTGAGCCCTGCCCAGCCTCTTTCTACCTCCTGTGCAAATGCCCTTCCTATGCATGTGGCTAAACCCTTGCTACCATGGGGCAGAGACTTATCCCCCAATCTGCACCCTGCTGGCCTTCTAAACCTTCTCATCTTCCAGTCTCCACTGAACATCAGTTTTCCCCTATAATAGTCAGCACAACTGCTGCACATGATGAGGGTGTCCTGTGCCCAGGAACTCCACCCTGTGTTTGTATAGGTGATCCCGGTCTCACCCTCCACAACCAACCCTGGAGGGCACCTTGACATTTGTCATCATTGAGAATGCTTTCTTTGAAGTAGCCTTTACTTCCTAAAGTCATGAATTATTTACAAATATTTTAAGAATAAGTTGCTTTATCCAGCTTTGTAAGTTCTGCAAACTTCTTTTAAACATTAAAAATGATATGGGAAATTAAAAGAAGAAATTTAATATATGATATCAGCTATACATGGAATCTAATAAAATGATACAAAATAATATATTCATAAAACAGAAAGAAAACCACAAGTTTTGAAATTAAACTTAGGGTTACCATAAGGAAAACCATGGGGAAGAGGGATAAATTAGCAGGATGGAAATAACATGTACACACTACAGTATGTAACATAGACAATTAATAAGAGCCTACTGTATGGCGCAGGGAAATCTACCCAATAGTCTATAGGGAAATGGTAAAAAAAAGAATGAATATATGTATATGTATAACCAATACATGTATAACCAATACAACACATGAAACTAATACAACATTGTAATTCAACTATATTCTAATAAAATTAAAAATAAATAAAAATAAAAGCAAAGAAAACAAGGAAATAAGTACCATAAACTCAGATAATCACTCCTAAAATGTCAGTATATTTTCTTTACAGTCTCTTCTACTTATTTTCAGATCAGTTAACATTAATTGTTGTAAAAAGTTTTGTATCTAGATTACTAACATTATGTCCAATGAGCATTGCTGCATACTTATTAGTACCTTAGCACAATCCTTACTTTCTTCTTGCCAGAAATGTTGATTGCTCCTAATTACTAGTCATGACAGGGATGCTTATTAGAGTAGACTCCAAACAGGTCTGGGAGCTGGACTGCTGGGGAACAGCATCTTTCCCTTCCTCAAGTAAGTCTTAAGCATCTGGCAGGGTAGTTTGGTGCTAGGTATTTGCACCTGGCTAGGAGGCAGGCACAAGCTCTATTTTCCAAGACCTCTTCTCCTGCTGGGCTGTGAAGACATGGGCCATATGTTCAGCAACTGAACTGGGGTTCTCTAGAGACCCTGGCATGGGGATGTCTGCTTGAATTCAGGAACTCTTGACTAATGCTTTCTGTAACTTTCCCCAGATATCCTGCTACTTTTGCTGTTAAGGACATGTTGCTTCCTTCAACCATGCCCATAGCTTTCCTTCTGTGACCCTTGGGGTCTTGGGTGACAACTATGCAGGTATAGGATAAACAGGTGTGCACAAGCATTCTCTGCATAGAATAGATTTCATGAAGTGGTATTATTTAATTAGAACATAGAAACCTTTCAAGGCTCTTGACTTATAGGCTGACCCTCTGTTCAATTTCTACACTCACTAGGGTCTGGAAACCCCAGAAACAGTATAGGGCTCCTAGTAGAGTAACACCATCAAGCCTCACTCATTTGCTGAAATAAAGTAGTACATGGTTTAAATCTGCAGGCCTTTGCTTGGTTGGGTATGAATGTTTCCCCCAGTTTTCCCAACCCCATCCTTGGGTTTCTGCTCACATCTTGGCCCTCCATCCAGTTATGGCCATACTACCCAAAGCAATCTACAGGTTCAATGCAATCCCTATCAAATTACCAATGACATTTTTCACAGATCTAGAGCAAGCAATCCAAAAATTTATGTGAACAACAAAAGACCCAGAATTGCCAAAGCAATTCTGAGGAACAAAAACCAAGCAGGAAGCATAACTCTCCCAGACCTCAGGCAATATTACAAAGCCACAGTCATCAAGACAGTGTGGTACTGGTACCAAAACAGACAGATAGACCAATGGAACAGATTAAAGAATGCGGAAATAAACCCAGACACCTACAATCAATTAATGTTTGACAAAGGAGGCAAGAATATAACATTGGGAAAAGACAGTCTTTTCACCAAATATTGCTGGAAAACCTGGACAGCTGCATGCAAATCAATGAAACTAGAACACACCCTCACACCATGCACAAAAATAAACTCCAAATGGCTGAAACAGTTAAATATAAGACAAGACACCATCAAACTCCTGGAGGAGAACATAGGCAAAACATTCTCTGACATCAACCTTACACATGTTTTCTTAAGTCAGTCTCCCAAAGCAACAGAAATAAAAGCAAAAATAAACCAATGGGACCTAATCAAACTGACAAGCTCTTGCACAGTAAAGGAAACAATAAAAAAAAACATATGGAATGGGAGAAAATTGTTTCAAATGATGAAACTGACAAGGGCTTAATCTCTAAAATATACAAACAACTTGTAGAACTCAACAGCAAAAAAAAAAAAAAACTAATGGAAAAATGAGCAAAAGACCAGAATGGACATTTCTCCAAAGAAGATATACATGCAGGTGGCCAACAAGCACATGAAAAAATGCTCAACATCCCTGATTATTAGAGAAATGTAAAAGCCACCTCACAGCTGTCAGAATGGCTATCATTATCAAGTCAACAAATAACAAATGCTGGAGAGGATGTGGAGAAAATTTTACGCTCCTAAACTGTTGGTGGAAAGGTAAATTGGTACAACCACTATGGAAAATGGTACGGATTTGCCTCAGAAAACTATGTATAAAACTACCATATGACTTAGCAACCCTGCTCTTGGGCATGTATCTGGAAAAAAACTTTCATTGACGATTATACATGCACTCCGTATGTTCATCATAGCACTATTCACAATCACCCAAGACATGAAAACAACCTGAATGTCCATCAACAGATGAATGGATTAAGAAGATGTGGTATATATACACAATGGAATACTACTCAGCCATAAAAAAGAAAAAAATAATGCCATTTGCAGCAATATGGATGGAACTAGAGACTCTCATCCTGAGTGAAGTAAGTCAGAAAAAGAAAGACAAATACCATACAATATCACATATCTGGAATCCAGTATATTTCACAAATGAACCCTTCCACAGAAAAGAAACTCATGGACTTACAAACAGACTTATGCTTGCCAACGGGGAAGGGATGGGAGTGGGATGGAAAGGGAGTCTGGAGTTAATAGATACAAACTGTTTCATTTAGAATGGATAAGCAATGACATCCTGCTGTATAGCACAGGGAATTATATCTAGTCACTTGTGATGGAACATGATGGAAGATAATGTGAGAAAAAGTATATATATATTATATATTATATATATTATATATGTATACATATATATGTAGGTACAACTGGTTCACATTGCTATACAGTGGAAATTGACAGTACACTGCAAATCAGATATAATGGAAAAAATAAAAATTATATATACAAAAAATTTTTCAAGTCTTCCAGCTCTTTTACTCTCAGTATCCTCAGTGTTCCAATTTCTCTGAGATAGTTAAGTTGTGGTTTTATATATAAATTCATGTATTCAAGATATCCAAGTAGATTTTACTAATAAAAATATCATAGCTTATTTGTAAGTCCTCACTTAGAACTGCAGATGAAGGTAAAACACAAGGTCTCTTTTTAAAACAAATGCATCCATTGAAACGGTTTCGCTGTTGCTGAATTGAGTGGGGTTGCACTGTTTCCTCCTGTTTACAACATACAAAGCTTTTGGTCAAGGATTTGACACTCACAGATGACTATGACTATCTTATTCATGCTTAGTGTTCATGGCAGGCATCCCCATCGGAGGATATTCTGCATTCCTTCATCTTTGGCTATATTTCAGCTCTCCCTTTAGTTTAAATTTTAAGTAGTAATACTGTCTTTCAAAATGAATTATGTTATTTCTTTAATTTTGGGGGGCCATGCCCACAACAGGTGGAAGTTTTCAGGCCAGAGATTACACCCACAGGAAGCTGGATTCTTAACCTTCTGCACCACAAAAAGACTTCCTCTTTAAATTTCTTATTGTGGCAAAACATGCGTAACACAGAACTTATCATTTTAACCATTTTGAAGTGAACAATTCAGTGGTCAGCACTGCTCCTCTCCAGAGTTTTTCATCATCTCAAACTGAAAAGCTACACACGTTAAAAAAATTCTATTTCTCATGCTTGATTTCACTCAATTACATACATTTATGATCCTCTGGATATTTGTTTCCTCATAAAGTATATTACCACGGAGTTCTCATTTTGGCTCAGCAGCCAGAAATCCAACTAGTATCCATGAGGACATGGGTTTGATCCCTGGCCTCGCTCAGTGGCTGAAAGGATCAAGCATTGCCATGAGCTGTGTTGTAGGTTACAGGCATGACTCAGATTCTGAGTTGCTGTGGTTGTTCAGGCTGGCACTGTAGCTCTGTTTCAAACCCTAGCCTGGAAACTTCCATATACCTGCAGATGCAGCCCTAAAAAGAAAATAATTACCAAAACAAAGACCTGCTAGAGATTGCTTTGGTTGTTCAAGTTTACTTGTTTCCTTTTTCCAGCTTTTCATTCACTGCTCTAAATATAGCTAGCCTCTTTTTTGAAATGCATGTAATGTAACTAATTCAGTTTTGAAAATTGATGGCCCCAAAAGGAAAGCCTTTAAAATTCCATCCAAAAAATACTGTGGGTATTGTTGCTTTTGCTGGTTTCAAAACTATTTCCTTATAATCTACTGTGAAAGTCCTGCAGGAAACCTGGAAGATGAAGCAAATTTAACTTGCAGCTCTATTGGTAGGCTGATATATCTTTTGTTTTAAACTTCCCCAAAGATAAAAAATTATGTTTTTGTCACTAAACACAAAAGTCAATGTACAATGTGACCATAAACACATTATTCCTATGTTTTCTGAACTTCACTGTGTACTGCCTAAAGATCTTCACAGAACACTGCTGCTTCTAAGTGCAAAGAGCAATATCAATAAAGAAAATTTATTTGGAGCATTGTTTCATTCATTACTTTTAAAAGAAATTTTTTTAATTTTATTTTATTATAGCTGTTTTACAGTGTTCTGTCAATTTTCTACTGTACAGCATGTTGACCCAGTTACACATACATGTATAGATTCATCAGAAGTGATTAGACATAGTTCCCAGCACTACACAGCAGGATCTCAATGCCTATCCATTCCAAAGGCAATAGTCTGAATCTCTTAACCCCAGCCTCCCAGTCCATTCCACTCCCTCCCCCTCCCCCTTGGCAACCACTAGTCTCTTCTCCAAGTCCATGGTTTTCTTTTCTGTGGAAAGATTCGTTTGTGCCTTATATCAGATTCCAGATGTAAATGATATCCTATGGTATTTGTCTTTCTCTTTCTGACTTACTTCACTCAGGATGAGAGTCTCTAGTTCCATCCATGTTGCTGCAAATGGCATTATTTTGTTCTTTTTATGGCTGAGTAGTATTCCATTGTGTATGTATACCACATCTTCCTAATCCAATCATCTGTTGATGGACATTTGGGTTGTTTCCTTGTCTTGGCTATTGTGAATAGAGCTGCAATGAACATGTGGGTGCATGTGTTTTTTAAGGAAAGTTTTGTCTGGATATAGGCCTAAGAGTGGGACTGCTGGGTCATATGGTAGTTCTATGTATAGGTTTCTAAGATACCTCCATACTGTTCTCCATAGAGGTTGTACCAGCTTACATTCCCACCAACAGCGCAGGAGGGTTCCCTTTTCTCCACACCCCCTCCAGCATTTGTTATTTGTGGACTTATTAATGATGGCCATTCTCACTGGTGTGACGTGGTATCTCGTGGTAGTTTTGATTTGCATTTCTCTAATAATTAGGGATGTTCAGCATTTTTTCATGTGCTTGTTGGCCATTTGTCTCTCTTCCTTGGAGAAATGTCTCTTCAGGTCCTTTGCCCATTTTTCCATTGGGTTGTTGGTTTTTTTGCTGTTGAGTTGTATAAGTTGCTTGTATATTTTAGAGATTAAGCCAAAAATTCTTTTTGGCCATGCATGCAGAAGTTTCTTTTGGCTACGGCATACAGAAGTTGCTGGGCCGGGGATGAAACCTGTGCCACAGCAGCCACTTGAACCACAGCAGTGACAACATTGGATCCTTAACCAGCTGTGCCATCAG
Organism: Sus scrofa; assembly: GCF_054392235.1. Taxonomy (NCBI): domain Eukaryota; kingdom Metazoa; phylum Chordata; class Mammalia; order Artiodactyla; family Suidae; genus Sus; species Sus scrofa. The sequence goes on along the minus strand of NC_139384.1, from coordinate 61,569,846 downwards.
GGAACTTCTCATTTCATTACTGATATGTAATTTTAACGCATTGCTTTTCTCAAATAAGTCTTTAAAATCATGATTAACTACCAAAAGAAAAAAAGAAAATTACTTAACAAAAGTCTTTTCCAAAAAGATACGCAAATGATCAATAAGCCCATGAAAAGATGTTAAACATTATTAACCAACATGCAAATGCAAATAAAAACCATAATGAGATACCCACTTCATACCTACCTGGATGGCTATAATAAAAAACCAGATAATAACAAGTCTCAGTGGTGTCGTGGAGATATATGAACACTCAAACACTGCTGTGGGAATATAAAATGGTAAAGCCACTTTGGAAGACAGTCTGCAGTCTCATAAACAGTTAAATATAGAGTTACAACATGATCCAGCAATTCTATTTCTACACACATACTCAAAACATTTGAAAACATGTGCTCACACTAAAACTTACACAAAAATGTTCGTAATGGCATAACAACATAACATTCATAAAGTAACAGTATAAAAACATTCATAGTTGTCAAAAAGTGAAAATAACCCAAGTCCATCAATCAATGGATACATAAAACCTTGTCTATTCAAACAGTGGGATAGTTTTCAGTTTCAAAAAGAAATGAAGTACTGATAAGTGTTAAAACATTTGAAAACTTTATGCTATTTCAAAAATGTCAGACATAAAGATCATATATTGTATAATCCCATTTATGCGAAATGTCAAGAACAGGTAAATATAGAGAGAGACAAAGTAGATATCTCTGTCTAGGGCTGGTGGTATGGGGCCAGGGGGACAGGGTGTTGGTGGCTAGAGGTGCACAGTTCTTTTGGTGCAGTAAAAATGTTCTAAAATTGATAGCAGTGATGATTGTACAACTCTGAGAATATACTAAAAACCGTTGAATTTTATAACTTTGAATTGGGTGAATTGCATGAATTACACCTCAATAAAACTCTTTTTAAAAGACTATTACTTTTTATATTTAGAGGTATAAGAAAATAATATAAAAGAAAAGATGTCTCCTAAAGCAGATTCCAAAGTTCTGTACAGTAAGTGAAGCACTGGGGCATTTTGCTGCAAACAGCACAGATGATGCCAGCCCCTTCCTTGCCACCTATACATATTAGATAATGGCATGAAAAAAGAAGGCCATTACAGGAAAGGCAAAGGCAAGGCCAAGAGGCTCACAGATTTGGGAAGTTCCTCCATGTCTATTGGCACATTTGGCAGCAGTTTAAATTGTGTCCTTTTCATTGTATGTACAGAGTTTCACTAAAAGCTTTGTAAGTAGAAATGCTACCATTCCATAATTTTTTTCTTTTTTAATTATTATTATCAAAGATTAGTTGATTTACAATGTTTCTTCAAGTTCTGTTGTACAACAAAGTGACCCAGTCACACACATTTCCCTGTGCTGGTACAGTAGGATCCCATTGCCCATCCATTCCAAATATTACAATTTTCATCCCCCAAACCCCTAAAATGTCCACCCATCCCACTCCCTCCCCTTTTTCCTGCAGGAACCCCAAGCCTGCCCTTCTTGGCCATGATCTGTTTCTGGGTTTTTTTTGCTTATTTGTTTGTTATTTTTAGATAGTATCATCTGTTCCATATTTTAGATTCCACAAATAAGTGATATCATATGGTATTTGTCTTTCTCTTCTGGCTTACTTCACTTAGTACGAGAGTCTCAGGATCCATCCACATTACTGCAAATGGCATTAGTTTGTCTTTTTTTATGAATGAGTAACATTCCATGGTATATATGTACCACATCATCTTAATCTGTCAATGGACATTTAGGTTGTTTCCATGTCTTGGCTATTGTGAATAGTGCCACTGTGAACATAGGGATGCAAGTATCTTTTTCAATGAAAGTTTTGTCTGGATATATGACTAGAAGTGGCATTGCTGGATCATACAGTAGCTCTATATTTAGTTTACTGAGGTACCTCCACACTGTTTTCCACAGTGTCTGTACCAATTTAAATTCCCACCAAGTGTGGAAGAGGGTATCTTTTTAAGTTGTGTATGTTTTTCAATTTATGGGTGCCATACCCAGTCCATGAAGCAGAGAACCTGACACTCTTCTTCTGTCCTCCTGGCCCAGGAAGTGATGGAGGGGTGGGAGGGCAGAGTGGAAGGGCTTGGAATCTGGTGACCTCCTCCTTCCAATGGCAGAGCTGTTGCGGGTAAGAGCTGACACCCCTTCCCCTGGGGCCTATGCTATCCATAGCCTTGTATGCAGATGATGCCTAATATAAGCTCAACTCAGTGAAATGTGAGCAGAATTGCTGCCTGTCACTTCCAGGATGGGACAGGAGATAAAGGTGGAAGTCTGGAGTTGGAGTTGGAGTTGGGTGGACCCATAGGATACTAAGGGTTTTGGGGGTGTGCAGGGAGAGGGTTTCTATTATCCTGACTGGAGAAGTCGATACATGGGCACACTCATTAAAACTCATAAGACTTAAATTTAAGACAAGACACCATCAAACTCCTGGAAGAGAGCATAGGCAAAACATTCTCTGACATCAACCTTATGAATATTTTCTCAGGTCAGTCTCCCAAAGCAAAAGAAATAATAGCAAAAGTAAATCAGTGGGATCTAATCAAACTGACAAGCTTTTGCACAGCAAAGGAAACCCAAAAGAAAACAAAAAGACAACTTACAGGAATGGGAGAAAATAGTTTCAAATGATGCAACTGACAAGGGCTTAATCTCTAGAATATACAAGCAACTTATACAACTCAACAGCAAAAAACCCAACAACCCAATGGAAAAATGGGCAAAGGACCTGAAGAGACATTTCTCCAAGGAAGAGAGACAAATGGCCAACAAGCACATGAAAAAATGCTGAACATCCCTAATTATTAGAGAAATGCAAATCAAAACTACCACGAGATACCACGTCACACCAGTGAGAATGGCCATCATTAATAAGTCCACAAATAACAAATGCTGGAGGGGGTGTGGAGAAAAGGGAACCCTCCTGCGCTGTTGGTGGGAATGTAAGCTGGTACAACCTCTATGGAGAACAGTATGGAGGTATCTTAGAAACCTATACATAGAACTACCATATGACCCAGCAGTCCCACTCTTAGGCCTATATCCAGACAAAACTTTCCTTAAAAAACACATGCACCCACATGTTCATTGCAGCTCTATTCACAATAGCCAAGACAAGGAAACAACCCAAATGTCCATCAACAGATGATTGGATTAGGAAGATGTGGTATACATACACAATGGAATACTACTCAGCCATAAAAAGAACAAAATAATGCCATTTGCAGCAACATGGATGGAACTAGAGACTCTCATCCTGAGTGAAGTAAGTCAGAAAGAGAAAGACAAATACCATAGGATATCATTTACATCTGGAATCTGATATAAGGCACAAACGAATCTTTCCACAGAAAAGAAAACCATGGACTTGGAGAAGAGACTAGTGGTTGCCAAGGGGGAGGGGGAGGGAGTGGAATGGACTGGGAGGCTGGGGTTAAGAGATTCAGACTATTGCCTTTGGAATGGATAGGCATTGAGATCCTGCTGTGTAGTGCTGGGAACTATGTCTAGTCATTTATGATGGAGCATAATAATATGTGAAAATAGAATGCATACATGTACGTGTAACTGGGTCGCCTTGCTGTACAGTAGGAAAAAAAGTGTATTGCGGAAATAACTATTAAAAAATAATAATAAAAAAACTCATTAGGAGTTCCCGTCGTGGCGCAGTGGTTAACGAATCCGACTAGGAACCATGAGGTTGCGGGTTCGGTCCCTGCCCTTGCTCAGTGGGTTAACGATCCGGCGTTGCCGTGAGCTGTGGTGTAGGTTGCAGATGCGGCTGGGATCCCGCGTTGCTGTGGCTCTGGTGTAGGCCGGTGGCTACAGCTCCGATTCAACCCCTAGCCTGGGAACATCCATATGCCGCGGGAGTGGCCCAAGAAATAGCAGCAACAACAACAACAAAAAGACAAAAAAAAAAAAAAAAACTCATTAGTCAAATGACTTCCCTAGTTCTACCCTTCACTTTGTGATTTCTTCTCCTGCACTAGGAAAGGCATTTAGAACCTTTCTATATCTTTCTCCAGTTTCACATATTAGAATGAATAAGCACCACACAAAATACCAAATCCATTATTGTTTTTCCTCGTTTATATTTAATCACATAAATTTAATGTCCTTTTTGAAATATATAAGCAGGATAATCTAATATATTGTCCAATAAAACACACCAATTAAAAAAATGTCTGAGTTCCCACTGTGGCTCAGCAGGTTAAGGACCGAGGTTGTCTCTCTGAGGAGGCAAGTTCAATCCTTGGCCTCAATCAGTGGGTTAAAGATCTGATGTAGGTCGCAGATGCAACTCAAATCCAATGTTGCCATGGCTATGGCATAGGCCTCAGCAGCAGCTGCAATTTGACCTCTAACCCAGGTACCTCCATATGCCACAAGTGCACCCCTAAAAAGAAAAAAAAATCATTAGTCAGAATACAAACATTTTATTCTATTTAAATTACACCTGAATAAAGTTGATTCTAAAGAGAATAAAATAACCTGGGCCAAAGAGCTTGACAAACTATAAAGTGCTGTAGAAAGAGTGATTCGTGATTTGTCCAGCTGTACAATGTGAATATAGCAGTGTGTGGAGCTCCTCAGATATGGGGCTTATTCTGGAGCCCAGGCTGATGCTAAAGAAGAATTGGCAGCAAAGGGATTTATCCAGGTGGGAAGTTCTAGACCAGCCCAGAGGACGGTAATCCAGAGTTAAGTGTGGACAGCCAAGGAGAGGAATGTAGACATTGAGCAGGAGTGGTTCTTTGCCCTCTTCCCTTCTCTGGGTGACAAGGCAGGACACAACAGTGTCAGTAGAAGTGCATTTCTACAGTATTAACTACTCTCAATTACAGCAAGATGACAGAGCATCTGCCCTGGGCAGGTCCCTATGACTTCTGTCTTTAAACTCCCTACACTGTCTTTCTATCTACACCTTAAGTCTGGGAGAGCCTCCTGGAATGGAAACCTATTCCTACTCCTACCTCTCTGCTTACTTGTGCTATGGCCCTCTTCAGCCCTCAGTCTAAAGCCCAAGGCCTTCCAACATATGGGACCTCCTAGGATCTGTCCCTGCTCAGCCTCCAGCTGCCTTCTCAAAACTCAGCACCCTAACCTGAAATAGTGTACATACACCCACACATGCACATGTGTTTGCATTTCAAGGATCAAGCCTACCCAAAATGCTATCCTGTTTACCTTTAAAAATACTATGTATAAAATAAGCTACAAGGATATATTGTACAACCTGGGAAATATACCAAATATTATATAATAACTATAAATGAAGCATAACTTTTAAAAATTGTGAATCACTATGTTGTAATATATATAATGCTATACATTAACTATACTTCAATTTTAAAAATAAAAACAATTTTCTTCAAAGAAAAAAAAAAAACTCAGCACCCTGAATTCCATTCCTGTGTGACACTTCACAATTCCCCCAAAGTACCATTTGTTCTCCAAATCAACCCTTAGCAAGGGAACTTCCAGGAGGTTTTAAGAACAGTTTAGCTCTGTCAGTGCCCTTGGCTGCCTGGAGTCAGCAGCCATGTGAAGATGTAAACCAGCTGTTCTGTGGCCTGTGCAGTCATGGGGGCAGTAGCCATGGAGAGTCTGGGGAGGATGAAAAGGGATAAGTGATCCTGAGACACGGAAGCAGCCTCAGTGAGATCAGCATGGTCTGAGGGAAGTGGGCCAGGGTTGTGCGTTCCATATCACTCTTTTTGGTGGTCTCCCTTCTTCCTAGAGCATGGGGAAAGTTGTTTTCAAACTGGAGTCATCTGCTAATGGCTTGTATTAATCCTTTGCCAAAGAGAACTATGTTGGCAACTCATACAACCCCTTGCAGCAGGTATCATCACTATACCTCTAGAATAGGTGGGAAACTGAGGCAGAGATGACATCAGTTGCCCAATTTTTCAGGACTGGAATTGGTTTGGTTTTGTTTTGTTTTGTTTTTCCAGTAGATGATTGATTGATTGGTTGATTTTAATTTTTTTTTTAGTCTTAACTGTAATCAATTTTTATTTCCCCAATACATTTTTTTCTACTGTACAGCATGGTGACCCAGTTACACATACAAGTATACATTATTTTCTTTCACATTTTCATGCTCCATCATAAGTGACTAGACATAGTTCCCAGCACTACACAGCAGGATCTCAATGCCTATCCATTCCAAAAACAATAATTTGCATCCATTAACCCTAAGCTCTCAATCCATCCCACTCCCTCCCCCTCCCCCTCCCCCTCCCCCTTGGCAACCACAAGTCTATTCTCCAAGTCCATGATTTTCTTTTCTGTGGAAAGATTCATTTGTGCCTTATATTAGACTCCAGATGTAAGTGGTATCATATGGTATTTGTCTTTCTCTTTCTGACTTACTTCACTCAGGATGAGAGTCTCTAGTTCCATCCATGTTGCTGCAAATAGCATTATTTTGTTTTTTATGGCTGAGTAGTATTCCATTGTGTATATATACCACATCTTCCTAATCCAATCATCTGTTGATGGACATTTGGGTTGTTTCCATGTCTTGGCTATTGTGAATAGAGCTGCAATGAACATGCGGGTGTCCAGGACTGGAATTTGAAGCCACACTCCTCTGGTTTTATGGGCCCTATCCCTGACCACCAAGCCATACTGCCTCTGAGGTATATTCTGCTAGGTGCATGCATATAAACCACTTCCTCCCAGGACACATAATTGAGGCCTCGCCCCTAGAGCATGCCACATGGTCCTCTGGGCTCTCTCTTTACTTGTAAGCCAGCTGGATGCAGAATACTTAGCTAAAAGCCCAAGAATCCCAGGGATGGGAGAACCATGGGATAGAAGGAGGCTAGCCACTTCCTCACTCTCAAATGGGAGAGCTGCCCAGGATAGCTGCCCAGTCAGGAGCATCTACATGGGTTTAAGTAAATGAGAACTGAACTTTCCTTGTAATTAAAGCCCTAGGTGTTTTTTTTTTTTTAATAAGATCTATTTGTTACAGCAGCACAACTTAGCCTGTTATTAATTGCAAAGGGAAAAGACAAAAACTTTACAGTGGAGAAATCTGGCAGATATCACCTTAACCAAATAATCAAGTTTAACATCACCAGTTGATGCATACAGTGATATCAACACACACAATGATATCAGATGATATCAACATCACAACTCCTGGTAAGATGCGCTAAGAAGGGCACATCATTTCTGTAAATTCTTGCCAAAAATGCATCACCTCAATGTGATCATGAGAAAACTTCAGACAAGCTCAGATTTCTGAAAAAAAATGACTGGTCAATAAAATAAAGACTCCAGAAGTGTCACAGAGTGTGGGGCACTGAGGAGACATAACAAATAAATGCAAATTATTGGGTCCTGGGCTGGAGAAAGAACATTAGTGAAAACTGGCAAAAGCCAAATGAGGTCTATTAGTTAACACTATGGTTTTAGTGCTAACTTCTTGGTTTCAGTAATAGCAGTGTGGTTATGTAAGATGTGAGCATAAGAGGAAGGTGAATGAGGGAGTACTAGAATTTTCTGTACTATTTTTGAAACTTTTTGGAAAGTGTAAAATTATTTCAAAATAAAAAACTTAAAGAAACAAATAAGAATGAAGGTGGTGACATACTGTTGCCAGATGGCCTTTCTGATGGCCTTGGTCTTAATTTTCGCCAGCAAGCCTGGACAATGAAGAGCCACATTGGTTTATACTTTTAAAAGTTTTTATTACAGAAAACCCCATTCTTCTGAGTCCAGCTCAAGTTCCCCTTTATTTGATAAAGCTGGGCTTCTGTGCATATTGGATTGAATGGTTTTCTTGCTCCCTGGGTGTCTGCTTTGGAGCTGAGTACTCTGCCTTTGATTGTAGGTTCTCTGAGAGGAGGGGCTGGGACTCTGCAGCCATGTTTCATTCCATGCAAGGCTATGAGACACCTGGTCAGCAAGGCACTGACAACATTATGCTCCTGTCTGGGAGGTTGGGCAGGGGAAACTGCCAGCCATCAGCAATCCTTTTGCACCCTCTTTGGGTCCCATGGTGACACAGCCCTATATAATGTCACTTTGGGCCTCTGGTCACAGCCTACAATTGCTAAAGAGCCAAATATCAGTACTGGAATCAACACAGGGCATTATGAGGTACCGCTGGGGCACCCCCAAGTGTGAGGATGGGGATAAGTTATCTTGGTCCCCAGAAATGCAGAACTGTAGGCAAAAGATGCCAGCAAGGTGGAAGGGTCTGCTTCTCAGAAGCAAACTGGGCAGGGATCAGGATGGTCCTGGGGGCCCTCACACAAAGGTACAAGGATTTCAAAGGCAAGGAACTGGGAAGTGGTACTGGACAGTGGCTTGAAGGAAGCCCAGCCCAGAATGTACAAGGACAGTTTTGGTCAATGAGTGAACCAATGCTTTAATAATAAAGAACAATGTGGCTATCACAGGCTATGACCTGGAAATCTGTGACTGCTACCCAGTGAACAGTTAAATAGGGTAGGGTAGGGTTTGAGGGTGCAGATCTCACAGCATCAGCCCCAGCAGAAGAAAGCTGACAAGGGCCAGTGGGGTGAAGGATACTTTAGAACCAGTGTCAGTGGTGGTGGTCAGGGTAGGAATGGGTGTTGAAGAGATACTGAAGTTGTCTACACACTCAAACTTTTGGAAAAGGACTCCTCCAACTACCCGGTTTTCAGTAGAGAGGAACTGACAGGTGGAGTTGCTGATGTTGGAGCAGCCTTTCACCACGAGCTTTGTCTCTGTGAACACAAAAGAGACAGTAAGGACTTTTCAGCCCCTCGCCCTTCCTCCTCAGTCTTCTCAGTGACCTCCAAGAGCTGAAATCAGTCTGTTTCTGACACAGGAGCTTGGGGAAAGGAGCCCAGGATCAACAATACCAAATGGTGATGGCAGAGCGGCCATGGTGGTGAGGGCTTAGATCCACCCCCGCCCCCACCACACACACACACCATCCTGGAGGAAACTAAGGCTCCAGATGGTGGATGTGAGCCTGAGCTCACAGGTTAGGGACAGAGTTGGACCTTGGACTCAAATCTTCAATGTTTTCCTGAGTAGCTGGCAGGTGGTGAAATCTAAAGACAGTCTCAGACTCTCCCTAGTCCTCTGCTCTCTCAAGGGAGTCAGCACTTCAGGCTGCTGGCCTCCCCTCATCTAGGCTTTGCTTTCCATCCTCATTCCCCTCTTGACCTGAGTTCTCCCTATCTGAGTTTTCCCTGAGGAAAGGGGAAAGCAGCCAGAGTGGATGCAGAGAGACTGTGTCTTTACTTTAAATCTGTGTTGTGATATGTTTAGGGTCACAATATGTTGTGACCCTATTTTAATGTGCAGGTCCTAGGAAAAGACCAAGGGAATTTGCAAAGAAGATATGATTGTGATTGCAGCTACCCTTTATTGAGTATTTACTATGTACCAGTATTGTTCCTTTGGCTACAAGTCAAATAGCCCTGGAGGAGAGTCAGCTCACGGGGGAGGAAGGGACCGGCCACTTGTCAGAGCTGAGCTGCAATTTTAGTTCAAGGCTAACTCCATAATTGCCTCTGAGAAAGAGGGAGAAACCTCCAAATCCCAGTGCAAAAAGCAATTCATTGCTACTTCAGAGCAAGTTTCAGTGCCGGAAGTTGAATTGGAGTGGTTTAGGAAGATATGTTGCTTGGCTCATGTCTATAGTATTAAAAATAAAAGCAAAAATAGACCTTGGTTCCCTGGTGGCCTAACAGTTAAGGATCAGACGTTGTCACTACTGTGGCTTTGGTTTGATTCCTGGCCTGGGAACATCCACATGCTGGGGAAGCAATCAAAATAAATAAATAAAGTTTGTTGATCTGAACGTTATTTTTAAAAAAAAAAAAAGTGACTTTGTGCAAAAACAAAAACAAAATCCTACATTTATGATGGCTTTGACTTGTCTGACTTTCAGATGAAGTCAAAGCCTAGGACTTTGCAGACTCCTGGGAATAGGGTTAGCAGAAAGAGCCAGTCCTTTTGATGCCATTGTTGCCCTCAGACAAAGATTTAGAATCAAACATCAGAACTGTGTAAACATCTCAGAGATTTTAAAAATAAAAAGATCCTTAAATGCATATGACTAAGTAAAATAAGTCCCTCTGAAAAGGCCACATACTAAATGGTTCAAACTCTATGACATTCTGATAAAGGCAAAACAATATAGAGAGTAAAAAAAAATCAGAGGTTGTGAGGGGTTAGGGATGAATACACAGAGCACAGAAGATTTTTAGGGCAGCAAAACCACTACGTATGATACAGTAGATATGCGCCCTTATACATTTGTCAAAACCCACAGAATAAACATGACAACCAACCAACTCTAATGGACTCTGGATGATAACAATGTTTCAATGTGGGTTCATGGATAATAACAAATGTAACTTTTTGGGGGAGTTGTTGATAGTGGGGTAGGCTATGCATGTGTAAGAGTAAGGGATAAAGGGGAAATCTCTGTACTTTCCTCTCAATTTTCCTGTGAATATAAAACTGTTCTTAAAAATATTTTTTTTAATGTAAAAAGAAGTTTAGGATAAGTATAATGCTTGGGCACACTAAGAAATCTGCAGTGACAATTAAGCACAAATTTCAAATACAATAATTGCCTTTTAACAAAAGCAGAAATCAAGTTGTATCTGGGCATTAGTGCTCTTAAATTCTTATTATTCTGAGCTAAAAGTAACAACTGGCTGGTCGTTACTTTTAGCTTCATGCCTCTTCCTTCCCTGCTGGGCCACCACTAGTTTAATTTCCACCCTCCAATGTGGTCTGGGTCACAGCCAGTGGAATATGGAAGGGAGTAATGCATGTAATTCTAGGCCTTGCCTCCCTCCACTCCCTCTCTTTCCCCACCTGCTGACAGGATGCAAAGAATACCGCAGAGAGCTGTCAAATTTGGAAGGCACCCAGGGCCCTGCACTTTGCAATGAATTGCTCCACAAGGAGAAAATTAACATCTGTTGCATTGAGCAATAGGACTTGGAGGTTCCCCTTTAATTAATAATTATCTCATCCTAATTAATAAATGTATCATTATTTAAATGTGTGGGCATAACATCTGCCTATTTAAAGAATATAGTTGTTTTGTGTTGTATAATGGTTAGTTTGTATCTCATAATGGTTAATATCAAATTACTTTTGTAGGAAAAAAACAATTGGTTGGATATTAAAGCCCAATTTGACTCTTCCTTTCAGATGACTCAACCTGTCCTAAGACATCTCTCAGTGACAGGTGAAGAAGGAAAGTATACACATAAAAGGATATAAAAGTCAAACCCACCCACATCCATAGAACAGCTCAACCTAGTAAAGAAGTAAATGCCAGGAGTGACATGATGCACTTAAAGAAGCTGGCTTGATTACAAGACACAAAAGAACAGGGTTCAAAAGACAGCCCAGGAAGAACAACTCTGGACTGAGAAGGCAGAAACAGTAACCAGATCAATGCCATCAACAGCCTCACTCTACCTCAAAGGCACTCTGACCTTATCCTCTCAATTTACTAACCTCCCCCAGCCCTTTGTTTGTTAACCCAGAATTTATGACCCAAGGCATGACATACTTTCAACTCAAGTCCCATAAAATGGAATTGGGACTCCAAGACATACCATTCTTAAATTCTGCAATTAGATTGACACATCTTTCTTCCTTATAGCATTTCCGGGATGTCACATTACAGAACGTTTCATTTGGTCCATAACATGCAAGGCACTCTATGTTGCTGAACACTTCTTCCTGTGGGGGAGCTGGGCAGAGTAAGAAGTATTAACTGAGAACAGTGTGATCACAAAGATCATGGTACTGCTGGAGTGGAAGGGGATAGGCAGACAAGGATGCTAGCCTGAGAAATGAGCAGTTCTCCTCTGAGAATGGAGAAACTGTGTGCTCAGATATCTTAGATCCTGCCTTAAAAACACCAGCCATCTCATCCCCAGGTCCCAATGAAATATTTACAGCACACAGCCTCACAGTCTTGCCTTTACAGACAATCTAGACTTCAAGAACTGTGGTTAATGAGTGCAGTGGGAAGAGAAGGGAAAGGTAAAATTTTGAGCTAAAACCAATCTATAGCTAGTGTCAACTTTAGCCAGCTAGGAGTTCCTGTTGTTGTGACGCGGAAAAGAATCCGACTAGTATCCAAGAGATCGCAGGTTTGATCCCTGGCCCCATGAGCTGTGGTGTAGGTTTGCAGAGGTGGCTTAGATCCCGATTTGCTGTGGCTGTAGTGTAGGCCAGCAACTGTAGCTCCTATTTGACCTCTGGCCTAGAAGCTTCCATATGCCACAGGTACAACCCCCAAATAGAAAAATTGGCCAGGTATTCTGAATATTAGCCAACAATGGTGTGACTATTATAAAATCTTGCTTTGAACAAAAGAAAACAGGCCATTATTTAACATTGTGAGGTGGATAAATATATATCTAGAGAGACCCAGATCTGCTGTAAATGAACTGTGCTATATGTATCTACGGTCACATTTTCTCCTCTTCAAAAAGAAGGGTTTGATTTAGACCATTTCTCAAAATGTGGTCCAGGAATTCATGAGGATCCCTGAGACCCTTTCAGAGACTCCACTAGGACAAAATCATTTTCATGATAATACTAAGATGTTCTTTGCCTTTTTTACTCTTTTCTCTTATGATAATACACTGGAGTTTTCCAGAGGCTATATGACATGTGAAATTGCAACAGACTAAATATGCAAGTAAATCTGAGAACCCTACTATATTCCACCAACCAGAAATTAAAAAGCTTTGAGAAAACATGGAACAGTGTCACTCTTCTGACTAAATATTTTTCACTTTGGAAAATAATTACTTCCATGAAAAAAATGTTATTGATGTTAATGTGTCATGGGTTTTATTTTTTAGTGAACTAATAAATATATTTTTAATTTTCATCATTATTTTTAATACAGTAGACATCAACAGATATAGTCCACATAAATAAACTTTCTTTGGGGTCCTCAATAATTTTTAAGTCTTAAAAGAGGGTCCGAGATCAAAACATTTGAGAGTGTCCTTCCACACATTTCAGAGTGCTGTGATTTCTGACTTTACTGAGAAAGAGGAAAGCATGGTATTCGTGCTGGCTCATTTGTTTCTCAAGTAAATTGTTTCTGTCAGCTGTTCACATTACCCAAATATGCATGGAAATGCCCACATTTAAGATGTCCACCTAAAAGTGAGAACCACAAGTGGTGAAGGAAGAAGAGGGAGCTGGGAGGACTGAGGAGGGATAGCACATGGCCAGAACCCACCTATGGTATCATTGGAATCATTACACTCCTGTCCGAGGCAGCACTGGCTGGCAAAATGGAAGCTTTCTTCATCAGTTACACGGATGGTGAAGGCCTCAATCATGCCTTCACTGCAGTTCTCTGCAGAGCAAGCCTTATCCTGGTACAAGGTAATGTCTCCTCCTGCACAAAGGCGAACACAGACTGTCAGTCCTGGATGTGGAGGGTTTGAGGCTGGCAGACACCCTGAATAGCGACTGCTTTAGGCAAGGGTGTAAATCACACCCTTAGCTCAATGTGACTTGTGGGGACACTGAAGAGGGTTTCCTGCAAAAAGAAAAAATTTTCCCCAAGAGGTTGTTCCTTTCCTATCTCATGGGGAAAAAAATCCGCATCAGAGATGCAGATTAAGCTCCAGGTGAAAGGCTGATGGGGATGCTAGAAGTGGGTTGTTCAGGCTGACACCCTTAGAGCCCTCTAATCAGTCTTAGCAGCTCTAAACATCGCCAAGCAAATGTCATGGGACCTGTGTGCCACATGATGTTGAACCTGAAGCTGGTCAAGCTTTTAGATCAGATCTATGCAATATGGTAGCCACTAGCTCTATGTAGCTATTTACAATTCAGTTCCTCAAACACCCAAACATATTTCAGGTGATCAATAGCTACATGTGGCTACTATAGGACAGCATTGGTCTAGACATTAACATCATTGAAGAAAGTTCTATTGAACAGCATGAGTGCTGTTTATAGGAACTATCAGGAATGAGTAACAAGTGAAATGACAGAACAAGGAAGAAATCAACCAAAGGTGGAATACGAGATAGCTACAGGATAAATGGCCCCATTTCTCCAGTAAATCAATGAGATTGAGCAAGAAAAGTGATGTTAGCACTTATTAAAAAATCAGACACAATGGACCTAACAGCAAAATGCAATGTGAGAAAATTCCATTATATCAAGTATAAAACATCTTTGAAACATGAAATATTTTAAGGTGGTTTGAGTATTAGAAGAAATTTTTAAATTATAGCTAATTTTCTTAGATGTAATAATAGTCTGGTAGTTATGCAAAAAGGAAATAAAAGTCAGCAGAAATAAATAGTGAAGTGTTAATAGGGGAAATAACATGCAATCTAGGTTGCTTTAAAATGCTATTGGGAAAAAATAGCAAAATGTTAAATTGTTGACAGAATGGTGGTTACATGGCAGTTCATTATACCCTTCTTCCTGCTTTTGTGTATGTTTTCAATGTCTATAATAAAAAGTTGAAATAAATCAAATTTCTCTGAGAGAGAGGTAACAATTATGCCAGCAGAACACTCTGGAGAGAAGTTTGAGTGAAAATATGTTGGATCTGGAACAGGAACGGACACTGAGAGAAAGGAAAGGGGGCATAAGATGAAGAATGAAAGACCCTAGAGCAAATTGCCTGCCTTGCAATTTAACTAAGAGTTGCCCCTGCTTCACATGTTCACTAATGCAAGTCTACAATGAGTTTTCAGTCAGGGCGGCAATTCCAAGGAGCCACAAGGGCTGCTTGCTTGGCTCTGCTGCTGTGTTACTGACTCCTGAGTATTGCTTTTCCTGGGAGGTGCTTTCATAACACCCTCTCTCCTTGAGAAGCCCAGCCTTCCTTTCCTGGGCCACCTCTTCAATGCCAGCCCTGTGCAAGCCCTAGAAATTGGGACGATGAGCACCCCCAGGCTCACCTAAAGAAGCGTTGGTCAAGAAAGTGGTACAGCTGGCATTGGCATCTGAAGGACACTCAGTGGTGGTGCTGTTGACACAGGTGTTTGTCAATGAATTACACTGCACACAGCTCAGGGACTCTGGGAAGACAAGATATCCATCATCTTCAACATTCAGGAGACAAGTATAGAGTGTGCTCTGGACAAAGCGCTGCACTCACCTCAGGGTAAGAATAGGCTAAGATATCATCCTTTCCCTCTGGGGTCCCCAAACTTTAGACTATGAGATGAAGCCACCCCCATTAAGTTTCTCTCACGGTCCATGAGCCCCCACTGGGAAGACCAAACTTTGACCCACAGCACAGAGTGGCACCACTGGGGGCAGTGTACACAGAGGGGGTCCCAGTCTCCACTGACCACACCTTGACATGAGAGGTCATATGAGAGGATCCTAGAGCACCAAGAGCGAGAAGGCTCTGGTGAGCTGGAAGAGGGGATCTTCATCCCAAAAGGGGGCCACATGTTTTCTCTCACCTACAGCTGCAACCGTGAGCAATGTGATGAGGCCAGCAATGAGGAAGCCCTTCATGGTGCTGGATCTCCTGAGGACAAGGACTGTGGCTGCAGAGGCTTATGCCTGAAGAGACACAAAGAAGGCACTCTGGGGCTGGTGGGGCGTGATATCCCCTAAGGTTGTAATCATTCTTCAACAAGCCCAATGTACAGCCCATTCTTGTGAAAGAAAGAAACAGTATCCTCAGCAGGGAGCAGAGCCATGATGCAGATTTCACCCTGCCTTTATGCCTACAACTGTCTGGGTTTTCCCAGTGCTAGATACCTGCAAAGGTGTCCACAAACAGGTATGAAACACATCCCAGGGCACTACAGGTACCAAATTGATCACCAGCCCCACGAAGGGTGAGGGTCCAAAAGAAATTTGGGCTTTCCTCTCCCAGAGCATAATGGCCATCCTGGAGTTGGTATCTTGCCACATTCACATAATGCGCTTAGGCGCTCTGTCTCTGCCATCACCGCTCCAATAGGTAGACACCTATTGAGAATTTCCTCTATTCTGTGCACTTACATGCATTGATTTATGTAATTTCTCCACCCCAGCGGGTAGGTACTATCATTATCATCACCCTTATTGCAAAGGAGAAACCCAGAGAGGTTAAGCAGAAGTCCAGGTCACACTCCTGGGAGGGGTTAGAGATGGATTTGGCCCAGGATCCTAACCACCACTCCACACTACCTCCAATTAACTGACTCCCAACTCCAGGCCTGGGCACACTCTACCTTCAGGGCTGAATCAGAGGCCTTAGCACACCTCCAACTGGTCTGTCATTAATCTCTCTGCACCTGTAAATTGTCTGATAGCTAAGGTTTAGCTGTATCTATTAAGATTCCGAATCAGTGCTCCCACAATTTCAACTTGCCTGTGTATCAAAGTATTACGAAAGGGAAATGTCTGGCTCTGCACTGAGCCCTTCCTCATCATTATCTCATTTGTCCCACAAACAGTAGCCACGAGCCACACATGGCTACCTACATTTGGATTTATTGAAGGAGTACAAAGGAAACACTCTGTTTCTTGGTCACCAGCCGTGTTCCTTTGGCCAGTGCAAGTATGGAACATTCCCACTACTGTGGAAAGTCCCAGCATGCAGAGCTGCTATAAAAATTGTTGACTACTCCATACATAAGAAACCTGCAGATGGAGGGATAGTGAAAGCTGCCAAGCTCACCTAGCTTATAAGGCCACTACTGGGATCCCGTTCCAAGTCTTCCTTCCAGGTCCAAAGCCCAGTTGCACCATGATAGCTGCTACTAAAGAGCAACTGACCTGGAGTTCCAGTCGTGGCTCAGTGGTTAATGAATCCGACTAGGAATCATGAGGTTGTGGGTTCGACCCCTGACCTTACTCAGTGGGTTAAGGATCTGGCGTTGTCGGGAGCTGTGGTGTAGGTCACAGACGTGGCTCGGATCCCGCGTTGCTATGGCTCTGGCATAGGCTGGCGGCTACAGCTCCGATTCGACCCCTAGCCTGGGAACTTATGCTGCCTCAACACAACACATACACACCACACACCACAAACACACACGCCTCACATACACACCACACCACACAAACCACACACTGCATATATACACACCCCACAAAAACACATATACCACACAACACTCAACACAAAACACACACACACACCCCCAAATACACACCACACTACATGAACACATACCACACATACACATCACACCACACACACACACACACACACACACCACTGCAACTATGATCCCCTAGTTAACTTATTAGGGGTCAGTGAAAAGGAATAGAAACTAGTCCCAGTCTGGAAACAGATGGCCCATCAGTTATCTAATGGCCCCTCATTTAGAGATTCGATGAGGAAAATAAAGTGTGTCCATTTTGGAGTTTGTGGCAGATGTTGCACCCTGCATCCCCCCACATGTACAGTCACCACTCCAAGTCCAGAACCCCAGTAGAGAGAGAGGTTCAGGAGTTGGGGCTCCTGGGAAGGCCTCTCAAGCCTTATAACTATGGAGGAAGAGGAGATGAGAGGAAAAGAGGTGAGGATAAAAAGGCCACACCAGACACATCAGTTAAATGCACAAATTGCCTCAGCCCTTTGATATAGACCTGACGGTTAGCCTCATTTTCAAGGGGAAATAATGGAGGCCCAAGGAGATCAGGACCTGCCCAAGGACATGCAGCAGAGAGGAGAACCTGGAGGTTGTGGGCCCCAGGGTCCTGCTCACCACCTCTGTGGGAGACAGGGGCCAGCAATGTGGAGGTCAGAGCAGACACCCCATAGGGTATATGAGAATGAACAAATGGCATCTGTACTTACCCCTTTGTAAAGTCATTCCCACTAATTCTATGGTTGGACTTTTTCAACAATTTGAGAGGATCCTACCACAATTGCTCTCTTCCTTTTGCGTTTTTTGTTTTTGTTGTTGTTGTTGTTTTTGCTTTTTTGGGTAGCACCCATGGCATATGGAGGTTCCCAGGCTGGGGGTGGAATTGGAGCTGCAGCTGCCGGCCTAGGCCACAGACGCAGCTATGCCAGATCCAAGCTGCATCTGAGACCTACACCACAGCTCAGAGCAATGCCAGATCCTTAACCCACTGAGCAAGGCCAGGGATTGAACCAGCAACCTCTTGGTTCCTAGTTGGATTCATTTCCACTGAGCCACAACGGGAACTCCACAATTGCCCTCTTCTTACACAGAGGAGCAAGCAGTCACAGAAGCTAGGAGAAGGATGCAGTATCACACATACACAGAGCAAGACTTAGCATGTCTCCACCCCCAGCTTCCCCTCTCCCAAGCACCTCCCAAGAAGCAAGAGCCATGAGAATGCTGTGGACCCCAGCCAGCCTTGAATGCCCTTCCTCGGTTTTCAGCTTCACCCAGGTTGGGCCCCTCCTCACAGCCCAGGCCCAGCTCCTCACCTTCTCTGTCTAGCCCAGAGATTGCCCTGCAGAAGGTGGATCCTGGCAGAAGGTTGGAGCAGGTGTGTGAAGGGCCTTATATAGCAGGTGGCTGCACAATCAGAAAGCACAGCTGCCTACAGGGAGGGACTTCTGGGCCAGACTGGGCCCTGCCCTGCCATGGGCCATAGGCAGCTTAACCCTTGGCAGCTGTGATGTCACTCAGCTCTCTGAGATCTCCAGGAATTGGAAGAAACTTTGGTCAAGGCCTGACTTTGGCAAAATGTGCAAGAGAATAAGGTGTGTTCCTGGCATCATCTCAAGATGGCTGAGGCCCAATGAATGGGTTACATGGCCATTTAATGGGTCACAAGCATCACTTTATCCCAACCTGGTAAAGCAGTCACCTTGATTAGCCCATTTACAGATGAGGAAACAAAGGCACATAACAGAAACAGACTTGCCCAAGTTTATAGAGCTGGGACAATCAGAACTCAGAATCAGATCACAAGGTGTTTTTTCAGCTCAAGAAAGGGGCTCAGGTTCCCTTGGCAAGTTCACTACAGGTCTTTCATCCAAGATGAGGATAAACCCTCTGTACAACCTCACAAGGTAGAGGGGCCATGAAGTCCCTGCCTGCAGGATGCCATATGAACCTAAGTGAGGGACCCACAACCACACTGCTGCCACCTCCCATAACCCTGGCAGTGCTGTCTGGACAGCCTTTGTTGGTGAAAGCCCAAGTCATCCCAAGCTCCCCCCAGAACCCCCACATTGTTCTGTGCTCCTGGCTTTGAGTATGGACTTGAGTTCCTTGCCCCCCCCATCTTTCTGCCACTTCAGACACTCACACTCACTCACACACAAACACACACACACACACACAGGCAAATACACATTCTCTCTCACATGTGCACCACACACACAAGGGCATGTGTAAGGATGCAGGGGTTGGAAATGTGCATAATACCAACACTCCCAGCCAGCAGTTAAAACTTAGAGTCCACCACTTTTGAAAATATTCTTTGTCCATTTGCTGCCCACCCTGCCCTGATCTATGTCTCAGCTCTGCTCCCCTTCCCCAAACTCATGCATTCATTCAACAAGCATTTTGGGAACACCCACCATGTATCAGGGTCAGACTCACTCCAGGAGTTTGGGAAGTATGTAAAAAAAGAGACAGAGACTTAACCTTCCCGGAGTATAGTCTAGAGGAGGAGACATGTCGCAAATAAAGTGATATGTAAACAAATTACAGGATAGATTGGAATGTGGTGACTGCTCTGGCAAAAAGAGAAGAGCAAAGGTGAGAAAACAACAATGCCAGGTGAGGGGTGACGGCAGATATCACTAAGTTTCAAATAGAGAAGTCTGCATTGGTGTCATGGAGAAGGAAAAATTTAGGTCATTTTTGTAAGCTGATCCTCTGGCCATTTCTTATTTTCTTTTCTCTTCCCCTCTGGCCCTTGGGTTTCCTACAACAGCATTTTACTAAACAAAGTAGTTCCTCTGCTAACAGAATCCTATTCAGTCTTCACTCCAGCCACCTGGCAGGGCCCCTTGGGGCAGGGGGCAGCAGGAGCAGCTGAAGGAATGGAGTGGGAGAGGGTTCCCCACATGCAGCCTCCCTAAGCTGTGGATAAAGGACTTGAAGGACCCACATATGCTACCTCTCAGATAACAGACCTTTGGGCCACTCCAGTGTCAGACTGAAGACAGACAGGAGAATCAGGCTGATCAATGCTAGTTCTTCAGAAGATACTAAACACCCAGGAAGGTCTGGGTCTGAATCCTGACTTTGCTTCTCATGCCCCAAAATTTATTTATTAACCTGGCTTGCTGGGCCTGAGCTCCACTATTTGTAAAAAGGGAACACCAGACCCTGATTATTTTTACCTGTAATCCTTACCCTGTTCCACTGCATTTTATCCAGTGTCATCAAACATTAATTCGGGGCGGGGGGGGCATTTGATCATGTGTGATGTAAAGGCAACCCCTGAGCTGGGCTGCACACCACCACTCATAACAGCCCAGGGTCTGCCCTTCCCAAGGCCCCAGACAAGATGACTACCATTATCCCCTTGACAGATGAGGAGACTGAGTCACAGAGAGGCCTCTCCTCTAGACTTTCAGGCACAATGGACAGCAATCTTTCCATTCTGCCACAGCTTATGTAGGACCAGCCTCTGCCCATGGGGTTGAGAACATCAGCACACCTCTCCTCTTCCCTGTTCTAGGGTCACCTCTCTCTCATCACTGTGGGGCTATTAATGTTGGAGGACCAGGATAAGTCACAGGTATAAGAAAGCACTCCCCTAAAGCAAACTCTCCTGACTAGCCTAGAAGGTTCAAGGACCCAAGAGAAGCAGTGTCTTAATACACACCCCAACTTTTACTCTTAAACGAAGGACACTTGCCACAACTCAGGCACTCTGCCTCCATTATCCCCTTAGGAAAGGATAAGGCTTGCTGTCCTCTTGGCCACTAAATGGGTCAAACTGGGTCTCACTTGGATGCTGGAGAGTCATCCTAGAATATGAAATTGGAACCACTGTGGGAAATGAGCTTCTCTTGAGTTTCCCTGGACCATTAGCAGACAAAGCTTGGAGGTGAGTTCTTAAAGGAGTCCACTCTGTTTTGGAATAAACACACAGTGGTATGCAGGTCAGAGTAGGAACTCCAACAGGTGTCCAAGCCAATAAGTAGGCAAAGAGGGAGTTCCTGTTGTGGCACAGTGGAAATGAACCCAACTAGTATCTGTGAGGATGTGAGTTCAATCCCTGGCCTCACTCAGTGGGTTAAGGAGTCAGCATTGCCATGAGCTGTGGTGTATGTCTCAGATGTGGCTTGGATCTGGCATTGCTGTGACTGTGGTGTAGCCTGGGAGCTGCAGCTCCAATTCAACCCCTAGCCTGGGAACTTCCTTATGCCATGGATGTGGCCCTAAAATGCAAAAGATAAAAAAAGGAACTAGGTAAAGGGTCCAGTTGAGAACCTCCACCCCTGCTCCATCTGTGTTTGCTTCAGGGATTGACTGGCTTGTTCCTCCAGCTCAGGAATGTGAGAACAGGCTAAAAATAGTAACATTATTGCTCTTAACTGTGGGCACCATGCAGGGGAAATGTGTGTGCCCTGAAAGATAAGCCTCTGGAATAGTCCACTATCTGTGTAAGATGATAATTCTCTGAGTCTTGACTTCCTCATCTGTCAAATGGGAAAAACAGTGCCACCCACTTCTTAAGAGTTGTTCTGAGGGTTAAAGGAGATGACTCAGGCAAACACTTTGTATGCACAAATCATGTTGTAGGGGCTCCGCAAACAATGACTCCCATTACTGTCACTGCTCCAAGAGCTTGAAAAAATGACACCACGGCCTAGGGGTATGTAACATTTGAGGTTACATGGGGCAAGAGCTAAGGTGAGGCATAAACTCAAAGCACACTTCTCCTACCTACCAGTTGATCGAACTTGGGCAATTACTTACACACTTTCCAAATCTCCATTTCCTTACCTGGGAGAAAAGGACACCCACAGTATCCAACTTTCCATAAAGATTAAGAGGAAACACATGGCACTCTTTGCACAGGGTATATGTTATTATAAATTTGGCCCAGGGAAATTTTGCTATCATTACCATCAACTCAGTCGCTGGCCGTTTTCCTGGGCTTCCTTTGTGGCAGGAAATGTGTCTAAGACCAAATCAGTAATCATCACAGGAATATTGCCATTTCTCAAAAAGCTCTAGGCTCTAAATACATTTGAATTATTTCACCCAACATTAAATAAGTTTGTCTGCTTGACCTCCTAGTGTAAACCTCCATTGGGTTGGTGAGAAATGAAAAAAAAATGACAGACCTAGTTTGACACTTGTCTACCCCAGTTACTAGCTATATGACCTTATTTAAGATTCTCAGTATCTCCATCAAAACAAAGGGGCAGATATTTTCATGGATGCTTATTCACACGATGGCCGACACACAAAGAACAATGAGAATGGCTGCTGCCTTCCCCTCATTATTCCTCTGACAACTGAGCCTTAATTGTCCTCATTTGTTCAACAAATATGGGTTTGAGCCTTTACCCTATGCCAGGTAGTGGGTAGTGGGGATATAAAGTTAAGGAGACAGTTGAGTTCCATGTCCTCCCTAAGCTTTTTAAGCTAATGACCACTACAAACAAGGAAACTGATTTTTTTAAGTAAACAGACAAAGATAATTGAAAATTAAAAATTTGTGATGGAAATAAAATGGTAATTGAGTTAGGAAAGAATGCAGTTGAGGCAGGAAGACCTCTCTGAAAGGTAATAAGGAACTAGGCTGGGGAAGAGGGAGGTCAGGTGGCTCCCAGAACGGGACACAAATACATGAGCAAAAAAGTCTCTTCAGTGAAGAAAATCCCTTTCTAAAGGAATTGAGCAAAAGAACACCAGTGTATTGAAGCATCACAAGGTCATATCCATACCCAACTGAGCTTATTTCAACATTTTATATCCGTTCTTCTCACATGCATCTTAGATAAAGTGCAAAAAGCAACCAGCTTGTTGGAGGAAAATGAGTGTTCAAAACCTAGTTTTACCATTTATGAGATATGTGTTAACTTTTCTCTATGAGTCATGATTTCCTTACATATAAAATGGTAAAAAATTAGTAATGGCTACCTTGGAGAGAATGGATGATGACTCTCTGCCTTTCATCCATGAGATAGCATGAGAGACCACTAATTTGCCATTGATTCCACCATTCCTAATGAATATAGTAAGTGAGCACATGTTCAGGAACAAGTCCAATATCCCTTACAGATCATGCCAGGGTTATTGTGTCCATTTGGAGCAGAGTCAAAGTCATGTTGACAAGGGGACTATATTTTCTTAATATAGGACTGAATACATTGCCTTGAGAAGAATATTAATACTCAGTTTTGCTTTTTAGGCAATGAGTGTGGTAATCTTCAAGTGCCCCCCTTATAAAGGAGTCTGAACTGGACCCAGCTAATACCCTTCCCCACCCCAAGGCCCATTATTCCTCTCTTCAGAACTAGCAACCCCATGAGAGGACAGCTTCCATTAGCAGCTGGCCAGAGACAAAGGTGATGGCAGTTCTGATAATCCAGAAGGGAGTATGGGCTGGGCAGGTGTGTCTCTTGGGATGCAATGGAGTTGAGTTTCCCTGGGGAGTGGGAAGAAGAGACAACACTTGAGTCTTCTTACAAGAAGACTACGAGGAAAGGAAATTGGGATGCAGTGAGAAGAGGTGGACCCAGAAAAAAGAAAAATCATCCAGGACCTTCCTTCTCTCTGTGAGACCTGAGACAGAAGTTAGTTGACTCAGGCTCCTTCTGGATGTCTCAGTCCATAGCATCCACCAACCTGTCACTGAATGCATCTCTTCCAGTGGGCAGGACTGCCTATTTCAGAGAGGTGTGACAGTCACTTTCTCATCACTCTGATGACAGATGGTAGTGCTGTTTTGGTTTGTTCCTCATCAACCTAAAATCTAGAAATTTTGTGGCAGCCCCAAATATTTGCTTCAGAACCCCTGAGGCATACACTACATTCTTGTTTTTGTTGTTGTTGTTTTTTTTCTTTTGAGGCCTGCACCTGCAGTATATGAAAGTTCCTGGGCTAGGGGTCAAATTGGAGCTGCAGTTGCCTGCCTACACCTCAGAGACAGTAACACCAAATGCAAGCCACATCTGCAAACTACATGGCACCTTACAGCAATGTGGGATCCTTAACCCACTGAGCAAGAGGCCAGATATTGAAACAGCATCCTCATGAATACTAGTCAGGTTCTTAACCTGCCAAGCCACAACAGGAAATCCATATACTTCATTCTTCTATTCAGCTTGTCCGAGAGAGAGAAGCTAGAATGGTGAAGAGTTAAGAAGGATCGGCAGGACTAAAGGAAGAAAAAATAAGTGCAGGGGCAGCTGAAGAAAGAGAGCATATGAGGCTATTTCTTGCATCTTGCTTCCAAGGCTGAGTCTATTTGCTCACTGGCACAAGGATAAGCTTCCCATGCCTTTGTGATTCATTCAAAAGGCATGATCCTTTAGGGAATATCATCTGTCTCAGAAATAAAAAATGAGTTATTATTTGGTGAAACAGTGAAGGGCCTATATTGATGTTGGCTGGCAATAAGGAAGTATGGAATATAGGATTGGTTTCTATTTCTGGTTTTCATAGGCTGTGTGACTTTGGCCAAAGTCCTTCCCGCTTTTGTACTCAAGGAAAGACACTGATAAGTCCAGAATTCATAGTTTAAAGAGTATAATTTTAACAGAACCAATTGCTCTGATGCTTCAGTCCTCAGAATTCGTTTTTTTTTCCTGAGTACAAACATGGTTATTGAGGTTGGGCCACCTGACCTTAATGCATGTGCAAACCCACCACTCAAAGCCTTTTAAAACTATCTCATTGCTTAAAATGTGTTTAAAATGATTTTAGGGAAATAATAAAGACAAAATCCTTGACAAAAGAAAACCCATATTGTAAAAAGTAGGTTCCACTTTAGTAATGACAACATTAGGAGCTTGGAGGACCCCCTCACCATTGAGATAAGCATACTGATAAGGATTATTAAAAATACAACCAAAAATCTATGAAATATATATAAAATACAAATAGCAATCATAAGTAAGTTGTTATGTGGCTATACTAATATCAGACAAAAATCCTTTAAAATAAAAAATATTACTAGAGATATATGTGGACTTTTATAATGATGTGTCAATCCATCAGGAAGATATAATAGTTATGAATTATTGTGAACTATTATGAATAGTTATGAACTATTTAGATTTGTACCTAAAGAATACATTAATCCTACAAGAATATATTGTACAATACAGGGAATATAGCCAAAATATTATAAAACTATAAATGGAGTATAACATCTAAAACTTGTAAATCACTATATTGTATACCTGTAACACATAATGTTGTATATCAACTATTCTTTAATTTTTAAAATATTTTAATATAAAAGCAAAAATTCAACTATTTTAATTTCTCAAAATGAAATGGAGATTTAGATAAGAGGAGAATGTTGAATTTAAATTTCATGGGTATGTGATTCAAGGTTGTTTTTAAAATTTCTTTCCCCCAAACACCAAAGTACTTTTTGGATATTATTTTTTGACTCAAAATTAACTTTGATGCATCTGATGTAACAGTAAATAAATAAATAAAAGGGAAAATGTAGGTAGCTACATTCTCCATTACAGACCAGCCTGAGGGCCACTGGCCTTTTCTTCAGAACACCAAAGGTAAATATTCATAACAATGAAATCAGCCTACAATGAACTATATAATATTGGGGCGAATGTAAATTGGTACAACCTCTATGGAAAACAGTATGGAGTTACCT
Source organism: Sus scrofa (assembly GCF_054392235.1). NCBI lineage: Eukaryota > Metazoa > Chordata > Mammalia > Artiodactyla > Suidae > Sus > Sus scrofa. Next base: position 61,544,035 of record NC_139384.1, on the reverse strand, counting down.
TAGAAAACTAAATATAGAACTACCATACGACCCAGCAGTCCCACTCTTGGACATATATCCGGACAAAACTTTCATTGAAAAAGACACATGCACCCTTACATTCATTGCAGCACTATTCACAAGATCCAAGACATATAAAAAACCTAGATGTCTATCAACAGATGAATGAATTAAGAAGTGTTATTGGGAGCTTGCAAGATGGCAGAAGAGTAAGAGGACATGCTCACCCTCTCCCACAAACACATCAAAAAAAAAATCTACATGTAAAACAATTCTCACATAATGCTGGCAGAAATACTTAAACCTACAAAAAGGGCAAGAAACTTGACAGAACTGCATAGAACTAAAGAAAAAGAGAGAGAGAAAAGGAATTAGGATGGGTTTAACACTCCTGTGAGGGAGCTGTGAAGAAGAAAGGGAACCTACATCCTGAGAAGCCACCTAAACAACAGAAAGATCAGCTGAGTCAGAGGGAACTCCAAGAAGCCAAGAAAAGCACAGCAGCAGGTTTGAGATCCAAAAAGCAGAGTGAGATATGCACAGACCATCTGAACCACTGGCACAGACACCACAGACTTAGATGCTCAGTGGGGGCTGGGCACTGAGATTTAGGCTCTGGAGGTCAGTCCCAGGGAGCTGGCTGGGGTTGGTGGTGTGGAGACAGCCTAAGGGACTAGGGAGCAGTGCACTGCTGGCATGGGAAGTGGTACGCTAAGTGCTTGGGAGTGGAAAGCTGCAGCAGTGGGAAACTGGGAGAAGGTCTGGACCCACAAGAGAGGCAAGGTGCCACTGTTGGAAAGGGGAGAGAAGGACAGGAAGGCTGCCATAGAAAATTCCTTGGGCCCCAGTGTGCACGCTTGCCCACTGGATTGCAGAGAGCTTGAGCTCTCCTTCCCAGCACCTTCACCTCACCCATGCAGATCCAGCCCTGCTGGCACCCTCATGTGCTCCTGGCACCCACACCCAGCCAGCATGGATCCTGCCCCACTGGCACCCTCATGCAGTCGTAGCACCTGTGCCCAGCCAGTGTGGATCTGGCCATGCCAGCACCCTCAAGTGCACTTGGAGCCTGCACCCTGCCCACACAGACCTGGTCACGTCAGCACCCTTGCATGCCTATGATGCCCACAGCCAGCCCATGTGGATAAGGCCCTGTTGGCACCTGCACCCTGCTATCACAGAGCCAGTCCTCCCAGACTACCCTAGACTGTGCCAAACTACAGCTTGGCTTCCCCAAATACAGAGAAAAAGAAAAACACAAGCATGATGAAGAAGCTCAGAAACCATTCCCAGTTAAAGCAACAGAATTCACCTAAAGCAATCAACAATGAAACAGACCTCTGCAGTCTGAAAGACTTTGAGTTCAAAAGGGAGATAGTGAAAATACTGAAGGAATTAAGAGAGGATATGAACAGTAATGCAGATTTCCTCAGAAAGGAACTAGAAAATATAAGGAGGAGCCAAGAAAAACTAGAAAATTCATTTGCAGAGATACAAACCAAGCTAAAGGCAATAAAGACCAGAATAAATAACGCAGATTAATGAATTAGTAACATGGAAGACACAGTAATGGAAATGACCCAAACAGGACAGCAGACACAAAATCAAATGAAAAAAAAAAAACATGAAAGCAATGTAAGAGACCTATGGGATAACATAAAGCAGGCCAATCTATGTATAATAGGAATGCCAGAAGGAGAAGAAAAAGAGAAGGTGATTGAAAATATATTTGAAGAAATCATGGCTGAAACTTTCCAAATCTAAAAGATACAGATATCAAGATACAGGAAGCACAGAGGGCCCCAAACAAGCTGAACCCAAACAGGCCCACAGCAAGACATATTATAATAAAAATGGCAAAAGTTAAAGAGAGAATTCTAAAGTTAGCAAGAGAAAGGCAAAGTGTTAATTATAAGGGAACCCCAATAAGGCTATCAGCTAATTTCTCTACAGAAACACTACAGGCCAGAAGGGAGTGTCAAGATATATTTAAAACACTGAAAAGAAAAAATCTGCAATCTAGAATACTCTATCCAGCAAGAATATCATTTAAAATAGAAGAGGAAATAAAGAATTTCTCCAACAAACAAAAGCTGAAAGAGTACAGTATTACAAAACCCATTCTAAAAAAAAATACTGAAAGGGCTTCTCTAAATTAAAAAAAAAAATGAAGAACTGTGATGGAAGAAACCACAATTGGAAAGAAGTCACTCAAATAAGCCAACATACAGATCCAAACATGAAGATGTTAATAAAAAAAGAAGAAGAAGACATCAAAATCATACAATGTAGGTAAGGAAAATAAGAAGAAATAGATTCTTTTTTTTTAATCTTAATGATGTGTTTGAGCCTATGTGATTATCAGGCTAAAATAAGCAGATATAGGAAGGGGTTAACATACTTTAAAAAGCAGGGCAACCACAAATCAAAGCCAAACATTGCATTCACAAAAACTGAAAAGAAAAGTACTCAAGTACAAAATAAAAGGAAACCATACAACCAAAAAAAAAAAAAGAAGAAGAAGAAGAAAAGAGAAACATAGAGTCAACTGGATAACAAGGTTTAAAATGGCAATAAATAAATATCTATCGATAACCACCTTAAATGTCAATGGATTGAATGTTCCAATAAAAAAAAAAGAGTGGCAGATTGGATAAAACAGCAAAAAACTTCAATCTGCTGCCTACAAGAAACTCACCTTAGGGCAAATGATACATATTGATTGAAAGTGAGGGGATGGGAAAGATAATTCATGCCAATGGACAAGACAGGAAAGCAGGAGTTGCAATACTCATAGCAGACAAAATAGACTTGAAAATGTAGGTCACAGAGAAAGACAAAGAAGGACACTATTTAATGGTTAAAGGATCCATTCAAGAAGAGGCTATTACAACCATCGCTATATATGCCCCTAATATAGGCACACCCACATACCTCCAACAAATACTAACAGGCACAAAAGGAGAAATTGATGGGAATACAATCATAGTAGGAGACTTTAACACCCCACTCACATCAATGGACAGATCCTCTAGACAGTAAATCAATAAAGTAACAGATCCTAAAGGAAACAATAGAAAATTAGACTTAATTGGTATTTTCAGGACGTTATATCCAAAAAAATCAGAATACACATTCTCAAGTGCACATGGAACATTCTAAAGGGTTGACCACATATTGGGGCACAAAGCTAACCTCAAAAATTTAACAGTATAGAAATTATTTCAAGTACCTTCTCTGATCACAAAGGCATGAAACTAAAAATCAACCAATGAGAAATGAGAATAAAACTTTCTACATGGAGACTAAACAACATGCTACTAAAAAACCAATGGGTCGATGAGGAAATCAAGAAGGAACTAAAAAAAAAAATACCTTGAGGAAAATGATAATGAAGACACAAGCACTCAAAATCTATGGGACTCTGCAAAAGCAGTGCTCAGAGGGAAGGTCAGAGCAATACAGGCCTTCCTCAAAAAAGAAGAAAAATCTCAAAATGACAACTTAACCCACCACCTAAATGAATTAGAAAAAGAAGAGCAAGCAAAACTTAAAGTCAGCAGAAGGAAGGAAATCATAAAGATCAAAGAGGAAATCAATAAAATAGAGATTTTAAAAAATAGACCAAAAAAATCAAACCAAGAGCTGTTTCTTTGAAAAGGTAAACAAAACTGACAGACCTCTTGCTAGACTCACCAAGAAGAGGAGAGAAAAAACTCAAATAAACAAGATGAAAAAGGAGAAATCACAACAGATACTGCAGAAGTACAAAACAAAAACAAAACAAAACAAAAAAAACATGAGAATACTATCAACAACTATATGCCAACAAATTTGACAACATAGAGGAAATGGACAACTTTCTAGAGACTTACAGCCTGCCAAAACTGAATCAAGAAGAAATAAATCAACTGAACAGACTGATCTATAGAAATGAAATTGAATATGTCATAAAAACACTCCCTACAAATAAAAATCCAGGACCAGATGACTTCACAAGTTGAAATCCGCCAAACATTCAAAGGGGAACTTAGACCCATCACCCTTAAACTTTTTCAAACGTTTGAAGGGGAAAGAACACTCCAAAATACATTCTATGATGCCACCATCACCCTCATACCAAAACCAGACAAAGATACCTACCAAAAAAGAAAACTATCAGCCAATACCTTTGATGAGTATAGACACAAAAATTCTCAAAAAAATTTTAGCCAACTGAATCCAAAAATATATCGAAAGATCATACACCACCACGTCCAGGTGGGATTCATCCCAGGTTCACATGGATGGTTCAACATACGAAAATCAATCAACGTCATACACCACATTAACAAAAGAAAAGTCAAAAACCACAAGATCATCTCAACAGATGCTGAAAAAGCATGTGACAAAGTCCAACATCCATTCATGGTAAAAACTCTCACCAAAGTGGGTATAGAGGGAACATTCCTTTACATAATCAAAGCCATTTATGACCAGTCCACAGCAAATATAATACTCAATGGAGAAAAGCTGAAAGTCCTCCCACTAAAATCTGGAACAAGACAGGGATGCCCACTCTCACCACTATGATTCAACATAGTATTGGAAGTCCTAGCCACAACAATTAGACCAGCAAAAGAAATCAAAGGCACCCAAATAGGAAGAGAAGAGGTAAAACTGTCACTGTATGAAGGTGACATGATACGCTATATAGAAAACCCTAAGGACTCAAACCCAAAACTACTTGCACTGATCAACAAATTCAGCAAAGTAGCAGGATATAAGATTAACATTCAGAAATCAGTCACTTTTCTGTATGCTAAAAATGAAATAGTAGAAAAGGAATACAGAAATATATACCTTTTAAAATTGCACCACAAATATCAAGTACCTGGTAATACACCTGACTAAGGAGGTAAAGGACTTATATGGTGAGAACTATAAAATATTAATCAAGGAAATTAAAGAAGATGTAAAGAAATGGAAAGATATTCCATGTTCCTGGGCTGGAAAAATTAATATTGTAAAAATGGCCAAAGCAATCTATAGATTCAATGCAATCTCTATCAAATTATGCATGACATTTCTCACAGAACTAGAACAAACAATCCAAAAATTTATATGGAACCACAAAAGATCCAGAATTGCCAAAGCAATCCTTAAGAATGAAAACCAAGCAGGAGACACAACTCTCCCAGACTTCAGGCAATATTACAAAGCCACAGCCATCAAAACAGTGTGCTACTTGTACAAAAACAGACCGACCGACCAATGGAACAGAATAGAGAACCCAGAAATAAACCCAGACACCTATGGTCAATTAATCTTTGACAAAGGAGGCAAGAACATAAAATGGGAAAAAGACAGTCTTTTCAGGGAAACCTGGACAGCTGCATGCAAATCAATGAAACTAGAACACACTTTCATACCATGCACAAAAATAAACTCAACGTGGCTGAAACAGTTAAATATAAGACAAGAACCATCAAACTCCTGGAAGAGAACATAGGCAAAACATTCTCTGACATCAACCTTACAAATGTTTGCTCAGGTCAGTCTCCCAAAGCAACAGAAAGAAAAGCCAAAATAAACCACTGGGACCTAATCAAACTGACAAGTTTTTGCACAGCAAAGGAAACCACAAAGAAAACAAAAAGACAGGAATTCCCATCGTGGCACAGTGGTTAACGAATCCGACTAGGAACCATGAGGTGGCGGGTTCGGTCCCTGCCCTTGCTCAGTGGGTTAACGATCCGGCGTTGCCCTGAGCTGTGGTGTAGGTTGCAGACGCGGCTCGGATCCTGCATTGCTGTGGCTCTGGCGTAGGCTGGCAGCTACAGCTCCGATTGGACCCCTAGCCTGGGAACCTCCATATGCCGCGGGAGCAGCCCAAAGAAATAGCAAAAAAAACAAAAAGAAAACAAAAAGACAACTTAAAGGAATGGGAGAAAATAGTTTCAAATGATACAACGGACAAGGGCTTAATCTCTAGGCTATACAACTCAACTGCAAAAAAACCAACAACCCAATGGAAAAATGGGCAAAGACCTGAATAGACATTTCTCCAAGGAAGAGAGACAAATGACCAACAAGCACATGAAAAAATGCTCAACATCCCTAATTATTAGAAAAATGCAAATCATAACTACCATGAAATACCACCTCACAACAGTCAAAATGGCCATCATTAATAAGTCCACAAATAACAAGTGCTGGAGGAGGTGTGGAGAAAAGAGAACCCTCCTGCACTGTTGGTGGGAATGTAAGCTGGTACAACCACTATGGAGATCAGTATGGAGGTATCGTAGAAAACTGGTACATAGAACTACCATATGTCCCAGCAGTCCCACTCTTGAGCATATATCCAGACAAAACTCTACTTAAAAAACACATGCAGCCGATGTTCATTGCAGCACTATTCACAATAGCCAAGACATGGAAACAACCCAAATGTCCATCAACAGATGATTGGATTAGGAAGATGTGGTGTATATATACACAATGGAATACTACTCAACTATAAAAAATATGGCATAAGGCCATCTGCAGCAACATGGATGGAACTAGAGACTCTCATCCTGAGTGAAGTAAGTCAGAAAGAGAAAGACAAATATCATATGATACCACTTATATCTGGAGTCTAACATAGGGCACAAATGAACCTTTCTACAGAAAAGAAAATCATGGATTTGGAGAAGAGACTTGTGATTGCCATGAGGAAGGGGGAGGGAGTGGGGTGGATTGGTAGCTTGGGGTTAATGGATGCAAACTATTGCCTTTGTAATGGATTAGCAATGAGATTCTGCTGTATAGCATTGGGAACTATGTCTAATCACTTATGATGGAGCATGATAATATGAGAAAATAGAGTGTATACATGTATGTGTAACTGGGTCACCATGCTGTACTATAGAAAAAAAATTGTATTGAGGAAGTAATTAAAAAAATAAAATAAAATTTTAAAAAAAGAAGTGGTATATGTGTGTGTGTATATATATACACACACATTGGAATACCAATCAGTCATTAAAAAGAACAAAATAATGCTATTTTCTGCTACATGGATGGAACTAGAGACTCTCATACTAAGTGAAATAAGTCAGAAAGAGAAAGACAAATACCATTTGATATCACTTGTTTCTGGAATCTAGTATACTTCACATATGAACCCTTCTGCAGAAAAGAAACTCATGGACATGGAGAACAGACTTGTGGTTGCCAAGGGGGAGGAAAAGGGAATGAGATGTACAGGGAACCTGGGGTTAATAGATGTAAACTATTGCTTTGTAATGGATAAGCAATGAGATCCTGCTGTATTGCACTGGGAACTATATCTAGCCACTTGTGATGGAGCATGATGGAGGATAATGTGAGAAAAACATTATATGTGTGTGTCTGTGTGTGTGTGTGTGTGTGACTGGGTCAATTTGCTGTATACTAGGAAATTGACAGAATATCGTAAATCAACTATAATAGAAAAAAATCATTTTAAACATAAATAAAAGGCAATAAATATAACATGTATGTATGAAAGTGCTTTGCAGCCTATGTTGTAGTATTTACACATAAGCATTGTTAACAATACTAAAATGCTATAGAAAGAGGAACTGTTGACAAGTCAGCTCAAGTCATAATGATTCAACAAGAAAGGTAACAGCCTTGACTCAGCCACCAAACATCTGCATAGCACTGGGGATGAAATTCCAAATAAATCACTAAGATTGCATGGAGGGAACTACACACACACACTTCTCCCATAGAATGCTGAGACTTTAGCATTTCTAAATAAAATACTACATGACTTCATTTTAAAGACTGGCTGGAATTCATTCAGAGTAGATAACAATTTAATCTGGATTGAAGCTTTTTCTTTTTTTTCTTTACCGTCTGCAAAAGCATGAAAGAGTGCATCTCCTGCTACTAAAAGGGAGGGGAACAGGAATCTTCAGTGTCAGCCTCAAGCAAAAAGCACCCAGTTGTCTGAAGACAACAGAACACACAGTTATCATTCAATATTCTATGTAAGCTTCCAAGATTACTACTAACTTTAAATGTGGCAACAATTCATGCATAATATTTTATATAAAAATCCTAGGGAAAACTTTCAACTTTAAAAGGCTAAAGACTTAACATATATTTAGAAAAATACAAAGTATAATATAAGCATATTTAAAATATTAGAGGTTTTATTCCTAAATAAAATGAATTAAGATGGGGAGTTCCTATTGTGGCACAGCAGAGATGAATCCGAGTAGTATCCATGAGGATGTGGGTTTGACCCTGGCTTTGCTCAGTGGGTTGGGGATCTGGCGTTGCCCTGACTGCTGTGGCTGTGGTGCAGGTTGGCAGCTGTAGGTCCAATTCAACGCCTAGCCTAGAAACTTCCATATGTCATGGGTGTGGCCCTAAAGAAGAAAAAAAAATTAAAATCCATAAACAATATATGAAAGAAAGATGGATCTTGGGAATTAGTAAATTTTCCCCTTTATCTCCCTCAAATATGATTTGTCAAAATGCATATATAAATTATCTGTAATTTTAAAAATCTGCTTTTTAAATTATATGAAAAACACTCTATGGCAATTAAAAAATAGAGAGCACTATCTCAAAAAAATACATGAAGCAAAAACTGACAAAATAAAGAGAGAAATAACAATTCAGTAATAATAGTTGAAAACTCCAACATCCCACTTTCAATAATGGGTAGAAAAACTAGGAGTTCCCATTGCTGCTCAGCTGGTTAAGAACAGGACAAAGTGTCTATGAGGATGTGGATTCAATCCCTGGCCTCACTCAGTAAGTTAAGGATCTGGCATTGCTGCAAGGTGCCACAAAGTTCACAGATGCACCTTGGATCCTGCATTGCTGTGGCTGTGGCATAAGCTGGCAGCTGCAGCTCCAATTTGACCCCTAGCCTGGAAAATACCATATGCTGCAGGTGTGGAAATAACAAAGAAAAACTAGACATAAGATCGATAAGGAAACAGAAGACTTAATGCTGGAGGCCACTAGACATCTATGGACACTCCACCAAAAAATAGCAGAATATATGTTCTGCTTAAGTGCACACAGAATATTCTCTAAGAGAGAGTATATGGACAAAAAACAAGTCTCAATAACTTTTAAATGCTAGAAATATATAAAGTGTGTTTTCTAAAAACAAAGGAAAGAATTTAGAAATCAATAACAAAGAAATGTAGGACACTAATACATGTGAGAAATTTCAACAATATAATTCTAAATATCCATGGATTATTTTATGTGACAATTGGGCTAGGCCATGGTACCAGAATTTAGCTTAACATTATTCTAGATGTTTATGTGAAAGTATTTTTAGGTGAAATTAATATTTACATCAGCAGACTTTTAGTAAGGCAGACTACCCTCCATAATATGGGCGGGTCTCATCCAATCAGTTGGAGACCTAGAAAAAGACTTATCTCCTGAAGACAAGGGAACTCTGCCACTAGAATGCCTTTGGATTTGAGTTGTCAGCATTTAATCTTCCCTGGGTCTCCAACATGCTGACCCACCCAATTTTGGACTTGAAAGCTTCCACAATTGTGTAACCCAATTTCTTTAAAAGTCTCTCTCTCTTCCTCTTCCTTTCTCACTCTTTCTCTCTCTCTCTCTCTCTCAAAATTTCTCTCAGAGAGAGATTACTATGGAAAAATGTATGTCAATAAATTTGTTGACTGAAATAAAAAGTATAAGTTCCTAGAAACACAAACTACCAAAATTGATGCAAGAAGAAATAGAAAATATAAATAGATCTATAACAAAGAAAGCAATTGGGCCAATAAAAAAAAATTTCTAACACAGAAAAACAAAAGACAAAATGGCTTCACTGGCAAATTTCACCAAATGTTTACAGAAGAATTAATATCAATCCTTCTGAAACTCATCCAAAAGATAGAAAAAGATGGTGCACATTGGGGCTGGGATCAATATAGCAGAGGAGTAAGGCATGGTGCTCACCTTCTCCCACAAACACGTCCAAAAATAACAAACAAAACTACATGTAGAAGTATTGGCATAGAACATCTTTTGAACACTGGCAAAAGACCTTAAACCTCCAAAAAGGGCAAGAAATGCTCCAAATAATTGGGTAGAAAAAAAAGGGGAGAAAAAAGAAAAAGAAGGAGAGAGATGAGAAGGGGGGGATTATAATGTGACCAGCATTCCTGAGAGGAAGCTATAAAATAGAGAAGGACCCCACACTCTAGGAGGCCACAGTCCCAGAGAGTGAACCTCAAGGACTCAGAGAAAAGTGCATGAGCTGGACTGAGGATGGCAAAGCAGAAAGACAGTGGTAAAGACTGTCCATACCACCACCCTCAGACACCACAGCATGAGACACTCAGGCAGATGAGTGTCTGGTTCAGGCTGGCTAATGAGACTCAGGCTTTGGAGGTCAATTCCAGGGAGAGGATTATGGTTGGTTGTGAGAAGACAGCCTGTCAGGCTAGGGAGCAGTGCTCCTAGGACTGAGAAGCAGAGTGCCACAGCCATGGGACTACAGGAAGAGGCTTGGACCCCCAGAAGAAGCAAGGAAACATTGATGGGGAGGGCAAGATGAGGAGAGGTGGGACTACCATAGGAATATTTTCTCTGCACATGTGTGGACTCTTGGGTGGTGGGGCTCCTTTTGCACAGGCTATGGGCAGTAGGGGGACAAATTGCCAGAGGTATCTCAGACTCAAGAGGTGGGCATGGCCTGCCACCACTAGGAGTCCATGAGCAGGCACCACCTGCAGTCCTAGTCACCTTAGGGTCACTGCTGAAGAGGAGCCCTGCAATCAAGTGCCACTCATTATCCTCACTACCCTGGAAATGCACCCACACTGCTGTTGCCACTACCAAAGGCTCTGGGCACCACCTATACCTTCCTAAGGGCTACTGCCACTTCCCAGGGCCCTGCAACCAGGAGCAGCATGCACCACCTCCTCACAGATACTAGACAGTTTCAAGGGCTAAGCAACAAGGAACTGGCTACTAGCCCTTCCCATTGCCTTCATCATCCTGGAAACAAGTGTAAGCCATATACTGGCACACCAAGGGGATAACAACTGGCACACACTGAGGAAAGAGACAGGAAACATCCAAACCAAAAACAGCCCCCATTCAAAAAAAAAGTAAGGGCTCAAAAACTACCCAGGGGCACTCTTGCCTATAAATAGCCTTCCAAGATTATAACTGTTGTCTTCCATAACTCACAGAATAAGAAAATTATAAGCAAAATTAAGAAGCTCAGAAACAATACCCAGTTAAAATAAAAGGAGAATTCACCTGAAGGCATAAACAATGAAATAGATTTCTTCAGACACAAAGATCAAAAAGAAGACAGTGAAAATTCTGAAGAAATTGAGAGTGAATATGAAGGAATTAAGAGCAGATATGAACAGTAATGCAGATTACCTTAGAAAGGAGCTGGAAAATATAAGGAGGAGCCAAGAAAAAATAGAAAATTCATTTGCAGAGACACAAGCTGAGTTAAAGACATTAAAGTGGAGAATGAATAATGCATAGTAAGGAATAACCAACTTGGAAGATAGGATAATGGAAATTACCCAATCAGAACAGCAGAGAGAAAACCAAATGGAAAAAAAATGAAAACAATATAAGAGATCTATGGGATAATATAAAGCAGGCCAATGTACACATAATAGGGATTCCAGAAGGTGAAGAAATAGAAAAGGGGATTCAAATTATATTTAAAGAAATTGTGGCTGATGGAGTTCCTGTCGTGGCTCAGTGGTTAGCAAATCTGACTAGGAACCATGAGGTGGCAGGTTCCATCCCTGGCCTTGTTCAGTGGGTTGGGGATCCAGCGTTGCCGTGAGCTGTGGTGTAGATTGCAGACGTGGCTCGGATTCCAAGTTTCTGTGGCTCTGGCATAGGCCAGTGGCTACAGCTCTGATTGGACCCCTAGCTTGGGAACCTACATATGCTGTGGGAGTGGCCCAAGAAATGGCAAAAAGACAAAAAAGAAAAGAAGAAAGGAAAAGAAAAGAAAAGAAAAATTGTGGCTGAAAACTTTCCTAATCTAAAGAAAACAGATATCAAGATACAGGAAGCATAAAGGGCCCCAAACAAATTGAACCCAAACAGGCCCACAACAAGATATATTATAATATAAATGGCAAAAGTTAAAGATAAGAAGAGGATTCTAAAGACAGCAAGAGAAGAACAGTGTGTGAATTATAGGGAATCTCCATAAGGCTATCAGCTGATTTCTCTATGGAAACAGTATAGTCCAGAAGAGAGTAGCAAGATATATTCAAAGTTCTAAAAGGGAAAGATTCACAGCCCAGAATACTCTACTTAGCAAGATTATCATTTAAAATAGAAGGAGAAATAAATAATTTCTCTAACAAACAAATACTAATAGAATATAGGAATACTAAACCCATCCTAAAAGAAATACAGAAAGAGCTCCTCTAAATGGGAAAGGAGGAGTTCCGATCATGGCTCAGTGGTTAATGAACCCAACTAGTATCCATGAAGACATGGGTTTGATCCCTGGCCTTGCTCAATGGGTCGAGGATCAGGGGTTGCCATGAGCTGGTTGAGATCCCACATTGCTGTAGCTATGACATAGGCCAGCAGCTACAGCTCCAATTCAAACCCTAGCCTGGAAACCTCCATATGCCTGGGTGTGGTCCTAAAAATAAATAAATATCTAAGTAAATAAATAAATGGGAAAGGAGTAAGAAGATAGGAGATGGAAGAAATCACAATTGGAAAGTAATCACTTAAATAAGCCAGTATACAGATTTAAAAGGGAACAACAATAATAAAAAGGACAATTTGTGGCATTCCCAAGTGGCTTAGTAGTTAATAAACTTGGCTAGTGTACATGAGGAGGTGGGTTCAATCCCTAGCCTTGCTCAGTGGGTTAAGGGTCCAGCGTTGCTGTGAGCTGTGGTGTGGGTCTCAGATGCAGTTCGGATCCTGAGTTTCTGTGGTTGAGGTGGCCAGTAGCTGAAGCTCCAATTCCACCCCTAGACTGGGAACTTCCATATGACACAGGTGTGGCCCTAAAAAGACAAAAGACCAAAAAAAAAAAAAAACCTATTTGTAAAAGTGACAGAAACAATAAGCAACAGCAAAAGGATAAACATGAAGATGTAAAACAAGGAAATGAAAATCATAAAATGTGGGGAAGGAAAGTAAGAAAATCTAGACTCTTTTTTCTTTTTTTAGAATATGTTTGAGTTTATATGACTATCAGGCTAAAACAAGCAGATATAGGAAAGCATTAACATACTTGAAAAACAGGGAAACCACAAATCAAAATCAAACAATACATTCAAAAGAAATTAAAAAAGAGGACACAAGCATAAAATAAAAGGAAATCAACCAACCAAAAGAAGAAAGGAACAAAGGAGAAACATACAATTAACTGGAAAACAAGGTTTAAAATGGCTCTAAATACACATTTATCAATAATTATCTTAAATGCCAATGTACTGAATGCTCCAGTCAAAAGATGTAGACTGTTAAACTGGATAAAAAAAAAGGAGCCTAAAATATGGTGCCTACAATAGACTCACCTTACGTCAAAGGACATATATAAATATGAAAGTGATGGGGAGTTCCCATCCTGACTCATTGGAAATGAATCTGACTAGCATCCATGAAGACCCAGGTTTGATCTCTGGCATCATTAAGGGGATTAAGTATCTGTCATTGCTGTGAGCTGTGGTATAGTTTACAGACAAGGCTTGGATCCCACAATGCTGTGACTGTGATATAGGCCAGGAGCTACAGCTCTGATTCAACCCCTAGCCTGGGAACCTCCATATGCTGCAGGTTTGGCCCTAAAAAGTCAAAAAGATAGAGAGAGAGAGAAAGAATGTGACAGGATGGAAAAAGATATTTCATGTAAATAGAAAGGCAAGAGAGCAGGAGTTGCAGTACTCATTATCAGACAAAATAGACTTTAAAGCAAAGGCCATAAAGAAAGACACTTTTTAACAAAAAAAAAGGATACATTCAAGAAGAGGATTTTATAATTATCAATATATATGCCCATAATATAGGAGCACCCAGGTACATACAACAAATACTACCGGAAATAAAAGGAGAAATTGATGGGAACACAGAAATAGTAGGAGATTTTGACACCCCACTCAAAGCTATGACAGATCCTTTAGAGAGGAAATCAGTAGGCAATAGAGATCCTAAATGACACAACAGAAAAGTTAGACTTAATTGATTTTTTCAAGACATTACCTCCAAAAAAATCAGAATATACATTCTTTTCAAGTACACATGGAACATTCTCAAGGATTGAACATATACTAGAGCACAAAACCAACCTCAACAAATTTAAGAGTATAGGAATTATTTCAAGCATCTTCCCTGACCAATATGGCATAATACTAGAAGTCAACCACAGGAAAAGAAATGAGAAAAAACTGACTACATGAAGACTAAACATGTTACTAAAAAACCAATGTGTCAAAGGGAAATTAAAAATACCTTCAGACAAATGATGATAAAAATACAACTATTCAAAATCTATGGGATGCTGCAAAAGCAGTAGTTAGAGGGAAGTTCATGGAGATACAAGCCTTACTCTAAAAAGAAGAAAAGTTTCAAATCAACAACCTAATCTACCACCTAAAGGAATTAGAAAAAGAAGAAAAAACAAAATCTAAAGTTAGCAGAATGAAGGAAATCATAAAGATCAGAGAGGAAATCAATAAAATAGAGATCCAAAAAACAATAGAAAAAAAAAATAAAATCAAGAGTTGGTTTTCTGAAATGGTAAACAAAATTGATAAACCTCTGGTCAACCTCACCAAGAAGAGAGAGGAAGAGCCCAAATAAACAAAATAAGAAATGAAAAAGGAGAAATCTCAAAGGATACTGCAGATAAATACATAAAAACATAAAAGAACACTACAAACAAATATATGCCAACAAATTTGACAACCTAAAGGAAATGGACAACTCTCTAGAGACATATAGCCCACCAAAACTGAATCAAGAAGAAATAGATCAATTGAACAAACTGATCACTAGAAATGAAATTGAATATATAATAAAAACACTCCCTACAAATAAAAGTCCAGAACCAGATGGCATCACAGGTGAAGTCTACCAAACACAGAAAGAGGAAGTTATACCCATCCTTCTTAAAATTTTCCAAAAGTTTGAAGAAGAGGGAACACCCACAAAGACATTCTAGGAAGTCATCATTACCCTAATACCAAAATCAAAGATACTACAAAAAAAGAAAATTATAAGCCAATATCCCTGGTGAATAAAGACTCAACAATCTTCAACAAAATTTTATCCAACCAAATTCAACAATGCATAAAAAAGATCGTACCCCAGGACCAAGTGGGATTCATCCCAAGTTCAAAATAATGGTTCAACATATGCTAATCAATCAATGCATATACCATATTAACAAATGTTAAAAACCCAACAATCATCTCAATAGAGGCAGAAAAAGCATTTGACAAAGTCCAACATCCATTCATGATAAAAACTCTTACCAAAGTGAGTATAGAGGGAACATTCCTTAACATAATCAAAGACATTTATGACAAACCCACAGCTAATATAATACTCAACATAAAAAGCTGAAAGTCTTCCCACTAAAATCTGGAACAGGACAATGATGTCCATTCCCACCACTTTTATCCAACATAATATCAGAAGTCCAAGCCACAGCAATCAGACAAACAAAAGAAATAAAATGTATCCAAATAGGAAGAGAACAGGTAAAATTGTCACTCTATGCAGAAGACATGATACCATATTTAGAAAATGCTAAGGACTCCACACAAAAACTTTTGAGCTGATCAACAAATTCAGTCAACTAGTAGGATAAAAGATTAACATTCAGAAATCAGTTGTATTTCTGTATACTAACAATTAAGTATTAGAAAATGGAGTTCCCGTTGTGGCGCAGTGGTTAACGAATCCGACTAGGAACCATGAGGTTGCAGGTTCGGTCCCTGCCCTTGCTCAGTGGGTTAACGATCTGGCGTTGCCATGAGCTGTGGTGTAGGTTGCAGATGCGGCTCGGATCCCATGTTGCTGTGGCTCTGGTGTAGGCTGGTGGCTACAGCTCTGATTCGACCCCTAGCCTGGGAACCTCCATATGCCGCGGGAGTGGCCCAAGAAATGGCAAAAAGACAAAAAAAAAAAAAAAAAAAAAGAATATTAAAAAAAACTTTTAAAATTTCACCCCCAAAAATGAAATACCTAGGAATAAACCTGATTAAGGATTTGTAAGACTTATATGCTGAGAACTATAAAACATTAATCAAGGAAATTAAAAATGATTCAAAGAAATTGAAAGATATCCCATGCTTATGGATAGGAAGAATTAGTGTCATTAAAATAGCTGTACTATGCAAAGCAATCTATAGATTCAATGTGATCCTTATCAAATTACCCATGACATTTTCCACAGAATAGAACAAATAATCCAAAAATTTATATGGATCCATAAAAGACCCAGAATTGCTGAAGCAACCCTAAGGAACAAATATCAAGCAGCAAGAATAATTATCCCAGACCTCAGACAACACTACAAAACTACAGTAATCAAGACAGTGCAGTACAGGTACCAAAACAGCCAGAGGGACCAATAGAACAGACAGGGATCTCAGAAATAAACTCTGACACTTATGGTCAATTAATCTTTGACAAAGGAGGCAAGAACATAAAATGGGAAAAAGACAGTCTTTTCAGCAATTATTGCTGGGAAAACTGGACAGCTACATGCGAATCAGTAAAACTAGAACACACTCTCATACCATGCACAGAAATAAACTCAAAATGGCTTAAAAA
Source organism: Sus scrofa (assembly GCF_054392235.1). Taxonomy (NCBI): domain Eukaryota; kingdom Metazoa; phylum Chordata; class Mammalia; order Artiodactyla; family Suidae; genus Sus; species Sus scrofa. The sequence goes on along the minus strand of NC_139384.1, from coordinate 61,527,235 downwards.
CTTAAACATAAGACAAGATACCATAAAGCTCCTAGAAGAGAACATAGGCAAAACATTCTCTGACATCAACTGTACAATGTTTTCTTAGGTCAGTCTCCCAAAGTAATATAAATAAAAACAAATATAACCAATGTGACCTAATCAAACTGACAAGTTTTGCACAGCAAAGGAAACCATTAAAAAAGATTAAAAGTCAATTATGCATTGGGAGAAAATAGTTGTAAACAATGCAACTGATATGGGCTTAATCTCCACAACATACAAACAACTCATATAACTCAACAGCAAATAAATAAGCAACCCAACCAAAAAAGGGGTAGAATAACTACCTAGACATTTCTCCAAAGAAGACATACAGTTGGCCAACAGGCATATGAAAAATGATCATCACTAATCATTAGAGAAATGCAAATCAAAACTACAATGAGCTACCACCTCACACCAGCCAGAATGGCTATCACTAATAAGACTACAAATAATAAATATTGGAGAGGATGTAGAGAAAAGGGAACCCTCCTTCACTGTTGGTGGGAATGTAAATTTGCACAACCATTATGGAAAACAGAATGGATGTTCCTCAGAAAAGTAAATATAGAACTAAAATATGATCCAGCAATCCCACTCCTGGGCATATATCCAGAGAATACTTTCATCCAAAATGATACATCCACCCCTATGTTCACAGTAGCACTATTCACAATACCCAACATGTAAAAAAACCTAAGTGGCCATCAACAGATGAATGAATTAAGAAGATGTGGTACATATACACAATGGAATACTACTCAGCCATAAAAAAGACCATGATGATGCCATTTGCAGCAACATGGATGCAACTACAGATTCTCATATTAAGTGAATTAAATCAGAAAGAGAAAGATACTATATAATATCACTTATATGTAGACTCTAAAACATGGCACAGATGACCCTATCTACAGAAGAGAAACAGACTCTCATATATAGACAGCAGTCTTGAGGTTGTCAAGGGGGAGGTAGAAGAGAGGGAATGGGATGGACTAGGATTTGGAGGCTAATAGATGCAAACTGTTACATTGAGAATGGATAGACAATGAGGTCCTGCTATATAGCACAGGGAACTATGTCCAATCACTTGTGATGGAACATGATGAAAGATGAGAAAAGAGAGTGTGTATAGATGTATGACTGGGTCAATTTGCTGTGAAGTTGAAATTGACAATATAATGTAAAGCAACTATAATACATTTTTTTAAAAAAGAGGATGTACTTTTGAACTTATTCTGAGATCAATATTATTCTAATACCACAGCCAAAGACATCATTAAAAAAACAAACTACAGATTAATATTGCCTATGAGTTCTGGGGAAAAAAAAGTTCAACAAAATAGTAGAAAACAATGGCAGCATGTTAAAAGGCTTTCAAACCATGACCAAGCAAGATTTATTCTAAGAATATAAAGTTGGTTTAATAGAGAATAACAATCAATGTAATACAACATATAAAAAGATTAAAAAAAAATTAAAACAAAAACATGGACATCCAAATGCAGAAAAATGTATCTGGACACAGACCTTACCCCTTTTATAAAAAATTAACTCAAAATGGATTATACACCTAAGTAAAATGCAAAACTATGAAACTCCTAGAAAATAGTATAAGGGAAAACTGGATGACCTTAGGATTGGTGATGATATTTATTTTTAATTTTTTTATTTTTGCTCATGATATTTTTGTACAATGCCAAAGGTACAATCCATGAAAGGAAAAATGAGTAAGGTGGACTTCATTAAAATTAAAAACTCTGATCTTCAAAAGACAATATAAAGAGAATAAAAAGACAAAATACAGACTTGGAGAAAATATTTGTAATAGATACATGATAAAGGACTGTTTTCTAAAATATACCAAAAAAACCTCAAAATTTCTAAAATATACCCAAAAAAACTCTTAAAAAGTACTACAACAAGAAAATTTATCCTCCAACTTAAAAATGCGCAAAAGAGGAGTTCCCCTTGTGGCGCAGGGGAAATGAATCCAACTAAGAACCATGAGGTTGCAAGTTCGATCCCTGGCCTTGCTCAGTGGGTTAAGAATCTGGCATTGCCATGAGCTGTGGTATAGGTCACAGACATAGCTCAGATCTGGCATTGCTGTGGTATAGGCTGGCAGCTGCAGCTCCAATTAGATCCCTATCCTAGAAACCTCCATATGCCCCAGGTGTGGCCCTAAAAAAGCAAAAAAATAATAATAATAATAATGGGCAAAAGACCTAATTTTAGAAGATATATAGATGACAAATTAATATACAAAAATATACTTAACATCATGTCATTAGAGAAATGCAAATTAAAACAACAGAAATTGACACAATGTTGTAAATCTACTATAATACAAAAAATAATAAAATAAAAATAAAATAAAGCTAAGATTTTTAAAAATCCAATACCTTTACACACCTATTAAAATGACTAAAACCCAATATACTGACAACACCAAATGTTAACAAGAATGTGGAGCAACAGGAACTCTCATTCAGTTGTTAATGGAAAAGCAAAATCCATTTATATCAATAAGTCTACAATATACTAAATAACATCTTTATGTTCAGGATACTAGATCAGGCACCAGAGGTCCCATATTCTGATAATAACTAATACTTTTGAGTGCTTATTTTTCTCCAGGGAGGTTTATGTTTGTTAGCTGGGTGGCTATACATAGATTATATATACTCAGTAAATACTCATGGAGATACTCTAGGATAGACATTATTATTATTTCCACTCTAAAGATAAGCAAACCTGAGGCTCACAGAAATGAAATAACTTGCCTGACTATAAATGATATAAAGGTGCAGAAAAGCCAATGAACTTGGAAAGGAGAAGTCGACATCCTGGAGGATAATGAAAAATGCCAGACTTTCTCTCCTAAGACTGGTAAGGATTCCTAGAAACAAGATGAGTAGGGAGGGAATAAGTAGATAAAGATATATTTGAGTATACTGACATTTTAGGGACTATCCACTAAGAGATGATTTACTTTATGGCCATTTTTTTTTTCAGTCAAGTCAATTTTCAGGAAATTCCAAGAGAGTTTTAAGACATTGGATCATATCTGAAAAGAAATCTCAAGTTCATTGAGGACAGCCCCAGAAGAGGCAGGTCCTAGGATTCAAATGATGTTAGCCACTTCTTCCACATTCATCTCTCTCAGCCTCCCAACTCATCTTGACTTTATGAGATATGATCAGAGTGCTTAGCATTCAGTGTGTCTCAATAAGTGGTAAATGCTAGTATGGGATAGCATATGACATTGTGTTCCATTATGTTACTACTCATTATTGCTGCATGGGAATTAAATCTTAAACCCAGTCTGCAATAGGCTTAATCATATATTTATAAATTTACATCAGGCAAAATAACTTCTGGACCAGTAAGGACCTTTCGAAGTTTTTGATCATGACCAATTTTAAGAAAGAGACTTTGCATTGCCATCCAATACATATACACACACTGAAACCAAGCAGAAATCTGTGGGGTCTTCCCAAGGAAAGAATCCTTCTGTCCTCACCTTTTGTTTGTAAAAAACCTCTAGCCTCCTAGGCCTTCCTTGAATTCCAAAGAGCAAACTTAATCACAAAAATTTTTAAATTCAAAAACAAGGGAAAGCAGTCAGGCAAGACAATAAGAGCTTAGCCATAAAACAAAGTCAAAGATTGTTAGTTCTTTCTCAAGGACTATAGATAATATCTTGAGCCATAACCTTGAGTTGTTTTGAAGACACTAAAACCTCTACCAGATGGAAGAAGTTAACTATATGCAAGCCACTAGCATATAGACCCCAGACCAGTTGGAACCAGAAGATTGTAATATCATACTGTTCCTTCATAATCAGCTAATCAGAAAATTGTGTATAAGCTTATCATGTACCCTGTGACCTTCTCCATCACACTACCTTTAAAAATTCTTCCCTAAAAGCCATTGGGAGTTTGGGTCTTTTGAGCATGAGCTACCCATTTTCTTTGCTTGGCACCCTGCATAAACACTGCACTTTCCTTCCCTACAACCTGGTGTCTAGATTGGCTTTGCTGCATGTTGAGGGAGCAGACCAAAGGTCAATTTGATAACAATACAACTGAAACAAATTTCACAAAATAATACTTAATCCCTACTACATGCAATCTAATATTCTCTATTTCTTCTTCTGTTTTGTTTTGCTTTCTTATGTTTTTTTTCCTGTACTGAGGGGCAGAATGTATAGCAATTATGATCACAGATTCTAGGGACAGCCTGAGAACAAATCCCAGCTGAAGTTGAAGGATACAAAATTGACATATAGAAATCAATACATTTCAGGAGTTTCCATTGTAGGTCAGCAAGTTAAGAATGCAACATTGCTTCTGTGAGGATGCAGGTTTAATCCCTGGCCTCACTCAGTAGGTTAAGGATGTGGCATTGCCACAAACTGTGGTGTAGGTCACAGATGTGGTTTGGACCCAGTGTTGTGGCTGTGGTGTAGGCCTGCAGTTGCAGCTCCAATTCAATCCCTATCCCAGAAACCTCCATATGCTGCAGCTATGGCCATAAAAATTTTTTTAAAGAAATCAGTATATTTCTATACACTAGGGATGAAACATCTGAAAAAGAAATGAAGAAAACTATTCCATTCATAACAGCATCAAAAACAACACAATACTTCAGAATAAGTTTAACTAAGAAAGTGAATGATCTGAACAATAAAAACCAGAACACTTGCTGAAAGAAGCTGAAGAAGACACAAACAAATGGAAAGATATCCTGTGTTCATGGATGAGAAGCATTAATATTTTAAATGCCAATACTACCCAAATCCATATATTTTCATCTATAGATTCAGTGAGGTCTCCATCAAATATTAATGACAGCCTTCACAAGAAATAGAAAAAATGATCCTAAAATTTGTATGAAACCACAAAAGACTCCAAATACACAAACCAATCCTGAAAAAAAAAGAAGAAATACAAAGGTATTACACTTTCTGATTTCAAGTTATACTACAAAGCCACTGTAACAAAAACAGTATGGTACCAGTACAAAAATAGGCCCATGTGTCTATTTTTGACCAATGGAACATTCCAACCAATGGAACAGAATAGAAAGCCCAGAATTAAACTCTTGTTTATATAGTCAACTAATATTCAACAAGGGAGCCAGAACTATCAAATCAGGAAAAGTTAGTCTCTTTAAAAAGTGCTGTTGGGGGAGTTCCCGTTGTGGCTCAGTGGTTGGCAAATCCAACTAGGAACCATGAGGTTGCGGGTTCAGTCCCTGCCCTTGCCCAGTGGGTTAACAATCCGGCATTGCCATGAGCTGTGGTGTAGGTCACAGACGTGGCTCGGATCCTGCATTGCTGTGGCTCTGGCATAGGCCGGCAGCTACAGCTCCGATTACACCCCTAGCCTGGGAACCTCCATATGCCATGGAAGCAGCCCAAAGAAATAGCAAAAAGACAAAAAAATAAGTTAATTAATTAAAAAAAAATGCTGTTGGGGAAACAAGATAAATACCTACAAAACAATGAAATTAGACACCTATTTTATACCACTCAAAATAATTAACTCAAAATGGATCCAAAATCTAAAAATCAACTTGATACTATAAAACTCCTAGAAATAAATGTAGGGAAGAAGCTCCCAGATAGTGGTTTTTGCAATGCAATGGTTTTTCTGGATATGACACTAAAAGCACAAAAAAAGCAAAAATCAGCAATTACAATTACAACAAACTTAAAAGCTTTTGCAAAGCAAAAAAAAAAAAAATTAACAAAATGAAAAGACAACTGACAGAATGGGAGAAAAATTTTGCAAACCATATATTGGATAAGGGGTTAATATCCAAGGTACATAAGAACTCATACAACTCAGAATCAAAAATAAAATCCAATTAAAAAATGGGCAGAAGAACTAAACATATAATTTTCCTGGTTCCATAACCAATATAATTTTTGTGGTTCCATATCCAAATGGCCAACAGATACATGAAAAGATGCTCAACATCACTGATCATCAGGGAAATGCAAATCAAAGCCACAATGAGATATCAGCTTGTATCTGTTAGAATGGCTAGAAGATAAAGAGACATGCTGTTGCAGGTTTGGGAAAAAAAGGGGAAACATACACTGTTGGTAGGAATGCAGATTAGTTTAATCACTATGGAAAATATGAAGGGTCTTCAAAAAATTAAAAATAGATCTACTGTAAGTGATCAGCAATTCCAATTCTGGATGTATACCCAAAGGAAATGAAAATAAGATGTCAAATATATATCTATATTCCCATGTTTATTGCAGCATTAGTCACAAAAGCTAAGATATGGAAACAACCTAAATACCTATCAAGATGAATGCATAATCAGATAATACACATAACATCTCCTTTTCACATATTTATATATATATATGTATTTATATAATTTAAATGGGTATTTTATATATAATGGAATAGTATATGTAATGGATATTGTATATACATAACGAAATATAATTCAGCCATGAGAAAGGAGGATATCTGGCCATTTACAATGACAACATGCTAGACCTTGAGCTCATTGTGTTAAGTGAAAGAAGTCAGACAGAGAAAGACAAGTAGTGTATGATATCACTCATATATGGAATGGGGATGAGGAGACAGGACAAATGTTTAAGGATACAAACTTATGAGTAGTAAATAAGCTCTAGAGATATAATGCACAATACAGTGAATATAAACAACAGTATTGTATTATAATCATCAAACTTGCTAGGACTAGAACTTATTTATTCCAACTATTTAAAAGAAAAGATAATTATGTAGCATGATAGAGGTGCTAATTATCACTACAATGGCCTGAGGCCAAAGAGAGCCACTCTACAGGGGCTGCTGCCAAGAATCACTGCTGACATCAGAGAACATCAGCAGTGGTGGGTTTTTTCTTTCTTTTTTTCTCTTTTGGCCACCCTCTGGCATATGGAGTCACTAAGGCAGGAATCAGATCTGAGCTGCGGTTTTGACCTATGCCATGGCCTTCATTTAACCCACTGTGCCAGGCCAGGGATTGAACCTATGCCATTGGCACTGCAGAGATGCAATCCCATTGTGCCACAGCAGAAACTCCAGTCATGGTGTTGATGAAGGCTCACACTGTGAGAAAAGTAAGGGATTAGTGACATCACATGTGCCAGTAGACAAACCAGTTGGAATACAGAACCTTAAAAAGTCACTTCTTTTCCATCTTTGACAGGCCTGAAACCTCAGCAGCAGCACCAGGCACACTCTCAATTCACACTCCCTCCCCAGTGCTCAGGCATTGGAATCTAATGTTGGCTCAACCCAGAGGAAGCAGGAGTCCAAGGAGGGCAGCCATTCTGTGAGTTAGGGGGAACGTTCTCAATGGCCTTGGGATCATTTCTGTCATCCAGAAAGCATGGATTTTCTCACAAATGTCACTGTCACATACAAAGGATTAAGGAGCCAATTTACAAGGACCCACTGGCCATGAAGTGACAATCTGAGCAGCAAATACTAATACATAAGCAAGACTCCAAAAGACCATGAGTTCACAGTGACACTCAAAAGAAAAATGTTCAGACAGTGGGAAGGTAATATGTTTAATTTCTATCAATTTTACCAAGTAGAGAAATGTATTAGCCTGAATAATGTCCCCCCAAGATAGTTCTTAATCTCTGGAACTTGTGAATGTTGATTTAGGTAGCAAAGATTTTGCAGATGTGATCAAGTTATGGATCCTGGATTATGTGGGTGGGCCCTAATTGTCACAAACGTCCTGATGAGATACAGGCAGGAAGAAAGAGATTTGACAGAGAAGAGAAGGCCATGTGGCTGGAGGTAGGTATTGGAGGAATGCAGCCACAAGCCAAGGGATACAAGCGGCCACAAGAAAGACAAAGAGGCAGGAAGCAGATTCTCCCCAGGGCCTCGGGGGTGGGGTGGTGGGAGTTGGCTGCAAAAACTTTGATTTCAGCCCAGTGAAACTGATTTCTAGGCTGCTGGCCCCCAGAACTGTGAGGGAATAAATCCACATTGTCTTGAGACACAAGTCTATGGTAATTTGTTAGAGCAGTACAGAAAGCTGATGCCAGGAAGTGTTCATCGGAAATGGATTTTTGATACTTCTGCTAAGTATAGACTTAACAATGGTTTGACTTATGATTTTTCAATTTTACAATGATGCAAAAGCAATATACATGCAGTAGAAAAACATACTTCTAATTTTGAATTTTAATCTTCTCTTGAGCTAGAAATATGTGGTAGTGTACTTTCTCATGATGCTGAGCAAGGGCAGCAAGCCACAGCTCCCAGTCAGCCAGGCAATCACGAAGGTAGACAACCAATATACTTAGAACCATTCTGTACCCATACAACCATTCTGTTTTTCACTTCAGTACCATATTTAATAAATTACATGAGATATTCAGCTTTTTATTGTAAAAGGTCTTGTGCTAGTTGATTATGCCCAATTTTAGGCTAATGTCAGTGTTCTGAGCACCTTTAATATAAATTAGGCTAAGCCATGATGACGTTTGGTAGGTCAGATGTATTAAATGCATTTTCTGCTTATAGTCAGTTTATTGGAACTTACATGCACGTATCTTCTTCTTTGTAAGCAGGAGGAGAAAAGAGTAGGATCTAATGCTAAACAGAAGCAGATAAAAAAAGATGAGGCAGGAAGGGGTTCAAGATGTGTTCCACAGGGAGGAAGGAGTCAAGACCTGAAAGGAAAGCTCATCCCTTGGACTCAGTCCCTGAAAATGCCCTAACCAAATTTTGGCCAGGTTCCTCTTCTCCAGTGGACTTCAACCTTGGCCCATAACTTGTACAAAACACCAACATAGTGTCTAAAATCTCAGTATCGCATCCCTAGGATGACCTAAACTTAAAATGCCTGCCTAAAAAAACTCAAGGCTGTCAAAGAATCGACTGTTCAGCAAGAACCTGGAAATAAGTTCCCTGTACCCAAAACTGTGTAGGAGGGTAGGAGCCTAATGGCTATAATCACCAGTTATCAAACCCAAATGGGCTTCACATGCACCAGCTCCCTCTTTACTATCTTTTTTTTTTTTTGGATTTCACTTCCCTATCTTCTGCTCAAGCCTCCCATCTCTCAATTTTCCCTCTCTATTCTCTCATTCTCTTTTTAAAACATCCTGCCACCTCCATACAAATCGAACTTGAGTTCAATTTGTGCTGGACTTTTCCCTCTTGCAATTGTATATTACTGATTAAAAAATCTGCCCATACCACTTTAATATCCAGATTTCTTTATCTTTGACACCCCCATACCCTGGAAATTGGATCTTCCAGGGCCCTCACTGATGGTAACAAAATACTAAGAAAAGTTCCTTGCTAGCAGGTCAAGTCTCCATATGGTGTTGAGCAGGCTCTTGGATACACAGTGCTGACTAAGTCAACACCAAGAAACACAACTGGCGAAAGACTATGTAAAACTAAACAAAAAAAATTTATGAGAACAATGTGGACTTTAAAATCTTACTGGCATGTCTAATGGTGATCACCTACAAAAAGGGAGCAAGGGGCAGCTTAAAACCACCTGGGACCACATACTTATATCAGGACCCAACAAGAGCTACCTGCTCCCTTGGTTGTTAGGATATCATTTCTGCTTTAAAAGTTCTGGTAAGATTATAGCATGACAGGTATCAGTAGGAATAGTGGTATTCCTGAGAACTGAGGGAGGCAAATTCTAAGAGTAGGACAGCTTAAAGATCTGGTGTTGTTGTTGCAGTGGCTTGGGATACTGCTGCAGTGAGGGTTAAATCTTTGGCCAGAGAACTTCCATTTGCCTCGGGCATGGCCAAAAAAAATTTAAGAAGTAAAATTAATTAATCAGTTAATTAATTAAATAGTAGGACTAAAAGGAAGACAAAGGAAGGTAAACAATTATCAGTCAATTCCTGGCATTAGAACGGTTAGAAGCAGTGCTGGTATCCCCATCCTGGTAGACTTTGTAATCCTATAAATGGTGCCTATCTTCTTTCTTTTAACTTTTTAATTATACTTGATTTACAATGTTCTATCAATTTCTGCTGTACAGTGAAGTTATACAGTTATAGTTAGTTACAGTTATAGTTATAACTATAACTAGTTTCTCTTATTATCTTCCATCTTATTCCATCACAAGGAATTGGATATAGTTCCCTGTGCTATACAGCAGGACCTCATGGCTTGTCCTCTCCAAATGAAAGAGTTTGCATCTACTAACCCCAAACTCCCAGTCCATCCACTCCCTTTCCCTCCCCCTTGGCAACCACAAGTCTGTTCTGCATGTCCATGACTTTGTTTCTGTTATGTAGATAGGTTCATCTGTGCCATATTTTAGATTCCACATAGAAATGATATCATCTGGTATTTGCCTTTCTCTTTCTGACTTACCTCACTGGTATGAGAATCTAGTTCCATCTATGTTGCTGCAAATGGCATTAGTTTTCCCTTTTTATGGCTGAGTTGTATTCCTTTGTGTATATGTACCATATCTCCTTAATCCATTCATCTGTGGATGGACTTTTATGTTGTATTCATGTCTTGGCTATTGTGAATAGTGCTGCAGTGAACATAGGGATGCAAGTATCATTTTGAATTAAAGTTTTGTCCAAATATATGCCCAGATATATGATTGAGATTGCTGGATCATATGGTAGTTCTACAGTTAGTTTTCTGAGGTACCTCCATACTGTTTTCCATAGAGGCTGTACCAATTTACATTCTTGCCAACACTGAAGAAGTGTTCCTTTTTCTTTTTTTTCTTTTCTTTTATTTTATTTTTTTTTTTTTTGTCTTTTTGTCTTTTGTTGTTGTTGTTGTTGTTGTTGCTATTTCTTGGGCCGCTCCCGCGGCATATGGAGGTTCCCAGGCTAGGGGTCGAGTCGGAGCTGTAGCCACCGGCCTACGCCAGAGCCACAGCAACGCGGGATCCGAACCACGTCTGCAACCTACACCACAGCTCACGGCAACGCCGGATCATTAACCCACTGAGCAAGGGCAGGGACCGAACCCGCAACCTCATGGTTCCTAGTCGGATTCGTTAACCACTGCGCCACGACGGGAACTCCTTTTTTCTTTTATTTTAAACATGTGGTTGCACCTGCAGCATATAGAAGTTCCCAGGCTAGGGATTGAACCAGAGCCACTGCAGAAACAATGCCAAGTAGTCATGATGTGAGTCACAGGGGAATTCCAGCTGTGCCTACCTTCTCAGCACACTAAAAGGATTAAAATATTTCACAAGAAGCTGACACATCAGTTTGTGACCCTAATTCATTATATAGACGTTTTGTTCATTTCACAATTAATGCTTATGTATTCAGGGAAATAAGTTGTTAAACCCAAGTGCAGATATTTAGATGAATGTTGATTGTTTGCTATGTCCAAAAAAAAAAAAAAGGCTGGAAGTTCCCATTGTTGCTCAGCCATAATGAACCCAACTAGTATCCATGTGGATGTGGGTTTGATCCCTGGGCCTGCTCAGTGGGTTAAGGATCCAGCATTGCTGTGAGCTGCAGTGTAGTTCACAGACATGTCTCGCATCTGGTGCTGCTGTGGCTGTGGTGTAAGCTGGCAGCTGCAGCTCTGATTTGACCCCTAGCCACTGATGTGGCCTTTAAAAAGAAGAAGGAGAAGAAGAAGAGATAGTTGATATCATAATATTAGTGACATGGGCATCAGGCAATACAGAATCCTCTCTGCTGACAAACTCAAGGAGGGGTGAAATGTGATGCACTTTACTTTTCCCTTCTTGGGAAAAGAGAGGCTGGGAGGAAGGGATTTCCAGAGCTCTGTTGGGGAAAGGAAGAGTGTAAGGCTTATCTGTGCTTAGCCCCACACCCAGGCAATGGTGACTGGGTGGAGGAGAGAGCCCCAGAACTAGGATCAGTCCTTCCCTGGGGTAGGGTAGGCAGATGGATGGATTTTGTTTCTCTCTCTAGGCAGAGCAGGTGGGGAGAAGTTCACAGGTCCCAGGTGCTGTCCCTCCTTCTTGCCCCTAACTCTAATTCCCACTCAGCAACTTTATAAATTTGTATTCTTCCCAGGGCATCTTCTGAGTTCAAAGGGCAAGAAAGCTGGGCAGGTGTGGAGGCTATAGTGGGGAGATCTGGGCCGTACTGGGTTGGAGCTAGCAGCCATGGTCCCAGAAAGCCAAGATGACATCCTGACTGGCTTCAGTGAAACCAGGAAACCCTGGTTTCCTGTACTCCACCATATTGCACAATCTAGATTCCATTCAAAGGCCCACAGTGGCCCACCCTCCAGTAATTTGTGGGCACTGTGGAAAATGTTAGAAGGCCATTTTCATCCAGACTCAGGTTCTGACTCACATTGTGGCCTTGGACCCACCACTGTTATCCCCTTTGGACTTCACTCTCCTCATCTACAAAATGAAGTCATTGTCCCAATTACCCCAACAACCCTTCCAATTCCAGATATCTAGGGGTAGGAGTACATAAATTACGAAATTTTCCATCTCATTTAGAACTCACTTAGGGAGTCCAAAGGGTAAGAACGCACAGTCTTTAATCTTAAGTGGCTGACAGTTTAACAAATGATTCAGAAACATGAAAACAAATCATCACATCATACATGGAATTCAAGATTTTTTTAGCTCCCTTAAAACTTTCAAACTTCTTCAGGTCGTGGTCTGTACAAAGATTGGAAAAAGAGTTTCCAGACTCATAGCAGGGTCAAAAGAAATTTAAGTTTATTGAGATAAGAGACACTGCTAGTGCAATGTAAGGACTTCCTGCTGATAATGGAAAGCTGACCTGAGCAAGTAGTTGTGCCTGTTTTTATAGCCCCAGGTAGAGAGGAGAGGTCTTACAATACAGCTGCTGACCCACTTATTGGTTGGGGAAAGGGAGTCTTATGACACACTTGCTGGTAGTTTGGGGATATATAATGCCCCTATAGGGGTGGGATGAGGAGTGGGCCACATACCTTTCCTAGTAGAGGGTAGGAAGGAGTAGGCCGGGTCACTCAAGGTGAGGGAGGGGGCATTACAATGAGATGGGTGGGGCAATAAGGGTCTGGTAATTTTTATATCAGCCGGAGCTTTTTTGAGTTATATCTCCTTGGAGAGGCCTTGAAGTCCCACACAGGTGTCTGGGGAAGAAGGATTCTAACAGTCCAGGATTAGTGGCAGGATTCAGGGTGAATCTCTTTCTATGGCCTTCTAATGTTAGCATATGTTGACCAAATCCCATGGCTTCAAATTTCTAAACCATTGCCCCTCAGGGATAATGGATATCCTCAATCAGGAGCCTTGCAATCCCCTGTGCTGGGTCATTGTTATCCAATTATGCTTTAATATCAGCAGATCTTTTGGGATATTCATCATCACAAAGCACCATATCTGTAAGATTATAGTCTAGAAACTGCTTGCTCATAGACCACTTCCATATTTTTCTCCTGCTCCAAAAGGAGCTTGCTGTACAAACCACATTTCCCAGGAATTTTTACCCACTGACTTCCAATCAGTTTCAGCCAAAGGGAGGCTCCAGTGGGATATTGGAGGCAGGATGTAGGAAGAAGCCAAATTATTTCTTCCTCTGTCTCTTCACTTTGGGTTCTATATCCAGCTGTGGCTATATCTTCCTGTAGCAAATCCAAGATATCATGTCCTGTCTTCCCTACATATACCAGTTTGGGGCCTCCAGATCTGGATGCATCTGTAAAGGGGCAGAGGTAGAAATTGAAATGTTTCTGACTCCAACCACCCCCTAGACCACAGTTGCCCCCACCATTCAGCCCAATCCTGCAGGCTCCTGGCTGATTCAGAACATTCTACAGTGGTTTCAACACAAGTGTTATCCACCCTTAGCATAGACCTCAGGCCACTCTGGAGATCTCTCAGGAGGCACCCTTCCCCCCCCACCATTTCCATCTGCTTACAATAAAGGACAAGGTCATACAGAGAGATGGTTAATCATTAATAGCATTTCCTGTATGTTTATAATGAAGTTACTGTGAAAAATCAGGGGCCCCAGCATACTGAAGGCCAACTCAGGAGAATTCCTGGCAACAATCCAGGAATCAGGTTAATGAGACCTGGTTGAAACACAGCTTCCTCCAGTGGTAGGGTTGAGGGTCAGGGAAGTTCAAGTCCCCTCAACTGATCTTTGGGATAGGGTTACTTTCAGCTGGGTTTGACTTTTATAATCTGGAAAAAATATAAAAATCACACAAATATTCAGCCCAGAAAACTAAGCCTTCTCCTAGGGCAGTCCCTCTCAAACATCATGTTCTCTATAGGTTTCCAATGAGCTTCAAGGTGTGACCAAAGCAAATATTAATAAATAATAACTGAAGAAAACACCCCCATTGAAGAGGACCCAAGGTCACCCTTTCCTCTGGTCTATGCCTCCATCCCAGAACTCTCACTTTCCTGAGTGCCATTCCAGGATCTCCATCTCAACCAGGATATCAATGGGGACGTTAAACTCAATACCACTACAGCTAAGCTCAACCTTTTTCATACTTTGCTTCTCAAATCTACTTATTCTCCTATTCCCTCTCCCACTGTAGGCACTGTACCATAATCCAGCCAGTCAGCCACACTAGAAACAAGACAGTGGTATTAAATTGTTCTGTCTCCTACTAATCTTTCTTTCCCCTTAACTGGGGCACACACAACCCCAAGCTAGCTCACCAGCCCACTTTAACTTCTGTTGACGTTTACCTATTTATGCAGGAGGAAGATCAAAGAGCTTCTTTCCAGAACCAAGGGGGGACCAGCACATTTCTGTCCTCTTCTTGGCTTTTGCACCCACTCTGTGGTGGCCTCTCCACACTCTGCCCCACCACCTCCTCTACATCCCACATGGCCCCACATTCCTGAAATGAGCTCAGACTTATTTGAACATCAGCAATCCCCATACTCACCAGTTACACCCCTCAAAACCTTCACACTGGTAAGTGGGTGCCCATGTAACATGCCAGGACTTCCACTTTGAAGATTAAGGTGAGGGCAGTAGTGTACACAGTGATATCAGCTACAATTTAACAGGGGAAGAAAATCTGTGCACGCATCAATGAGAGAAGGCTCGACCAGAAGGATGTCATTGTGGAGTAAAACAACTAGACTCTGGAGCCTCCAGCTTTAGCTTCCCATAGCCAGTACCCAAATACAGTCCTTCCTTCTTGTGGCGCCTACATAGGCACCCATGCATGAAAGCTTTCTAACCTCTCTTTTCCTACCAAAACTGCTCTTGGAGCAATCTGAGATCTATATTCACACCACTGAATCAGAGCCACTGAGTTCCTTCCAGACCCAGGGACTTGTACATATGAGGCTTCACTTTTCACTGTGGACTTCCATTTTGGAAGTTTCTAGGAAAGCGGCTTCCTTCTTCCACATCCAGGAAAGACTGCTCTAGGCCAACATTTGGCAGTATGCCATGATGTGGACACAGCTAGGGCACACCAGATGGCCCAGTCCCTGAGAGGCAGAAGGTCCCTGTTCTTGGCCCTACTCCCTGACCACATCCTTTGACACACCCTCTAACCTGACCAGACAGCATCACCCAGCAGCACTGTGCAGAGAACAGCACACTCTTGGCAGGAAGCTTGTGCAGAACAAAGAGACACTGCATGTCCAACAAAGTCTTTGTGAACTATGGAGAACCAGAGTCATGAATGGTTTAGTGTATTTCCTGTAATGATGACGACAGGAGAGACTGCCATTGTCAAGGGTATGGAAAATCTTCCTGAAATGATAAATGCACAAACATCACAGTGTCCACATTATTTGAGCTCTGCAGTAAGCTCATCACTATTGCTTTCTCCTTTGATTCTGCACTGTCTGTGTTTCATGGGGGGCAGCAGAGCATGAAAAATGCACCTCTCACCAAACCAAAGAGCATAGTCATACTAATGAAGAGTGGGAAAGGCTTACCTAACATATACCCAGGAGAACCAGAAACAGATATAAAAGCACTGGGCTTTGGCATCAGAAAGACCTGAATTTAAACCCAGCCTCTACTTACTAACTGTGCAATATGTGTTCGTGATTTGGCCTTTCTGTACTTCAATGTTTTCATCAGTAATAGTAACAACCATAGTAGTAGCTGCTACTTATTGATCACATACAACATACATACCAAACATGGCACTGAATGTTTTAATATTTCACTAGATTGACAAAAGAACTATGAGGAAAATGCTATTATGAGGAAAATAATATCTTCTAATATTATGAGAACAAAATGAGGTAATGTATGCAAACCATAGTTGGTGCTTTTTGGGGGGGTCGGGGGCACTGCACCTGTGGCATGCAGAAGTTCCCAGGCTAGGGATCAAACACATGCCAGAGCAATGACCTGAGCCAGAGCAGAGACAATGCTGGATCCTTAACCTGCTGCACCGCCAGGGAACTCCATAGTTGGAGCTTTTAAAACTGAGTTAAGTCCAGGTCTGTGAAGTGGTATGGTAGGAGATGGGGAAGAAGTAGGGTAGAAGGAGTTCAAGAAAAATGTAGAAGACATAAACATAGCCTTCGAGGATATTGTAGACAGTTTGGAAGACAAGAGTGCATGAACCAGAAAACTGTGAGACACTCTCCCTACTATGGGAGAGTAGAAATTCTCTAAGGAGAAGTACAAACAGATTTTGTGGAAGCAGAGAAGAAGGAAGAGGGAATACCAACCTGGCAGGAAAGTAAGCAAAGATATGAAAACTGGTAAAGATTTCAGGGTCATTTGTTGGTGATGACATGGAAAAGAGTTCCTGCTAATTAACATTGTGCTCTGCTATCTCAGGACAAACCATGACATTTCTTCCCTGATGGACCTCAGTGTGTCACATAGTCATAATCAACTCCAGCTGACACCAGCTTCAGCACTTGTCTAATCCAATTTCCTCTTTTGCAGATGAAGAATTTGAGTTTCAGGGAAGAGACATATGGCTCTTGACTGATGCTGAATGAGAGCTATCCAGGGCTCCTAATTCACTCTAATTCCCATTGTCCCCACTATGAACTGCCATCAACATTAGGAAAGCCAAAAAAGGCTCACCCTACCTTGCAGCTGCCCCACATCTTCAGTTCTGAGAGGAGTAGCCAAGGGTTTGCTCTTGCTTCCAAGCAGGGTCTGAGAGAATTTACTAATAATTCCAGAGATTCACTGGCCTTCTCTGGTATAGGTTATACTCCCATGTCTCAAGGATGCAGGCTTGGTCATATGACTTGCAGTGTGTTCTCTCTTTCTCTCCCTCTCTCTCCCACACTCTCCCTCTTTTCCTCCTGCCCCTAATATTTTACTGTAGTAAAATATAAAAAAGATAAAATTTAACATCTTAACCATTTTAATTATAAATTTCAGTGCTTTTTTTTTTCTCTTTTCCCTGCACCATGACAGTCAGCAATTTTTCACATAAGATCTTCTTCATCAGCCTGTGTCCCAAGTTAAGTTGACATGGAGGAGAAATGCAACTGACACAGACAGTGTGAACAAGAAATACATCTTTGATGTTGTAGCTTCTGCACCTTGGGGTTTCCTGTTACACCAGCAGTACCTCACTTCTCCTTATTGATACACAGGGTAACACACTGGCATCTCCAGTCCCAGCTATCCACTGCTGGCTAAAGACCATGAAGCTTCCATGCCATAGTAACTGACTTGTACAAAAGTAAAAGATACTGCTTCTACCCTCTAAAATCTCAAGATGCAGAATACAGACTAGGCATGGAAATAGATGAAAAGCAAGGACGAATTCATACAACTGAACAAGTGCATTTGTCATCAAGGGTATGCTTGAAAGGATTAATCCTCCAGGATGTTGAGAAGGGAGTCTTTTGAAATAGAAAAGGAGGTGGACTGGGAGTCTGTGGTTGGTAGATGCAAACTATTACATTTAGAATAGATAAGCAATGATGTCCTACCGTGTAGCTCAGGGAACTATATCAAATCTCTTGGGATAGACCATGATGTAAAATAATATAAGAAAAAAATATATGTATATATTTATATATTTATTTTTTCTTTTTTCAAGATATATATCTTTTTCAAAATATATATAGATATAGATATATATCTTCGTCACTTTGCTGTACAGCAGAAATTGGCTTAGCATTAGAAATCAACTATATTGTAGAAAATAAAAGTGTTTTTAAATAATAAAATAAAGAGAAAGGCAGAGGAGAAGAAATACAGAGTTGGAAGAAAGAAGCTTCTTAATCACTCTCATCCCAGGCAATGAGTTTTATTGCTACCTATCCCTGATAACATATGGATAGATACATATCGAGATATGTGATAGTGTCAAGTTGTCCAGCCCAGACTGGTATCCCACACCACTTGCACAATCTCCGGCAGCCTGTCACCGGGAAAATAGGGTCTTAGAGTATCCAAGGCCTCTGCCCCTTGTTGACAAGAGACAGATGGTGTTTGCACTTTTTTCAAGGTCAGACTTGTGTCATGTGAAGGTGGAGGAGGAAATAAAGGCTCCGCAAACACACTAAATAGTTCTTTATGGCACCCATTTATATACTTGGAAACTGTCCAACTCATCAAAATCCCACTCTTCCTGGACATGTAAAAATGGGTGAAAAATGACTTGGGTCAAAGTTCAAGGAGCCAGGGAGGGGCCTGGAGGTGATAGAGTCAGGCAGAACATGGGCAGTTTCCACACTGGAGTTCACCCTAGAGAAGTGTGACCAATTTTGTAGCTCCCCCTCATCTTTGAGCCATGGTTGGCCCACCAATATCTATTATGCCCTTTGCAAGTTCTTGGGCATAAGGAAGGTATATATGGTTACAGTTTCTTACCTGGACTCTGGAGCCAGAGCACTCAGTTTTGAAGCAGGTAAAACAAGCACCTACAAGGCTAGGTCTGGATAAACTTTAGTTTCAGCTGCTGCCACAGTCCTCTCACTTATCATTTCTGATGGAGCTCAAAACCCAGGAGCACAGATGTACAGGGCTTCTCTGAGACTGAGGTTAGAATAGGTGAGATTCAGACAGGGCCATGGGCCCTTGGTCTGTGGAAGTCCCACTTCCTGGGGTCTGGAGTGAAAATAAAGAGGCAGTTGTCATGTTTGAATAACCATAGGATCAACCATTTGGATCCCATCTCTGAGTACCATTTGTTTTGGTTCAAGAGGCAGAGACAGAAGTCATCAAAAGCCATGGATTGGGACCAAGAGTGAGAGCTACATTTGCTCATCTGAGAAGTAGATTAGCCCAAGTAAGGATATATAATAAAGGGTCTGGTGATAAGGAGCAGGGCTGCAGGCCCTGGTGTGCAAGGCATTGTTGTTCTCAATTCTGAAACAATTGAAGAAACCCTGCAATGAGACTCTGGGAGACCAAACTTACAGTACTACTCTGGACTGGAGTCTCATATCAGGCCTCTTCCCTGAGACTCTTCCTCAATGGAAGTTGAGGAGTCTGGATCCAGCTGTCATGGGAGCATGAGTGGAGATGAACAAAAGAGAGAAAATGTCACCCCAGCTGCTTCTCACTGCTGGCTTCAAAGCACTTGTTCCCACTAACTAATTTTCAGGACCAGAAAGTGTTTTCTGGCTCTCATCATAAATATGAAAGGGGCTAAAGTGGGGTAGGGGACTTGAATTATGACTTAAAAGAGAGTAAAGATGGAGATATGAAATTTTTGCACATAGCAGAGTAATCCTAGATGTCAAAAATAAATGATTGGAGTTCCCGCTGTGGTTCAAGGGGATTGGCAGCATCTCTGCCATACCAGGATGCAGGTTCAATCCCCAGCCCAGCACAGTGAGTTAAAGGATCCAGCATTGCTGTAGCTGAAGTATGGATCACAACTGTGGCTTGGATCTGATCCTTGGACAGGAACTCCATGTGTCAAAGAGTGGCAAAAAAAAAAAAATTGAAAATATAAAATAAAATAAAAGGCCTATGTGGGGGCTATGAATGAACCATTTTGGACACAGTTGTCAGTATGTGAAGCAAGCAGCAGAAAAGCATCTTGGTGTCAACTTACGAAGGTAACAATCATAGTTTCCTAAGGCTGCCATAATAAAGTGCCACCACCTGGGTGACTTAAACAACAAAAAATGTATTCTGTCATTTTTTTGTGTAGAACAGAATTCTGAAACCATGATATCAATGGGGTTAGTTTCTTCTGGAGACTCTGAGGAAGGGCTTCCCAATGCCAGTCTCAGTTTATGTCAGCTATTGCAGTTCATGGCTTGTAGATATATCCCTCCAAATTTTGCCTCCGTCTTCACATGGAATTCTTCCTGTTATATCTCACCTATTCTTTTAAGGATGCTAGACATATTGGATTGGGGTCCACTCTATTCTGGTGTGAACACATCTTAACTAAACTAGTAACATCAGCAATGACCCTATTTTCAAATAAGAGTACATCCTAAGGGATCAAGGGTTAAGACTTCAACATACCTTTCTTGGAGTACACAATTCAACTCATAGAAGGAGCATAAGCCCCAGGGTTCCCCACACTTTCCGTGCTCCAGTCCACCTCCCTAGATCCCTCCAGTTCTCTTCTTTCTGGTGCCAATTCAAGTTGCAAACCCTGTACGCCCAATGAAAGTGCTCTATCTGGGATATAAATTGATAATTACACTATGAAAAACAAAATGGAAGTTCTTCAAAAAAATAAAAATTGTGCTACAATATGATCCAGCAATTCCACTTCTGTGAATATATCTGAAGGAAATGAAATCAGTACCTCAAAGAGACATATGCACTCCCATATTCATTGCTATGTTAGTCACAATAGGCAAGACATGAAAACAATCTAACAATCCACGGGTGAATGAATAGATAAAGGAAACATGGTATACAACTTAATGTCAAAAAAAAATTTTTAAAGAGCATAGTAAATGCAAACTATTGCCTTTGGAATGGATAAGCAATGAGATCCTGCTGTATTGCACTGGGAACTATATCTAGTCACTTATGATGGAGCATGATAATGTGAGAAAAATGAATGTATGTATGTATGTGTGACAGGGTCACCTTGCTGTACAGTAGAAAATTGACAAAACACAAGCTATAATGGAAAAAATAAAAATCAATATATAATAAAAAATAAAATAAAAAATTTAAAATGAGCATAGGATCTGAGTAGATATCTCTCCAAAGAAAACATAGAGATGACCAACAGAAACATGAAAAGATGCTCAATATCACTAATTTTTAAGTAAATGCAAATCAAAACCACAATGAGATATCACCTCACACCTATCAGAATGGTTATCTTTAGAAAGACAACAAATAACCAGTGTTAGTAAGAATGTATGGAAAAGGGAACCCTAATGTAGCGTGGTGGGAATGTAAATTGGTACAGCCACCATGAAAAAGAGTATAGATGTTCCTCAAAAAATCAAAAATGGAACTACTATACAATCTAGCAATTCCACTTCTGGATATTTACTCAAAAAAAAAGCACTAATTTGAAAAGATAAATGCACCCCTACATTTATTGCAGCATTATGAAAACAACCATCAATAGATGTATGAATAAAGAAAATGTGGTGTATAGATATACAATGGAATATTACCAGTCATTGAAAAAGATTGAAATGTTGCCATTTGTTGCAATTTGTAACATGGCTGGACTCACAGGGTATTATCCTAAATAAAATAAGTAAGATAGAGAAAGACAAATACTATATGAACTCACTTATATGTAGAATGTGAAAAATGAAACAAAATAAAACAGAAGCAGACTTATGGATACAGAGGGAAAACTGGTAGTTGCCAGAAGGAAATGGGGTGGAAGTTCAGCAAATGGGTGAAAGAGATTGAGATACAAACTTCCAGTTATAAAATAAATGTCATGGGTACACATAAGGAGTATGTTTGACAACACTGTAATACTTTTGTGTGATGACAGTTACTGGACTTATCATTTGATAGTATTTGTTGAATCACTATAGTATACAGCTGAAACTAACATAATATTGTATATTAACTATAATTCAGTAAAATATTTCATTTAAAAATGAGATATCTGGGAGTTCCACTGCTGCTTGGTAGATTAAAAACCCAATTAGAATCCATGAGAATGCCAGTTCAATCCCTGGCCTTGCTCAGTGAGTTAAGGATCCAGCATTACTGCAAGCTGGGCTATAGATTACAGACACTGCTTGTATCTGACATTGCTGGGCTGTGGTGTAGGCCTGAAGCTGCAGCTCTGATTTGGCTCCTAGCCTGGAAACTTCCTTATGCCACAGGTTTGACCAAAAAAAAAAAAAGATATCTATTTTACATATATGTTCATATGTATGGGAATATATGTATGTTAATATGTATAAATGTGTATACTATTCAGCCAATACAAAGAAGGAAATCCTGCCATTTGTGATGACATGGATGGACATTAAGGGCAATATATTTGGTGCCCAGGGTCACACACTTGGGAGGGGAATGAGCTTACATCTCCATCTGCTGATCCTGAACACATTTTTTCTCTGATACACCCTTGACACATTTCTATCATAAAAGCTATTTATATTTAGAGCTAAACAGGAGATGATGGAAGTCTCTGAGGAGAGTGTTAAGGGCTATCCCTGAATCAGAGTCTATGTACTATGAGGTGAGTAATCTCAAGTGAAATTGCAACATGATCTAGCACTCAGACTGGATTCTCTGGGCAGAAATAAATGAAGGTGGGGATGGGACCAAGATGGCAGAGGAGTAAGACATAGTGCTCACCTTCTCCCACTAAAACATCAAAAAAAAATCTACATGTAGAACAATTGAAACACAACATCTACTGAACACTGGCAGAAGACCTTACACTTCCAAAAAGGGCAAGAAACCCTCCACACAACTGGGTAGAAGAAAAGAGGGTGGGGGGAGAGAAAGGAATCAGAACAACACCAACACTCCTGAGATGGAGCTGAGAAAGAGGAAACTAACCCACACCCTGGAAAACCACCTCACTGACATGGGGAAATCAGCAAAGACAAAGGGACCTCAAAGCCACAGAGAAAAAACAGCAGCTGTTCTGAGGAGGGCAAAGCAGAGAGAGAGACAGCCATAAAGGCCATCAGTACCACAAACCCCAGATGACACAGCCTGATATGCTTGGATGGGGGCTGGGCAATGAGACTCAGGCTCTGGAGGACAGTGCCAGGCAGAGGATTAGGTTGGTGGTGTGGAGACAGTGTGAGGGAGCTAAGGAGCAGTGTGCCAAGGACTAGGGAGAGGAGTGCCACAGGCGAGGGAATGAGGGAGGAGGTCCAGGCCCATAGGAGAAGCAAGATCTTTCTCTGTGCATGCATGGACACTCAAAAGGCAGGACTATATGTGGGAAAGTGTCTCTTGCATGGGCTACAATGCCCCTCTTGCACCAGCTATGGGTGGTAGTGACTCCTGAGTGGGCTAAGCATGACAGATGGCTTCTTGCATGGTCTACAGGTGATGGGGGCAAACCACCCACTAACTCTGACTCCAGAGGTGGGTGTGGCCTTCCATACTAGGGATTCATGAATAGGCACCAACCTGCAGCCCCAGTAACTTCAGAGCTCTTCATAGAGGAGAACTGCAATTTTAACAAAACCCTTTGTGGCTCTTACTCTCCTGAGAATGCACACACCCTGCCATTGACATTGCCAAATACTCCAGGTGCCTTCTAAACCTTCCTGAGCCTCACTGCCACTTCCCAAAGTCCTGCAACTAGAGGCAACCTGCATCACTTTCCCATGGTTCCTTGTGACTCTCAAAGTTCCAGCAATCAGGCATGACTACTAGCACTACTCATTGCCTATATCTCCCTGGAAGAACAAGTAGAAGCCTATAAAAGTGATAACAGCATGAATACACTGAGGAAAGAGAAATCAAGCATTGAAATTCTCATCACAAAAATAAATAGTAAGCCCTCACAAAATACCCAGGGGCACTTGGATATAAATAACTCCACAAGACACAGTAGTTGTTTTTCCTAAACTCACAGAATAAGAAAAATATAAGCAAAATGAAGATGCTCAGACACCATAACCAGGTAAAAGAACAGGAGAATTCCCCTGAAGTAGCAAATAACATAAAATACCTCTGGAGGAAAACAGACTCAGAGTTCAAAAAGGAAATGAAAATACTGAAGGAATTAAGGGGAAATTTACTGTAATACAGATTACTTTAGAACAGTAATACAGATTACTTTAGAAAGGAACTAGCAAATATAAGGAAGAGCCAAGAAAAACTAGAAAATTCATTTTCAGAGATGAACTAAAGAGCAGAATGAATAATGCAGAGGAACGAATTAGCGACTTGGAAGATAGAATAATGGAAATCACCCAATCAGGACAGCAGACAGAAAACCAAATAAAAAATGAAAGCAATATAAGACATCTATGGGATAATATAAAGAAGGCCAATCTATGCAGAGTAGGGATTCCAGAAGAAGAAAACAAAAAGGGAATTGAAAATATATTTGAAGAAAATATGCTGAAAGCTTTCTGAATCTAAAGGAAACAGATATAAAGATACAGGAAGTAAAGAGGGCCCCCCAAAAAATGAACCCAAACAGGCCCACAAAAAGATACATTATAATACAAAAGGCAAAATTTTAAGATAAAGAGAAGATTTTAAAGGCAGCAAATGAAAAGCAAAGAGTTGATTATAAGGGAATCTCTATAAGGCTATTGGTTAATTTCTCTAAGAAACACTGCAGGCCAGAAGAGAGTGGCAAGATAAATTCAAAGTTCTAAAAGGGAAAATTCTTCAACCCAGAATACTCTACCCAGCAAGAATATCATTTAAAACAGGAGAAAGAAGTAATTTCTCCAACAAACAAAAACTAAAAGAGTATGGCAATACTAAACCCATTCTAAAAGAAGTCCCAAAAGGACTCCTCAAAATAAAAAGAAAGAAAGAAAGAAAGAAAGAAAGAAAGAAAGAAAGAAAGAAAGAAAGAAAGAAAGAAAGAAAGAAAGAAAAGAAATAGGAAGAAATAGCCTAGAGGAAATCACAACTGGAAAGCAATCACTTGGATAAGCCAGTATACAGATCTAAAATGAAAAAAAAAAAAAAAACTATTGGAAAAGTAATGATAAACAAAAGGAACAGCAAAAGAATAAACATAAGGTGTGAAAAATTTTTTTTGAAATCATGAAATGGGGTAAGGAAAGTAAGAAAATCTAGACTTTTTTTTCTAGAATGTATTTGAGCCTATATAACTATCAGGCTAAAGAAAAATGGAAGGGGTGAACATGCTTGAAAAACAGGGCAATAATAAAACAAAACCAAATAATACATTCACAACAACCAAAAAGAGGACACAAGCATAAAATAAAAGGAAACCAACCAACTAAAAAAGAAAGGAACAAAGGAGAAACATAGAATCAACTGGAGAACAAGGTTTAAAATGGCAATAAATACAAATTTTAAAATAATTACGTTAAATGTCAATGGACTGAATTCTCTAATCAAAAGACATTGAGTGGTAGATTGGATAAAAAAAAAGAATATGTTACCAACAATACATTACCTACAAGAGAATCAGCTTAGGGCAAAGGACACATAAAAATTGAAAGTGAGGGTATAGGAAAAGGTATTTCATGCAAATCGAAAAGGCAGGAGATCAGGAGTGGCAAAATTCATATCATACAAAGTATACTATAATACAAAGGCCATAAAGAAAGATAAAGAAGGACACTAATGATAAAAGCATCCATTCAAGAAGAGGATATTACAATCATCAATATATATGCCCATAATATAGGAGTGCCCAGATACATACAACAAACATTAACAAACATAAAAGGAGAAATTGATAGGAATAAAATAATAGTAGGAGACTTTAACACCCCACTCACATCAATGGACAGATCCTCTAGACAGAAAATCAATAAGGCTACAGAGATCTTAAAATTGCACCTTCCAAAATTAAATATCTAGGAATAAAGCTGACCAAGGAGATGAAAGACTGATATGCTGAGAACTATAAAAAATTAGTCAAGGAAATTAAAGATGATTCAAATAAATTGAAATATATTCCACTTTCCTGGACTGGAAGAATTAATATCATTAAATGGCAATACTCCCCAAAGGAATCTACAGATGCAATGTAATCCTGATCAAATTACTCATGACATTTTTCACAGAACTAAAACAAAATATTTTAAGGTTTAGAATCACAAAAGACCCAAAATAGCCAAAGATATCCTGAAAAAGAAAAATGGAGCTGGAGGAATCAGGTTCCCTGACTTTAGACTATACTACAAAGCAACAGTCCTCACAACCATATGGTATTGGCACACAGACAGACATATAGATCAGTGGAACAGGATAGAAAGCCCAGAATTTAACCCATGCACCTACAGTCAACTAATCTATGGCAAAGGAGGCAAGAATATACAATGGAGAAAAGTGGTGCTGGGAAAACTGGACAGCCACATGGAAAAGAATGAAATTAGAACACTCCCTAACACCATACACAAATAAACTCAAAACGGATTAAAGACCTAAATATAAGACCAGATACTATAAAACTCTTAGAGGAAAACATAGGCCAAACACTCTCCGACATAAACGACAGCAACATCTTCTCAGATCCACCTCTTAGATTAATGATGATAAAAACAAAAATAAACAAATGGAACTTAAACTTAAAAGTTTTTGCACAGCAAAGGACACCCTAAACAAAATGAAAAGACAACCCACAGAATGGGAGAAAATCTTTGCAAATAAATCGACTGACAGGGGATTAATCTCCAAAATTTATAAATACCTTCTGCAGCTCAATACCAAAAGAAATGAACAACCCCATCAAAAAATGGGCAGAAGATCTAAACAGACAATTCTCCAAAGAAGACATACAGATGGCCAAAAAACCCATAAAAATATGTTCAGCATCACTCATTATTAGAGAAATGCCAATCAAAACCACTATGAGATACCACCTTACACCAGCCAGAATGGCCATCATCGCAAAGTCTACAAACAGGAATTCCCATTGTGGCACAGTGGAAACAAATAAAACTAGGAACCATGAGGTTGTGGTTTCAATCCCTGGCCTTGCTCAGTAGGTTAAGGATAGGGCGTTGCTGTAAGCTGTGGTGTAGATCATAGATGTGGCTCATATCCCACTTTGCTATGGCTGTGGTGTAGGCCAGCATCTGTAGCTCCGATTCAACCCCTAGCCTGGGAATATCCATATGCCATGGGAGCAGCCCTAAAAAGCAAAAAAAAAAAAAAAAAGTCTACAAAAAATAAGTGCTGGAGAGGGTGTGAAAAAAAGGAACACTATTACACTGTTGGTGGGGATGTAAATTGGGGCAAACACTGTGGAAAACCGTATGGAGAGTCCTCAGCAATCCCACTCCTGGGCATCTATCCAGAGAAAACCATGACTCAAAAAGACACATGAGGAGTTCCCGTTGTGGCGCAGTGGTTAACGAATCCGACTAGGAACCATGAGGTTGAGGGTTCGGTCCCTGCCCTTGCTCAGTGGGTTAACGATCCGGCATTGCCCTGAGCTGTGGTGTAGGTTGCAGATGCAGCTCGGATCCCTCATTGCTGTGGCTCTGGCGTAGGCCGGTGGCTACATCTCCGATTCAACCCCTAGCCTGGGAACCTCCATATGCCGCGGGAGCGGCCCAAGAAATAGCAACAACAACAACAACAACAAAAAAAAAAAGACAAAAAGACCAAAAAAAAAAAAAAAAAAAAAAGACACATGAACTCAAATGTTCATTGCAGCACTATATACAATAGCCAAGACATGGAAACAACCTAAATGTACATTGACATGGATGGACCTAGAAATTATCATGCTAGGTGAAGTCATTAGACAATGAGACACTAACATTGAACTCTATCACTGACATGTAAAATCTAAAAAAAAAAGGACACAACGAACTTTGCAGAACAGATACTGACTCACAGACTTTGAAAAACCTATGGTTTCCAAATGAGACAGCTTGGGGCATGGGGGGATGCATTGAGGTTTGGGGATGGAAATGCTATAAAATTTGGTTGTGATGACTGTTGTACCCCTATAAATGTAATGAAATGCATTAAGTAATTTTATAAAAGATACATGCACTGCTATGTTCATTACAACACTATTCACAATAGCCAAGACATGGATACAACATAAGTGTCCATCCACTGTTGAATGAGTTAAGAAGATTTGGTATATATACACAATGGAATACTACTCAGCCATAAAAAGAACAAAATAATGCCATTTGCAGCAATAAGAATGGAACTAGAAAATCTGATACTAAGTGAAGTAAGTCAGAAAGAGAAAGACAGTATCATATGATATCACATATCTGGAATCTAATATCTGGCACAAATGAATCTATCTACAGAAAAGAAAAAAATTTCATGGACATGGAGAACAGACTTTTTGTTGCCAAGATGGAAGGGGAGTAAGCAGGATGGACTAGGCATTTGGGGTTAACAGATGCAAACGATAGCATTTAGAGTGTATAAACAATGAGATCCTGCTGTATAGCACAGGGAAGTACTTCTAATCACTTGTGATAGAATTTGATGGAGGATAAGGTGAGTAAAAGAATGTTTATATATTCATAACTGGGTCACTTTGCTGTACAGAAGAAATTGACAGAACATGTAATTCAACTATAATAATTTTTTTTTAAAAATCATGAAAGAACCAGAAAATCAAAGTGACTGCATGGTTACTTTTTGTGGGACACCCCAGAAGAAACATTCAAGAAAAACCAGTCCAGATTTTTGAATCAGGAGACCTGGCTGTCATATGTTGGGAGACATGTTTCTACAATCTTTTCTTAGCCTCTTTGCTTCTATTTTCTATGCTGAAAACTCCATCTTGTCCTGCTTTACTTTACCACATATTCCTGCTTGAAAAATTGTCACAGTGTTGGTAAATAACTTAAGCTTAAGAACAAAGAACAAAAGGCATAAATTATTCATGTGGTCAGCTGAATGAGGACATAATGTGTTGGTCTAGGCATGCCGGACCTGTGCAGATTGGCAAGCAGTTTGCACAGCATGATATGTCCTGTTAAAATAAGAGAAAGAGGGACCTCATGGCCCCAAGGGGTTTATGAACGGTTGTTAGCAGAATATGCATTGGCAAGGAGAACATGGTGCAAACCAAGGCAGGCCCAGTTGCTGCAGATAGGCATGCCATTTGTGAAGGCACAATAATGATTCTCTAGATGCTTTGCATAGACAGCTCATGCTAAGCTTCCTCAGTGCTAATGATTGTTAAATGCCTAAAGGTCAGAATAAAAGCTTAACCATCTATCAGCTATGGGACTTTTAAAATAATAAAAGAACTTTAAAATAATAAAAGAACTGAAGTTCCCATCATGTCTCAGTGGTTAACGAATCTGACTAGGAACCATGAAGTTGCAGGTTCAATCCCTGGACTTGCTCAGTGGGTTAAGGATCCAGAATTGCTGTGAGCTGTGGTGTGGGTTGCAGACATGGCTCAGATCCTGCATTGCTGTGGCTCTGACATAGGCTGGCAGCTATAGCTCCAATTAGACCCCTAGCCTGGGAACCTCCACATACCACAGGTGCAGCCTAGAAATGGCAAAATAATAATAATAATAATAATAGAACTATATCCTGCACTTACAACCCCATCCTCACTTGATGTAATCCTAAAGAGCACAATAAAAGCAGTGTGATTTCTTGAGGCAACACTCTTGGTCCCTGAGACCTTGAGTTCCTAAGTTCCCACCTTTAATTAAGATAAATGTCTCTGCATCTTGTTTTATGTTAACTTTTTCTTAAGTTCCACAGCACCTGTTCTTCAGCCTTCACATGCTGAGCTGGTCTTGGTAGTCATACTTGTTATTTGGCTGTGAACTGACTGTGGGACCTTAGGCTTATCCCTTATTTCTCTTGAATTCAATTTCCCCACTTTCAAAATGAAGTTAAATTCTTTAGGTGATCTCTGAGGCACCTTCATACCTAAGATTTTATTATTGTCATATATAAGATTGAGGAGGTGTGACGGAGCCTTAATAAAGAAAATCTAAAAAAAGTAAAAGGAAGAAAGTAGGTTTGGTCTTTGCCCATCCTCTAAGGCATCCATAGTAGAAAATCATCTGACTTCAGAGTTTTGGGGACATGGCTCAGATTGTCAGTGTCAGAAAATGAGACACATGAACACAGGAAGATCTTGACAAGGCTCTTTACTTCTGCAGAAGGGTGTGGGTACTCAAAAAGCACATGCAAAGAAGAAAAGACCCTCCCTATTTATCTCTAACACAGGTGATGTACCTGTCCCCTTCCCTTTGGTCAGGTCAGGGTGCACATTCTTCTCAGTTGGCTAATTTGAAACAAATTGTTACTGGGAGAAGAGGGGAAGAGGGAAGGGGATGGGTTGCAGGAAGGTGTTTCAGCTGAAACTGGAGCAAAATGGAGTAACCAAGATTTCCTTTGGTAGGAGTTCTCATCGTGGCTGCAACCAACCATAAGGTTGCAGGTTCAATCCCTGTCCTCATTCATTGGGTTAAGAATCTGGCATTGCCTTGAGCTGTGGTGTAGGTTGCAGATGTGATTCAGATCCTGTATTGCTGTGGCTCTGGTATAGGCCAGCAGCTACAGCTCCAATTAGACCCCTAGCCTGGGAATCTCCATATGCCATGGGAGTGGCCCAAGAAATGGCAAAAAAAAAAGAGAGAGAGAGAGATTTCCTTTGATAGAAAAGACAATATGTTACTTTCCACAATTCAACAGATTTGGGGCCTCATCCAGGATTTGGGGTCTGCAGCAGCACAGATTCTCAAGGAGAGGAGAAGCGTCCCATGGCCTGTTGTGGTGGCCCTAAATTGAGAAGTCCAATGCCTGTGAACTTCAAACCCATGGAGGGTTCTCGACAACACAGGAAATTGCACAATCACCGAGCAACTTCCATTAATGGACCAAGGTAGGGAAGATAGTGTGTGCAATCAAGTGGTTGGGGATGGGGTCATTAAGCCTCAAAGGGTCTTGGGTGAGACTGGCAGTTTTGGGTGAAACTGGTGACTTTGGGTGAAATCATAAAATCGGAGCATGAACCTCAAAAGGTCTCAGGTGAGACCAGTGATTTCAGGAGAAATCAGAGGATCAGAACACGATCCTGGGAAATGGGAAGCAAGTCTTCATGACCTGTACCTCCATTTGGAGGATCGAATGGGGGAGGGGACCAAATTCCTCCAGACAGTCCTCTGGGATTGATATTAAAGTATTGGGGTGACAGATGAAGGACAAAAAGAAGGACACAGACACCTATTCTTTCCTCATCCATCTTCTTGTCAAAGTTCAGACTGGACTAGGATTGAGTCTGTCAGTTACTCATTCAGTTTGTCCAGGACAAGTCACTGGCATCTCAAGAGGGAACTTATTATGCTCTCTGTTGGTGACAGGGACTGGTGGTCTCATTTCCCCTCAGAGCACAGGACCAAAAGGGAAATGAGGAGGAAACCCAAGAACATTCTGGGACCTCCTCCCCTCCATGGGACCACCTTAGCTTGCTGATGCCAACTTACAATCCCCAAAATGGTGCTGGCCCCTCTCCAGCCACAGCTGCTGCTGCTGTTGCTGCAGGGGAGTGCAGGAGGGGGAGGGGAGCAGAGCCCACCACCCAGGCGCAAGCGGACTACCACTGCTCACAGAGTTAATGTAGGAGGGGAGTGGGCAGAGCCCGGTGCTGGCACCAGCACACTGCTGCTGCTGGCAGAGTCAGAACAGGAGGGTTAGGCCACAGGCACAAGCACGCTGCCCCAGCACACAGGATCAATGTCCACTGCCTCAACAAAACCAAAGGATACGTCAGGGCCTTATTCCAGATTTAGGTGAGAGTTAAAACAAGGTCAGGAGTTCCCTTCATGGCACAGCAGAAGCTATTCTGACTAGGAAACATGAGGTTGCAGGTTTGATCCCTGGCATCGCTCAGTGGGTTAAGGATCTGGCATTGCCATGGGCTGTGGTGTAGGTCACAGATGAGGCTCAGTTCTGGCATTGCTGTGGCTGTAGTATAGGCCAGCAGCTACAGCTCTGATTAGACCCTAGCCTGGGAACCTCCATATGCTGTGGGCATGGCCCTCAAAAGACAAAATAATAAGTAAAAAAAAAAAAAAAAAAAAAAAAATAGAGGATTGGCGAGATAAACCATTAGAGAACTTACTGAGAGAGACATAAAAGTTATATGTGCAAAGGAATGAGGAATGGAATTCTATTTTATCAAGGGAAAAGAAGAGTAAGTCTGTCTTCTAGCTTGTTTTAAATGGAAAATAGGGGACAAACTAATGGATAAAGAAAGTGCCGGAAGGTTTGTGGAAAGTAGACATTGAGAGAAGGGTTATGCATTATCAGAACTAAGTTTAAAATAAGCTTAATTGAGTAAATTAATTTTAAAATAAGCTGGTACAAATCTCGAACTTGGTGTTTCTTTAAGAAAACAAAGTTTCCTTGGAATACTACTTTGATAACAGATTATATAATGTTTTTTTAGTGATCTACTGTATTTTCTTTTGAGATCGCTTGTAACTTTGGTTAAGAAAAAAGTATCCACAGTGACCTATGATTCTATCTGACCAAATTTTTAAAAAAAGGTTTATTTATAACACTATCAAATTTTAATTAAAGTGCTTTTAACTCAGCTAACCTTAAAATGCTTCATGGGATCCTAGAGGTGAAATGGAGTTTTAACTAAAGAACAACCCCCCCCCCCCCCCGCTAAGAAGGCAGCTGCAAGCCTTTCCAGCTGTGCTCATCACTATACCACCCTTCTTGTAACAATGTAACAACTGTGTGCCCTCTGTTCAAGCCAGCAGCCCTGCTAATCAGGTACCCAGCATTGCTTATCAGTTCCACTTCTGTAACTTGCTTGCTCAGTTTCTTAGGGAGGAACACTGCTTGGGGATGGGGGAGGTCCAGGATGCTTACATGGGAAAATCAAGACCTTGTAGTGTATAAAATTTACTGAGAACAAAGACCTGGTGCTCAGACTCTGGTGGTGACTCCTCTGAACCCGCACCGGTGCTGAATAAACCTTGCTTTTCCATATCTCTGAGTGCTGTTTGTCTCCTTCCATTGCCACAGTTTTTGCAGTTTCCGCAACAGAGGCATTCAAAAAAAAAAAAAATGTTAAATTTACTAAAATGATTTGAAATGTTAAAATACATAGAGAGAATTATCAAATGAGTGACAAGCCTCAGATTATATAGATGAATAGATGTTTTTAATATAAATATTCTAGAACTTTTACAGTTTCTGAAATTTGCATATATACTGGTACTATGCTATAATTCTTTTTTTTTCCTAGTTAGTCCAAATTGTTATATGTCACAACAGTTACCAAGTTTCATTGTAAATTTGCATTACAATCAGATTTACAATGTGCCTTAAGTCTTTTGTCACTGTTAGTTAGTGGCTTTACTCTGATACCTTTGCAAAAATATTTCCTTTTCTAGAAGATCTATGGAACAAACTTTTTTAAAAAAAACACAAGTTTCTGAGTTCCAGACCTTAATGATAAGCTGAGTAAAAAAAAAAAAAAAAAATTTTTTTTTAAATCTAAAAGGGAAATTGATTTCATAAACAGTTAAACAAAAAGTATTTGTTACATTGGACTGTGTGAACCGGTGAATATGGTTATAATTTTATGGTTTCTATTTAAAATAATATTGGCTTTTAATCTGTGTTTTCCAGGTATAAAGAAATTCTCCCCAACACACAATTTGGTGAATTATACCTTTGTAAGCAGAACTGAAACATTTCTCTCTTCTCTACCTGATTTCTTCAGAGAATGGAAACTCTCAGTTTCCCAAAAGCTTTATCAGATAATTAGGAAGGCCACCTTGTATGCAGCATGTAAAAACCTCAATGTATCAGAGTTTTTAAAAGGGAAGGAATTCACCAAGATCTTTAAGATAAAAATCTTTAAGACAAACCCTTGGCAAGACTTTCCTAGACCTGAGGGCCTTTTAAAAGCTTAGTCTAAGATTCCTCATAAAGTTCTAACAAAGCCAACTAAAAAAACCAAAAATCTATATGATCAATTCTATTCACACAAATCATCAGGCCAAGGTTGTTGACACCAGACTTAATTGGCAAATAAATTAGTCTTGGTTTGGCTAATATTTGAAAAAAAGTGAGTAATTGCTAATGATTGCTAGTAATTGCTAATGATTGTTATGTGCCTAAAGGTCAGAGTAAAAGCTTAACCCTCTACCAGCTAAGTGGCTTTTAAAATAATAAAAGAAGTTATGAAATAGTAAACAAACCTTATATCCTCCACCCATAGCCCCCTCCCTACTTGATGTCATCCTAAAGAGCACAATAAAAGCAGTGTGGTTTCTTGAGGCAGAGCTCTTGGTCCCTGAGACCTTAAGTCCCCCGGTTCCCACCTTTACTTAACATAAATGTCTCTGTGTCTTGTTTTATGTTACCTTTTTTCCTTAAATTTCACAGCACCCATTCTTCAGCCCCATCCTGCTGAGCTCATCTCAGCAATAGGGCAATCAGCCTATATAGTGAGATAGTTGGGCATAGTCAGGAAGAGAAATAAATAAAGGTTGCCAAAGCCATTGTCATCCAAGGGCGACTGTGGCCATACACAAGGGACATGCACTTAATGTCCTCTGAGGAGCATTTTTAGAGGCTTCCTCTGTGGGGTAGGGAAAGAAATGAAGGTAACAGCCATCATGAAAATAATCCAGCCAGTCGCTAAGACAAATAATAATAACAAACACCTGAGATGGGGGGAAGGGACAGAGTACTTAGAGTTGCTACCATACATTACATAAAATGTGAAGTTTCCAAAAAAAAGTATGAGACATGCAAAGAAACAGGAAAGTATGACCCATGCACTGAAGAAAAAGCAGGCAACAGAAACTGCCTGTATGAATGATGTCAGTCAGTTTCACCAGAGAAGCATAAACAAGTTATATATAGGGATTTTAAAGATTTAACTCTGAGTTCCCATTGTGGCTCAGTGAGTTATGAAATAGACTAGTATCCATGAGGATGGAGGTTCAAACCCTGGCCTTGCTCAGACAGTTAAGGATCTGGTGTTGCTGTGAGCTACAATGTAGGTCACAGATGTGGCTCTGATCCCATGTTGCTGTGGCTATGGCTGTGGCTGTGGCTGGCAGCTGCACACAATTCAACCCCTGTTCAGGGAACTTCCATATGCTATAGGTGAGACCCTAAAATGCAAAGGAAAGAAGGAAGGATGGAAGGAAAGAGAAAGGAAGGAAGGAAGGAAGGGAGGGAGGGAGGGAGAGAGAGAGAGAGAAAGGAAGGAAGGAAGGAAGGAAGGAAGGGAAGAAAGAAAGAAAGAAAGAAAGAAAGTAAGAAAGAAAGAAAGAAAGAAAGAAAGAAAGAAAGAAAGAAAGAAAGAAAGAAAGAAAGAAAGAAAGAAAGAAAAGAATTGACTGATGTGATTGTAGAGGTTTGGAAGTTACCAGGCTAGGGGTTGAATCAGAGCTACAGCTTCTGGCCAATGATGCAGCCACAGCAACACCAGATCTAAGGCTCATATGCGACCTATGCCACAGCTTGCAGCAATGCCAGATACTTAACCCACTGAGCAAGTCCAGACATGGACACTGTATCCTCATGGACACTATGATGTTGGGATCTTAAGCCACTGAGCCATGATGGGAACTCCTCTGTGGCCCTTCCACCAGCTGGAGGCCCAGGGTACAGTTGCAGTTCAAGTCCAAGGTCTTTCTGGCAGAATTCCCTCATATTCTAGGAGGGTTTTCTTTGTTTGTTTGTTTATTAAGGTCTTCAAATGATTGCATGAGACTGTATGCATTGTGGTAAGTAATCCACTTTACTCAGTCTGAAAGAGAGCAGGACAATCTGGGTCCCTCCAAGGTACAAAATCCTTTCCACGTCTCCCATTTATTGTTTGTAGGGAAAAGGCTTCAGCCTCCTAGACGTTCCCTGAGTTCTAAGAGGCAGATTCAAATAGTTACTAATTAGGGAGGGGAGGGAATGCAGAAATAAAGGAGGAGCAGTCAAGAAACAACAGTGCAGCAATAAAACAGGATCCTGGTTCCTCCTCAGGGAATGTACATATCAATATATCTTTGAATTCTTTGAGAACTAAGGCCCCCACCCAGGTGGAGGATGGTAACTTCAAGTTTAGCACAATATTCCCGGAACACCACTCTATTATCTCACCACTGACCAATCAGAAGAAAGTCACACACCCTGCAGCCCTCATCCCAAATTTAGCCTTAAAAATTCTTCCCTGAAAACCATCAGGGAATTTGGGCTTTTTGACCATGCTCCTTTTTTTGGCCCTGCAATAAACCTTTCTCTGTCCCAAACTGTTATGTTTCAGTTTGTTTGAGCTCACTGTGCATTAGGCACAGGAACTTTGACAAAGTATCTACTGCTGTAAGTGTTAATCTTACCTTAAAAAAAAAAAAAAAAAAACTTCATAAAAACACCTAGAATATTTGACCAAATACCTGGGCACCATGGTCTAGCCAAGTTGACACAAAAAATAACCATTATATTTCCATCCCTTGTCAACTTGGCATCCACACACATCTCCTTAAACCATACTAAATTTCCATAAAGACAATAACAAGGTAACACTTCCACTTGACATGATCCAACTATCTTACAATACAACAAAAATCACCCAGTGCCATTCTCCAGAAGAGGATCAAAGTCCTTGGGTCATGTTTACTCTTCTCCTTGATATTCCATAACTTCAATACTATGATGTAATAATAATATTTAAATACTATTACATAAATCCAATACATCTTATCTTATAAGAGGATAAGAAAGATAGGGAAGGAAACTATTGCTGAAACTCAACTTCTGTTCACCAGTGCCAAATAGAAATGATTTGGCATGAAGTACAAAAGAGTAGCTTCTATTGCTTTGCTAGAGGGGGCAAAGGAGGCTGCAGCAGGCTAATGCCCTCAAGACTGTACCCTCCCTTGAAAGAGAATAGGAAGGGGTTTTATAGTTTAGGAGTGGAAATAGGGCCACAGAGGAGTTCCCATCATGGCTCAGTGGCTTAAGATCCCAACATAGTGTCCATGAGGATACAGTGTCCATGTCTGGACTTGCTCAGTGGGTTAAGTATCTGGCATTGCTGCAAGCTGTGGCATATGAGCCTTAGATCTGGTGTTGCTGTGGCTGCATCATTGGCCAGAAGCTGTAGCTCTGATTCAACCCCTAGCCTGGTAACTTCCACATGCCATGGGTGCTCCCATAAAAAGGGAGAAAAAAAGGAAATAGGGCCACAAATAAGAATCGTGGTAGACACAACCTTGCATTCTTCAAAGTTGGTATCAAGTGCTCCTGGGATGAGCTCTGATGGTCCTTGAGTTATTACACCATGGTCTTCTTTCTGGAATGAAGAATGCTTTATCAAGTTGTTAGCACCTTCCACTGAGGAACTAGGACTCTGCCCCAAAGCTGCTCTATTGTTTCTTGACTCTTCCTCCATTGTCTCTTCATACCCTCCCTACCTCAATTAGCAACTGTTTGAAATTGCCTTTTGGAACTCAGGGAATATCATGGAGACTGAATAAGGCCTATTTCTTACAGACAAGAAAATGGTGGACGAAGAAATGCTTTTGTGCCCAGGAGCCCAATAGAGTCCTGCTCAGCTTCAAAACAAAGATATTTGCTTTATATAAACATGTGAATGTGTGTATTTATATTTATGCATTTATTTAAAAAAAGGAATAAATGCTGATAACAATTATAATCCCTGGTTCTGTAGTTATAGCTAATATTTATACTATCTTCTTCTACTACCCATTCAGTGTTCCCTTTTTCTTCAGTAGGCATTTCAGCCGGTTGTAATTCTTTACCTGGTGGAGTAACCCAAACTTTTATTCCTGAAGGGTCTGGGCCATAAGTAGTCCTGCCTAGTTTGAATCTGTTGCCTAAACTTGACCTCTGTTCACCAGTGCTGAATAGAAATGTGGAGACAGAGTTTTGAGTGCAGGAAAAAAAAAATAGTTTTATTGCTCTGCCAGGAAAGGAGGCCACAGCAGACTAATGCCCTATAGTCTCTTCTCTCCTTTGGGAGAGATTAGGAAGTGGTTTTAGAGTTTGTGAGTAGAAAATAGGGCCACAGAAAAGGATGAGAGTAGGTACAAGCTTTTATTCTTCTTCAGTGTTGGTGGTAAGTGGAACCAGGATTGGTTCTTGTGGTCCTCCTCTCTTGCTTTCATCTGTTAGAAGTTTTAGTTCTACAGAAGAACTCTAAGATATTATTATGTGTATTCCTTTAAGAGTAGTCAGGGGAGCTCCCTTTGTGGCTCAGCAGATTGATTACTTGACTAACATCCATGAGGATGTGGGTTTGATCCCTGGCCTCCCTCAGTGGGTTAAGGATCCAGCATTGCTGTGTAAGTCATAGATGCAGCTTGGAACCTACATTGCTGTGGCTTTGGCATGGGCCAGCAGCTGCAGCTCCAATTCAACCCCTAGCCAGGAAACTTCCATGTGCCTTGGGTGTGGCCCCAAAAAGAAAATAAAAAAATAAAAAGTAACCAGGACCATGCCCAAAGGCTGCACTATTGTCTCTTGACTGCTTCTCCCGGTCTCTGCATCCTCTCCCTTCCCTGATTAGCAATTTTTTGAACCTGCCCTTTGGAACTCAGGGAGGGTCATGGAAGCTGAAGCTTATTCCCTAAAAGCAATAAATGCAGACACAGAAAAGCTTGTGTCCGGGAGCCCCACAGGTCCCTGGTCAGTTTCACATCTTCCACTAATCTTAAACACAGAACATTCAATACTGAGAAATGCCCCTAAAGGATTCCAGACACACTGGTTCCTATGGGCTGAATGTGTTCCCCCAAAATGCATAGGTTAAACCCTAATTTTACCCCAAAATTATGTTTGCCTCAAGGTGGATATGGTGCCAAAAGACATAAGCAAGCTAAACCTTAGGAGAAGGAAGAATTTATTATTACTTGCAGAATAAAGAGAACACTGTGAACCTTTCCCAAAGCAGTATCTCTCCAAACAGCAAAACTGGGGAAATTTTAAACTAAGGGTAAATGCATATTCATGAAGGGGACTGAGCAGAGGAGAATTTAGCATAGAATTGGAGGAAAGGTAAACAGAGTCCAATTCTTAGTTGATTGAAGTCAAGAGGGTCAACCCTATCATTTCATCCTCCCCCTAGGCAGGGGCCTTATTTCCTGCAGAACTCAAAGATACATCATTATGAATATCCCTTGAGGAGGAACTCAGACTCTGCTTCATCATTAAGCAGTCTACATTACTGTCTGACTGCCTTTTCTCTGTACTTGCATTCCTTTATTTCCTAAGGTCATTAATAACTGAGACCTGTTCAAGGGCAAGCATTGCATCCAGGCTTAGATCATTATTATGAAATAGCTTAGGCCAAAAGTGGATTCTCATGTCAAGAAGTCATTCCTAGTTCTCTTTCTC
This sequence comes from Sus scrofa, assembly GCF_054392235.1. Taxonomy (NCBI): domain Eukaryota; kingdom Metazoa; phylum Chordata; class Mammalia; order Artiodactyla; family Suidae; genus Sus; species Sus scrofa. Next base: position 61,487,883 of record NC_139384.1, on the reverse strand, counting down.
TGGGGACCCCCAACCTATCTGATGACACTAATACTCAATGTGATAATATTTGGAAGTAGAGCTTTGGGAGGTAATGGATTTGATTAGGTCATGAGAGTGGAGTTAAAACTGCATGACTTAGATTGGGACTTGAATCCACCACCTTTTAATTAAAATTACACACCAGGTTTCAGGATTTACTGAAGTTTCAGGTTCTTTTTGTCTCAGTGAAGAAGGAGTTCAGCAAAAGGCCAAGTGATGTTTGTGCTGAATAGAAATATGGAGGCAGAGTTTTAGACAGAGGAAAAAGAAATAGCTTTATTGCTTTGCCAGGGAAAGGAGGCCACAGCAAGCTAGTACCCTAAAGAATGTGTCTTCCCTTGCGAGATATTAGAAGGTGGTTTTATAGATTTGGGTGTAGAAAATAAGGCCACCGATAAGGATCAGGGTAGATTCAAGTTTGTATTTTTCTTCAAAGCCGGTGTTTAGTGGCCCCAGGACTGGTTCTGATGGTCTTTGAGATTATTGCACCCATTACCTCTTTTCTGGAATGAAGAATTTCAAGTAGTTATCATCTTTTATTTGTTGGAGGTTTTAGTTCTGCAGAAGAACTCAAAGATATTGTTATGTATATCCCTTACAGAGAAGCCAGAACATTTCCCCAAGTAGCACTATTGTTTCTTGACTTCTCCTCCCTTGTCTCTAAATCCCCTCCCTTCCCTGATTAGCAACTGTTTGAACCTCATATTTGGAACTCAGGGAAAGTCATGGAGGCTGAATGAGGCCTATTCTTACAAACAAGAAATGGGTAACACAGAAAGACTTCCATGCCCAGGACACCACAGGGCCCTGCAGTGATATGTAAGAAATACATTTATTGAGCTAGATAGAGTGTGGGCCATCTCAGAAGGAAAAGCAGCCTGGATGATACACATTCCATGGACAGAATGTGGCCTATCTCAAAAGGTTATAGAGTGGCCCACAAATATGTGATAGTTTTTATAGTCTGGGTAATTTCATAGGCTAACAAGTGGGAGGATTATTCCAACCATTTTAGAAAAGGGGCAGGGACTTCCAGAAATTGGGTCACTGTCCACTTTTAGCTTTCATGGTTGGCCTAAGAACTGCCATGGCACCTGTGGTAATGTCATTCAGCACACTAATGTATTACAAGGAGTGTATAATGAGGCTCAAGGTCCACTGGGAGTTGAATCATCTGCCATCTTGGACCTAGTTAGTTCTAATCACCTATGTCATATCTTTAACAGCTGTGTCATTCTTTAAAGTTTGGGCCCTGCCCACTTTCCCTCCTGTTTCAGAGAAGTGACATAAGTTTTTGCTATCTGCATGCATGCATCAAGGAAGGCCAAGTGAGGACATAATTGGGAAGAGAGTCCTCACCAAGACCACAAACATACAGATCTCAGACATACAGACTTCCAAAATTTTTTGTTGTTTAATTCATCCAGTCTATGGTATTCTGGTATAGCAGCCTGAACTAAGATACTATTTCTTACCTCATTGGGGAATAATAGTTCAATTTCCCCTTGGTAGTCAGGGTCATACATCTGAGTCAACACTGTAACTCCCTTTTCTACCTATTGAAACAGAGGCATGAGGAATGCAAAGAGGTCTTGTGGCAATTTTAACTTCCAGTTCAGTGGAATCATTTACCTCCTGCTCAAATTATTCCTCTCTCTGGAACCTTCCAGAGATATCTAGGCCAGCAGAGCATAAGGTCTTAAAGACAAGAAGCAAATTTTTGCTAATGAGTCATTAGGGGTAATAGTAAGTGTGCCACTCTAATTTCACACTTGTTTTCCTAGACCTGTGAATCCTGGCTCTGGGATTATAGAGTGAACACTGAAGGATTTACAATCTTCTGGAGAACCTTGCTACAGCCCTACAAGGTATTTTCACGTAGCTGGCACTGTCACTGTCTTTAAAAATTCATTCCACTATTTTATCAAATAGGCTGATTCAAGAGAATGGGGACTATGGTAAGACCAGTAAATGTCATGTCCATGGGCCCATTGCTGCACTTCTTTTGCTGTGAAGTGTGTTCTTTGAGAAGATGTAATTCAAATGTAGAATACCATAGTGGTAGATAAAGCATTCTACAAGCCTTTGGATGGTAGTTGTGGAAAAGCATTGCATTAGGGAAGACAAATCTCTTTCTAGAGTAAGTGCCTATTCCATTAAGAACAAAACGTTGCCCCTTCTATGATGGAAGTGGCTCAATCTACAAAATAACTGGCTAATCACCCTAAGTAATGATGCTTTATTAAGGACTCTGTTAGTCCCTGCTGCTGACAGATTGTGCACTCAGCAATCACTCCAATCACGTCAACCTCAGTGAAGGGAAGTCCATGTTGCTGAGCCCATTGGGCAATGACAGGAGTGCCTGGGGAAAGAGGTTGACTGATATCCACATAACTGGCAATGTCATTGATTACTAAAATCCTTCTCTGCTGAGATCACTCTATGGTGAACATTCACTTGGGGCATAAATATCCATATTTTTCACCAATTCAGGGATGTCTATCTAAATACCTCTTCCCCAGACTTCCCTGTCACCAATTTTCCAATCATGTTCCTTCCAAGTCCCTAACCATACAGCCAAATCTTTGGCCACAGCCCATAATCAGTATATAATCACATAACTGGCAACTTTTCCTTCTAAGCGAATGGAACAACCAGGTGCACTGCCCAAATGACTGCCTAATAGAAGGATTTATCTTCACAATGCCCTTTAGGCATGTCTCAGAGATATAATGCTGTAGCTGTTTAGTTCTTCCTGGTACCTGAATTTTGTGCAGAACCATCTGTAAACCAGGCTGAAGTCTTCTATTTCTCTATCAAGTGATGATTGAGTACTACCCATGAGGCCATAAGTGCAGGCTAGGAGAGAGAAGGCAATGGGCATTCGGGTCACTTCTTCATGTAACTTTCTTATGCCTTCAGGGCCTTCCCAGGACTAATATATATATACCACTTCCATGTCATGATAGAGTGCTGCTCTACACACCCAAATTTACAGTGTAGCGGGTCAGAAAACATCTAATACATGATGGGCAGCTCAGCTTGCATGGCAACATGGTTTTCCACGGTTAAGCATTCAGTCTACTAAGGCCCAATAGAAAGCCAAAAGCTGCTTCTGAAAAGGACAATAGTTATCCACAGAGGATGGCAAGGCTTTGCTCCAAAATCTTAAAGGTTTATGTTCTGATTCACATATAGCAGCCTGAATCCAAAATGTATCTCTATCTGCCAGTGACACCAGTACCATTGGATCTGTGGGATCACATGACCTAGGAAGAGAGCAGATTACACAGCAAGCTGTATCTGTTGAAGAACCTTCTTTTGTTCTGGGATCCATTCAAAACTAGTAGCTTTGGGTCACTTGGTAAATGGACCAGAGTAACACACCCAATTAAGGAATATATTGCCTCTAAAATATAAAAAGGTTCACTAGAGGTTGTGCCTCTTTCATGGTAATGTAATAGTCCAGATACAACTTATCCTTCACATAGAAGAGATATCTCTACCTGCTCTACACCATGGGACTTCTAGAAATTTCACTGAGGTGCAAGGCCCCTAAATTGTTTGATTTACTTCTCATTCCCTGACACACAAATGTATTACTAATAAGCCTAGATTAGTTGCTGCTTATGCTCATTTGTTCCAATAATAACAATGTCATCAATGTAATAGAGAAGTGTGATATCTTGTGAAAGAAAGGCTTTCAAACTAAATAATGACATAGAGATGGAGAGTCTATATAACTCTGAGGTAGAACAGTCAAAATATATAGCTTACCTTGCCTGCTGAAAGCAAACTCCTTCTGGTGGCCTTTACTAATGGAGATGGAGAAAAAATTATTTGCCAAATCAATAGCTGTATACCAGGTACCAAGGGACGTGTTAATTTGCTTAAGCAATAAAACCACATCTGGTACAGCATAGTGGCCAACCAGTTAAGCTTACAATAATCCACTGTCATTCTCCAAGATACATCTATCTTCTGCACAGAATAAATAGGCAAGTTGAATGGAGATATTGAGAAATCACCATCCCCACAATTTTCAAATCTTTGATGGTGGCACCACTCTGCAATCCATCCAGGTGTGTATTATTGCTTTTGGTTTATTATTTTTCTAGGTAGGGACAGTTCTACTTCATTCCACCATAATAGCTCTTGCTTCAGAGTTGGGATAAACAATGTGAGGATTCTGCCAGCTGCTGAGGATGTCTATCCCAATTATGTGTTTAAGAACTAGGAAAATAACCACAGAATAGGGACAGAGACCCATTGAGCCCATTGTGAGCTGGATCTGAGCTAAAGCTCCATTCATCCCTGGACCTCCATAAATCCCTACTCTGATTGGTGGACCACAATGATGTTTTTGATATCCTAGAGTCAGTATGAGTTCATAGGTAGTATCTTGTAATCCCCAAAAGGTCTGATCATTACCTTTTTCTGAATATACAGTCACTCTGGTAAAAGGCTGTATGCCCTTTGGGGAAAAGCTGGGAGAAATATTAACAGTATGAGTTTTTAGCAATGTTATCAGGGACCTACCTTCAAGGGATTCTGAACATATAAACTGAATCAAGTCTGGGGATTGATTGAAATGTTGTGACTCTATGACTCAAGTCAAATTATTGTTTACTTGACTTAGAAATCTACTTAGACAGATGAAGTCAAATCTATCTATTTCACTCCTTGGAATATCATGATCAACTAGCTAATACCACAGGTCTCTGAAAGTCAGGCTATTCTGATTTCTTCTTTGACTGTTATTCATTATGGTAGTGACATCCACCTTGCCTTTAGTGACTGAGTACTGCCACATGGACCCTGCCATCTCTTAATCCAGTTATTCTCATTATATTTAGCTTTTTTTCAATTCACTGGCAGTAGTTCCAAGTTCCAATCTACAGAAAGGAGTGGAAACAGGGCTCTTCAAGGATGCTTAGACCCTTCTTACAAAATTGCTTCTCAAAATCATGAAAGATCTGTTCTCTGGACACTTGCAGGGTCACTGATAGCTCTTAGATGACAATTCCACTTTAACATTCCAAGCACCCTAAGCCTTGATTACCCTCTCTGCAGTACACCAAAGCAGGTCTAATGTTTCAAGTTCATTCACTGTGGGTCACTTCTCATGGCCCACAGTGTTTCAGTCAACCAACCAAACTTTTACAGCCCATTCTAACTCCTTAAACTGCAACACAAACTCAGAATACCTGATTAGTGGGCCCATATCAATATATTTTGGCATGATCCAACTTTATGGTTCTTCCACCATTATCCCATCCTCTATATCCATTCCTACATATATTTCCCAGATTTCTGTGTCTATAAAATGGAAAAATCAAGTAGCTGTTTTAGATTGTGGCACACTTCCTCATGGATTGTACTTCATACCTCACCTGTAGGGGCCTTCTGGAACTCCAGTCTAGTTATAGGTCTAGAAACAAAGAGCAGTGTGGGGGGCGTGTAGGTCCATCAGTAATGTTTTACAAGGCAGTTCCTTCAGGGGAGGTCATTACAATCTCATCAGTCAACGCAGGATGAATCTCAGATAGGAGGCTGCTTCCACTGATGAAGAAGATTCAGCAAATTTAGGGGATCACAATTTAAAAATGTGCAAAGGACTTGTATAGACATTTTTCTAAAGGAGATAAATGAAAGATCAAAAAGATGCTCAACATAACTAGTCATTCAGGAAATTCAAATTAAAACCATAGTGAAATATCACTACAAATCTGCTAGAAAGGCCATCATCAAAAAGTAAAGTGATAACAAATGTTGGCATGGATGTGAAGAAAAGGGGACCCTCATGAACTCTTGGTGGTATTATAAATTGGTAGGGCCACTATGGAAAACAGTGTGAAGGGACCTCAAAAAAAAAAATAGAACTATAATATAATCCAACAATAGTAATGACATTGAAACAATCTAAATATTAATAATGGATGGATAAAGTTGCCGTGTGTGTGTGTGTTATGTGTTTATACATATAGCACACACAATGGAATATTAATTAGCCATAAAAAATGAGGTAATTCTACCATTTGTGACAACATGGGTGGACCTTGAAGACACCATGATTACCCTGACAGAGAAAGACAAATTCTGTATGATCTCACTAATATGTAGACTTTAAAAAAAAAAAAAAAAAAAAACTCATAGGAAAAGAGACCAGACTTGATTACTATACCAAAAGCAACAGGTAGGAGCAGAGGGAACTGGAAGAAGATGGTCAAAACATACAAACTTCTAGTCATAAAATAAATACTAAAGATGTGATATACAGCATGAATTCCTATAGCTAATACTGCTGTATGAGATATAGGAAAATTGTGAAAAGAGTAAACCCTAAGATGTATCACAAGGAGAAAAATGTTTTTCCTTTATTCTCTTCTTTTTTTGCCTTTTTATTGTGTCTATATGAGAAGATAAACATACTGTGGTAATCATTTCACAATATATATAAATCAAATTATCATGCTATATGCCTTAAACTTATACCCTGATTATATCAATTATTTCTCAATAAAAAGGGGGAAGAAAGAATTTAGGGGTTCAATGCTCTCAGTTTTATCAGAATCTTACCATCTTCTAGGATTCCATTTCTTCCAAATAAATGCTCTCACTTTAATAGTAGACGCCATGCAGGTTTGGAAATTCAAATTGCATTGTAGTTCAGTCACTCATATGGTGATATTCCAGGTTTAGTTTTCAGCAATCTCAACTCTGTGGATGCTGGGGAAAAGGGGGACCTCTTTAAGTACAGACATAGAAGTTTTCAGGTCATTTATGAAGTAATTGAGCTGGGAGTTCAAGTCCCTGAACTCTTTTTTTTTCCTCCACTTTTTCCAGCACTTGAAGAGCAGAGAACCAAATTTATTATACTTACTGGTTTGACAAAAATATTCAAAGGTAACATATACATAGTCACCCAGAACATTTCCTCTTATAAATTATTGATTAGGTGCATCTAATTGTGATATTTTGCATATCTTTATGCCACATCATACCATGGACTAACAGTACACTTTTTACTGAAAATATAGTCATTAGTATATTTAAATTTAATCAGAATAGAGAATCAATTCCAGAAACCCCAGAATCAATTCAGAAAACTCATTCATAAGATTCAGTTCCTCTAGAGCCACTCTTGGAATCAAAATCTATGCTAGTGTTCTCCAGAGAAACAGAACCAGAGATAAGTAGATAGATGATAGATAGATAGTAGATATAAATATATGGTATATAGATATAGATCTATAACTATATATTATATATATGTATATATAACTATATATTATAATTAATCACCCAAAAAGGCAAATTTACTTTTAAACCTTTGTTTGGTGAACCTGATATTTTAGATGCCATTGGACATTTTAGTTCTATGTTTTTGTACCTCTTTTGTTTATTTATTTATTTACTTATTTATTTTTTATTTTTTAGGGCCACACCTGGCTGGGGCCATATGGAATTTCCCAGGCTAGGGGTCAAATCAGAGCTACAGCTGCTGGCCTATGCCACAGCCACAACAACACAGGATCCGGGCCACATCTGTGACCTACACCACAGCTCACAGCAACACTGCATACCCAATCCACTGAGTGAGGCCAGGGATTGAACCTGCATCCTCATGGATACTAATTGGATTCATTTCTTCTGTGCCACAACAGGAAGTCTTTCTTTCATTTTTGAATAAAGGAAGTTGGAAGAAAAAAAATAAAAAATATATATAGCTTTATCTATGGAATGAGGGAGAGAGAGATGATTGTGGAGGTTTTGCAAGTCCAAAATTGCAGACCAAACTATCAGGATTGAGGCTCAGAAATGAATTATAGTTCAATTCCAAAGGGCAGTCAGCTGGCAGAGTTCCCTCTTCTTATATGGTGGTCAATTTTTTTCTATTAAGATTTGCAATTTATTGCATGAGACCCACCCATATTATGGAGGATAATCTGCTTTAATCAAAGTCTATTGATTTAAGCATTAATCTCATCAAAAATTACAGAAATATCTGGAATAATGTTTGATTACATACCTACTGTGACCCAGCTAAGTTGACACATAAAATTAACCATCACAAGTGAACAGATGTCAGATTTAACAGAAAAGTCTCCAAAGTAGTTGCTATAAATATGTTCAAAGGAAGCCATGGTTAAAGAAGTAAAGGAAGATATGATGGCAGGAGTTCCCATCGTGGAGCAGCAGAAATGAATCCAACTGGGAACCATGATATTGAGGGTTTGATCCCTGGCCTCACTTAGTGGGTTAAGGATCCAGCATTGCCGTGAGCTGTGGTGTAGGTCGCAGAGGCATCTCAGATCTGATGTTGCTGTGGCTGTGCTGTAGGCTGGCAGCTGTAGCTCCAATTGGACCCCTAGCCTGGGAACCTCCATATGCTGTGGGTGTAGCCCCCCCAAAAATGGAGATTCTGGAGTTGAAATGTATAATAACTGAAATAGAAAATATTCTCGAGGGGGTCAACAGTAAATTGACCAATTTGGAGATAGATCAATAGAGATTATGCAATCCAAAGAGAAGAGAGAATTTTTAAATAAAGAAAAATGAAGGTTGCAGCAGAGAAATGTGTCACCATTAAGTACAAGGCATATACATAATGGGGGTTCTAGGAGAATAGAAAAGAGAGGAAAAACCAGAAAAAATATTCAAAATAATAATGGCCTGAAAATGTCCTGAATTTATTTTTAAAAATTTATCTACACATACTCATCATGGATCAGTAGGTTAATAACCACCTGGCTAATAGCCATGAGGATGCAGGTTTGATCCCTGGCTTCACTCAGTGGGTTACACATCCCACAGTGCCATGAGCTGTGGTATAGATCACAGACCTGGCTCTGATCCTGCCTTACCATGACTGTGGCATAGGCTGGCAGCTGCAGCTCTGATTTGACCCCTAGCATGGGAACTTCCATATGCCACAGGTAAGACTGTAAAAAGAAAAAAAAAAAAAAACAACTCTAAGTAGGATAAACACAAAGAGATCCATAAACAGATACAAAATATTTTTTTAAAAAAAAGCTAAAAGACAGCAACAAAGGGAAAATCTTGAAAGTCGCAAGAGAAAAACTACATTTTACTTACAAGGGAACCCCAATAAGATTAAGAGCTGGCTCCCCATCAGAAAAAGTAGAGGTCTGAAGGTAGTAAGATAACATATTCGAGAGTTCAAAGAAAAAGAAAACTGTCAACCAATAATTTTATATTAAATAGAGTTATCTTTCAAAAATTAAAGTAAAAGATATTCCCAGATAAACACAGAGGGAATCTGTTGCTAGCAGATCAGCCTTACAAGAAACACTAAAATATCTTCAAGATGAAAGCAAGTGATATCAGACATTAATTTAAATCCATACCAAAAAAAGGACAGTGTCAAATAAAATTATGCAATTGCAAAAGTTTAAATGCACATTTTTTCTCCTTTCTTCTCTTAAGTAATTTAAAAATCAATGGTATAAAATGATATGTATATAATATATTATTGTGCCTATAACATATAGAAATGTAATATATTTGTAAAAAGCAGCACAAAGGAGGATAATGGGAGCAAAGCTGTACTGGGTAAAGATGGCTATTCAAATTCATAGGAACAAATCAAGAGACAAATGATAATGTATAAATATATACTTGTTCTCATTTTTTAGTTTCTTTAAAAAATATGCTGTTATACAAAGTAAAAATTATAACAGTTACTATCGTTATTTTTATAACATTCACCAATGTGATAAAGCTACATAGGAGTAGTGTTTGTATGCCAAATGAAATTTAGCTGGCACAAATACAAAGATGAATCTGATGTAAAGTTATACATAGCAAGCCTTATTACAACTTCTGAGAAAATAATTAAGAAAAATATGTAATGGAGTTCCTGCTGTTTCTCAGCAACAATGAATCCAACTAGTATCCATGAGGATGTGGGTTCAAACCCTGGCCTCACTCAGTGGGTTTAAGATCTGTCATTGCGATGAGCTGTGGCATAGGCTAGCAGCTGCAGCTCCAATTTGACCCCTAGCCCAAGAATTCTATGGTGTGGGTGTGGCCCTTAAAAGATAAATACAGGAGTTCCTGTGGTGGCTCAGTGGTTAACGAATCTGACTAGGAACCATGAGGTTGCAGGTTCAATCCCTGGCCTTGCTCAGTGGGTTAAGGATCCTGTGTTGCTGTGAGCTGTGGTGTAGGTCACAGACGCGGCTCCGATCCCGCATTGCTGTGGCTCTGGCATAGGCTGGCAGCTACAACTCTGATTACACTCCTAGCCTGGGAACCCCCATATGCTGCAGGAGCATCCTAGAAAAGGCAAAAAGACAAAAAAAAAAGAGACAATTACATACATACATATGAAAATTTTAAATGTAGTAAAAATTCATTAAATAAAATAATTTATTGGAAAATATTCACTAAATGCAAAAATAGTGAAAAGAATAGAACATAGAACAAAGAAGATTTGAGATATATAGAAAACATTTTTTTTAGGGCCACACATGTGGCCTATGGAAGTTCCTGGGCTAGAGGTTGAATTGGAGCTGCAACTGCTGGCCTATGCCACAACCACAGCAACACAGAATCCTAGCTATGCCTGTGACCTACACACATCTCATGGCAACATCGTATCCTTAACCCACTGAGTGGGGCCAGGGTTAAAACATACATCCTTTTGGATACTAGTTGGTTTCATTATCACTGAGCCACAGTGGGAACTCTGAGAACAAAAATTTATATGGCAGATATCAGCTCAACTATATCGATAATAACATTAAATGTGAATGGATTAAGTAACACAATCAAAAGGCAGAGATCATCAGCCTGGATTTAAAAAACAGTTCCAACAATATGCTGTTTAAAGGAGACACTATTTATTTTTTGTCTTTTTTTTTTTTGTGCCATTTCTAGGGCCACACCTGAGGCATATGGATGTTCCCAGGCTAGGGGTCTAATCGGAGCTGTAGCCACCGGCCTACGCCAGAGCCACAGCAACGCAGGATCCAAGCTGTGTCTGTGACCTATACCCGCAACCTCATGGTTCCTAGTCGGTTTCATTAACCACTGAGCCACGACAGGAACTCCCAAAAGGAGACACACTTTAAATTTAAAAATACAAACAGAAAGAAAGTAAATTGATGGAAAATGATATATCATGCAACAACAACAAAAAATAAATAAAGCTGGAATGGCTACACTCATTATAGAAAAAATGGATTTCAGGGAAAATATATTACTAATTACATGCAAGAACATTTTATAATGAAAAGGGGCCAGTCAATCAGAAGGATATAAAAATTATTAACACATATACACCGAACAACAAAGCACCAAAAAACATGGCAGAAATGAAGGCAAAATAGGCAATTCAACAATAATCAGAGACTTCTATTTAAACCCCAGGCCATTAAAAAACTCAATAAATTTTAAAAGCTAAAAATCATATAAAGTGTATTCTCTAGCTATAATGAAATGAAATTATAATCAGTAACAGAAAGTTTAGGACACTAATAAAAACATGTAAATTAAACACAATCCTAAATAATTAGTCAAAGAAGTATCAAAAGAGAAACTAGAAAATTTTTGAGAGCAATGAAAGTGAACACACAAAATACCGAATATATGGAATTCAGCAAATGTGATATTGCATTTTCCCCATTGTCCTCACAAATTCTATGTTTCCCTGTATTTTTCCTGGATGTCTTCCACAGTGACAGAAGAGTCATTAAATTTCTCTCTAACTGCTTAAAGCACTGCCTAGGGAGAGAATAATACCAAAAAAAATAACAGTTTGAAGCTTTCTTGTGGAATGTTTATGACAGGTGCTCTGCAGAAATTTGACCCTTAGGTTTTCTTTATTTTTAATTGGTAGAAGTTGTAAGATGTCACTGAAAACTATGAGAGGTTTTCTTGCACTAGATGGCTTAAGACTCTTAAGTTCTTTGTTATATGATAGCTGCTGGAGTGGATGTTCAGCTAAAATGTGAAAATAAGCTCCCACTGAGTATTTTCCTTTTCCTGCCTGACTTGGTGCTATGTGAGTTGGTGAGAGGGCTTTTCTCACTGCCTTATCCCAGAATCCCTCTGTAAGCTGATGCCAGGATATGTAGGCAGAATTTTCTCTTATACAGCAATGGGGATGGGAGTGAGATACACATGACAGGCTTTCATTTTGCTTTAAGAACAGAGAACTTTGGGGAAAACATGGGTTAGAAAAGAGGATGTAACCAGCAGTCTTGTGTGGTGTACATGTCATGTTCTATATCTCATACTCAAGAATAGCTAGCTAATGCATCAGAAGGGGCATGCCAAATCTAAATCCTCACCAATGAATAATTCTTCTTTAATACTAGTATATTATCACTTCTAACTTATAGAACTAGGAGACACATGGCTTTAGTGACACATGTATATACATATATCCATAAATATTTCTACACATAATCATGTATCTATATTAAGCTAAACATGATTTCATACTGATGTCTCAAATTCTACTCTATTAGCACATGAATAACTCTGCTGTCTTTTCCTTTCTTATTCAGAACCTCTTAATCCAACAAAACAATTCCCGCCATTGGGCAACATTTTTCATTTTATTTTCCTTTTTATGGCTGTACCAGCGGCATATGGAAGTTTCAAGGCTAGGAGTCAAATCACAGCTAAAGCTTGGGCCTACACCACAACCACAGCAACACCAGATCTGAGCAACATCTGTGACCTAGGCAACAGCTTGCAGCAATGCTAGATTCTTAACCCACTAAACTAGGCCAGGGATAGAACAGGCATCCTCACGGAGACCACTTTGGGTCCTTAACCTTCTGAGCCACAATGGGAACTCATGGTTATCCTTTTTCTAAATTGTGTAGCTCTAATATAAACATGTATGGGGACAGAGCAAGATGGTGGAGGAATAAGAGGTGGCACTCAACTTCTCCCACAAACACATCAAAAAAACACATCTACATGTAAAATGACTCACACAGAACATCAACTGAATGAGGGAAGAAGAACTTAAACCTCCAAAAAGGGCAAGAAACTCTTGACATAACTGGGTAGAACAAAAGAAAAAAAGAGAGAGAAAAGGAATCAGGATGGGACTAGCATTCCTGAGAGGGAGCTGTGAAGGAGAAGTGGAACCCACCTCCTGGGAAGCCACCTAACTGACAGAAAGATCAGCCAAGTCAGAAGGACCTCAAAGTTGCTGAGAAAAGTGCAGCAGCTGGACTGAGACTGGTAAAGCAGAGTGAGAGCAGCACAGATCATCTGAACCACCGGCCCGGACACTATAGCCTGAGAAGCTCATGTGGGGGCTAGGCACTGAGACTTAGGCTCTGGAGGTCAGTCCCTGGGAGAGGACTAGTGTTGACAGTATGATGACAGCCTAAGGGGCTAAGGAGCAGTGTGCCATGGGCAGGGGAGCAGAACCCTACAGGCTGGGCAGTGGAATACCAGGGCAGAGGGAACCCAGAAGAAGGTCCAGACCTTCAGGAGAGGCCAGACGCCATTGTTGGGGAGGGCAAGAGGAGGAGGGGCAGATCACCATAGGAAACTCCCTATGCCTGAGCATGCATGCACATGCCCATGGGCTCTCAAAGGGCAGGGCAGCTCTGGCACAGGCCACGGGCAGTGAGAAGGGACTTGCTAGTTTATGGGAAACCAGGTGGCTCTGGCGCAGGCTGCAGTTGGTGAGAAGCTACTCACTAGTCTACGGGAGACTGGAAGGCTCTGGCACAGGCTGCAGTCAGCAAGAAGCCACTCGCTAGTCTACAGGAGACTGGGTATTTCTTGTGAAGGCAACTCTTGTGTGGACAGACACCTCTTGTGTGACCTAAGGGCATCAGGGGTTTAAGGGCAACATTGTGCCTAACAAGCACCATATGCTCTTGCTCTCACTTCCCTGGGAACACACCTGTCCTGCAGTTGCCACTGCCAAATTCTCTGGGTGGCACCCAGACGCTTGATCACTGTCCCTTCCCAGGAACCTGAAATTATGAGCAGCTTGTGCAGCACCTCCTATGGGGGATCAGCAGATGAGGTGTTTCTTGAATGGTCTACAGGAGACGGGGCAAACCACCACAGTTATCTCTGGCTCTGGAGGAGGGAGCTGCCTGCCACCACTAGGGGTCTGTGAACAGGCACCACTTGCAGCCCCAATCCCCTCAAGGGCACCACGGAGGAGGGCATTGTGACTGAACATCACCTGTTGGTGCTCTCACACACCTGGGAACACATGAGACCTGCTGCTGCCACTGCTAAATGCTCCGGGCAGTACCCATTCACCTGATCTCTGTCACTTCCCAGCATCCTGCAACTAGGAGCAGCCTGTGCAGCACCTCCTATGTGGGCGAAGTGAGATGGGGTGCTTCATGGATGGTCTACAGGTGGCAGGGACAAACCACTACAGTTATTGCTGACTCCAGAGGCAGTTGTGGCCTGCTACCACTAGGGGAACAGGCACCACCTGAGGTTCCAATCACCTCAGAGGAGGGTATTGCACTCAAACACAAGTTGTTGCTCTCACTCCCCTGGGAACTCATGCACCCTGCTGTTGCTATTACCAAATGCTTTGGTCACCTTTTTGATCTGCCTAGAGCTCATTACCACTTCCCAGGGCCCTGCAACTAGGAGTAGCTTGTGCCACCTTCCTGCAGGTCATTGCTGCTGTTGAGAGCCCAGAGACCAGGCACTGACTGCTGGCCCTACCCATTTCCTCTTTCTCCTGGGGATAATAGCCTGCTCACATGGAAGAAAGACACCAGATATTCAAATTCCCACACCAAAAGTAAATAGTAACACCCCCCCAAATACAAAGGGGTGCACTTGCGTGGAAGTAGCCCTACAAAACTACAGTTTGGCTTCCCCAAACTCACAGAAAAAGAAAAACATAGCAAGATGAAGAAGCTCAGAAACCATTCCCAATTAAAGGAAGAGGAGAATTCACTTAAAACAGTCAACAATGAAACAGACCTCAGCAATCTAACAGACATTTAGTTCAAAAGGAACATAGTGGAAATACTGAATGAATTAAGGCTGAATATCAAGTAAGAGAGGATATGAACAGTAATGCAGATTCCTTTAGAAATAAACTAGAAAATATAAGGAGGAGCCCAGAAAAAACAAAAAATTAATTTGCAAAGATGGAAACTGAGCTAAAGGCAATAAAGAGCAGAATGAATAATGCAGAGGAATGAATTAGTGACTTGGAAGATAGAATAATGGAAATCACCCAATCAGGACAGCAGACAGAAAACCAAATGAAAAAAACATGAAAGCAATATAAGAGATCTATGGGATAATATAAAGCAGGCCAATCTACACATAATAGGAATTTCAGAAGGAAAAGAAAAAAGAAAAGGGGATTGAAAATATATTTGAAGAAGTTATATCTGAAAACTTTCCAAATCTAAAGAAAACTGATATCAAGACACAGGAAGCACAGAGGGCCCCAAACAAGTTGAACCCAAACAGGCCCACACCATGGCATATTATAATAAAAATGGCGAAAGTTAAAAATAATGAGAGGGTTTAAAGGCAACAAGAGAAAAGAAAGTGTTAATTATAAGGGAACCCCCATAAGGCTATCAGCTGATTTCTCTACAGAGAAACACTAAAGGCCAGAAGGGAGTGGCAAGATATACTTAAAGTGCTGAAAAGAAAAAACTTGCAACCTAGAATACTCTATCCAGCAAGAATATCATTTAAAATAGAAGAGAAAATAAAGAATTTCTCCAAAAAACAAAAGCTAAAAGAGTACAGTAATACTAAACCCATTCTAAAACAAATACTGAAAGGGCTTCCCTAAGTAAAAAAAGAAAAAAAAAAAAAAAAGAAGAAATGTAATGGAGGAAAGCACAATTGGAAAGCAATCACATAAATAAGCCAGCATACAGATCTAAACATGAAGATGTTAAAAAAAAAAAAAATAAGACATCAAAATCATACAATGTAGGGAAGGAAATAAGAAAATATAAGTTGTTTTTTTTTATTTTAATGATGCATTTCAGCCTATAGGACTATCAGGCTAAAGCAAACAAATATAAGAGGGGGTTAACATATTTAAAAAACAGGGCAACCACAAATCACAACTGAATATTACATTCACAAAAACTGAAAAGAAAAGTACTCAAGCATAAAATAAATGGAAACCATCCAACCAAAAAATGAAAGGAAGAAAAGAGGAACATAGAGTCAAATGGAAACTACCATATGACATAGCAACCCAACTCTTGGGCATATATCTGGACAAAACATTCCTTTAAAAAGACACATGAGGAGTTCCCGTCGTGGCGCATCCGAATCCGACTAGGAATCATGAGGTTGCGGGTTCGGACCCTGCGCTTTCTCAGTGGGTTAACGATCCGGCGTTGCCGTGAGCTGTGGTGTAGGTTGCAGACTTGGCTCGGATCTCGAGTTGCTGTGGCTCTGGCGTAGGCCGGAGACTACAGCTCCAATTGGACCCCTAGCCTGGGAACCTCCATATGCCGCGGGAGCGGCCCAAGAAATAGCAAAAAGACAAAAAAAAAAAAAAAAAAGACACATGAACCCACATGTTCATTGAAGCTCTATTCACAATAGCCAAGACATGTAATCAACCCAAATGTCCATGGACAGATGATTGGATTAGGAAGATGTGGTATATATACACAATGGAATACCACTCAGCCATAAAAAAAGAACAAAATAATGCCATTTGCGGAAACCTGGATGGAACTAGAAACTCTCATCCTGAGTGAAGTAAGTCAGAAAGAGAAAGACAAATACCATATGATATCACTTATATCTGCAGTCTAATATATGGCACAAATGAAACTTTACACAGAAAAGAAAATCATGGACAGGGAGAATAGATTTGTGGTTGCCAAGGGGGAGGGGGAGGAAGCAGGATGGATTGGGAACTTGGGTTAATATATGCAGACTATTGCCTTTGCAATGGATAAGCAACGAGATCCTGCTGTGTAGCCCTGGGAAATATGTCTAGTCACTTATGACGGTGCATGATAATATGAGAAAAAGAATCTATGCATGTATGTGTAGCTGGGTCAACATGCTGTACAGTAGAAAATTGACAGAACACTGTAAACCAGCTATAATAAAAAAATAAAAATCATTATATAAAAAAACATGTACAGCAGTATCAGAATTGTTATCCCTATGAAACACTACTTTATCAGCTGGGAGCTTGTGGACACTTCCATTTGCCTTAGCCTTATGGACTTCACTTATTTCCAGAGTTACTTATCTAGGTCAGCATCTTATTCCCCCACACCCTTCAGTAAGATAGCCTCATACATTAAAATAAATTTAGATTATTTTTAATAATTTTAAATTCTTTAGGAATTCTCATAACCTCCTAATTTTTTTTAAAAAAATCATACATTGTTTTCTCATTGTGCTATAAAGTTGTATGGGTTTTGATAAGTGCTTACTGTTTTTATTCACTATTTATGTACCACACAGAAGTTCACTACTCTAAAAATTTCTCTATGTTTTACTTATTCAACCTTTTTTTCCTTCTTTACCCCTGGCAGTGTCTATCTTTTGAAGGTCTCTCAAGTTTTGCCTTTCACAGAATGTCGTATAATTGGAAACAGGCTTTTTAGTTTTTTTCTGGATGGCTTATTTCACTCAGCAATATGCATTTTAGATTTATATATTTATTTTCCTGGCACGGTAGATCATTTATTTGATTTTTTTTTAAGGGCCACACCTATGGCAGATGGAGTTTTCCAGGCTAGGGGTCAAATAGGAGCTGTAGCTGCCAGCCTATGTCATAGCCACAGCAATGCAGCATCCAGGCTGCATCTGTGACCTACACCTCAGCTCATGGCAACATTGGATCCTTAACTCACTGAGCAAGGCCAGGGATCTAACCTGCATCCTCATGGATGTTGGATTCATTAACCACTGAACCACAATGGGAACTCCTTTTTTTTTTTTCATTTATTTTTAATCACTGAATAATTTTCTACTGTATGGATGTACCACAGTTTGTTTATCCATTCCTCTATTAAAGGGCATCTTGCTTGCTTCCAGCTTTTGGTGATTATGAATAAATCTGCTATAAACATGCACATGCAGGTTTCTGCATGGACATAAATTTTCAAATCTGTTGGGTATATGCCTAGAAGCATGACTGTGTGTCATTTTGTTATGAAAGATTATGTTTAGTTTTGTAAGAAAGTACCAGATTGTCTTCAAAGAGGCTGTAGCATTTTGCATTCCCATTACCAATGACCATTCATTTTGTTCCCCATTCTTTCCATCATTTAGTGTTATTATTTATTTGATTTTGGCCATTCTAATAAGTATGTACTGGTATCTTATTTTTCTAACTTGCAATTCCTTAAGGACATATGATGTTGAGCACCTTTGTGTATGCTTATTTGCCGTCTTTCTCTGACCTGTCTATTCTGATATTTTGCCCATTTTTAAGTTGAGTTGTGTTCTTGTTGAGTTTTAAGAGATCTTTGTATATTCTGAATACACATATTTTATCAAAATTCTGTTTTATAAATTTTCTCTAATCTTTAACTTGTTTTTTCATTCTCTGAACAATGTCTTTTGTAGAGAAGAGCTTTTAGTTTTAATACATCAAAAAAAATTTTATAGATATTATTAGCAGTATTGTTTGAAAAATACATTATCAAACCCAAAGTCAGAACATTTTCTCTTATGTTTTCTTCAAGAAGCTTTATAGTTTATCATTTTACATTTAGGTTTATGATCCATTTGAGTTAATTTTTGTAGAAATTGTAAGGTCTACATTGAAGTTCTCTTGTTTTGTTTTTTTGTAAATTACTTTTTTACAGAAGTTCTCACCATGGCTCAGTGGGAATCCGACTAGGAATCATGAGGCTGCAGGTTCAATCCCTGGACTTGCACAGTGGGTTAAATATCCGGCATTGCCGTGAGCTGTGCCGTGAGCTGTCGCAGACACAGCTCAGATCTCGCATTGCTGTGGCTCTGGTGTAGGCCAGAGGCTACAGCTCCAATTCAACCTCTAGCCTGGGAACCTCCATATGCCATGGGAGTGGCCCTAGAAAAGGCAAAAAAGACAAAAAAAAAATAAATTACTTTTTACAATTTTTACTTTATTTATTTATGGCATGCAGAATTCCCAGACCAGGGGTCAAATCCACAGCAGTGACCTGAGCCACAGAATTGACAACACAGAATCCTTAACCTGTTGAGCCACCAGGGAAATCCTCAAGTCCTTTTATTGCATATATGTCCAATTTTTCAGTGCCACTTGTTGAAAGACTATCCTTTCTCCATTGAATTGTCTTTGCTTCTTGGACAAAGATAAGTTGACTATATTTGTGTTGGCCTATCTCTGGGCTCTGTTTTCTGTTCCACTGATTTATGTGTCTGTTTTTTTATCAATAATACACTGGCTTGATTATTGCAATTTATGGTAGGATTTGAAATTGAGTGGTGTTAGTCCTCCAAATTTGTTCTTTTCTTTAATGTTGCATTGTCTATTCTAGATCTTTTGCCTTTCCATATAAAGTTTAGAATCAGTTTGTTAATATACACTATAGCTTGCTGGGATTATATTTGGAATTGCATTGACTATATAGATCAAGTTGGGGAAAAACTGATAATATAATTGAAATTTCCAATCCAAGAATTGAGACTTCCAGTCCATTTACTTAGATCTTCTTCCAATGTTTTACAGTTTTCTCCATATAAATTCTTTATATATTTTGTTAGACTAAGTATTTCATATTTCAGGGTTTTATTTTATTTTTCTTTTTTTTAGGGCCTCACCCACAGCAAATGGAAGTTCCCAGGCTAGGGGTCAAATCAGAGCCATAGACACTAGCTGACACCACAGCCATAGTATCACCAGATCCAAGCCATATCCACAGTTATGCCTCAGGTCGTGGCAACACCAGATCTTTAGCCCACTGAATGAGGCCAGGGATCGAACCTGTATCCTCATGCATACTGTTGGGTTCTTAACCCACTGTGCCACAGCAAACTCCAGGGTAATATTTTAAATGGAACTTTAAAATTTCAAATTTCAATTGTTCATTGTAGTATATAGAAAGTAATTCTTTTTTTTTTTTTTTGTCTTTTTGTCTTTTTTTTTTTGTTGTTGTTGTTGTTGTTGTTGTTGCTGTTATTGTTGCTATTTCTTGGGCCGCTCCCGCGGCATATGGAGGTTCCCAGGCTAGGGGTCCAATCGGAGCTGTAGCCACCGGCCTACGCCAGAGCCACAGCAACGCGGGATCCGAGCTGTTTCTGCAACCTACACCACAGCTCACAGCAACGCCGGATCGTTAACCCACTGAGCAAGGGCAGGGATCGAACCCGCAACCTCATGGTTCCTAGTCGGATTCGTTAACCACTGCGCCACAACGGGAACTCCCAGTAATTCTTTTTTAATAGACTATCACTTTTTGATTATGGTAAAATATATAACATAACAAAAATTTATCATTTAATCATTTTCAAGTATTAAATACTTTCTTTATTTTTCTTTTTGGTTAAACCCATTACATGTGGAAAGTCCCAGGCCAGGGAGCTGACCCAGAGCCACAGCAGTGACCCAAGACACTGTAGTGACAACACTGGATCCTTAACCTACTTCATCACAAGGGAAATCCACAAGTGGTAAATATATTCTCATTGTTGTGAAATTAATCTCCAGAACTTTTTCTTCTTGCAAAATTGAAACTCTATACACTTAAGCAATTCTTTCCCAATTTCCCTTCTTCCAAGTCCCTGGTAACAACCATTCTATTTTCTATCTCTATAAATTCAACTACTCTATGTACCTCATATAAGTGAAATCATGCAATATTTGTCTTGTTATGATTGACTTATTTCACTTAGTATAATGTCCTAAAGATTAGTAACTTAATTTTGTATATTAACTTTGTACCCTGTGATCTTACAATATTTGCTTATTTTAATTAATTGTTTGGGTTTTTTGTCAATTATTTGGAATTTTATATGTAGACAGTTGTATCTTCTATAAATAGCTTTGCTTCTTTCTTTCTAATATTTAACTTCTGATTTTTTTTTCTTTTGTTATTGCACTCGCTATGAGTTCCAGTACAGAGTTGAAGAGGAGTGCCAAGAGAGGACACACTTGCTGTGTTCCAACTCTCAGGAGAGCATCCAGTTTTCATCATTATGTATGATGCTAGCTGTAAGTTTTCTGTATATTCTCTCTCAAATAAGAAAATTTTACTCTATTACTAATTTGCTGAGAATTTTTATCAGGAATGAGTGTTGGATTTTGTCTGTTTTCTGCATCAATTAATATCATATGATTTTTCTTCTGTAGTATGTTGATGTGACTAATTACATTGATTGATTTTTAGGATGTTGAATCAGCCTTACATACCTGGAATAAATCCCACCTTGTTATGTTGTGTAATATATATTGTTTGTTTTTATTTGTTAATATTTTAGTAAGCATTTTTTTGAAATGATGTTCATAATAGATAATGAGCCATTGTTTTCATTTCTTGTGATGTCTTTATTTGGTTTTGTATTAGGATAAATCTGTCCTTATAGCATGTGTTCGGAAGTGTTCCCACTGCTTCTATTTTCTGGAAGTGACTCCGAAGAACTGGTATCCATTCTACTCTAAATGTCTCTTAGAATTCACCAATGAAACCATCTGGACCTGGTGCTTTCCTTTGAGGAAGTTTATTAATGATTTATTCCACTTCTTTAATAAACATAGGACTATTTGGCTTATCTAACTCCTTTGTGAATATTAGCAATTTATGTATTTCAGGAAATTGGTGTTTTCATTAAAAACATCTGATTTCTGAGACTGAGATTGTTCATAGTTTCCCTTTATTATCTTTCCAATGTCCATGGGATCATTAGTAATGAACATTTGATACTGGTAATTTATATTTCTTCTCTTTTTTCCTTGTTAGCCTGATTTTGTTTGATTGATTTTTTTTCCTACTGGTTTCTCACTTTTAATTTTACTGTTTCTATGCTGATGTTCTGTTCTGTTTGCTTTAGGCTATTGTTTCTTCTAGTTTCTTAAGGGAAAATCCTAACTTATTGATTTTATATTTTCTCTAATATATACATTAAATGCTATAAATTTCTCTCCACACTACTTTCACTGTACCTCACAAAATTTGATAAATTGTACTTTCATTTATTTCAAAAATGTTTTTATTCCTCTTTAAGCTTCTTAATACATTATTTTTAAATGTTTTGTTTCATTTCTGAATATATGAGAATTATCTGCTTTCTGTTAATTGATTACTAATAATCACAAATTGTGCTTTGAAAACATACCTTGTATGACTTCTACCATTTCAAATTTGTTAGGATTAAAAATTCATAACATTAAAATTACCGTCTTAACCCTGTATACTTAGACATGGTTAAGATGGTAATTTTAATGAATTAATGCATATTCATATTGTTGTGCAGTTAATCTCCTGAACTATTTCATACTGCAAAACCGAAACAATACCTATTCAATAACAACTCACTTTTTTCTGCTCCCTCCATCTCCTAGAAACTACCCATTCTTATAAATATATCTACTCTAGGTATCTCATATAAGTAGAATAGTATAGTATTTGGCTTATTTCACTTAGCATAATGCCCTCAAAGTTAATCCATATTGTAGCATGTGTCAGAATTTTCTTCCTTTTTAAGGCTGAATAATATTCCTTTGTATTCATATACCACATTTTGCTTATCTATTCATCTGTTAAGGGACATTCGATTTGCTCCTACTTTTTGACTATTGTGAAGAGTTCTGTTTTGAATATGGATGTGCAAATAGCTCTTCAAGAACCTCTTTTGACACATATTTTGACTCTCCTTTGTTACTTACATATTTAAGATTGCTTCTTAGAAATTTAAGATTGTCTTCTTAGAAAACTGACCCCATTATCACTATGTAGTACTCCTTTTAATTCTTGATAATTTTCATTATTCTAAATTCTTCTTTGTTTGAAATTAATATAACTGAACTCATGCTGAGATGGCAAATTAGTAGGATGTGAGGCTTACCATTCCTACAAATACATTGACAATACATTTACATGAGGAAGTATTCACACAGAAAATTTGCTAAAAATGGACAAAAGACCTCAGGATTATTATAGAGCAAGAAAAACTTCATGAAACCAAATAGGACAAAAGGAAGAAAGAATAAAAAGAAGTGAAAATAAGCAAGACAAAACCTGCAACCTTAGGAGAGGAAAACCTCCTGCACCCTAGGAAGTTTCCCCACAAGTGAGGAGATAAGCCAAGACAGAGGAGAAACTAAACAATCATGTAATGTGGTTAAAACAGAAACAGGAGTTCCCGTCGTGGCGCAGTGGTTAACGAATCCGACTAGGAACCATGAGGTTGCGGGTTCGATCCCTGCCCTTGCTCAGTGGGTTAACGATCCGGCATTGCCCTGAGCTGTGGTGTAGGTTGCAGACGCGGCTCGGATCCCGCGTTGCTGTGGCTCTGGCGTAGGCTGGTGGCTACAACTCCGATTCAACCCCTAGCCTGGGAACCTCCATATGCCGCAGGAGCGGCCCAAGAAATAGCAACAATAACAACAACAACAACAACAACAACAACAAAAAGACAAAATAAATTGGCATCGACATTTAAAAAAAAAAAAAAAACAGAAACAATACTTCAAAAATGGTCAGTTCTATAGGCAACCATATGTGTTGTGAACTAAACCTCTGGCATGAGAGATCAGACTCAAAGAGAAAGCTGGGGCTGGCTATATTGGAATAAAACAGAGTTGGTTGTGCAAAAACCACCTGGAGGTATTAAAGTTATGGAAACCACAACTGAAGGTGTGTAAACAGACAACCTAGTTGTGCTTAGAGGTTAGGTCCCATTGTTTGGGGGTTCTCGAAGGAAGGGGTGGGAGCCACCATTACAGCTTTGTTCCCTGTGCATGCTTTCTCAAGGTGCAGAACAATGTCTTCTTCAGCTGTTGGAGCCACTCAGCAGCAGCTGCTGCCTAGCAACAGATGGAATGCAGCCTTACCCTTAGGGCTACAAAGTTCTTGGAGCAGGCAGAGTAACCACCTGGGGGAATAACAGAAGCTCTCAGTTCCTGCTTGTAGCCCCGATGCAAGTGGTACCCAACCCGTGCCAGAAGAGATTCCAGTGGTAACCATTCCCTGTGAGAGATGCAAACTACCCAACCTGGGAAAACGCAAGTACTGTGGCTGTGCCCAGTGGCTCTGAGGGACTTACGCTAGTGGTGCCAGTTCCAAAGGAGTAGAGAGTTGGCTGCCAGTGTCCATTCCCCATAGGAGCTGTAAACTGCCTAACCCAGGAAAAGTACAAGCTCTGGGGCTTCACCAAGTGGCTCTGCAAGGGCTCATGCTAGTGAGGCTGATCACACACCAGAAGAGGCACCACGGCCTGTTTCCCCACAGGAGGTGCAAACTGTCCAACTAGGAAAAGCACAAATTCCACTGCTCCACCCAGCTACGTGGTAGCAGGAGGGGTTGGATGATATACTGCAGCCCTCTTGTGGTACAAAAGAAATCCTGTGAACTGTGAATCATTGCCACCTACTTCACAGATGCCATCTATAGCAGCCAGAAAGCTCCAGGAGAGGGAGTGTGATACCATTGCTCCAAATACATTTTCTGGGTACACATGAACTGCTACCACCACTGAGAACTCCAGGACTGGGCACTTGCTGCTATATCTACATACCTACAGTCAAGGGGATGTTAAAAAGAAAGGTAGACATTATGAGATGACAAAGAAGTAGTTTTCAGAAAAGGAACAAGACAAAAACACACACACACACACACACACACACAAAAAAAAAAACCTACTAAATGATGAGGACATAGGGAATCTACCTAAAAAAGAACACAGAGTAATGATAATAAAGGTGAACAAAGATCATGGAAAAAGAATGGAGACACAGATGGAGAATTGAAAATAAATGCTTAACAAAGAGCTAGAAGTTTTAAAGAGCAAGATGAACATCACAGTATCTGAAATGAAAAATACTCTATAAGGAACCAATTACAAGTTAAAAAAGCAGAAGAACAAATAAGTGAGGTGGAAGAGAGAGTGGTGGAAATCACAGAAAAAAATAAAGAAAAAAGACTGAAAAGAACTGAGGATAGTCTAAGAGACCACTGGGACAAACATTAAATGTACCAGCATTTGCCTCATAGGGGTTCCACAAGGAGAAAAGAGACAGAAGAGCCAGAGAAAATATTTAGAGATTACAGTTGAAAACTTCCCTAATATGGGAAAGGAAACACTCACTCAAGTTGAGGAAGTAGAGAGTATTTGATACAAAATAAACCCAAGGAAAAACACAGTGAGATACATACTTATCAAACTGACAAAAATTAAATACAAAGAAAATACATTAAAAGACAAAAGGCAAAAGCAATAAATCATATACAAGGCAACTCCAATAAGGATAAGAGCTGATTTTTCAGCAGAAACTCTACAAGCCAGAGGGAGTGGCAAAATATACTTGAGGTGATGAAGAGGAGGAAACTAGAACCAAAAATACTCTACCCAGCAAAGCAATCATTCAGATTTGATAGATCAAAAGCTTTTCAGACAAGTAAAAGCTAAAAGAATTCAGCACCTCCAAACCAGCTGTACATCAACTACTAAAGGAACTTCTCTAAGCGGAAAGGAAAAGCCACAATTAGAAACAAGAGTATTAACAACAGAAAAAGCTCACTGGCAAAGGCAAAGATATATAAAGGTAGGAAATCAGCCTTTGATAAATATGACATCAAAACTAGCAAGCATGAGAAGAGGAGAAGACAAACGCAGAACATTGAAAATTCATTTGAAATTAAGAGACCAGCAACCAGAAACAATTCTGCACACATAGAGATGGATATATCAAAATTAGATGGGAACCACAAATCAAATAACTGTAATGGTCACACACATAAAAGAGAAAAAGCAAGCCAAACATAACACTAAAGGTGGTTATCAAATCACAAGAGCAGACAACAAAAAGAGGAAGAGAAGAAAAGACCCCAAATAACAATCCAAAAAAAATAAGAAAATGGCAATAAGTAAATACTTATCCATAATTACTTTGAACGCAAATGGATTAAATGCTCCAACTAAAAGACGTAGACTGACAGAGTGGATACAAAAAACAAGACCTATGTATACACTGATTACAAGAGACCCATTTCAGATCTAAAGACACAAACAGACTTAAAGTGAGGGGATGGAAGAAAATATTACATTCAAATGGAAATTACAGAAAAGCAGGAATAGCAATACTCATATCAGGCAAAATAGACTTTAAAATAAAAGAAGGTCACAAGAGACAAGGGGGACAATACATAATGATTAAATGTTGAATCCAAGAAGATATATCAATTGTAAATATATATGCACCCAGCATAGGACCATCACAATATATAAGGCAACTACTAACAGCCAAAAAAGGGGGAACTGACAGTAACACAATAGTGGGAGACTTTTACACCCCACTTATAGCAATGGACAGATCATACAGACAGAAAATCAACAAGGAAACACAGGCCTTAAATGATGCACTAGATCAAACAGACTTAGTTGATATCTATAGAAGTTTTCACCCAAAAGCAGCAAAATATACTTTCTTCTCAAGTGCACATGGCATATCTTCAAGGATAGATCACATCTTGGGTCACAGATAAAGCCTTGGTAAATCTTTAAAAGTTGAAATTACCCACGCATTTTCTCTCACCACAATGCTATGAGACTAGAAATCAACTACAAGGAAAAAAGAAAAAGAAAAAAAACAGCAAAAAACACAAATTCCTGTATGCTAAACAATATGCTTCCAAACAACCAATGGATCATTGAAGAAACCAAAGAGGAAATTAAAAGACACATAGAGACAAATGATGATAAAGATACAACAATCCAAAACCTATGAGATTCAGCAAAGCATTTCTTAGAGGGAAGTTTATAGCAAAACAATCTTATCTCAGGAAAGAAGAAAAAACTCAAATAAACAACCTAACATTACATCTTAAACATCTAAAGAAGGAAAAACAAAGTCCAAAATTAGTGGAAGAAAGAAATAGTAAAGATCAGAACAGGGGAAAAAATGAAATAGAGACAAAGAAAACAATTGAGAAGATCAATGAAACCAAAAGTTGGTTCTTTGCAAAGATCAACAAAATTGATAAATCTTTAGCCAGACTCATCAGGAAAAAAAAAGGGAGAGCATTCAAATCAATAAACTTAGAAATGAAAAGAAGTTACAACTGACAACACAGAAATACAAAGGATCATGAGAGACTACTATAAGCAACTGTATACCAATAAAATGGATAACCTAGAAGAAATGGACAGATTCCTACAAATGTACAACTTACCAGAATGAACCAGGAAGAAACAGAAAATATGAATAAACTAATCACAAGGGCTGAAATTGAAAATGTGATTAAAATCCTTCCAAAAATCCAAAGTCCAGGACATGGTGGCTTCACAGCTGAATTCTATCAAACATTCAGAGAAGAGTTAACACCTCTTCTTCTGAAACTCTTCCAAAAAATTGCAGAGTAAAGAACACTCCCAAGTTCATTATATGAAGTCATCATCACCCTGAAAACAAAACCAGACAAAGATACCACAAAAAAAGAAAATTATAGGCCAATATCACTGGTGAACATAGATGGAAAAATACTGAACAAAATATTAGCAAACCATGCCCAAATATGTATTAAAAAGATCATACACCACGATCAAGTAGGGTTTATCTCAGGGATGCAAGAATTCTTCAATAGCCACAAGTCTATCGATGTGATACACTACATCAACAAACTGAAAAATAAAAACCATATGATCATCTCAATAGATGCAGAAAATCTTTTGACAAAATTCAACACCCATTCCTGATTAAATAAAAAAAAAAACTCTCCAGAGTGGGCATAGAGGGGAACTACATCAATATAATAAAATCTTTTTATGACAAACCCACAGCCAACATCATTCTCAATGATGAAAAACTAAAAGCATTTCCACTAAGATCAAGAACAATACAAGGAGGAGTTCCTATTCTGGCACAATGGAAACAAGTCTGACAAAGAACCATGAGGTTGCAGGTTCAATCCTTGTTCTCACTCAGCGGGTTAAGGATCTGGCATTGCCATGAGCTGTGGTGTAGGTTGTATATACAGCTCAAATCCCTCATTGCTGTGGCTGTGGTGTAGGCCAGCAGCTATAATTCCAATTTGTCCCCTAGCCTGGGAACCTCCATTTGTCACAGGTGTGGCCCTAAAAAAAAAAAAGAAAAACAAGACAAGGATGTCCACTTTCACCAATGTTTTTCAACATAGTTTTGGAAGTCCTAGCCATGTCAATCAGGGAATAAAAAATAAAATAAAAGGAATACAAGTTGGAAAAGAAGTAAAATTATCTCTGTTTGCAGATAACATGATACTATACCTAGAAAATCCAGGTATATCTGACACAACCATAAAACTGTTAGAGCTCATCAATGAATTTGGTAAAATTGGAGGATACAAAATAAATACACAGAAATTGATTGCATTTCTATATACAAACAATTAAAGATCAAAAAGAGAAATTAATGAAATCATACCATTTACCATGGCATCAAAAAGAAGAAAATACATAGTAGTAAACCTACCTAAAGAGACAAAAGACCTGTACTCCGGAAACTATAAGACACTGATGAAAGAAGTCAAGGACAACACAAATAGATGGAAAGATATACCATGCTCCTGGATTGGAAGAACCAATACAGACAAAATAACAATACTACCTAAGGCAATCTACAGATTCAATGCAATCCCTATCAAATTACCAATGATTTTTTTTTTTTACAGAACTACAAAAAAATATTTTAAAATTTTTATGGTAACATAAAAGACCTCAAGTAGCCAAAACAATACAGAAGAGAAAAGATGGAACTAGAGGAATCAGGTTCCAGGACATCAAACTATGCTATAAAACTAAAATCATCAAAACAGTATGGTACTGGCTAAAAAACACAGAAATCTATATCAATGGAACAGGATAGAAATAAACCCAGAAATAAACCCAAGCACCTCTGGTCAATTAATCTATGACAAAGGAGGCAAGAACATGCAGTGAAGGAAAGATAGACTCTTCAATAAATAGTGCTGGGGAAAATAGACAGATACTTGTAAGAGAGTGAAATTAGAACATTTTCTAACACTATACACAAAAAATAAACTCAAAATAGATTAAAGACCTAAGTATAAGGCCAGATTCTATTAAACTCCTAGAGCAAAACATAGGCAGAACACTCTTCAACATAAATCACAGCAACATCTTGTTTGATCCACCTCCTACAATAATAACAATAAAGACAAAAATAAACCAATGGGACTTAATTAAACTCAAAATCTTCTGCACAGCAAAGGAAACCATTTAAAAAAACAAAAAGACAATTCACAAAAGGAGAAAATATTTGCAAATGACTCAACTGACAAAGGTTTAATCTCCAAAATATGCAAACAACTCATACAACTCAAAAAAAATAAACAACCCAAGAGAAAAATGGGCATAAGACCTAAACAGACATTTCTCCAAAGACATACAGATGGCCAGAAGACACATGAAAAAAATCCTAAACGTCACTAATTATTAGAGAAATGCAAATCAAAACTCCAATGAGATACCACCTCACACAAGTTAGAGTAAAAACAAATGCTGGAGAGGATGTGGAGAAAAGGGAACTCTCCCTCTGTTTGGTGGGAACATAAGTTGGTACAACTGCTATGGAAAACAGTATGTAATTACCTCAGAAAACTAAATATAGAACTACCAATCCCACTCCTGGGCATATATTCAGACAACACTTTCACTGAAAAACATACATGCGCCTGTACATTCATTGCAGCACTATTCACAATAGTCAAGACATGGAAACAACCTAAACATCCATCAGCAGATGAATGGACTAAGATGTGGTACAATGGAATACTATACAATGGAATATTATTTAGCCATAAAATGGACAAAAAAATGCCATCTGCAGCAACATGGATGGAACTAGGGATTCATACTAAGTGAAGTAAGCCAGAAAGACAAATATCATATGATATCACTTATACATGAAATCTAAAATATGGCACAATCTATCTACAAAACAAAAACTGATCATGGACATGGAGAGCAGACTTGTGTTTGCTAGAGGGGAGGGGGGAGAGAGTGGAATTGATGGGGAGTTTGGCCTTGGGTGATGGGATCCTGCTATACAGCACAGGGAACTGTATCTGGTCTCTTGCCTAAGAACCTGATGGAAAATGAAAAAATGGGTGTGTATGTGTGGTTGGGTCACTCTGCTGGACAGCAGAAATTGAAGGAATTTTGCTCACTAGAGGCTTCAGTGCATATAATTAAAAAATAATAAAATTCATATAACTGCCCCATCTTTCATTTGATCAAAATTAACATCCTATATCTTTCTCCATCTCTTTGCTTTTAACTTATCAGAGTCTTTATATTTAAATGAGTTTTCTGTAAGAGCATATTTTGGGTTTGTATTTTTCTTTTTTCTTTTTAAGGCTGCACCTGTGGCACATGGAAGTTCCCAGGCTGGGGTCAGAGCTGCAGCCAAGGTCTACACTGTAGCCACAGCAGCTCCGGACCCAAGCCACATCTGTGACCTATGCCACAGTTTGTGGCAATGCTGGATCCTTAACCCACTGAGCAAGGCCAGGGATCAAACCTCATGGACACTATGTTGGATTCTTAACCCGCTGAGCCACAGTGGAAACTTTGGGTCTATTTTCTTTTTTTAATCCAAAAGACAATTTTGTATTTTAATTGGTATTCTAAGATCAATAACAATTTAAAGTAATTATTGACATATTTGAATTAATACCAACCATGCAAACATGTTTGTAACATTTTTTGGGTTTTTGTTGTTGTTCTTTTTTAGGGCCACACCAGCAGCATATGGAAATTCCCAGGCTAGGGGTAGAATTGGAGATGCAGATGCCAGCCTATGACACAGCCACAGCAGTGCTGGATCCTTAACCCACTGAGCAAGACCAGGGATTGAACCTACCTACATCCTCATGGATACTACTTAGGTTCTTAACCCATTAAGCCACTACAGGAACCCCTGTAACATTTTTCTGTTCATTACCATTGGCTTCTTAACTTCCTTCTCTAGTTTAAATGGAGCATTTTTGAAATAATTTTATTGGGTCTCCTCTCTCTCATTTCTATTTCCTTAAAACATTAGTTTTTGATGTAGAACTTGCAATATATGTTTTTAACAAATTTAAATCCACCTTCAAATGACACTATTCCACCTTATGCATAGTGCAGGATCATGGATGACAGAATTATCCATATGCTTAATCATCAATTATATTGTACTATTTTATTATTCTAAACTGTTAACTTTAGATAAATTATAAAAAAAGATTTCTTTTAAATTGATACATTTATCCTACAGTGTTTTTTTTGTTTGTTTGTTTTGGTTTGGTTTGGGGTTTTTTTTGCTTTTTTTATGGCCATACCCCAGCATATAGAGGATCCCAGGCTAGAGGTCCAATCAGAGCTACAGCTGCCGGCCTACACCACAGCCATAGCAATGCAGGATCTGAGCCACGTCCGTGATCTACACCACAGCTCACAGTAATACGAGATCCTTAACCCATTGAGTGATCAAACCCGCATCCTTATGGTTCCTAGTCAGATTCGTTTCTGCTGGCCATGATGGGAACTCCTCCTATAGAGTTCTTCTTTTCTTCATGTAGATCCAAATTTTATTATGTTTCATTATACTTTATCATTTTTTCTACCTCAAGAAAATATTCATTTTTTAATTGTCTGATAAAGTCTTAATCTATCCTTCACTTTTGAAAAATAATTATGTTGATACAGAATTCTAGGATTTTTTTTTCTTTCAACACTTAAAATATTTCACTCCATTCTCTTCTTGTTTGCATCATTTTGATGAGAAGTCTGTTTAATTCTTTACCTTTTTCATCTATAGACAAGGTAGGTTGTTTGGGCTTTCCTTTTTTCCTGACTTCTTTCAAGATTTTCTCCTATTTGATTTTAGGCAATTGAATATGATGCCTGAGTGTAGGTATTTTTAGTAACTATTTTGCTTGGTGTTCTCTGATTCTTGGAATTGTGATTTAATTTCTGCCATCAATTTTGTAAAGTTCTCTGTCATTACTTCAAATTCTTATTTTGCTTCAGTCTGTTTCTTCTCTTTTATTTCTTCTGATATTATAATTATGCATGCATATGTTAAATGCTTTGAAATTGTCCTACAGTTCCTGGTGTTGTGGATGTTTTTCTTTTTTCTTGTTACATTTCAATTTGAGAAGTTCCTACTGACCTGTCTTCAAGATCACATTTCCTCAGCCCTGTCAAGACTACTGATGAGCTATTCTTCATTTCTATTACATTACTTTCCTTTTTTATTCTTTCTGCTAGATTTTTCTGTTACATCTAGCCTTTTGTTTTAATTCTTCTTTCCCTCTTTCTTCCATATTATCCACCTGTTCTTACATGATGTCTACCTTTTTCACTAGAGCATTTAACATGTTAATAATATTTATTTATTTACGCATTTATTTTTAGGGTTGCACCTGCAGCATATGGAAGTTCTGAGTCTCCCAGAATCAATATATTTCTAAGAATTCTATTAACTTATCAATTTATTTTTGAAACTGTTAGGCTTCTTTTAAATCAAAATATAATTTTTGGAAGAACAAAACTCTGATATGTATTTTTTTCCAACACCACCAAGCAATTAGCTCAATTCTGACACTATCCAACTGAAGATAGCATCAGATCCTACTGGTTAAGGGCTCAGTCCTACAAAACTGCCCCTATCTCCTCTTCAGATACCAGTCCTTAGTCCAGGTTGCCACCTAAGTTTTTGACCCACTGGCTGTGGATGAGTTTCCATGGCCTCTCCTTGGGCTTGATTAATTTGCTAGAGTGGCTCATAGAACTCAAATAACACATTTTACTTACTGGATAACTAGTTTATCATAAAAAGATATAACTCAGAAAAAGCCAGCCAGATGAAAGCGACACATAGGGCAAGGTATGTGGGAGGGAGTGCAGAGCTTCCATGCTCTCTGGAATCTGCATTCTCCCAAAAACTCCACATGTTCACCAACCTGGAAGCTCTCCAAAAATCCTGTTTGGTTTTTATGGAGGCTTTGCTACATAGGCATGATTGACCACTGGTGCTTGAATTCAATCTCCAGTCCCTCTCGTCTCTTAGAAGGTTGGAGGTGGGGGTAGGGAGCTGGACTAAAAGTTTCAACTCTAATGATAGTGGGTTGCTTCCTCTGGCAACCAGCCCCCTGCCTTGGGTTACCTAGGGGCTTTCCAACTCATCACATCAGTATAACAAAAGATAGTTTTATAGATCTTATCACTTAGGAAATTCCAAGAATTTTAGGAGCTCTGTGCCAGGAACAGAAGAAGCCATGTATATTACATATTATATAATTATCTGTATGTTATATAATATTATATATAAATCCTAATATCACAAAAGCTAAAATCAATACATTGACTGAAAAAAATATACAGCCAAAAAGCTGAGAATTATGTTTAATTCAGCAGACTTACTGAGGACTTTAAGCCCAGGATACAGCCTCTCAGATTTCTCTGAGGGGTAGTCCAAAGAGATAAGGGAGGAACAAGGATAGATAGGAGTTTTTGCTGAAAAAAATATATAGTCAGACAACAAAGGATTATGTCTAATTACCAAATACATACATCTCAAGCTAGTGGTGTTAGTGCTTTTCTAAGTATGGGAACTTGCATGAGTTTGGGCTCATTGAAATTAGTCCTTTGATATCTGGGTATCTGATATCTGTATTTGATATACAACTTAACTATCTGGAGCCATTACCTTATTTTTCTCTAATTTCCCTCAGGGTGCACCTTGCAAGTGGCTGATGATTTTATGATCACAGTATTCTTTGTTTACTGAAATGGTAGGTGATATTTTTTGTCTACAAATATATTCCCAGACCTGAGTCTTTTTAATAACATAAACCAGGCAGTGTGGGACGCAGTTAGGTGGAAGCTCCTTGCTAGCAGGAACTTTGTTGCATGCACTGCAATGGGGCTCTGGGGAGGACTTAAGTCATCACTTCTCCAGGTGTGAAACAGATGCCGTGATACAGGGACTCTGGTCTCAGACCCACTAAATCAGAATCAATGTTGTCAATAAAAAAATAATCAGATGATCTATGAAAGAAATTGAAAATTTTATTTGAGCCAAATTGAGGAATATAACCTGGAAACAGCATCCCAGAAAGCTGGGAGAACTGTTCTGTCCATTAGAAGTCAAAGCACATTTAAATAAGTTTTTTGGAGTTGCCGACGTGGCTTAGTGGTTAATGAACCTGACTAGTACTCATGAGGATGCAGGTTCAACCCCTGGCCTTGCTCAATGGGTTAAGGATCCAGTGTTGTCATGAGCTATGGTGTAGGTTGCAGATGCAGCTCAGATCCTGCATTGCTATGGCTGTGATATAGGTCAGCAACTATACCTCTGATTCGACCCCTAGCCTGGGAACCTCCATATGCTGTGGGTGTGATCCTAAAAAGACAATAATAATAATAACAATAAAATAAATAAGTTTTTTGAGACAGAGGACTGTACATGAAATAATGTATTATGGACAGTTTACACACTCCAGATCCAGGGTCATGTGACCCCTTTCAAGATTAAGAAGTGAGATTGTTTTGGTTTTGGTTGTGATATGCAATGGCTGATGTGGGATCTCACTCCCCAGACCAGGGACTGAACCCAGGCCCCAGTGGTGAAAGGACCGAATCCTAAACACTAAACCACCAGGGAACTCCAAAGAAGGTAGGTTATATTTTAAGGAGTTGTCTTGATGCTAGGAAAATGTTGTTCTTTAAGGTTGAGCAGCTATTTTTTTTTTTTTTTTGTCTTTTTGTCTTTTTCCAGGGCCACATCCATGGCATATGTAAGTTCCCAGGCTAGGGGTCGAATTAGAGCTGTAGCCGCTGGCCTACGCCAGAGCCACAGCAATGCAGGATCTGAGCCACATCTTCGACCTACACCACAGCTCACGGCAATGCCAGATCCCTAACCCACTAAGCGAGGCCAGGGATTGAACCTGCAACCTCATGGTTCCTAGTTGGATTTGTTAACCACTGAGACACGATGGGAACTCCAGCAGCTATTTCTGCCAATGCAGGAGATTTGGTTGATACATAATTCAGATACACAATGCACTGTAGAGAGAAAGAAATCCAGAGGACAGAAAATTTTTCATGTTTAAGTTTTGTTTTGCCATAAAATATGAATTTTACTTCACAGGGTATTAATTATGTCCCCATGTAATTTGTAGAAATAACAGTCTTAGAGGCACAGACCAGACTAAAGCCACTTATCCATAATACACAAATTAAAGACTAAAGATCACTTGTTAAAAAGGGGCATTTATGAGGCAATTGGAGAAAGTTAATTTGGTCTAGTAGATACAAGCAAGAAATTATATTGGCACTGTGCTTATGTTCCAAAGTCCCTATTTTTCAGACATGCATTATGAAAATAGAAAGAGAAAACCCAAGCTTCTCTAACCTCCCCAACAATGTTCATGACTACTGTTCTTTTCCTATTGTTACAAAGAAATGGGACCCAAATGGAGTCACTTTTGCTAAGCCCACCTCACCAAACCATGGCTTAACATCTGATCTACTTGCAATTTCAACCTTTCTCAGGAATGTGATCTTAATCAGTCAATTTGGAATTTTCTGGTCAGCACCAGTGAGGTAATATGCCACAGAGAACCTTTCTATCTCTGAAAGGAAGATGAGGTAATCTGCTCTTTCCTTATCGCTTCCCCTTCTGCTTATAAAAGCCTTCTATCTTGTACAGCTTCTTTGTGCACCTTTCTTTTTCTTTCTTATTCTGTCTTTTCATTTATTTCACTGAAGTATAGTTAATTTACAATATTGCATTAGTTTCTGCTGTACAGCAAAGTGATTCAACCATACATGTATATAATAGTTTGCAGAGTTTCCATTGTGGTAATGAACCCAACTAGTATCCATAAGGATGCAAGTTCAATCCCTGGCCTTACTCAGTGTGTTAAGGATCCAGCACTTCCATGAGCTGTGGTGTAGATCACAGATGTGAATTTCATCCTGCTTTTCTATGGCTGTGGTGTAGGCCACAGCTATAGCTCCAATTTGACCCCTGACAACTTCTATATGCCCAGGCGCAGCCCTAAAAAATATATAGTTTGCATCTGCTAATCCCAAATTCCCAACCCTTCCTCCACACTACTCCTCTCCCCATTGGCAACCTTAGGTCTGTTTTGTGTCTGTAAATCTGTTTCTGTTTCAGAGATAAATTCATTTGTGTCATATTTTAGACTCCACACATAAGCAATTCCATATGGTACTTATCTTTTTCTGTCTGACTTACTTCAGTTAGTATGATAATCCCTAGGTCCATCCATATTGTTGCAGGTGGCATTATTTCATTTTTTTTATGGCTAGGTAATATGCTAGTGTGTGTGTGTGTGTGTGTGTGTGCGCGCGCGCGCCACATCTTCTTTATCCATTCTTCTTTCAATGGACATTTAGATTACCTGTCTTGGATATTGTGAATAGAACAGCAATGAACTTAGGGGTGCATATATCTTTTTGAATTATAGTTTGGTCTGGATTTCATATCCAGGAGTAGGATTGCTGGATCATACAGCAACTCTATTTTTAGTTTTTTAAGGACCCTCCATACTGTTTTCCATAGTGGCTACACCAACTTACAATCCCAGAGGGGTCCCTTTTCTCCACACCCTCTCCAATGTTTGCTATTTTTAAACCTTCTTTTTTTTTTTTTTTTTTTGCTGTGCCCAAGGCATACAAAAGTTCCCAAGCCAGGGATTGAACCCACACCACAGCATTGACCCAAGCTGCTGCAGTGACAACATTGGATCCTTAGCACTCTTTGCCACTAGAGAACATCCACAGACTTTTTAATGACAGGAATTCTGACAGGTGTGAGGTGCCACGTCATTGTAGTTTTGATTTGCATTTCTCTAATTAATGAGGCTGAGCATTTTTCATGTGCCTGTTAGCCATCTGTATGTCTTCTTTGCAGAAATATCTTCTTAGGTCTTTTGCCCATTTTTTGATTAGATTGTTCATTTTTTTTTTTTTCTGTCTTTTTGCTATTTCTTGGGCCGCCCCTGCGGCATATGGAGGTTCCCAGGCAAGGGGTCCAATCGGAGCTGTAGCCACCAGCCTACGCCAGAGCCACAGCAACAAGGGATCCGAGCCGCGTCTGCAACCTACACCACAGCTCACGGCAACGCCGGATCGTTAACCCACTGAGCAAGGGCAGGGACCGGATTCGTTAACCACTGCGCCACGACGGGAACTCCAGATTGTTCATTTTTGTTAAGTTGTATGAGCTGTTTGTTTATTGTGGAAATTAATCCCTTCTTAGTTACATCATTTGCAAATGTCTTCTCTCAGTCAGTAGGTTGTCTTTTCATTTATGGTTTCCTTTGCTGTGCAAAAGCTTGTACGTTTGACTGGGTCCCATTTGTTTATTTTTGCTTTTATTTATATTACCTTGGGAGACTGACCTAAGAAAGTATTTGTGCACTTTATGTCAGAGGGTGTTTTGCCTATGTTCTCCTCTAGGAATTTTATGGTGTCACATCTTTTTTTGCCATGCCTTTTTTGCCATGCCTGCAGGATATGGAATTTCCCAGGCCATGGATTGAACCTGCATCACAACAGCAACCTGAGCTGCAGCAGTGACAACATGGGGTCCGGAACACACTGAGACACAAGGGAACTACAATGTCATGGCTTATAGTTAAGTCTTTAAGCTATTTTGAGTTTATTTTTGTATATTGTTTGAGGGTGTGTTCAGCTTTCTGACTACAACTTGCTGAAGAGGCTATCTTTTCTCTATTATATATTCTTGCTTCTTTTGTCAAAAATTACTTAACAAATGACTTGATAAAAATTACTTGACAGGAATTCCCTTTGTGGCTCAGCAGTAACAAACCCAACTAGTAACCATGAGGATATGGGTTCAATCCCTGGCCCTGCTCAGAGGGTTAAGGATCTGGCGTTGCTATGAGCTGTAGTGTAGGTCACAGATACAACTTGGATCTCACGTTGCAGTGGCTGTGGCTTAGGCTGGCAGCTGTAGCTCTGATTCAACCTCCAGCCTGGAACTTCCATGTGCAGTGAGTATGGCCCTATAAAGCAAAGGAAAAAAATTACTTGACAAAGGTGTGTGGGTTTATTTTTGGACTCTCTATCCTGTTCCATTGAGCCATGTCTGCTTTGTGCCAATACCACACCATTTTGATTACTGTACCTTTATAATGTAGTCTGAAGCCTGAGAAGATTATGCCTTCTGCTATGTTCCTTTTCCTCAAGATTGCTTTGGCAATTCTGGGTATCTTATGGTTCCATAAAATTTTAGGATTACTTATTCTAGTTCTGGGAAAAAAGTGTCATGGGTGTTTTGATAGGGATCATTTTAAATCTGTAGATTGCTTTGAGTAGTATGGCCATTTTAACAATATTAATTCTTTGGGAATTCCCATTGTGGCTCAGCAGGTTAAGAACCTGACTAGTATTCATGAGGATGCAAGTTCAATCCTGTACTCAGTGGGTTAAGGATCTGGCATTGCCACAAGCTGTGGCATAGTTCGCAGATGTGGCTCAGACCTGGCATTGCTGTGGCATAGGTCAGCAGCTGTAGCTCTGATTCAGCCCCTAGCTTGGGGACTTCCATATGCCATGGGTGCAGCCCTAAAAAGAAAAAATATATATATTTATTCTTCCATTCTTAGAGCTCCTACTTGCTAGGTGAAATGCCACCTGATTCATGAATTATTCAATAAAGTCAATTAGATCTTGCAAATTTACTCAGTTGAATTTTGGTTATTTAACACTATCTCTGGCCTAAAATACCTGGAATTCCCTCTTCTAGGGCACGTTGTAAGTTACACGTTCCACTCCTTTGAAGTTAGGCCGAGCGATCTGTTTTGGTAGCTAAAAAGTGAATGAAGCACAAGTCTTAGGAGTTCTGGATATGTTTGCCACATCTCCTATACCTGCCTATTGTCAAACTCCAGTGTGCCCCAGAATCACCTGGAGGGCTTGTTAAGCAGGTCCTGGGTGCCATCCCCATAATTTCTGATCCAGTACCTTGGGGGGAGCCTGAGGATGTGCATTTCTAACAACTTCCAGGTGATGTTTATGTTACTGGTTTGGAGAATATACTTTCAGAACCATGGTTCTAGAAGAATCTTCTCTGGGGCAGCATCTCTGAGTGATACTTCCCTACTGAGATATGTTCAAAATGAAGGATGGGTGAGAAGCAAATATTTTTTTCTGTCCCCATTGCACTGAGATCTTCATGCTCAAAACTCAAAGAGTATGTCCCACAAAGCATAAAATTCTCAGAACCCACAAGTCCTCAGGAATATTGCACTGTTGTGATTAGAGAGTAGCTTGTTGAGCTTTGGCTGGGTTCTAGGCACACATACCATCATAGAATTAATGCTGCAGAGCTGCCAAGAGGCCCTTGGGCACATGCTGAGGCACATTCCCCTTTTTCCTCTGCTACCTGGTAATAGGCTAGCTATATCCAAGAAGGAATTCAAGAATTTCCTAGGATGACAACCCCTTTCTCCTGTGTCTTGCATGGGCTCTGCCTATTTTTTGAATCTACTCTTGTTAAAAGCAAGACAAAGTCTGAAATGGAGTCACTTATGCAAAGGCCCATAGACTTAATTCTTAATGTAATTACAGTTTAAGGCTCTCCCAGGAATGGAATTTTAAACCGGGTCAACCAGGAATTAATTACCTGGTCAGCACTAGTGAAATAATCTGCCTGATAGACCTCTGTGGCCCCCTAAAGGAAGATGATCTTACCACCACAAGCCCAGTTTTTGCTAGTATGTCTTGCCTGTTCCTGCCCCCTTCTGCCTATAAAAAAAAATCTTTCATTTTGTACAGTTCCTTGGAGCTTCTTTCCATCTGCTAGAAGGAATACTACCTGATTCATAAATTATTAAATAAAGCTTATAAGGTCTTAATGTTTTTACTCAGTTGAATTTTGCTTTTTAACAATTCACAGGATCTGGTTTCCTATTTACTGGATATCAAACACTATTGGAGCCAATGGAGGGTGGAACATGTCTGAGACAAGATTTATCAGTGATTTTCCTGATGTCAGAGCCATAAATTTCTGGCCAGCAGATGGCTGCAGAATGCAGGCAGCTCCAGGAATGGCTTCACCCCTAGACAGCTCAAGATAAGGGAGGGCTATAAATCTGACCTGGCTCAATTAGTGTCCAGTTACCTCTGAGCACATCTCTGCTACCAGCTCAGTCACCTGAGGGGTGTTTTCCTCTTATCACTGAGGTCCCTCCCTCCAGCTGAGTGCACATGAATATCTTCACCATATCTCATCTACTCCACTTCTTTTACTTTTTCCAATTCTTGTGATTTCTGTAGTTGCAGTGTTTTCCTTTGACCCCTTTCCATGTATGCTTCCAGATTAATTTGTCTTTCTTTCAGATTCTGCCTTTTTGTCACATTCTCTCTGGATGTGTCTTTAAAATGTATATATGATTTTTTTAATAATTCAATTCAGGAAAAAAATGAATAGTATATCCACGATGGCAGGTGAACTAAATACCTGGCTGCATTTTTTCTTCTTCTTCTTTTAGGGT
This sequence comes from Sus scrofa, assembly GCF_054392235.1. Classification (NCBI taxonomy): domain Eukaryota; kingdom Metazoa; phylum Chordata; class Mammalia; order Artiodactyla; family Suidae; genus Sus; species Sus scrofa. The sequence continues at coordinate 61,447,162 of NC_139384.1, read as the reverse complement.
CACACTTGCAATATATGGGCATATGGCAGTTCCCAGGCTAGGGGTCGAATCAGAGCTACAGCTGCTGGCCTAAGCCACAGCCACAGCAATGAGGCATCTGAGCCCTGTCTGAAACCTATACCACAGCTCACAGCAACACTGAGGAAGGCCAGGGATCAAACCTGTATCCTCATGGATACTAGTCAGGTTTGTTGCTGCTGAGCCACAATGGGAACTTCTGTATTTTTTTTACGAGTTTGTTTTTTGTTGGTGCTGTGATGACATAGCTCCCCTCTCTCTAAAAGAGACCAGTTTAAGCTCGTATGCTTTTCTTGTTACTGACAAGTCCTTTCTAACTAGGTAGTCACAGTCCCTCTGCTAAATGCAACTGTTTGAGAGAGAAGCAAGGGCTTTCGATCAGAGGCTTCAGAAACCCTTCCCAAGATGGAAGCATGGGTTGGGCAAAGATCAGCTGGAAGAAGGACAAATGGGAGGAGAGCAGGAATGCACACTCCCACACTGGGTGCAGGGGTAGGTGGGATCCTGGCCTCTCTCTCCAAGGAGCAACACTGGGGTTAGAAGAAAGGAGAGGTTACATTAAGCAAGGGCCTCTCATTCTCTCCTATACAGCAGCAGCCCCTGAGAGACTCCTGCCAGGAAACCCTTTATGCCAAGAGATTCCACTATTCCTTCCACTCCTCCCCCAGCCCCCAGCTCCTGTAAGAAGGCATGACCGAAATTGCCTCCTGTTGGATAAGGGAAGGACCCTGTCCTTGCATGTTACCACAGAAATCACAAGAGGGGAAAGGGGAGAGGATGGCACAGAAGGCATGCGAGATGAAGCAGCAGCTGAGAAAGGAGTTTGTCTTCTTTTGCCAACTTCCATGGCCCTGATCTCCATTCTCTAAATGGGAAAGAAACTCATTTTGCCAGCCTCTCTTCCCAACTATGTTGATGAATAAGCTGTTTTATTCCTTCTGTGTTGTGACAACCACCACCTGCCATCGGGAAGAAGAAACCATTACCCTGCATTCCAAGTTCCTTGACCACAGCAGACAGTCATCACCTCATGCCCAAAGCAGCCCTCCACTGCCTCTGGGCTAGGCCTTCAACTCTAGACTCGGAGTTCTCATGCTCTGACCCCACACACAGCCACTATCTCACATTCTCCACCAAAACACTTCTGACAGGTCCCAACGTCCTCCACTGGGCATATAATCATAGTTCTTTAGATAACCTCAGAGATTACCTACCCAAGTATAGCCCCCGTCTTGCAGATTGCAACACCAAAGCCCAGACGAGCTGAGTGGCTCATGCATGTGCACACAGCCCCTTGTGGCAAAGGCAAGTCAATGGTAACACTCTCTGGTCATTGCATTTCAGTCCTGGGTTACATATGTCCCCTTTCACATTCAAACGTCCCAATTTAGACCATATATGACATACAGTCACTCTGTCAGTCATAAGTGACATAAAGTCACAGTGTCTATTGTACCATGTTAGGTGTTGAACAAGACATAGTCAGGGATAATCCCAGGGGTGACACTGGGCCCTACAATAAGTCAAAAGAGCCTTGGGGAACTTGGTTGGTGGGATTAATTCACATCTGGCTGGAAAGCTGAGAAGCCAGAAAGCCCTTTGGTCAAAATTCCACATGAACTGGGCCTCAAGCCACAGGCACAAGTCTAACAGGTTAAGCAGGGGGAAATTTTGTCAAGGATAGCACAGTATAAGCAAATCTGTGAGCAGATGTCTGGTGGAGAGTTCTGTGTGCCAAGCCCTGAAAACACCAAGATGGAGCAGACACAGGCCCTGGCTGGAAGAGCTCAGGATGGATTTCAGAAGAGTGGGTCATGGGGACAGGAGGACTCGGGGGTATGGAGCATGAGGAAACAGGAATTCCTGCTACCACCTCTCTAGCTTAAGGCCAGGGGCTGGTTCAGAACTTCAGAGTAGCCTCCATCTCCACTAACCTCCCAGAGCCCTCTTGACTTCATCCTTCTTTAATTATCTTTTTTAACTGCGCTGCATCACCTATTACCCCCACATTCCTTACCTGGATGTCCCATTATGATATTATATTTTCGAGTGTTCCCAACAAGCCTTACCACTGTGTTCTGCACTCTGAAAGACCTTGGTAAATATTTCCTTCTTTTTTCTTTTTTTCCTATTTATGACTGCATCTGCACTATATGGATGTTCCCAGGCCAGGAGTCATATCAGAGCTACGGCTACAGCCTATACCACAGCCATGGCAACACCAGATCTGAGCCACATCTGCAACCTATACTGCAGCTTGCAACAACACTGGATCCTTCACCCATGGTGTGAGGCCAGGGATCAAACCCACATCCTCTGGAGAGGTCAGGTCCTTAACCTGCTGAGCCACTACAGAAAAATATTTCCTAAAATATTTCTCAATAAACTACACACATCCTTTGCCAGCCAGTGAAATGCCCCCACCCCATCCCCACCCCGTTTCCTTTAGATCAGACTACAATACTAACTGTGTGATCTTGGGCTCAGGAATGGTGGTGGGAAGAAGCCAAAGGGATTTCTCAAGAAGGTAATATGGAAGGAGTATGAGGAAGGGAAGGGATAGGACAATAGGGAGGACCATAAAAGGGGTGAGCTCTGAGAACTGGGCACATCAGCAGGCACAGAACATCTGGTGTTAAATGGAAGCAGCCCCAGCAGACCAGGCTCAGCTTTCACACAGCTGGTGATTCCAAACACATGCAGGGATGTAAGATGGAGTTTGACTCGGGGGTATGGACACCCCACCCCCACCCTGCACCACGTTCCCAGGCTCTGCTGCCCAGAGTCCAGGAGGCGAATCTCCAGGACAATACAGTAACACCATGATCCAACTTTGCCAGCTTTCTGGTGGTTGCTGCCCCCTGCCGACAGAGAAGGACCATAACAGTCCAAGAAGCCCATTTCCCCTCCTCAGGAGGCAGGGAGGGGAAACCCAGCCCTCCCTCCGTGGGGTCTTTATAAATGGTTTCCTTGTCTAGCACAGGATGGGACCAGGCCTCCTCTCGTGAACGTCATCACATCCTAGAGCTTCAGAGAACTGCTAACATGGATCACTGTGGCTATCATCCATTGACCAAGCTAAGTACACACTGACCATGCTAAGCACACCTAAATTTTCTCATTTTACAGGTCATAAAATTTGAGAACTCCTCGCTGAAGACATAGAGATTCTAGGACTGTGGATACAGATGCTGATCTAACTGCAGTAGTAACTGAGTGTAGATCTTCCTAGGCTTACAATGGGATTGCATCCTGATAAACCCATCGCTCAAAAAATGCACTTACTACACCTAACCTACTAAACATCATAGCTTAGCATAACCTACGTTAAAGGTGCTCAGAACACTTTCATTAGCCTATAGTTGGGCAAAATTACCTTAACACATAGGCTATTTTATAATAAAGTGTTCAATATCTTGTGTAATTTATGGAATACTGTACTGAAAGTGAAAAACAGAATAGAATGGGTTATATGAGTATAGAATGGTTGCAAGTTTATCTTTTTATTCCTGTGACTGCATAGCTGACTGGGAGCTGCAGCCTACTGCCCCTACCCAGCATCGTAGCACAGCATCACATCGCATATCACTAGTCTGGGAAGAGATCAAAATTTGAAGTATGGTTTCTACTGGATGTGCATTGCTTTCACACCACTGTAAAGTCAAAAAATCATTAAGTCAAACTGTTATAGGTCAGAGACCTGTTACATAGATTTGGGTTGTAGGGGAGGAGGGAGACACAAAAGTACATTTTCTGAGCATCTATTAGGTGCTGGGCATGTACAGTCATTACCACTATATTACATGGTATGGTATGGTAACATGGAAAAGGAGACTCCATATCCCCCATAAGTTGACTATCTCTTGCTTATTTTAAAATTCCTTTAAGAGATCTCTTGTGGTGCAGCAGGTTAAGGATCCGGTCATGTCACTGCAGCAGTGGGTCGCTGCCATGGTGCAAAGCCAGACCCCTGGCCACCCTGGTCTGGGAACTTCCACATACCACAGACACAGCCAACAACAAAAAAATTTCTTGACTATCTTGGTATTTCTCAGCTCCACTCCCTGGTAAAACTTCCTAAGAGTTGACTAAACCTATTCTTTCTACTTTCTTACCTCTAGTTCCTGTGAGCTCCCTCACTCAAGTGCTCAAGAGTCTGTTTCTCACTTTTAGTACCAAGTCCAAATGCCTCTTATTACCTTCTCCAAGGCTAAAGGTAGAGTGGCCACCCCACGATGCCTGTATTTTCACCTGTGAAAAAGCAGTTGTGGTGCTATCTACCCCATAATGTTGTTCTGAGTACTTAACGGATCACCGTGCACATGCTGGCACATGAGACTCTTGGTGACTGCAATCCACTATTGTGACCACAGGGCTAACTGATGCCATGCTTTCTTTCACATAAAGTGCCATTAGCCCTAAAGCTCCAACCTTCCTGCTCTCTCTCCACTACTGCATATCTGGTAAATGATTCTGCATGGAGAAGATGGGCGGACAGGCGTAGCCAGTCCTTCTTTTCTGGGACTGATTCGCATAAGGAGCCTTACAGGTCCCATACTGCCAGGGCCTGCGTAGGGAAGTATGACCCTGGGGAATCATCCCACAAGCCCACTTGGCAAAGGACACAGGCCATACTCACTGCAGCTTCTCCAGTGATAAAGGAAATATTTTGCCATCCATCTACCTTATTACCCTATACTTATTTCTCAATTAAGAAGCCAGGTCAGGGGAGTTCCCTCTAGCACAATGGGATCAGTGTTGTTGGAAGCATTGGGATGTAAGTTTGACCCCCAGCCCAGCACAGTGGGGTTAGGGATCCGGTGTTGCCACAGCTGTGGCTTAGGTCACAACTGCTGAAGCTTGGCTCAGACCTGATCCCTGACTCAGGAATTCCTTATGCTGTGAGGCAGCCAAAAAAAAAAGGGAGTTCCCGTTGTGGCGCAGTGGTTAACGAATCCAACTAGGAACCATGAGGTTGCGGGTTCGGTCCCTGCCCTTGCTCAGTGGGTTAAAGGTCCGGCGTTGCCGTGAGCTGTGGTGTAGGTCGCAGACGCGGCTCGGATCCCTTGTTGCTGTGGATCTGGCGTAGGCTGGTGGCTACAGCTCCGACTCGACCCCTAGCCTGGGAACCTCCATATGCCGCGGGAGCGGCCCAAGAAATAGCAAAAAGACAAAAAAAAAAAAAAAAAAAGAGAGAGAGAGATACACAGTGGCTCCAAATTGCCCATCAAACATCTGAGGTCACTGGGGTCACACCTCTGCCTCCAAATCCTCACCTTCACCTTTCTTCAGGACACCGATTTCCCACCAGGTTTCCAGTGGGTCTCTCCCAATCCCTGGGTCTCTCCCAATCCCTGGCAACACTTTCTCCATCCCTTAGCAGACTCCCTCCTTACCTGGCTATAAAAGTAGGCATACCCCTGATGAGGCTTGGTCCAAAGCCTTCTCTCTCGTCTCTTCCCTGACCTGATTCCATCAGATGTTTCACAGACTGTGGCTCCAAATGTAGCCAAACCCCTCCTGATCCGCAATAGGCCAAGCCGACTTGTGAGTTACCTTTTATCTGTTAAATTTAATTTCAGATACACAAGAAACAACTAAGAGTATATTCTAAAGATTACAGGGGGCAAAAATGCTATTGGAAATTCAACTTTAACTGGGCATCCTATATATTTATTTGCTAAATCCCAAACTCTACTCCACCCGGCAGAACCCTCCTTAGCTGGCAGGCTGGGGGGAGCAAGCTGCAGGGCACCACAAAGCACCCCTGACCTGGAGCACATTCACCCCAGTCCTGTGGCCATAAGCCTCGCCTGGATTCAACCCATCCCATCCTTCACCTCCCAGGATACATTCCCTAACTACACCACCAAAACAACACCCCACTTCACCCGCTCTTCCTCCCTCTCCATCCTCATTCCCTTTTCTTCCTCCCTCCCCTGAAAGGGATGATAAACATTACTGTTACATAAACTATTTTATTTAAATAAGGTCAAGGGTAGACCCTTCTCCCACATACACACAAGCACATGCACGCACGCACCCACACCCACGTCCTCCCCTTTCTTCCCTCCACCCATGGCCACCTCAAACCTGGCGGTTCTCATCATGACCATCCTGCCTCAACCCTGGGACAGACAGGGAGACACCCTCCACTTGAAGGCCCAATCCTCCCCTAGGTGACGGCAGCAGCACGCAGGCCTAGGCACAAGCTCTCCTGTCCAGAGTCCAGCTCTCAGCCCTCCTGGGGTAGGACAGAAGGATTGGTTCTACCAAGGCACCCAGATGCAGTGTGGCTTCCCTACCTTCCCCCCACACAGCATGGGAGTACCACCAGACACTTAGAGCTGCTCCTTATGTAGGGCAGTTTCCCTCAGCCCCAGGCCAATCCTTCCCCATGTCAGCGGAGGCTCTGCAGCCAAACCTGAGCATCCCCCAAGGGATCCTGGACTAGGTACTGTTTGGTTTGGGGAAGAGTGAGGGAGAGCAATTGAGCACCAAATTCCCTAACTCCGCCCTACAGGAGGATGCTGAGATTTGGTTCAGCATCCTCTACCCAGAAAAAAGTAAATAAACCTAATTCCATAGCAGGAATGGTAAGGGCTTCAGCATTAGGACCTCACTACATCACCACCCTCAACATGGACCCTCTAGCACCTTTGCAACATTAAGGACCCAGCCCAGCTGGGGAAACACCATGTACACAGAAGCCTATTTGGAGTTGGTGGTGTCCCCTTTGTTGACACTGGGATTGGGTTTCACCTTCCCTGACACCAGTATCCCTCAAGTCCTGCATTGAGGCACGCATAGCAAAGTGGCTTAGGTCATGATAAAGGAGCACTAAAGGGACAGGTGGTGTCTTCCAGAGGCACACAGTCCTACAGAGCATCTTATATGTTACACTCAGGCAGGCAGGACAGAGGACTAGGGTGCTGGGCCGCCAGAAGGGCTCTGCAGCATCCCTAGGGCCCACTCAGGAGACAGGCAGGTGGGAGGGGCACCTGGTCCATTTACTCAAGCCGGGAAAACAAGGTGCCAGGACCCAGGCCCAGTGCCCACCTTCTCTGATGGCTTCCCTGTGCCTTCTAGACAAATTTCCCTGAGGGGAAAAACCAGACAGATGAAAGAAGTCAGAAAGAAGACAGCAAAGAGTATCAGAGAAACTGTGAGGAACCCATGGGGGAGGGGAGATGTGAGAGCCAAAGACAAGCCTTCTGAAGGGGTAAGGCAAAGAGAGCTGCCACCTGTGAGGGGCAGGGCAGGGTAAGAAAGCCAGGACAGACAGGACAGACTCAGACGAGACCACCTCTCTGAGGGAAGCAAGGACCCAAGGAGAGGGAGCTAGGAGCCTGCAGAGCCCTCAACGGGCCAGTGATGGTAAGAGTCGCACCAGCCTCCCTGAGCACAGGGCTACAGGCTGATACTGCGCTGGTGGCGGCCCCCACGGCTCCCACTCCTAGGACCCAGCTCCTGGCCATCCAGACTGGTGTGGTCCGAGAGGCCCCTCAGGTGCTCCACAGAGTCGCACTTCTGCAGGTCTGAAGCCACAGTGCGCAGGCTTAGCAGGCTCAGCGTGTCCGTGTCAGGGGCAGGGCCAGGCCCCAGGCTGACACCCTCCTCCAGACCCCCGCCCTCAGCCCCCTCAATGACCCCGCTGTCCCCATCCTCGCCACCATCAGGCCCAGCCTCAGCCCCCACTGGGGAGGAGCGCCGCTGGCCTGGGGGGTGAGGTGACTGGCCCCGGCGCCGTGCATGGATCTGTTCGCTGATCTGTTCCAGGTTGCGCAGGGCGACAGAGTAACGAGTCTTGGCCTGGGCCACCTGCTGCTCCAGCTCTGTCACCTTGGCCTTGTGCTCCTGTAGAGGGAGGGACAGAGTGAGGTGACTCTCTGGGCAACTCTCCCAGGCCCCTGGAGCTGCTGGGTCCTGTCAGCCTCACTTAGCATTCTGCATTGCAGCTACCCCACCCGGGGCCCCAGCACTGCTCACCACCAAACACTAATCTGCTGTGCTCCACACCCTTCCCACCCAGCCCCTCTTCAGTCCTCCTCCCCACCACCTCCTCCTCCCCCCCTCCACCTCCCTCCCCCTGCCTCTTCCTTAGGTCCTCCCTCCTCAGCAACCTGTCCTGCTCCTGCCTGACCAGGGCCTTTCTCCCAGGTCTTCATGCCCACTGGCTCTTCCCCTTTTCCCCATTGTTCCCTTTCCACATCTGGCCAATTGCTCTCCCCATTCTCCCTGGTTTCTTCTGATTCTTTTTCTCCTTTACTTCCCTTCTTTGCCAGCACCCACCACCTAACCCCACCTCCCACTCCTTCAGGGTCATTATGAGCACACCTGTCCCACTATACTGGCCTGCTGGATGGCCAGAGAAGCAGACTGACATCCCCTCTTATTACTTGCCCTCTTTTTCTATGTCTGCCCCTTTCCCCACTGTCCACCCATTCCCCCTCTCCCACTCAGCTACCTCCAGAATCTGGCTGAACTGGGCTTTGAGCTCAAAGTAGGGGCGGCTCTTGCCAATGGCACGCCGGAGGGTCTTCTGCAGGGCCTGAACCCGAGCCTCAGCCTGCTGGCACAGCCGCGTCACCCGCTGGTGCTCCCGCTCACCACGAAGCCGCTCCTCTTCTGCCTCGTTCACCTGGCCCAGGTTGGGCAGAGGACACACATCACTGAACTTGGACCCACACTCCTGCCCCTATAGCCTGCCCCATGCTGCCACTCCTAATGTTACACTGGTGGGAATACCCCAATGTCTACAGAGTCTGACAAGGCTCGTGAGCTCCCAAGACACAAAAGAGAACAGTGACTCTTTGCACGTGCCTGTTGTTGCCTGCCTTACCCACCTCTCAGCCCTGCTGCTGTCAGAAGGTGCTAGGGCCCTCTGGACCACTCACAAGCATGTAGGAAATGTCTATATGGGAATACATGGGCCACAGCCACTGTCCTCAATGAGGCTTCAGTGCCGGGGGCTGGGAGCTGGAAGGAGCCTCACAGTGGGAAGCCACAGCTCTGCACTGTGTTCTCAGGTTTCTATGCCTGAGCAAGGAGCAGGCAAGGGCTCCAGCTATCTTATCGATGAGGATCAATGGGCCAATCTCACCCTACCCTGGGCAGATGCACACTAGAACTCCATCACATTCTGCCACACACAGCTTCAACAACCCCTCCCCCAGTACTGTGCTCTCCTTGGTACGAGTTCCAGGGTAGAAATGGAGCTCCTGCTCTGTGCAAGGCCATGGGCCTGGGCTGAAGCACACACAAAGATCCTTGAGACATGACCACTCAGCAGGAGCTGACACTGCTACAGACTGTGTTCCCCCAAAATTCTAATGTTGAAATCCTAACCCCCAAGGTGATGGTATTGGAGGTGTGCCCTGAGAGATGATTACGTCTTGAGGGGGGAGCTCTTATAAATGGAATTAGCATTCTTTAAAAGAGGCATTGGAGTTCCCATCGTGGTGCAGCGGAAACGAATCCGACTAGGAATCATGAGGTTATGGGTTCAATCCCTGGCCTTGCTCAGTGGGCTAAGGATCCAGAGTTGCTGTGAGCTGTGGCTGTAAGTCACAGACACAGCTTGGATCTGGCATTGCTGTGGCCCTGGTGTAGGCCGGCAACAACAGTTCCAATCAGACCCCTAGCCTGGGAACCTCCATATGCTGCAGGTGCGGCCCTAAAAAAAGACAGAAGACAAATAAATAAATAAAATAAAAGAGGCCTTTCTGTGACTGTGGTGTAGGCCAGCAGCTGGAGCTCCAATTCAACCCCCAGCCTAGGAACCTCCATATGCCAAGGGTGCGGCCCTAAAAACCAAAAAAGAAAAAAGAAAAAATAAATAAATAAATAAATAAAAGAGGCCTTGGAGAGCTCCCTAGCCCCTTCAGCCATATGAGAACACCAGCTGAAAAGACAGTTGACCCTCTAGGAACCAGAAAGCAGGTCCTCAGCAAACACCAAATCTGCCTATGCCTTGATCTTAAACTTATTCCTAGTCTCCAGAACTGTGAGAAATAAACATGTGTTGCTTAAGCCACCTAGTCGATGTTATTTTGTTGTAACAGCCCTAATGGACTAAGACACTTGCCCTTCACAAGGTGAAGGTGACAGACTAGAGCTGATGCCAGAGATCCTCCCGCTCCCCTGTCCCCATGTATAGCGAGAAATGATAAACAAGAAAGCAAGAACATTCTGAAAACAAAAGTGAGGGGTCACAGTTAAACATAACAAAAGAGTGTTGAATATAGAGTATTTGGTAGGAATGAAGTATTTGGGTTAGTTCCACACCTGGAGACAAAAGTTCAAGAAGAGGCCAGAAGGAAGGCAGAAGAAGTATATATGGGACACACTGGAGGCCAAATTAGGGCAGGGAGCAAGGAACAGGTTTTGCCTGGAACAGAATAAAAGCTGAGGGGAGGAGAGAAAAAGGAATGAGAAAGGTGACAGGATAAAGGGATGGCAAACAAAGTACTGGAACCATTGGAGGGGACCTGCCACCACTGCCTGGCTCACCTTGCAGGTGGCGTGGTTGAGCATCTCCTGCCATGTGGGGTCGAGCCGGTTCTTGTCCGCCATAACACCCTGCTCTGCCACAAACACCATCTCCCGGGCAGCATTGTGCATGCTCACAGCCCGCTCATACCGCAGTGCTGCCTTCTGTGTCTCCTGTTGGGCCTGGGTAGAAAGGGCCATCAGGACGGTGAAGCTCAAAAGACCCCTGACTCCCCAAGGAGACCCACCCTTGGCAACGACAAGAGAAGGAAGAAGGCCCATTGGAATGCTGGCTTCACTTCCCAAACTGTGCTAAGGATAAGTGCCAAAACAATGAAGAATATGTTGCGAAGATATAGTTAAGAGAAGAAATACATGTAGAAATAAAAGGATTCTGCCAGTGGAAGCTGAGTGTAAAATCCAGCACTCTCAAAGGCTGTTGGCCTTATGCCCTAGGGAGAACCAAAAATAAAAAAATCCACACCCAACGAAAGAAAAGTTGTTAGCTGATGGTTGAGACAGGTTACTCTGGTCCAGCAGATATGCTGAATGAAATAATCAGACAAGTGCTTGGAGATATTCATCACAACCGTATTTACCAAAAAAAAAAAATGAAAACAAACCTAAGTTTTCAGTTACAGTGAATTGGTTAAACAAGTAATAGGACATCCATATGATGAAATATTAAATAGATCTTAAAAATAACAGCATGTGACTTCCCTTCATGGCTTAGTGGTTAAAGAACCTGACTAGGAACCATGATGATATGGGTTTGATCCCTGGCCTTGCTCAGTGGGTTAAGGATCTGGCGCTGCTGGCTGCCGTGAGCAGATGTGGCTTGGATCCCACGTAGCTGTGGCTGTTGCTGGCAGCTGTAGCTCCAATTTGACCCCTAGCCTAGGAATTTCCATATGCCATGGGTGCAGCCCTAAAAAGCAAACAAACAAATAAATAAATAAATAAATAACAGCACTAATGGATATTTATTAACATGGACTCATGTCCTACTATAAGTAAAACAAAGGAATAGAGGTCATATATGTGTAATCCTATTCTGGGAGGATATATACAAAAAAAAAAAAAAAAAACTAAGGGATTATTTGTGCTATATTAATCACACTTTTTATTTTCTATGTTTTATGATGCTTTGACATCTTAGAGGCCTTGCTGGCCTTCCTAGGGCTAGCTAATTCCTAGAGATAGTCAACTCTTTGAGCACACCCTTCATATGAAAATCAACAAATCTGAATCCTTTAACTCTCACACAGCAAACCAATATTAGCAAACCTAAATCACTAAAGGGCCAGGTACCAGAAAATTAGAGACCATTTCTGTAGCCCAGAGCCCCCCACAATTATTCAAACTAGTGGATACTAACATTGCTCAAAGTTCCTACCCTGCCTTACCCACTGCTTCCCATGAAAACCACAATAAAAGCTCTGGGCCAAGTTTTTCCCTCACCAAGTTTTTCCCTCACTGGATCCCTGACTTACTGAGTGAGGCCAGGGATCAAACTCACATTTTCTGCCTCCTCACCCACTCAGGTGCTTCCCTACATAGCCCTGGGTGATGTCCTTTCTCTTAGAAACTGTAAGTAATAAACTCTTCTTTTAAGGCAGTTGTCTCTCCATCTGCCACCTTACCATACTTGACGAAAACAAATCCCAGGCACAAAAATCATGAAAAAGGGAGTTCCTTGTGGGTGCAGTGGAAATGAACCTGACTAATATCCATGAGGATGTGAGTTTGATCCCTGGCCTCACTCAGTAAGTCAGGGATCCGGTGTTGCCATGAGCTGTGGTGTAGTTCACAGACAGGCTCAGATCCCGTGTTGCCACAGCTGTGGCACAGGCTGGCAGCTGTAGCTGTGGGAACTTCCATATGCCACTGTACGACCCTAAAAAGCAAGGAAAAAAAAAAATCATGAAACATTCACATAGTAAGATTTGGAGAGATTTTGGTTCTCTTATCTTGTTTTATAGTTACAGGTTACAATTACAGTCTGCCAATAATGAACTACATTATTTGTGTAAAGTAAAAAAGGAAAAAGGGAAGATAGCAGAGGGTTAAGCAAAATGAAGAGAGACATGAACCAAAGGGAAAAGAAGACAGAAAAGAAACTAGAAAAGGTATTTTGTCTCATACCCCATACAGACAGAAGGATACATGCATGCAGCCCACCCTTCCACCCCCATGTGGGTCGGTGGGGCATACCTCCTTAGCCAGTCTCCGAGCCTCATAGTAGGGCCGGGCCTTCTCGATGCAGCTCCCTAGGTGGGAGCCCTGTGTGTTGAGCTTCCTCGCTGACTCCTGCAGGATCCTCCGGTAGGTGGTCCTGGCCTCCTGGCAAAGAGACAGGTGCGTGGGCTGAGGGAGGCATGCGTGTGGGTCCCAGCCCCTCTTGTTTCTCATTCATGCCCTGTCCTGAGCCATCATATGGAAAAATGAGGGAAAATGACAAAAACACCTCCAGAACCAGCCCAAAGGTGTGAGGAAAAGGAGCAACACTCACATCCAGCTGCAGCTCCACCTGGTTGATCTCCTCGCTGGCCTGGTTCAGATGCTCCAGCTCCTCCTGCCAGAGAGGGGAAGAAAGTTAGAGCAGTGGAAGTGAGCAGCCTCACTTGAACAAGGCAGGGCAAGAACACAGCACACAGAGGGAAAGCCCAGCCAACCAGGGAAGGGAAGAAATGGAGGAAAAGGTCACCATCAAATGCTTCCTTGTCAGAGACCTAATATACAGCCTCCTATAATCCTCACAACTCCATCTGTGTATCCGGCAGTAAACCCCCATTTTAAAGATGAGGAAATTGAGGTTCAGAGAATGGAACACTCATAAGCACACAGAGTAGTGACAAGCCTGGGCTCTCTCCTTCAGACTGCACAACGTCCTCCTCCTCACACTCCAGCCAGGAGTCTCCTCAGAGCCAACCGTCTTTTTCCCAGAGAGGACAACACCCTGGGCCACTCATTCAGCACACATTTACTACACACTTATCAAAGCTCAGCACCATGAGATCTGAGAATTCAGAGCAAAAAGAGGTGGCAGCTCACGCCCCAGGAAGTAAGCAACAGGCCTCAGTGGTGTGAGGAGCCATGTGAGGGGTGAGCATGGTAGGGGCTGGGGGTCAAAAGGAGAGCAGGTGTCCAGGGCAGGCAGGTTTTCAGGTGAGAAGCCAGAAAGGCTTAGGCACAGGGGAGAGGATACTAGGACTTCTCCCAATGGCAGGGGAAAACGTCAGAGACTGGGCCACCTGTTTTGTGGTTTTGGACCAGGGCAATGTAGGCAAAGTTTGGAGGGGCCAGGGAGACAAAGTGGAGGCTTGTCTGTAGTATTCCAGTGGGGAGAGGAGTGGGCAGATGCCAGGGAAATACAAGACACAGAATCATTAAGGCTTTGTAGACAATTAATGTCAAGATTAGGGAAGAATGCATGGTTCAGGAGGCCTCTAGGCCTGCTTGGGCAGTGGTGACAATGACCCTCAGGTCCCCATACAGTAGATCCTATTGGGGGGGGGGGACATGAGGACCAAGTTAACAGACACACTGGCTTGAGCCCCTCACTGGCCCCAGGACTGACAAAAAGAAGCAACAGAACTACCCAGGCCATTCAGTGACCTGGCAGAGCAGGGAAGGTGCTGGCCTTTAGCATCCATCCTCCCCTCCCCTTGGTCAAGTTCTCAGGGCCTAGTGAGCTAATGACACTCCTGAGCAGGAGCACTGCCGGGACAGACGCCTGGTGCTCAGCTACGGGATCCTCCTCCAGGAGCCCTGCAGCCCCTGTGCAGGCCATCAGTAGCCAGCCTGGTGTCTGCCAGGGGCCCACGGCCTAGACACAACCTGCACCTGGCAGTGAGCGACACTGCCATCACTGCTCCCACATACCTCATTGTGGCCTTTTCAACAGCCTAGTGTCTGATCCCCCTTTAGTCCTTTTCTTTCTTTCCTTTTCTCTTTTTTTGACCACACCATGGCATATAGAAGTTCCTGGGGCAGGGATCAAACCTGAGCCACAGCAGTGACAACACAAAATCCTTAACCCCTAGTCCACCAGGGAACTTAATCCTTTAATTTCTATACCCCAACTCAAGCCCTGAAAGATTTGAGTCAGCAAGTAAGATTCCAATAAGCCAAGTTATGTGCCCTAATTATAGTAAAAGGTAGAAAACAAAGGAAGAAATATATAACAAAACTAGGAACAATGATGCGACAACATGGAGACTCTGACTCAAAGAGGGCCACAAATTTGACTCCGAACTTTTCAGAACAGTGCTGTCTAACATGAATATAATATGAGCCTCATGGAAGTTTTCATTTTCTAGAAGACATTTTTTTAAAAAAAAGCAAAACCAAATTGTAACAATACATTTCACTTAACTCAGTATATCCAAAATATAATTTCAACCTGTCATCAACATAATTATTACCAATACTTTTAGTTTTTTTTTTTTTAACTACATCTTCGACATCCATGTGCACGCGACCTTAGGGTACATCACAACTTGAATGGTAGCATGTGGCTCCTGTGCTGGTCAGTGCAGAGCTATAAGTTGGTGCATGTGAAGAAAAACAACCCAATGTTCAAAAGGTAGCTGCAGGCTACTGTGGAACCACAGGTAGACGACACGGTTCAGAGGACCCTAGAAGAAGGTCAGGTTCCTACCAACACCACCCAATACAGAGCTCTAAATTTCAGTGCCTTCCTAACAAGGATATCACCTTCAGCTGAGAAGACCATCACAAAGGGCCCTCAAAAAAGGCAGGGTGAGAGGCAACCTCTCCTCCTGAGGGCCCGGACTTCTTTGGCTGAACTTGGCCCACAGGGGGGTTTCCAGATAATCTAAGAGAGGAGGTAACCAGTCCTTTCAAGCAGCTCCCTGAAATATTCTTTCTCAGCACATTCACATTCAATAAATAAGAAACAATGAGGCAAGGAATCAGGGACCCGACCTTTGATCTGGCTTTCTTGCTACTGGTGACCACCTACCTAGGACTAAGGATGTCCCTGGATGAATGTCTCAAAAACAGGAGTACCAGCACCTAGGAAAACCATGGTCCTGGTAGGAAAACACTGATTCTGGGGAAAAAAGGAGGAGGTGGGTAAAGAGCACCCTGCAATGTTCCTATGGGAAAACTAAGGTCCAAGACTGGATTCCACTTGGTTCCACAGACCAAAGTGCTCCCAGACCCTGACAAGCTCATCAGAGTCGAGAATAGTTCTAGGCAAGTCATCCTCACTGGAAAAAGAACGTGAATGCTACTGGCCCACAGAAGCAGGCATGTCTTTCTATAAAAAAACACACCTGAGAAGCACCTCCAGCAACTGAAAAAAAAAAAAGCCTTCTGTTAACTCTTGAGGTCTGCCCCTCAGTATCACAAAGCTCTTTCTAACAGAACAGACTGGGGAGCTGAGGAGGCTGGAGGGCAAGGTAGGACAAGGAGTCGGGGGGGGGGGGGGGTTGGCAGACCCAGGGCAAAGCAGAGCAGGAAGACAACAAGCACCCAGGGCTCTGTTTTGGGCCACCGGCAACACATTCCATTTGTTCTGCTCTACCAAGGACTCTTGGCACCCAGCTGAAATGGAATTCGAGGAGGATAAAGTCTGAGTCAGCGTGCATCATCCATCACTGAGCCTATAGCCAGAAGGGAGGGTGACCTTCCCGGAGCATACTGGGTGCATTCCCAGGACGCTGGGCCACTGAGTCAAAGGCAGAGGCACTCAGGCTACAGATGTTCCTGCCCAACTTGTGCAAGTCATTAAAACACTCAAGCCTAAAATGGAGTGTAATCTTTAAAAATTGTGAATCACTATGCTATACACCTGAAACTTACATAATATTAAATAAATATTAAACAAATCAACAATATATCAATTAAAAAAACAAAAACACTCAAGCCTATAGTCAGTTAGCAAAGCCAGGGTGACACATGACCCAAGGACTCAGAAATAAGGTAAAAATAACTGCCCTGAGAGACACTCTGGACAATGCAAAGGTTGCAAAGAGACTCCGAAGAGTCTAAGCAAGAGTAGGTGAGTGAATAGATCCACTTACCTGAGGAAAGAATGAGCCCATCACAAAGGAGTGTAAGAAAAGTCACAGGAAAGGAGACCCAAGCCCATCCTACTACCACCCTCCTTCACTCCTTCCTACCACTGGGGACCCGTCTCTCTCAGCAAGCCAAGGACCAGCATGGAGGCATCAGACAAGGAGGTCAAGACACATCCAGTGGATTTGCCTGGGGGTCAGAGCACTCCAGGTAGGCCTGGAGTTGGCCTCCACCTGGCTTCCCTCCATGTTTCTGAGGGATCCCACCAGACAACAGGGGCACAAGCTGCCTATCTACCAAGAGTCCCCAGTCCCCATATCAGCAAGAGCCTGGCTCCACCACACCATTTCTGGGAGTTCCAGAATATACCTGACCAAGGTCTCCACCTTTGGATACCCCTGGATCAGTGGGCTCACCCAGGCTGCATGTAAGAACTACTTCTTGCCCCAACCAGAAGGGGGAATTCATATGTCCGGGCTGTGAATGTGTGTTTTTAAAGCTCCTTAGTAGGTTCTGACAGATTTGTGGGTAAAGACCCACTGAATGCACTGATCATTTTAAAGCACTGAAACATAGGATAACATAATCTGGCACACTGTCAACACTAAACCTCAAAAGACACATACCGCAATGTCTTTCTTATCCAGAAGAGTCCAAACCCAGAAGGTCTAAATGCCACTGGCCTCCTCCATGAAGGGTGCCCCTCACACCAGGCTGCCTTTCCCACATGGCAAGAAGATGCTGAATTCCTGTATGTAGCACAGGGGGAACTGCATTTTAAATTTTCATTTATTCTTAATTAAGTATGTAAATGTAGCTAGTGGCTACTTTACTGGACAGGAGGGTATGAGAGTTGCCTTTTCATACTACCACTTTTGCCTGTGTGGGCACTGGAAAAATACACAGGAGCAGGAGACTGAGCAAAGAAACCTCAAAGGATTCGCCTCTGGAGTAGGGCAAGGAATGTTGCATAGGGCTGCAGGAAGGACACCAACAAGGCCCCCCTCCAGGACAAACAGACAGGGGTCTCTTTTCCAGAGCACAACCTACAAGCTTTCACCAGAAACAGGCAAAAAAGTTGTAAAGAAAAGGATCAAAGGACTGTGTCAGAGCAGAGCTAGAAGGAGCTGTACAAATCAGATAGACCAACTCTTCACAGATGAAAAAACTGAAGCTTGGAAAGACTACATAACTTACATGAAAATCACAAATCATCACACTAGAAGTTGCTTGAATCTCAGTCCATGGCTTTTTTCACTATGATTTGTTTCTTCGGTGGACAACAAATCTATTTAGAACTTGCAGGAAAAATGTAGCTGTTTTCAACGCAATACCCACAAAAACACAGCAGAAATAAATTACTGACTCATGCCAGTAAACAAATGGCTTACCACCACTCCACTATGTACACAGTTTCCCCAAACACATCCAGGGAAACCCCACAAAAAGAGATCAGGAAGGATGCGAGGACCAGCTTTGATTTCATCATGACTCACTGAAGTAATCTAATAAAGGTTTGTTGACAGCGAAGCCCAGGAATGAGAGCCCTAGGATGCTCTTACTCACCTACAGAGGTGAGTCACCTCCAGATCAGAATCTTAGAGATGCTACCATACCAAACAGCAGACTCAAGCCCCAAACACAAAGGAGCATCCTGGCCCTCTCCTGCCCAAACAGCTTCTCCAGGAACCCTTTCCTGCCACTGCAATCCAGCCTCAACTATTCCGCATGGTGCCTGTCCTCCTCATGCACTGCTCCAAGTTCTTCACAAAATTCTACCCCTCTATCAACTACCCTGCAAATGCTCCATTCACTTGGTAAACCCGGCATCCTCAAAGCCAGACATCTGTATTAAGGACTGACCACAAGTGATGTAACTCTCTGAACACATCAGATATTCTTAAAGGCCTAAGCCTAATGCCACCTTTGTAAAACATGAAAGAAAGGTCTCACCCATCACAAATGTGAACATCCCTGGGAGGCAATGATGAGAAAGTGAGAGAGCAGAAAGCCTCCTGATATCAAAGTCATCTTCTCTCACATCCCACTCATGCTGCATCTCTGAATCAACAGCCCCTTTGCTTATTTGGAAAAGAAACAATAGTTCTACTCTCTATTGATCTAAAGTGTGTTTCCTGCATCTGCTGCCAATGTGTCACTTCATTAGTGAAGCTTTCAGCAACACACCCAAGGCACTCAGGCTAGACCTCTCTCTGTACTCCCACTACACACAATTCTTTTACCGCTTATCACACTATATTGCAGTAATTGTTGACAAACTTGTATTCCTTTCCTGCCCCAGTGCACTGGGAAAAGAGTAAATCTAACCCCTCATTTATCTGACAGCTATTAAGAAAAGCTGGAATCTAACTCCCTATCACTCCTCTAGCTCAATCTTCTCACCTGTATTCTAGGATCCAGTTCTTCTTCTTCTCTTGGGGACAATTTGGCTTCACTGCTATTACTTCCACCTCCTCCGGGCTCCTCAGCAACTGGACTCCTAGGGACTTCATCCTCTACCACTTCAGGCCTAAGCTCCCCCTGTGGTGTTTCCCGCCCCCCAGGAATCTGCCTGAGTTCAGCCATGCTGTGAGGGAGAGGGCACAGCCCTAGGCATAAGAGAGGACTGGCATGCTGGGACCAGGGCCCCAGCTTGGGGCTTCCTGGGCTCTAGTTTGCAAGAAGTGTTTCTCTTCTCAAAGGGTGGAAAAAAAGCGGGCACAGGAAGAACCTCACACTGGGTTAGAGGCTGAGATTCAAGTTGTCGGCAGGGTTCCTAAAGTTACAGCCTTGTGTGTGCAAAAGTCCTTCCCTTCCCGTTAGAGGGAGTCCACCAGGAGAGACCCAGAGCAATAGCTCCGAGGAAGGGGGCAGAGGGGGCCTGGATCCTGGGCCGAGGCCTGCGAGGAGGAGCACCATTCGGGAGGGCGGAGGCAGGCGCCTCCAGGCTGTGGTGGCAACTGGAGAGAGAAGGCAGGGCCTGAGCAGAGGCTGCGGGATGAGAGTCTTCAGGGAGCTGCAAGGGAAACAAAGGCCAAGTACATGGTCAGCAGCAGAACTTCGGCCATTAGCCTCTTCTAACCTCTTAGCTTCCCAAGAACTCCACTCTCTTCCTCCCACATCCCCACATTCAGACCAACCACCTCAACTTCTTCCCGCGTCCCAGGATCTCTCGCTCCAGCCCCTCCCCCACCAGCGCCTGCCCGACTTCCCTCCGTGCTCTCATCTTCCCCACCATCTCCCCTTCCTTCTCTTCTGCCAGCCCCATTCCACCCCCCACCCGGTTTTGCAAATTACCTCGTAAACCCCCAGCCCCACCCCACCTCCTCTTCTCTCTCCAACCCAGAGGACAATCCGAGCCTAACGTCTCCAACCCCACTCTTTCTCAATCCCAAGGACCCAGGACCCAGGACCCAGACTTCCTACACAACTGGGCGCAAGCCCTACCCCCGCCCCATTTCCCGGCTTTACCTCAGTTTACCTTCTGGTGCGCAGAGCTCTACCACCGCAAACAATCTTCCCCCGCCCTCCCCGCAACAAGCCGGTGGAACCAAACACAACGAGGCCGAAAGGAAGCGGAAATACATAATCCGGTAGCAACGCCCTCCTGCCCTCTCGCCCCTCCCTCCCACGCTGGCCCCCTAACTAGGCCACGTCTAGATTCAACTCTCGCCCGGCTTCGGTTTCCGTACAAAATGGTGCCCCCCTCCGGGGGTTCAGGCTCACCTTCCCAGGGCCTCCAGCCCACGCTTCACTAAGGATAAATGAAACTGAAGTATGAGAATATTGTTCTAAGGACTACTAGATCTGGTAATGGAAGTTGAAAGTGCCTGCTGAATAGGGAAGCGCTAGAAATAAAACGAATATTGGAAATCATCCTAAGGAGGGGGCTGCCATCTTGCTTTACGGCAAGGGGAAATCTGACTGCCCCCACAACCGCTTCCGGTTCTGCCCAGGAAGTCGGAAGTGAGCTTAAGGGCTGGTTGCGGTGTCCTGGCAGTTGGTGTGTAGCATCTAAAGGATACGCTGCTGGGACCTGGGGGTGGTTTCCAGACG
This sequence comes from Sus scrofa, assembly GCF_054392235.1. Taxonomy (NCBI): domain Eukaryota; kingdom Metazoa; phylum Chordata; class Mammalia; order Artiodactyla; family Suidae; genus Sus; species Sus scrofa. Next base: position 61,426,549 of record NC_139384.1, on the reverse strand, counting down.
TGATTCTCCTTGGTCAAGTGAAGTCAGCTCTACCGTTAGTAACAGCATCTAAAGGGCAGCTCTGATAGGTAAATCTCTCTGCTTAAGGCTGTCATTTAAAAAAAATATATGCCCTGGGAGTTCCCTTCATGGCTCAGTGGTTAACCAACCAGACTAGGATCCATGAGGATGCGGGTAAGAACCCTGACCTCGCTCAGTGAGAAGGCTCCTGCTTTGCCATGCGCTGTGATGTAGGTCGCAGACGCCGCTCGGATCCGTGGTTGCTGTGGCTGTGGTGTAGGCTGGCAGCTGTAGCTCTGATCGGACCCCTAGCCTGGGAACTTATGCAGCAGGTGTCCCCCCCCCCCAAAAAAAAAGCACAACCTGAGAGTTTACAGTTAAGTCTTTATTTGGGGCAAGATGCGGGCTATAGCCAGAGAGGCTGCATTTCAGATACCTGTGAAAAACCGCTCCAAAGAGATAGTGGGGGAGTTCCTGTCTTGGCGCAGTGGTTAGTAAATCCGACTAGGAACCATGGGGTTGCGGGTTCGATCCCTGGCCTTGCTCAGTGGGTTAAGGAGCTGGCGTTGCCGTGAGCTGTGGTGTAGGTCGCAGACGCAGCTCGGATCCCGCATTGCTGTGGCTCTAGCGTAGGCTGGTGGCTACAGCTCCGATTCGACCCCTAGCCTGGGAACCTCCTTATGCCGTGGGAAGTGGCCCTAGAATAGGAAAAAAAAAAAAAAGAGAGAGATAGTGGAGAAGGTTAGCATATATGTGAATTTGGTGAAGGGGGAGGTACATATAACCAAGCACACATTATACAGAAGTTTGCTGCTAGTCAGGAGGAACAACGTCACCATGAAGGATTTTAGTGCTTTTCTAGACATGAGGAGATGTAAGAAATGAGCTCATAAAATCTGAAAATATCTATCTGAAGACTTGTTCTCCCAGTTTTCTTAGAGCACAGATTACCTCACTCCTGATCTCCACTTGGAGCTACTTTGAAGGGGTGTTTTGAGTCAGCAGCTGCATTGGTTCATTTTGCATAGAGGCAGATGGCAAGTGCCAAACTCCATTTCTCAAGGACTCTTGCTGGTGCCATCACCACAGCCTCATTGTGGTTGTGCTTCACCAACCCCTCCCCAAGCCAGGCCCTCTCCCACTGAAGTTCGTTGCAGTACGGTACTGTTTACTCTATGAGCACTAATTAGAAATTTAGTTAATCTGAACTCAGTGCTCTTGTGCATTCATAAAAGCCTGCAAGGAATTTGTTACATGGCTTTGTATATCAGTGAAAGGACCTGACCTGAAGTCACTTCTAGGTGTCACCAGGAGAGGCCTAAGGGAAGAATTCAGGATGGATGTTTTATTTTTGCAAAAGACTTAATTTACTCTGAGCCAGTTTAAGATTTGCCCTGAGGTGAAGAAGGCAAATGGACCTAATTTTCCTTCTTCCTTTTGGATCCCCCCTCATAAGAAGAAGAGCCAAGTAACTTTTTCTTTAATTATAGTAGATTTACAATGTTCTTTCAATTTCTGCTGTACAGCAAAGTGGCCAATCATACATATATTTATACATTCTTTTTCTCACATTTTCCTCCATCATGTTCCATCACAACTGTCCGTGTGCTATATGTAAAGCAGGATCTCATTGCTTATCCACTCCAAATGCAGTAGTTTGCATCTACTAACCCCAAAATCCCATTCCATCCTACTCCCTTGACAACCACAAGTTGGGGTTTTTTTTTGGAGGGGGGAGACTTTGGCATATGGACATTCCCAGGCTAGGGTTCAAGTCAGAGCTACAGCTGCCAGCATACACCACAGCCACAGCAACGCAGGCTCCAAGCCATGTCTGTGACCTACACCACAGCTCAAGGCAACGCTGGATCCCCAGCCCACCAAGTGAGGCCAGGGATGGGACCAGCATCCTCAGGAATACTGGTCAGATTCATTTCCGCTGCACCACAATGGGAACTCCCCAAATCACTTTTAAAGGTGATTTAAAAGAGGTTTTTTCCCACAAAATTGGGAATTTTATTTTTAGAATTCTGGAAGTGACTTTTTTCCAGTAAATTAGCAAGACCCTGCCTTACAGTTCTAAGTGGACAGATCTGGTAGATAATGCCTCAGTTTTACACGTGGAGTTCCTGTTGTGGCTTAGGGGGTTAAGAACCTGACATAGTATCCATGAGGATGCAGGTTTGATTCCTGGCCTCACTCAGTGGGTTAAGGATCTGACATTGCCACAAGCTGCAGCGTAGGTCGAAGATGTGCCTTAGACCCAGCATGGTTGTGGCTGTGGCATAGGCCAAAGGCTGCAGCTCCAATTCGACCTCTAGCCTGGGAACTTCCATCTGCCTAAGGTGCAGCCCTAAAAAGAAAAAAAAAAAAAGCATACAAGACTAAATTATGATATAAATAACATTAAATTATAATATTAAACTATAGTATAATTTAAACATAAATATAAATTACAATATAAATCAATACAACCATACAAAAGCTAAATTACATATATAAATCAAACTATTTACTTGTCTATCTCTTTCATTTTGTAAAATGGAAGCTTCACTGTAATGATTTCCTTTTACTTACCATCTTCTGTGTACCTTAGTTTGAATTCTCTGAAACTTTCCTCTTCAGTACTACTACAATATGTATCATCTTTATATCTTTTTTTGGGGCGGGGGCACAGCATGTGGAATTTCCCAGGCCAGGGAAGGAACCTACACCACAGCAGTGACAACACCAGATCCTTAACCTGCTGAGCCACAAGGGGACTCCTATCATCCTTATATCTTGTCCCAAAACTTCTTTTCCCTGCACATTCGTTCCTTGGCAATCATGAGCTTCAAGTTGTCACATATCTGTTGCATTTGGTGGGAAAACATCTTGAACACATGTAATGCCCAGACTGTCCCTAGATCAGTCTAATGTCTCCACTGGCCTTTCCCAGGGTTAACTCACTCACCAGGACCAAATGTGATCTCATCATGTAGAGATCAGAATGTAATCCTCAGCAGTTTTTCTGCTGAGCTTGGCTAATGTTTCATGTATAAAGAGGTTGGGGAGCACTGTACACTGGCTTGTTTTATTGAAGCCAGCCTAGACATGATAAGTTAAAACATTTTTTCTAGAGCAGCACTGTCTGATTGATCTATCTGCAATGATGGAGATGTTCTGTTGATAATTTGCTTTGTGCAATATGGTAGCCACTAGCCATATGTTGCCATTAAGCACTTGAAATGGAGCTAGTATTATTAAGTAATTGAATTTTTAACTTAATTCTAATTTAAATAGCCACATGTGGCTAGTGATTCCATTATTGAGCAGCACAATTCTAGAGCATGCTTTTCCTATATAATCTCTTCCAGGAACATATTGAACTTCTGTTTTTACAAAACAAAATAAATGTCTTTCAATCTCCACCCTCACTTCTCCCTTCCTCACATCTCATTAATTTCCATAGCCCAGTATCTGTTTCTGCCAGTCCACAGAAATTGCAGGGATGAGCTCTGAAATCACCAAATCACTGACATCTGACACTGGGTTGTTTCTTCTCTGTCATCCTTCTTTAGCTTCTGAGTGACCTTGTCCTAGGTTTCCTCTTACTTCTCTGGCCTGTTGGTTAATTCCTTCATGCAGTGTGTTTACTAAGTGGTACATGCCAAGAATTTGGATAGTCATGGTGCTCTTTATAAACTGGTGATATTCAAACTAAATAGACTACAACCCAGAAATACTTTTTACCTTGTGACCCAGTATACATATATGTGTAAATATATTCATAACAAAAATTTCAGGGAAAGATGTTTACTCATTATGCAAAGCTTGTCAATATTTGCTATACTACTTTTTTAATGCTAGTAAAGATCTATTCTGTTGACTTTATGAGCCATTCACAGTTTGAAAGCCCTGCCCTGAATGTTACTGCTTTCCCAGATCCTGATGCTAACCTCTGACCTTCTCATGCAGCCTAATTTCTCTGAAAGCCCTCACTCTCCTACCCATAGCTACTGCTGCTTCCTTGGAACTCTTGTCTCTACCCAGATTCCCTACAGATCACATTCTGGTATCCTATAGGTTCTCAGACCACTGGCCAGTCCAGGGCTTCCTTTCACTCACTGGATACAAATCTGATATCATCCCCTTTTCCCAAATCCTGCTTCTCTTTAGATACCTTGTTGGTGAATAGTCATCTACCCATTTACCCTAGGGAGAAACCTAGAAGACATCCTAAATTAATCCCTCTGCATCACATTAAGTGTCAGAGAGATTCCCCTCCCCTTTATTTCACTGCCATTGCTTCAGTTTAGACCCTCCTCACCTCCAACTGTAGATAGTATATTTCAGTAGTATTCTAAATTAGTTCTGTAGAATAGAATTTTGAGTGACAATGGAAATATCTGTATCTGCAGTGTTCATTATGGTATCCCCTAGCCATATGTGGGATGATTGGGAACTTAAAATGCAGCTAGTGAACTGGGGAACTACTTTTTTTGTTTGTTTTTTGTTTTTATAGGGACATGCCTGAGGCATATGGAAGTTCTCAGGCTAGGGGTCCAATTGGAGCTGTTGCTGCCAGCCTATGCCACAGCCATAGCAACACAGGATTTGAGACACATTTGCAACCTACACTACAACTCATAGCAACACCAGATCCTTAACCCACTGAGTGAGGCCAGGCATCAAACCCACATCCCCATGGATACTAGTGGGGTTCATTACTGCTGAACCATGATGGGAACTCCAGAAACTACATTTTTAATTTAAGTTTAAACAGCCATAGGTGGGAGTTCCAGTTGTGGTTCAGCAGGTTAAGGACCCAACGTTGTCTCCGTGAGGATGCAAGTTCGACCCCTAGCCTAAAGGACCCAGCATTGCTGCAAGCTGTGATGAAGTTCACAGATACTGGCATTGCTGTGGCCATAGCGTAGGCCAGCAGCTGCAGCTCCAGTTTGACCCCTAGCCCAGGAACTTCCATATGCCACAGGTGTGGCTGTGAAAAGAAAAAAAAAAAAATAGCTATACATGGGTAGTGACTGATATATCTGTAGCACAAGTCCAATGATCTCACCATAAGTATACACCTTTCCAGGCCCTGAATCAAATAAACAACCAACTAACTCCTATTGACTAAGCTAATGAATGGAATATAAAAATATGAAAGCCATATAAAGATGTTAATAACACTTTATTAAACGTAGTAAGGATTTGATTTGTGTATATAGGTATGTCAGAAGTTTTCAAAATATAAATTTCAATATGTTAAATTTTGTATGTCAGTTATACCTCAATAACACTTTTTTAATCTGGTTGAATACTTGCTCCCAGAAACATAAAATGTAAAATCTGCTAATAAAGGTTAATAAATGGGACACATATATTACTCAGATCCCTGAATTATTTCTACCTTCGTTATATCTACTGGATTTTCCATAAGTAAATTACTTTCCCTGACTTGCTCATCTGATAATAAAAACAGCAAACACTTATGCAATGTTTATCTTGTACCAGGCACTGTTCTGAGTGGTTTATATCTATTCATTTGATCCTAATGACAACTAACTGAGGTATATTATACTTCCACTTTACAACTGAGAGACTTGAGGTTAAATAACTTGTCTAAGGAAGGTCATACACCCAGCACCTTAGTCATAGTGGCGCCAGGCTTTCAACTCAGATAATCCAGGCCTCTAGACATTGCCTCAATTAAGCTTTATAAGGATTTAAAATCTTTTTAAGAACACATTGTATGTTAAATTTAAATGTATCTACTTAAAATTTAAATACCCTAATGTGTGAAAATAACAAAAATCAAAATATTTTCTAAAAATGTGTTTCAAGTTTGCATGTGATATTAGCGTTATATATACTACTGCACTTAGCCTTTCAATCATTAAACCTGATTTTATCCTTACCTTGTATTCTACTTTGAAAATGACTTTCCCCTGCAAGTTCTGCTTCATTAATTTTAAGCTCATTTTCTACATCTTACTTTGTGAAACACTGATTCCTAGATAGAATTCTGAACATAATTTTTATCTAACATACTTTTTTAAAAATACTATTAAGGAATAAGAAATTTATCATTAAGGATGAGGACATCACTAAGGACTAAGAAAAAGTTTGTTGTTTTAAAGAAAGTTGATCTTTAAATATCTTCTCAACAAATAATTCTTTTTTTGTGCTATACTGTGCTAAGTTTATCCAGTTTACCTGTATCTAGTATTACAGTTGTCATTTGTGAAATTATTTGGAAAATGACAGAGAAGCTACCTTTTTCTTGAGGCCAATGGGTCTGAAATTGGAATTCTTGAAGAATGAAAACAGTACGCCCCATCTTTATAACACTAGTAACATAGCAAGACTTCCAAATCTGATTTTAGATTTTTTTGTTTTGTTTTGTTTTGTTTTGTTTTTTTGCTGTTTCTTTGGGCCGCTCTCACGGCATATGGAGGTTCCCAGGCTAGGGGTCCAATCGGAGCTGCAGCCACCGGCCTACGCCAGAGCCACAGCAACGCTGGATCCGAGCCGCGTCTGCACCCTACACTACAGCTCACGGCAACGCCGGATCGTTAACCCACTGAGCAAGGCCAGGGATTGAACCCGCAACCTCATGGTTCCTAGTCGGATTCGTTAACCACTGCGCCACGACGGGAACTCCTGATTTTAGATATTTTGAGTACTGATTGGGTTCACATTTCAAATAAGGAATTTGAAATAGTGGTCTGTACCCTTAGTTCTTTCAGTTGCCTCTAAACTGCAATGCGAAGCATGTGCTATGTGATTATTCCACATGCGCATAACTAATAAATATTTTTACTTGTACACCCCTCCTTTCTGTCCCTGTATCTCTTTATAAGCCACTGACAGTGCTCTCCAGTCAAACCCAATGGACTGACCTGCCATAATATTATTTGACTTCAGCATTAGGCGCTGACCACCAATTCTTGATCCTCCTCCTCCTGGTTGGTCCCTCCTGCATCTGTTTTGTTTTGGAGACTGTGGTCTATAGCCTCCTTCTCATCCACCTATAGCCGTTCAATGACATCCACTCTCACAACTTCACTTTTTTTTTTTTTTTTGGTTGCACCTGTGGCATGTGGAAGTTTGGAAGTTTCCAGGCCAGAGATTGAACCTGAGCCACAGCAGTGACAACACCAAATCCTTAACTGCTAGGCTACCAGGGAACTCCACAGCTTCACCTTTTCACCACTAACTTCCTAGTCTTTACAAATCCTGATGCACCGTGGCTTCTCCCCAGCCCACTGTGGAAAACCCAAATTCTTGAATGTGGCATAGATCCCTCTAACCATACTATAAGGGCACATGATGGGCACGTGATGTTTTATTCATCCTTAAATACCCATAACCCAGCCAATGCAGGCTCATTGGGCCCTTGATAAATGCTTATAGAAAGGAGATTCCTCGAACTAGTCAAATTTCTTTGAGTTTCCTTTCCACCTCATCTACTTCCAAGAATTCCTGCCCTGCCCCACTCAGGATTCTGACCTTCATCTATACACACTATGTCCTTAGCCTAGAGCTATGGACATAGAGCTATGTCCTTTTCATCCAATCCCTTTGCCCCAGTCCAATCCCAGAACCTACATTGGCGGAAAGCCCCCAGGGCATGGGAATCACTGTCACTATCACCCACAGACCCTAATACAAAGTCTTGGTTGCATGTTGAATCTTTGAAGTTTGCAGATGACCTATAGCAGAAATAACTTGTTCTTCCCACTCTACATTTATACCACTTTATACATGGCACATGGTAGGATAGCAGAGTCTAGAGGCCTGTCCTCCCATAGCATGTTCTCAAAAGACTGTCTCTGTTTTTCTCCAATTCTTAGCTCACTTCCTTGTCCATAAGCAGGGATTCAGAAATGTGCACTCAGTAAGACTCTGCCCATAGCTTACAACTTAGTAGAGGAGATATGTACATAATTCTAAATTATATGGTAAAGGACAGCAAATATAGAGACAATGTCTTATGCTCCTTGTGGCCTGAGAGAACAAATTCTCAATAAATACAGACTCAGGAGTTCCCGTCGTGGCGCAGTGGTTAACGAATCCAACTAGGAACCATGAGGTTGCGGGTTCGGTCCCTGGCCTTGCTCAGTGGGTTAACGATCCGGCGTTGCTGTGAGCTGTGGTGTAGGTTGCAGACGCGGCTCGGATCCAGCGTTGCTGTGGCTCTGGCGTAGGCCGGTGGCTACAGCTCCGATTCAACCCCTAACCTGGGAACCTCCATATGCCACGGGAGGGGCCCAAGAAATAGCAACAACAACAACAACAAAAAGACAAAAAAAATAAATAAATAAATAAATAAATACAGACTCATTGGATGAACAGTCTTTGTAGTCAGGCATGGTATACAGGTTTCTCTTTTCCAGATTATATGTTCTCAGCCCATTTAGTTAAGTAACGTATTTGTCACCATCCTAGTCGCTCCTTTGAAATTGGCTAGTGTCCCTCAATACTGCACAGTGAGTCCAGAAATATCTTTATTAGTCTATTTCTCTGGCTTAAAAGGTTTTGGAATTATCCTCAACTAGTCATCCTCTATACAATACTACCTTAAAGTGTATGGTACTTTACTTCAAGCATGTTTTCCACTTCTGTATCTCCTACCTGCATCTCTTCCTGGTTCAGGCCCTCATCACCCTAAGTCTGCATCCTAGGTCTCTGTTTTCCACTTCCTTGCCTGCTGCTGCCAGACATGTACTCCTTATATCATGCTGCTCTACATGTGGGTCAGCATCTGTGATGAGCGGGCACTGTGCTCATGATTCAGGGCACTGTTTATGAGTAGAGCAAAGCCTTTCCCTTAAACCATGGGGAAGAAGGGCATTCCAGCATAGGTTTATGGAAATGGCATTTGACTAAACTTTTAAGAATGGGCAGAATTAAAAGCAGAGTAGAAGAGTGTTCCAAAAACAACAGAAGTTAAGCGGAGAGCAAGGAATAGATTCTTCCTCATAGCCTTCCAAAAGAACCAACCCTGCTGACACTCAACCTCAGACTTCTAGCCTCCAGAAATGAGAGAAAATAAATTTATGTGATTTAAGCCACAAAGTCTATGGCACTTTACTGTGCAGCTCTAGGAAACCAATACAAGCCCAAAACTAGAAACAACCCAAATGTCCATCAGCTGTATTTATTCAGTAAAATGGGTGAATAAATTATGGTACATTCACACAATAGAATACTATACAGCAACAAAAATGAACTAGCTATAATCATACTCAAAATGAATTAATAAAAATTTAAGCAAATGAATCAGACTCAAAAAATTGCAGAGTATGCGTCCATGTATATAAAGTCAAAACTATAAATTAGCCAATACTATTTATGGTATTGGGGTTATGGTTACTCTTTGTATAGTAGAGACAAGAAGTGGTCCAAAAGGTTTTCTTGGGTTCTGGTATATTCCATTTCATAATATGGGAGCTGGTTGCATAGGTTTGTTAGGAAAAGCCGGCAGAAAGGCTTGCGGGATGGAAGTACAATGATTTAGGGGCAGAGCAGAGGGGCAGAAGCTCTGGATGGGTGACAGGATATGTGGTAACAAGTGACTTCAAAAGGAAGCTTAGAACTGGTAAAGAAGGGTCCTGAGAACCATCATTTGGCAGCCCTGAAGAGGGAATGGTCTCCTTCCCTTGTGTTTCCAGAAAACAACACTAATAGCACATCTCAGTGGAACAAAACATTGCAGACAGCTCAGCCAGCAAGCTCTTGGAGCAACAGCTGGCCAGGAGTCCCCACAACCCGGGCAGTGAGACCCTGGATGGTCATTAACTTGTGGGTGCCTCCAGTGGCAAGGCTGTGGCGAGGATTAAGCTAAGTCTGACCTCACCGTAAGAAATCATAATTTACTTGCAAGGACTAGTCAAATGGGTGGCCCCGAAAACTACTCCGCTCCGGGGACCACTACCCCGACTGCAGCACCTGCAGGGACACCCTTTGGTGGCCAGTGGGCTCACGTAAGCCACAAGAACATCAAACCAGGGTACTGACTCCTCCACTGGGCACCCAGGCGGTGTGCAAGGTTCAATGCTTTTTCCTCAGGGCGGGGAGTGGACAAAGGAGGAGGCAGGGATTGGTTAATCCTGAGAAGAAGGCGGGGCCTTGACAAAGGAGGGAGGCAGGACCAGAGTCTCCCTGAGAGCCCATTAGCTCCGCCCCCTTAGTGGGATTCCTGCCTGGGCCTGCAACTCTGAACCGTTAGAGGCGTTTTCTTTCGTTTCCTAGTTTTCCCAGCAACCCGTGACGCAGCCAGCATGAGGCCGACCACTGGCCAACCCGGGAGAACGGGACTAGAGCGTGACCCCCTATCACGAGACGCCTCGCAGCTCCCCCCAGTTGGCGGCCCAGCGCTCGGTCAGGTCCTTCCCTTCGTTCCTCGTCCCAGTCCTCCAGTCCGGGAGGCGGGGTTCGGCGAGCCAGCTGAGTGGGACCCTCGCGGTGTCCGAGGAGCTAGTCGGCGACCGGTGAGGGGACCGAGGGCCCGGGAAGGAGGGTTGGCACGGGCAGAGGTCCCCAACTGTCGCCCAGCTTCTACCCTCCGCTCTGGGCGGCTCTCTTCTGCGGAGGTGGAGGACGCCGCTCCCGCAACCAATGACGTCGGCCTCAGCGCAGCGCGCGATTGGCCGGCGCTCGCACGCTGCTGCTGCGTGGCCTGCTTCTTCCAGGCCTTGCCCTTTTTCTGTCCTCGCTAGTTCTCCCTCTGGGACCTTCCTGGCTGGCGGCCGACGATGCAGACATCACCAAGCTGAGCCGTATTAAAACGGAGCGACTGCCACCAGGATCCGTCGATACTCCACTATGTTTTTGGTGCCCTGTCTTGTCTTTCAGGTGGGCTGGCTCTTTAAGGGCGAAATTTCGCCCAAGGAGAATCTGACCAGCAACTCCTGAGGAAAACTGAGGCACCTGGGATTGGCTGCACTTCGAGGGGACCAGGGAAGGCGACCTGCTCAGGTGCAGCGTTCCTCATTTCTCGAATAGTTGTGCTCAGTTCCCATTAAATAATAGGCATCAGGTCTTAAAGCGAGTAACGCAAAAGTCACTACCTATTCTCGAAGCCAGGGTCTACAAAAGGCCCACACTGCTCTAATCCTGTGAAATAGGGTTCGTTGGGGAGTCGGGATGGGGGTGGGGGGACTTAAAAGTTCTTGCATAACCTTTAGGATGGTTAGGAGGTAGGAGAAGGAGTCAGACCCCTTATTTAGGAACTGTCCTGGGGAGAGTAAATCCTGAAAACTCGGCAACTGCAATTCTCAGACTTAATATTTTCCCACCTTTCATGTGAAACATTAAATATCTTCCTTTACTGAGTTTTCTCAGGCAAGAATATTAGACACCTGAAGTCCCTTGTCCTAGATCACACAACTGGTAATGGAGGATCCAGAATTTGGACACTTGCCTCTCTGGTTGCCCTGCATAGACTGCAATTCCGACTTAGTAAACCAAGGCACAGTATATGCAGTAGATAGGGCTGTGGAGGATCAGTTGACTAGGAAGAGGCCCTCTCCTCCAGGAAACTAATGTTTGAAAGAATTTTATTCTAGATTAATAACATCATTTTAAAAAAGCATTGGATGCCTTATGTGAGGCAAGCTTCTTGCTAGGCCCAGGGAGGGTGCAAAACACCATATAGTTCCTTCTTTCATCCTTGTTCTGTGCTGCTCTGTCCCTCTAGACTGTAGTCCTGCCCATATGTCAAAAGGACATAAATAATAAACTATCCTACTATGTATGTTCTCTCTTCCTCAACACAGATATCTTTTCCACACTTCCTAGATTTCACAGGAAAATCTTTGTGGAGAAAAAAAAAAAAAAACAAACTTGCAAAAGAGTCTATTTGGATCATGATCAGGCTTGGGCACTTGGAGTGGGAGGGAGCTCACTGTCATTCCTTTTTCCACCAACTCTTTAAACGTGTCTGACTTGATCTGAAGTTGGGAAGGACCACTTCCTTTAAACTGAAACCGTGTTTCTGTTATGGAGAAGATGGAAGTGACGAGTGGCCATTCTGGTGCTCTGGATTTCATGCCCCATCCTCACCTAGAAAATAGGCTGAAACCTTTTCAGAGTGGACCAGGAATCACTGTTTCCTGTTATTTTCACTAATTATTCAAAATAAAGCCAAGTACGGGTCTGGTTGGGTGGGTGGTGAGTGTGCTGAGTAAGGCTTCTCTGAGCTGGGGTTATTGGAGTAGAGCCCTGAATGAGTTGGTGGAAGGGCTTTCAAACAGAAAGAACTGACTACAAGTGGAAAGGCCCAGAGATTCCATCTACCTGATTCCAACCCCCAGCAGAGTGAGAATTGGATCATTTGCTTCTATCTGGATATAAATTTCAGCAGTGTCTAGGGGTGTCTCAGAGTCCTGGAGACTGCAATGTCTTTAAGGCTGGGGCAATAGACTTTAGGGCAGGGGCAGGGTTATGAGTTAAGGATATATAGAGAGGCCAGCAGAAGAATATCCTCTCCTAAATGCAGCTGCCACTCCCCCAACCACTCCTAACACTGGCAGCTGTTTCCTTTCCCCTACCAGGGCCACGAGACTCACGGAGGAGCCCATAGAGCGAGCCCCTGGTCCCCTGGTGGTCCCTGGGGCTGCCTGGGCCTTCCTGGTGCACTGCTGCCAGCTGGCTAGGGCAGGGAAGGGTTCAGGACTGTCCAGAAGAGCTAGAGATGGCCACCTGGCCTGCCATCCCCCTCCTATCCCTGGACCTACCTGCCGCCCTTGTGGCTCTGGACAAGTTCACACTGCAGGAGAACCACTATTACTCAAAAGAGTACTGGGTGATACAAGGGGTGTATACACAGGAACATATGAGAGCCATGGCATACCGATGGTATTAACAACTGGGAGAGTAGCAGTGATAGGCACTTCACGAGTCACAACCCCAAGTCCCATCAGGGTTTCCTATATGGCAGTACAGACATTGACTTTCCTGAAGAGCAAGTGGACCCTCTGGAGGGGGTGGCCAGAGACCCATATTTTGGGAGATAAGAGTTGTTCTATTCTCTGGTTACTGAGGTTCTAAGGGTCAGCGCAGTCCGTGACCTCTTCCCAGGGAAAACTGTCCAGGTACTTTGAGGTGGGCCAGGCTCCCTTTATTTTTGTTTCGTTTTACTTTTTAGGGCTGCACCTGCAGCATATGCAAGTTCCCAGGCTAGAGGTCAAATTGGAGCTGTGCAGCTGTCAGCCAACACCACAGCCACAGCTATGTGGGATCTGAGCCGTGTCTGTGAACTACACCACAGCTCATGGCAATGGGGATCCTTAATCCACTGAATGAGGCCAGAGAGCAAACCCACATCCTCATGGACGGTAGGGTTCTGAACCTGCTAAGCCACAACAGGAACTCCTCTCCCTTTGTATATTGCTGCAAGATTTGGAAAGGCTATTTGGCAAACACTACCCAATAGAAATAAAATGTGAGCCACATTTGAAATCCTCACTTTTCTTGAAAACTGGTGAAATTTAAAAAATAGATTTCACTTAACTCAATATATCCAAAATATTATGTTTAACATAATCAATATTAAACATTATTGATATTTTACATTTTTTTCATACTCTTTGAAATTAGCAGTGTATTTTGCCCTTACAGTTGGTCCAATCACATTTTAAGTTTCAGTTGCCAGATGTGGCTTGTGGCTACTCTAGTGGACAGCACAGCCTGGACAGCCCTCATCCCTGCTTCTGTAGCCCAAAGCAGTTTTGTCCAACTCTGGCTTCAATATGAAGAAACTGCAAGATGATCCCTTGCCTCTTCATCATGCACCAGAAATGCTGGCCTGGCAGAAAAGATAACCAGGGAAAAAAGTTTTTATACTGACTGAACAATACAACTCAGAAAAAAAGAACTGCACTGCTCTCACAGCAGATTGTTAGTAAATGTGCTAAATCCTGAATAAGTCCAAAATTCTTGTGAATGGTTAGATATGGCATGAAATGTCTGCAGTGTCTATTGAATAAAAATAGATGAAGCTCAGAAATTTATCTTTATTGTAAATTTTTGCCATTAGCTTATCTTCTTAGTACCTGTTTTTTATTAGTTATATATAGTATTTATAAATGTTCATATTAAATACTTGAAAATTATCCAAAAAAAGTATTGAGCATTTAGAACTTTTCACCAGTCACACATAATTACCTCCTTCCCTCTATTGAAGCCTACTTTTTTTTTCTCTCCAAAATCAAATCTGATGGTATAGCAACTTCAAAACTCAAAATCAGGAAAATGGTGGTTAGGACAGTCTAGAAATAGTTATTTTGGCACACTAATATTTTATTTTTCTTTCAGATTTCATCCTAGGCATAGACTCTTTCCTTTCAGGGCAAGCTCCAACATGAGGCGAGGTACAGAAGAGAGACTTGAATGATACACTCTGGCACTCAAGCACCAAACCTGCACCCTAGACCTGGGTCTCTTACTCCACCTCTGTAATGGGGGAAGTGGTATTTTTTTTATAAATCATTTATATGTGCATGTTTATGTTTGTGCATTTGTGTTACCTTCCTTGGGCATATGCCCTTGAAGGCAGTAGCTTGGCAGAGGGTGCATTCCCAGAAACTTGGCCTGAGAGATGCCATAATCTCCAGAGACCCTCAGGTGAGGAGGGATACTCACCAAGGCATAAGGATTGCTCTCTTTGGCATTTGGAATCAATCACTGACTCTGGAGAGCAAGTTTTATTTACACGAGGGTAGACATTTCTTTGAATTTAACTAGCTAGAATCAGCAAGCTTGGGGGCTGAAAGCTCCCTTTGGAAGAACCAGATCTTCCTCTAAAAGTTTGCTCTCAGGTCTTCACAGCGGCCCTTGCCCTGCTTGCAGATTTTGTTTAAAACTCACCCGGTTTGGAGTTCTCATTGTAGCTCAGCAGGTAAAGAATCCGACTAGTATCTATGACAGTGCGGGTTTGATCCCTGGCCTTGCTTGGTGGGTTAAAGGATATGTGCATTGCCGCAAGCTGCCAGGTAGGTCACAGATGTGGCTTGGATCCGGCGTTGCTGTGGCTGTGGAGTAGGCCGGAGGCGAGGCTGTGGCTCCGAATCACCCCCAGTCTGGGAACTTCCGTATGCTACAGGTGTGGGCTTAAAATAAAAACAAAAACAAAACTCATCCTCTTTGAGTAAGATGTCTGGGATTAAAATACTGTAGACCAAAAAGAAAGGAAAGTGTATGGGGTGTGGAAGCATTATAGATGAAACAGAATAGCAAAATATAGATAGATGCTGAAGGTAAGTGATTTGTAATACTATTCTTGTTACTTTTTAAAAAAATTATCGTTGATTTAAAATGTTCTGTCAATTTCTCTTGCACAGCAAAGTGACCCAGTTATACATGAATATACATTCTTTTTCTCATATTATCCTCCATCGTTTTCCATAACAAGTGATTGGATATAGTTCCCTGTGCTATACAGCAGGATCTCATTGCTTACCTATTCCAAATGCAATAGTGTGCATCTATTAACCCCAAACTCCCAGTGCATCTCACTCCCTCCCCTCCCACATGGCAACCACAGCTCTGTTCTCTCTGTTCTTTACCATCGAAAGGTTCATTTGTGCTGTATATTACATTCCAGATATAAGTGTTATCATATGGTATTTGTCTTTTTCTGATTTACTTCACTCAGGACGAGAGTCTCTAGTTCCATTCATGTTGCTGCAAATGGCATTATTTTGTTCTTTTTTATGGCTGAGTAGTATTCCATTGTGTATGTATAACATGTCTTCCTAGTCCAATCATCTGTTGATTTGGGTTGTTTCCATGTCTTGGCTATTGTGAATAGTGCTTCATTGAACATAGGGTTTTGCATATCTTTTTCTTTTTTTTTTTTTTTTTTTTGTCTTTTTGCTATTTCTTGGGCCGCTCCCGCGGCATATGGAGGTTCCCAGGCTAGGGGTCCAATCGGAGCTATAGCCACCGGCCTACGCCAGAGCCATAGCAATGCAGGATCCGAGCCGCATCTGCAACCTACACCACAGCTCACGGCAACGCCGGATCGTTAACCCACTGAGCAAGGGCAGGGACCGAACCCGCAACCTCATGGTTCCTAGTCAGATTCGTTAACCACTGCGCCACGATGGGAACTCCCCTGCATATCTTTTTCAATGAAAGTTTTGTCTGGATATATGCCCAGAAGTGGGATTGCTGCGTCCTATAGTAGTTCTATATTTAGTTTACTAAGGCATCTCCATACTGTTTTCCACAGTGGTTGTATCAACTATTCCCGCCAACAGTGTAGAAGGGTTCCCTTTTCTCCACACCCTCTCTAGCATTTATTTGTAAACTTACTAATGATGGCCATTCTGACTGATGTGAGGTGGTACCTCATTATAGTTTTGATTTGCATTTCTCTAATAATCAGTGATGTTTAGCATTTTTTCATGTGCTTGTTGGCCATCTGTATATCTTTGGAGAAATGTCTATTCAGGTCTTTTACCCATTTTTCAATTGGGTTGTTGGCTTGTTTGCTTTTGAGTTGTGTAAGTTGCTTGTATATTCTAGAGATTAGGCCCTTGTTGGTTGCATCATTTGAAACTATTTTCTCCCATTCTGTAAGCTGTCTTTTTGTTTTCTTTTTGGTTTCCTTTGCTGTGCAGAAGCTTGTCAGTTTGATTAGGTCCTATTGGTTTATTTTTGCTCTTATTTC
The DNA here is from genome assembly GCF_054392235.1 of Sus scrofa. Classification (NCBI taxonomy): domain Eukaryota; kingdom Metazoa; phylum Chordata; class Mammalia; order Artiodactyla; family Suidae; genus Sus; species Sus scrofa. The sequence continues at coordinate 61,409,883 of NC_139384.1, read as the reverse complement.
TGTTGCTTTGGGAGACTGACCTCAGAAAACTTTTGGAAGGTTGATGTCAGAGAATGTTTTGCCTATGTTCTCTTCCAGGAGTTTGATGGTGTCTTGTCTTACATTTAAGTCTTTCAACCATTTTGAGTTCATTTTTTGTGCATGGTGTGAGGGTGTGTTCTGGCTTCATTGATTTGCATGCAGCTATCCAGGTTTCCCAGCAATTCTTGCTGAAGAGACTGTCTTTTTCCCATTTTATGCTATTGCCTCCTTTGTCAAAGATTAATAACTATAGGTGTCTGGGTTTATTTCAGGGTTCTCTGTTCTGTTCCATTGGTCCATATGTCTGTTTTGGTATCAGTATCACACTGTCGTGATTACTGTAGCTTTGTAGTGTTGTCTGAAGTCTGAGAGAATTATGCTTCCTGCTTGTTTTTTGTTCCTCAGGATGGTTTTGGCAATTCTGGATCATTTATGGCTCCATATAAATTTTTGGATTGTTTTAGTTCTGTGAAAAATGTTGTGGGTAATTTGATAAGGATTGTATTAAATGTGTAGATTGCTTTGGGTAGTATAGCCATTTTAATGATATTAATTCTTCAAATCCACGAGCATGGAATATTTTTACATTTCTTCAAATTCTCTATAATTTCCTTGATGAAGTTTTTATAGTTCTCAGCATATAAGTCTTTCACCTCCTTGGTCACCTTTATTCCTAGGTATTTAATTTTTTGGGTACAATTTTAAAAGGTATTGTATTTTTATATTCCTTTTCTAATTTTTCATTGTTAGTAACTTATTTCTCATTGTTAATCTTGTATCCTGCTACTTGGCTGAATTCAGTTTCTGTGTGGAATCCTTAGGGTTTTCTAAGTATAGTATCATGTTGTCTGCATAGAGTGACGGTTTTACCTCTTCTCTTCCAATATGGATAACTTTTATTTCTCTTGTTTGTCTGATTGCTGTGGCTAGGACTTTCAAGAGAATTTTGAATAAAAATGGTGAGAGTGATTATCCTTGTCTTGTTCCAGATTTTAGTAGGAAGGCATTCAGCTTTTCTCCATTGAGTATTATATTGGCTATGGGTTTTGTCATAAATGGCTTTTACTATGTTAAGGTGTTTTCCCTCTATACACAGTTTGGTAAGAGTTCTGTTTTTTTGTTTTGTTTTGTTTTGTTTTGTTTTGTTTTTTTGCTTTTTAAGGCCACACCCATGGCACTTGAAAGTTCCCAGGCGAGGTGAGGGGCTGAATCAGAGCTGCAGCTGCCAGCCTACACCACAACCACAGCAATGTGGAATCTGAGCCATGCCAGAGACCTACACCACAGTTCAGGGCAACACCAGATCCCTAACCCACTGAGTAAGGTTGGGGATCATACCCACATCCTCATGGATACTAGTCAAGTTTGGAACCTGCTGAGCCACAATGGGAACTTTGGTAAGAGTTTTTAATCATGAATGGTTGTTGGATTTTGTCAAATGCTGCTCCTGCATCTATTGAGATAATCATGTGGTTTTTGACTTTTCTTTTGTTATTGTGGTGTGTGAAGTTGATTTATTTGCATATGTTGAACCATCTTTGTGAACCTGGGATGAATCCCACTTGGTTGTGGTATATGATCTTTTTTTCTTTTTCCTTTTTTTTTTTTTTTGCTTTTTAGAGCTGCACCTGTGGCATATGGAAGTTGCCAGGCTAGGGGTCGAATCAGAGCTATAGCTGCTGCCAGCCTTCGCACCTGCCACAGCAACACCAGATCTGAGCCTCAGCTGTGACGTATACCAGAGCTCACAGCAATGCCAGATCCCCCACCCACTGAGTGAGGCGAGGGATCAAACCCACATCCTCATGGATACTAGTTGGATTCATTTCTGCTGAGCCATGAGGGGAACTCCCATTATCTTTTTTATACATTGTTGGATTTGGTTGGCTAAAATTTTGTTGAGAATTTTAATGTCTATAGTCATCAAAGATGTTGGCCTATAATTTTATTCTTTGGTAGTATCTTTGGTTTTGGTAGTAAGGTGATGGTGTCTTCATAGATGTCTTTGGGATTATTCCTTATTCTTCAACCTTTTGGAAAAGTTTAAGAAGGATGGGTATTGGATTCCTGTTATGGTTCAGTGGAAACGAATTTGACTAGTATCCATGAGGATGCAGGTTTGATCTCTGGCATCGCTCAGTGGGTTAAGGACCCAGCATTGCTGTGAGCTGTGGTGTAGGTTACAAAATGGCTCAGATCTGGCATTGCTATGGCTGTGGCATAGGCTGGCAGCTGCAGCTCCAGTTCATCTCTTAGCCTAGGAACCTCCATATGCTGCTAGTGCAGCCCTAAAAAAAAAAAATAGGATGGGTATAAGTTCTTGCTTGTATGTTTGGTAGAATTCTCCTGTGAGGCCCTCTGGGCCTGGACTTTGGTTTTTAGGGAGTGTTTTTATTACATATTCAATTTCATTTCTAGTTATCAGTCTGTTCAGTTGATCTATTTCTTCTTGATTCAGTTTTGATGGGCTGTATGTCTCTAGAAATTTGTCCATTTCTTCCAGGTTGTCAGATTTGTTAGCATGTAAATGTTCATAGGATTCTCTTATGGTTATTTTGTATTTCTGCAATATCCATTGAGATTTCTCCTTTTCATTTCTTATTTTGTTTTGAGTTCTTTCTCTCTTCTTCTTGGTGAGATTGGCTTGCCAATTTTGTTTACCCTTTCAGAGAACCAGATCTTGGTTTTATTGATTTTCTATTTTTTTGTTTTTTGAATCTCTTTTATTGATTTCCTCTCTGATCTTTATAATTTCCTTCCTTATGCTGACTTTAGGTTTTATTTATTCTTTTTCTAATTCTTTTAGGTGGTGGGTTGAGCTGTTGACTTGAGATTTTTCTTCTTTTTTGAGGAAGGCCTGTATTGCTATGTACTTCCCTCTAAGCACTGCTTGTAGCATCCCATAGAATTTTTTTTTTTTTTTTGGTCTTTTTAGGGCTGCACCTGCCGCATATGGAGGTTCCCAGGCTAGGGGTTGAATTGGAGCTGCAGCCACCAGCCTATGCCACAGCCAAAGCAATGCAGAATCTGAGCCACGTCTGCGACCTACACCACAGCTCATGGCAATGCTGGATCCTTAACCCACTGAATGAGGCCAGGGATCAAACCCACAACCCCTGGTTCCTGATCGGATTCGTTAACCACTGAGCCATGATAGGAACTCCTCCCCCATAGATTTTGAATGGTTGTATTTTCATTATCATTGTCTTGAGGTATTTTTTAATTTCTCTTTGGGTTTCCTTGTTGACCCATTGGTTTTTTTAATAGCATATTGTTTAGTCTCTATGTAGTCAGTTTTCCTATGGTTGATTTCTACTTTTATGCCATTGTGGTCAGAGAAGATGCTTAAAATAATTTTTATACTCTTAAATTTGTTGAGGTTAGCTTTGTGTCCAAGTGTGTGTTCAATCCTTGAGAATGTTCCATGTGCAGTTGAAAAGAATGTATATTCTGATTTTTTTGGATGTATGTCCTGAAAATATCAATTAAGTCTAACTTTTCTTTTGTGCCATTTAGGATCTGTGTTACCTTATTGATTTTCTGTCTAGAAGATCTGTCCATTGACATGAGTGGGGTTTTTTTATATTTAAAAATATCTATTTAAAAACTAACCTCTTCCAGAGAGTTCCCATCCTGGTGCAGTGGAAACAAATCCTACTAGTACCAGTGAGGATGTGGGTTCGATCCATGGCTTCGCTCAGTGGGTTAGGCATCTGACATTGCCATGAGCTGTGGTGTAGGCTACAAATGAGGTTCGGATCCCACATTGCTGTGGTGTAGGCCAGCAGCTGTAGCTCTGATTTGACCTAGCCTGGGAACCTCCATATGCCATGAGTGCGGCCCTAAAAAGCAAAAAAAAAAAAGAAAAGTCCTCTTCCAGGAAATATTTTTCTCTTCTTCTCTTCCTCCGTCACCTCTGCTCAGTTTAAATTCATGTTGTCTCTTACTTCACCCATCCTACAGGGTACAGCACATCCTGCTCCAGAGGCATAGGAAGAGAACATTGTACATGTGCAATTCCCACCTAATGTGTCACTCCTGCCAAATGCAGAGGGTAGCAGAAGCTCCAGAGCCCATACCTGCAGGTTTGTAGTTTTAAGGGCTATTTTTAGTTTGAACCTATTAGCATCCAAAAAATGAGGACCCCAACTATGTGATGTCTTAACCACAGTTCTGGGTATTTAGGATGAGTTTCCATTTGCTAATAAGAAAATGACTGGTGCAGTTCCTGTCATGGCTCAGCAGAAACAAATCTGACTAGGAACCATGAGGTTGTGGGTTTGATCCCTGGCCTCGCTCAGTGGATTAAGGATCTGGCATTGCTGTAGCTGTGGCCAGCAGCTACAGCTCCAATTAGACCCCTAGCCTGGCAGCCTCCACATGCATCAGCTTGGCCCTCAAAAAAAAAAAGAAAAAGAAAATGACTGCTAACTGTTTTGTTCACTTCCTCTCTCTGATCTATTGGGTGACATGGCTTATGTGACTATACCTAATCTCCAGTGTCCCACTGAACTGAGCTGGGGACAGTTCTATGGGTCTTGAGGGAAGGAGTCAGTAGTTAGGCCAGCCAGGTGGTCAGAGTAGCACTATTTGTGCTCTAAATAGAGGGCATAGGAGGTTCTGTGTACAGAAGCTGCTGCTGCTGCTCCTGGACAGCTACCTGGACCAGCTTATCAGAAGAATTCAGGGATAGCATTTGTGATAAGAGAATAGCAGAGAAGATTCCATCCTCATAATTTTTTTTTCTTTTTGCTACTCCAAGTTTTCAGATCCTTGGAGCTGGAGCAAAGGAGTAAAGTCTACAGAGTGTTTGCAAAGAAGTTGAATGCCCAGAGAATTAGAAACAATGTTCCTTCCTTTTCCCCAGACTTTCCTAAAAATGGCAAAAGCACTTCTTGAATAATAGTATCAGCTTTTGATAATATTTTTTGTGAGTTATTCATGCTTCTTTTTAAGGCCTGGAAAGGTAACAAAGGGAAAACGGGGAGGCCTGGAAAACTGGTCTGTTCCTCGGCCTCAGGTTGCTCTCTCAAGGCTAGGCTAGGGACCTTTGGGATTGTGTACTGGTGTGGAGTGATCATCTGTTAGGTCCTGTCCAAAGCCCAAGAGCAATACTTTAGGGTTTCTCAGATATCTTCTCTTATCCAACCCTTTCTGAGCCTTTTGCCCAGGTTGCTGCTGCTGGAAGGGCATTATACTTCATCTAATGCCCTTCTTGTCCTTCCAGCCAAGCCCAGCTGGGTTCACATTGGTGACTCAGGAAACCCGGGCCTCCAGAAGAAGGCATTGGTGTGGTTTAGGCCCAGGGTACTTCTCACTCCCCATTACTCCTTGGTCATTTCTTAGTGTATCTCCAGGTCAAGATCCTCGGTCTAAGGCCATAAAACAAACTGGGCACTCTTCCTCCTCTTCCAAGCAGTGTATTGGAGGCAAGCTCCCCTCTGAGTCCCTCTGCCCTCCCTGGTGGCACAAGGAACCCCTCATATTCGTGGGACTCCCATGGCTTTGCCTTCTCTTGGAGAATGGAATTCGGAAGATGGCCTAGTTGAGGAAGTTACAGAAAACAGCCTATGCTTGCCCCTCCATTTCCCCAAGGTGTAGCTGTTACTGGCACTCACAGTGACCTTCTCCCTACAGGACTCAGGCAAACCTCTCTGCTGGCCACCTTGAAAAGGCTGTAGCACCTGCCCCTGAGAGAAGGAACACTGGAATCTACAGACCAGTTTTCCAGGCCTCCCCGTTTTCCCTTTGTTACCTTTCCAGGCCTTAAGAAAACTGAAAATAACTGTCAGCTTGAGGACGTGGACCCTGGAGTGTGAGTGCCACACTGCACCCTGAGGGCTACCGGCCCAGCGCTCACCATGTTTGCTGCATCAGAGGCAGGAGTGGGCAGGCCTTACACGTGCAGTGAATGTGGCAAGAGCTTCCGCTACAGTTCAGTGCTGCTACGGCATGAGCGCGCCCATGGCAGTGATAGCCATTTGCGCTGTCTAGAGTGTGGTGAGCATTGTGCACAGGCTGCAGACCTCCGTTCACACCGACGTGTCCATGCCGGCCAGACCCTCTATATCTGCAGCGAATGTGGCCAGAGCTTCCGCCACAGCGGCCGCCTTGACCTGCACCAGAGTGTGCACAGGCGGCGTGGCCGCTCCTGCCGCTGCCGCACTTGTGGCCGTTGCTTCCCACACCTCCCGGCCCTACTACTGCACAGGCGTCACTGGCACCCTCCCGAGCGGCCCTGCCGCTGTCCTCTGTGCCCTCGCGCCTTCCGGCAGAGCGCCCTGCGTTTCCACCAAGCACGGGCGCATCCCTGGGGGATACCAGCTGTGCCCACTGACACGCTCCACCACTGTACACAGTGCTCACGGGTTTTCTGCAGTGGCGTGGGACTTCGGAGGCATTTGCGTGTCCACGTGGCCAGGAGCCCTGGTGACTCCACACTCCAGCAGCCAGCTACTCTGGACGCACACCAGTGTGGTGTGTGTGGCAAGAGCTTTGCCAAGAGTTCCACGTTAACACGACATCTGCAGGCGCACTCAGGCGAGAAGCCTTTCAAATGCCCTGAGTGCGGTAAGGGCTTCTTGGAGAGTGCCACGCTGGTGCGCCATCAGCGCACGCACACAGGCGAGAAGCCCTATGCCTGTGGTGACTGTGGGCGCCGCTTTAGCGAAAGCTCAACACTGCTACGCCATCGTCGCAGCCACCAGGGAGAGCGACCACATGCATGCGCCACGTGTGGCAAGGGCTTTGGTCAGCGCTCCGACCTCATAGTGCACCAGCGCATCCATACGGGCGAAAGGCCCTTCCCATGTACTGAGTGTGGCCGCTGCTTCAGCGACCGTTCAGACCTCACTAAGCACTGGCGCACACACACAGGCGAGAAGCCTTATCGTTGTGAGCTGTGTGGCAAGCGCTTCACATGCGTGTCCAACCTCAACGTCCACTTGCGCAATCACGCTGGCCACAAGCCCCACAAGTGCCCTGAATGTGGCAAAGCCTTCAGTGTGAGCTCCAAGCTGGCCCTACACCGCAAGACACATCTGGGTGAGCGGCCAGCAGAATGTGCAGAGTGTGGCAAATGCTTTAGCCACAGCCGCTCGCTGTCGCAGCACCAGCGGGCTCATACCCGTGCTCGTGCAGCAACTACTGCTGCCACTGCCACTCAGGACAAGGCAAGCACTGCGCTCATCTTTGCTGAGCAAGCAAGACAGGAAAAGCTGGGATTTTCTGTGCCTAAGTTTAAAGAGACTTGCTGAGAGATCTCCCTGGAGTGGGCTGGATAAGCACTTATGTAGTGCCACAGGGCTGGTGGGGGCAACTGGCAGGTGGAGGTCTGTGGAAAGACAGCATGGCCTGTTACCTTCCTACATCTCTGTTGATAGCCCCTTCACCTGGCCTCTTGCTGTGCCCCTCATCTACTTGTTAGCTCTTTGCCTGTTCTCAATCCTTCCTTTTCCCTCTCTGGGGAATAGGTGCAGGGGAAACCTCCCAGACCTCTCAGTGAAAGAATGCCCAAGTATTGGTGTGTTGCATCCCTGCTGCTGTGCTCATATGTTTCCTGTTTTCCCACCAGTGTTCTGTCTTCTCCCATCTCTTTTTTCAGCCTGAGTCTCCTCTACCTCTCCTTTCTGGGTACTTTCGGTATCCTTCCTTTTCAGGTAATGATCACAGGCTTGGCCAGGGTCAAATTCCTGTGGTCTTCTTATCTCTGTAGTCTTCTTGCCCTGTGGTCTTCTTGCCTCTTCCTTCTACTTGACTGTTAGTCTCTTTGCAGCTTTCTCCCGTAGCTTCTGAGAGATGGGAAACTTGCAGAGAGATAGTGAGAGAGCTCACATCACTGAAAGAGATCTCCATACCAGAAACAACCAAAGAAGTGTTTCACATCATGTAAAGGTGGGCAGGAGCCCTCAGCATGGCACCTACCTGTCCTATGGGACAGATCTGCTGGTGTACAGATCAAGGTGCCTCTCAGGACAATGTTCTCCAACCAGGTGGAGGACATTAGTCCTGGGACCTGGGCAAGACTACATGGGTCCACAAAGCCAGGCACTGCCAACTAGAGTAAGAGAATGATATATACAAATCAAACTTGGAGCCATGGAGAAACTGAGCTCTACAGAGGCAACAGTGCAGGGTGGAAAATTACCTGGAATTGTCAGTGATTTTTTTTGTTTGCAGGTGGTGAAATAAAGAATTTGTTTGGTTCCAAATGCCAAGAGTTCCCTTTGTCAAACCTGAGGCTAATGTATTCACAGACTTCAGGAATCACCTGAGAGTCTTTCAAAGTTTCAAGGTCTGTGGTCCCTTCTCAAGGTAGCTCAGTAATCTTGCAATGTATGGCCCCCTCATGTTTGCACTGGAAGGCGAGACTCTTCAGGGGCCCCATTACATTTAGTTTTCTTGGTTAATGGAGAGTACAAATGTGGCCCAAGTTCACATACCTCTATTTCTACTCCCACCCATCCCTCTGGAATGACTTGGTGCTCTCCATACTGTCATAGCCTGCCTTGCTTGAATGCAAGAGTAGGTATGATGCTCCACAGAAAAGGGCTGCAAAGTGCCAAAGCAAATTCAGAAAGAAAGCTGGGTCCTTGGGGTGAGGGCAGATGGGGGGCTGCACTTAGCATGCACTCAAGCACATTCTAGCAGAAACTGCTTCTAAAAGAACTGAAGAACTGAAGTTCCTACACCTCAGATGCCAAAACATCATCTGCTCACACATGTTCATGTAAAATACTGGGTTTATTCTGTCCTTTAGGAAGACTGAAGTATCCTGGCTCCCCTATAGCCCACTCTTGCCCCTGCCCTGTACTCCCCATCACTCTAGTTCCCAGGGACCAGGCATCCGGCCCTTCTTGCTCCTTTTCAGTTCCTGGGGCCTGGCTCCCCAGATTTTGGGGAATGCTTACTGCTAAGGGAGCAGTGTGGGAGCCTGAGGAGCCATAGAAGGCCTAGACCCCTCACTGGCCTCCAGGGATGCAGGGGCAGAGATGCTGGAACAGGATTCCAATGGACCAGATGATTCTTGTGGGGCCAGGAGCAAGGCGGGGTGGCTTTTGCTGCGGTGAGCTGCAACACTGTCTGGCTTCTCAAAACGCTTGCCACAAAACTCACAAGGGAATCTCAAGGCAGCCGCTGTCTCTGCATGCTTGCGCCGGTGCCAATTCAGGGAGGCCTTTTGGCGGCAGGTGAACCCACAGATCTCACACCTGAGCCAGTGACAATAGAGGGAAGGAAGGGGCCTCAGTCCATCTTGACTTCCCTAGGGGTTCCTCCTGCTCCCAGCTTCCCAGTTATCCTGCCAGCACCTCCCCACTTCCCCTGAGCCCCATCTCCCTTCCCCACACTCACTGCAAGGGTTTCTCTCCTGTGTGGATGCGCCGGTGGATGACCAAGTTACTGCTGGTGCGGAAAGATCGGGCACAGAACTCACAGATGTAGTCTCGGGTATCTGTGGGCACATGGGGGTTATCCCAGCATCCATCCCCAAGTTGTGGCCCTTCCTTGGCCCACCACATTCACTGACCCCCAAAGGAGTACTGTACCCATTCAGCCTGCATATCACACTCCTCCAAACCCCCAACTGCCCTGTGAACAGTCAGTAGCCCTGTGAGTGTCACCAACCAACCCCCTCTCCTTTTCTCCTGAATTGCTCCCACTCCCTGCCAGCTCTAACAACACCTGCCTGTCTCCCATCTCTAGCAGTTCTCATGGGCCTGCTGTAGTTTTTCTCCTACACCTCCAAGTCTCAGGCCTGCACCAGAGGAAGTGTCCTTGCTTTTCATGGCAGCCTTTAGACCTCTGTCCCACCACTGCTCTGTATATCCTGCCATCAGAACACACACACACACCTACAACTTCATCCCCATCACTCTCATGTACTCCACACAACTCTGGCTCCAGACTCTCTCCTCAGCTACTACCACTACTGTCAGTACTCCACTCCCCTCTTTCCTGACCTTCACTGACCCACACCCTTCCTTCTTAGCCACCATTCCCAGGTCATGCCCCATCACTGCAACACCTTGAAATCACAGTTTCAAGCATCCCAGTTCCAGCCAGGGTCTCCTACCTTGTCCTCTCACACTAATCCCATGATTGCCCACTGCCTTTCCACTACCCCCACTGCCCCCTCTTCATCAAATTCATTTCCAGGGCATCTTTCACAATGAAGGCGTCCCTTCACTCACACTACCAACTCACTGTCTCTCCCTTTGCCATACTTGCTTGGTTAAAATCCAACTCAGGATAAATACAACCCTTGGCCTACTCCAGACCTGCACACATTTGCCAAGAGGAGCAGAAACATAAACTACAAACACCCCCACCCATGCTCTATTTTCATCCACAACCACAAGTCTCAAGTCCCTCCCGTGCCATGATGTCTCTGCATTTTCTTGGTCAGTTCACTGTACTTTCTAGAGTCCAGAAGGGCATTTTCCATACAACATCCTCTTTCCACCAGCCTCACTCAGCATTGACCTCGTTTTATAAGTCACCAAGAAGAGAGAAGCCAGGAAAGAATGTCCACATCTGCCCCCCAATCTAATCTACCAGCCGACTTACTTTGTACCTACACATGTGAATAGTTCCTGCTCCCCTGTGGCTGCCTTCCAATTGTGCCTGGACATACTCTTCCTCACTGATTGAGGTTCCCCAACCCACCCTGCATCAGTAAGCCTTTCCTCCTTGTGTGGTCATTCCCACCTCTGCACAGCCCTCCAGCTTGTCTTCACAGAGAAACTCCAAAGAGGTGTCCACACTTGCTGTCTTCACTGCAAGCTCCTCTCTGCTTTGAACCCACTCCATTCTGGCTGTCATTTCCCTTGTCACATACCATTTTGTCATGTGCTTAAGGATGGCTTCCCACCACCCTGTCTGGTGGACCATCTGTAACCTCATCTTACTTGGCTCTGTGGCATTGGCATAGCTTACCCTTCCTCCTCCCTGAAGCACTTTTTTCACTTGGCTCCTCAGATACCCATCTTTTCACCTACCTCACTGATTTGTTTGTAGCCGCCCTTCCCACCTGCCCTACTCAGAGCTCTTCTCTACCTATATTCACTCCTTCCTTATAGGAACACTCCATCTATACCTCCATTCATATACTCATGATGAATAGCTTTCTTCCCCCCCAACATCTCCCTGGACTCCAGATTCACATTATCTGGGATACCTAATTAGTGTGTCCCAAACAAAATGTCACCTACCTTTCCTGAAGCCTGTTTCCTCCTCACTTTAAGGAAATCACATCACCTTCTGCCCAGCTAGCTGCTCAGGCTGGAATCCTCCAAGCCATCCCAACTCCTACCTGCTGGTCCTATCTGTTGACATCTGTCTTTCCCATAGTTAACCGTGGCTCCATCTTCACCCTTGTGTCAGCCTCCAGCCACTTCTCACTAACTGGACTGTCCAGGTCGGCATCATTGCTCACTTCATATTCCTGCAGTCCCATTCTCTACATGGCAGCCACAATGCTTCTTTTAAAATCAGTTGTGTCCCTCCCTTCCACTACACTAGTGTGTATCACATTTTGTTGAAAGCCAAGCCATCTTGATCATGGTCTTGGAGGCCCCTACCACCTATCTGACCTCTCTTCCTTCCTAACTTCCTTGCCTCTTCTCCATTCCTGGAACATGCCATACAGATGCCAGTTTAGGGCCCCACAACATGTTGCCTATGGATGTGGCTAAGCCTCCATTCCTCCCTTTACTGAGGTCTTTGTTAAAAGCACCCTCCCCCTCTACAACACCAACTCTTCTGTCACACTCTCCTCCCTTCTCCTGCTTTCACATCTCTTTGTAGCCCTATCTTACAAGGTGAGGACTGCCTGCTATATCCCAGCACTGAGAAGTTTCAAGCAGGCAGGGTCTCAACACACAGAGAAATTCAGGATGAGTGTGGGAGTTATCCCAGAAAGATGTGATAAGACCTGCAGATAGAAGATGATGGGCCTTACAGGGGGATGTGAAGGGACTCGCAGGGGAAGGTGACAGAACCCACAAAGGGAGATGACAGAAACCACAGAGGGAGATGATAAGACCTACTGTGGGGAGGTGAGGAGGCATTTCCACTACTTACCACTGTGCAGTTTCACATGCTCCTTTAGGTGTTTCTTAAAGTTGAAGGACTTTCCACAGGCTGGCTCTGGGCAGGAGAAGGACTTCTGATGGATGTGCTGGTACTTCTTGTGATGCTAGGGAAGGAAGCAGACGGTCTCCTCAGCAAGACCACCAGAGCTGATCCAGCAGACAGGCTCCTCTCCCCTCTCCCCTGGAAGTTCTTGTCACCACCAGCCCACATCATCCTAGCCAGTCCTTACCTACACATGAGCACCCTGAGCCCATTCTTTCCTGACTCCAAACTCTGCCCTCACCTTATTCTGTTCTCAACTTCCATTATCTCACCTCCTTGTCAGAACCTCACAATACTTCATTCCCTGAATAAAGCGCAGTTCTGGTAACACGCTTGGTTTCCTAACCATGGACTTGCCATCTGCTGGGGATGGAAACACATTTTGGGTGGGTATGATTATTCTCTTTGGTATTAATATTAATGTATAATCTGTATCACTCAGATCACCTAGTTTTTATTGATAGCTCACCATAGGATTATAAGATTATGTCATTTTCTTCTAAATCAGCTTTGGAAACACAACACAATACACACACTCCCTCTCTCTCAGTCTGAAACACTTTTAAGGATACTGTCTTCTTCAACTTTAACTCCCCAAGTACTTTTGGTAATTATTTCTCTTTTTATTTGGCCTAACTTCACATCCTGCCTCACTAAAATGTGGGAGCTTTCTCCTCCATAATTCCATTTTCCTGTAATTAAATTGCTGCTGGGGCTATTTCAGCTTCTTCCATTCATAGGCTCAAGTAGGTCTGACCAATCCTGCTGAATATTCTTCTCAACCCACAGCTTTGCCACCACTTGATGACCTTCCCCCTCTCCCAAATCCCAACCACTCAGGCCTCACCGTCCCTCCAGTCTTGGCTCTTCCTTCCCCAGGCCTCAGAATCCTGTGAGGTCTGAGGTCTCTGGCTGAAGTGGAGCTGGGGCTCTTCCCTCTCTGTGCCTCAAACCTCCCCTGTAGTGAGGCTGGGGACAGAACTGTCTCCCAATCACCCTGGAGCAAGGCCTGTGCACTTGAGCCAGTATGGAGTGGCACTCCAATAGCCCAGGGAACCCCAGCTCTATCATGCACTAGCTGAAGATTCTTGGGCAGTGCTTAACCTCTGTGTTCCTTGCTTTCCTCATCTGCAAAGTGGGAATAGTATCAGCATCCATGCCAAAGAAATACTGAGATCAAAAGACTTGACACACATCAAATGCCTAGAACAGTTACTAGCACCCCACCCCAAAAGCCTGAGGAATACCACCATCATCTCCATGCAGTCCTTAGAGGGCCTGTGTAACAAGCAGTAGTAGGCAGGTGTTTGGTTTTCTGTTTTATCTACCAGTTGTCTGGTTGAGCAATTATTACTACAGTCAAGCTCTGCAGGTCCATTCCAACTCTTTTCTTCCTGGCTTTGAATTCCCCCCACATCCCAGGCTTCTTTGCCTCAGCATGTTCAGCCCTTCTCCTCCACCTGTGAGGCTACAAAGAACCCAACCCTGTGTCCCTCACATCCCTCACATTCAAATACTGTCGGTTTGAGAAGATCCGTCCGCAGCCAGGGAAGTCACAGGGCAGCAGCTCTCTTTTGGCAGCTTTCCTGGGGAAGTAGAATAGGAAGCAGAAGGATTCATGCAGGCTCTCTTCCACCTACCTCCTATCCCCTCCCTACGCACAGCCCCTTCCCCAAGACCTACCTAATTCTCTTGGGTCCAATCTGAGCAGTGTCCTCATCACATGCCGAGGCCAGAGCAGACTTAGCCTGACTCCCAGGGCTACGGGCAGCAAAGAGGGAGCAGAGGGCCTCGAGGAAGGGCCATGTCCCAGGATGCCCCTGCCCTCTGTCACAGCCATCAGGTTACCTGGCCAGGAGCTCAGTCTGCTGGGCTGCTTGAGGGGTCCCACTGAGCTCCGGCTGTATCCTGACTTCCACAGGCAGAGGAGCTCCGGAACTCAATGAGGATGCTGATGAGGATGGCACAGCAAGAGGAGTTGGGACAGCTTCAGGGGCTGAGGGTATCTCCCCCTCCTTAAGTGCATGGGTGACGGGGGAAGGGGGTAGTATGGGGGCATCTGGCTCACTGCTGAAAGAAGAATGAAGAGGAAGAGGGCATTATCTCCATGGGTCCTCAGCCAGCTCCAGCCCAATCCCAACCCCTAAACTGCAAATATCCCAAATTCAGAACAACTCTATCCATACCCCAGGCTCCTTATTCATATCTGCTTTCAGCCTTCATTCTCCCCCAGTGCCTAAATTTACCGCTTTTCAACCAATTCAAAGCCTCTAGTTTTTTCTGCCTTCCCCAAAGCCTACCCTGCCATCTCCACCAACAACCCCTTCCCTCAAGTCTGCAAAACTCTGGGTTCCTCTCCCTCCTCTTCCTCTGCTTAGCATCCTCCCTCAGCCCCAACTTGCTCATCTGGGGAGGAGCTGTAGGTCCATAGGCTGGCATCACTGAGCATCTCCTCTTCATCCTCATCTTCCTCTTCCCCATCCTCTTCTCCTATGGGTGGGAAGGTCTCCAGTGGGGGTTCCACTCCTCTGCACATCCAAGAAAGGCAGGCCTGAGGTCCAGATCCCTCACCCCCATTATCTATCCACATCCATCCTGTCCCTCCCCATCCCAAACTCACCTGGCTAAGTTGGCCTCCTGAGTCCTGTCATCGTGCTCAGATTCCAAACCTGTTAGCATAGGTAGGGTCAAAGGGGAAGAATCTCTGGACTGGAGAGATGAGGACAGGAGTTCTAAGGTCACTAGTGGTCGGTGGACTCTCAGAAACAAGGAGGAAGAGGGGGCAGAGGCTACTGGAGTGGGAGATGTTGTTTTATTTTAGATATGGTACATTCACATGATTTTTAAAAAAGTATAAAAAGGTACACTGTGAAAAGTCTCCTTTCCAATACTGTACCCCACTCACCTCGTTTTTCCTACAGGTAACCTGGTTTCTTACATGCCCTTCTAGAGATTTTGTACTCATAAGTACATAAAAATATATATTCCCTCTCCTCTTATTTTTCCACCAAAGGTAACATAAACATTGTATTCTATATTATGCTTTTCGGACCTAAAAATACATTTGAGGATGTATTTTCCTTGTCAGCATAGAGTTTTTCCATTGAGACGATTATTTTTAAAGAATGGGCTTCTTAGCTAGAGGTGGGAACCCATTTCCCTTCTTTCCCTCCATAACTCATCTTTTCTCCAGCCTACCTGCAGGTTCCTGTCCACTCCTAGCCTCTGGACACCAGTTTCTCTGGTCAGTACTTGGAAGCGGGACTGGACTGGGCTCCTCTGGAGGTGTAGGGCCTGAAGAGGGGCCCCAGGAGAAGGTGTGGCCAGCCGAACACTCCCACACAAGCCCCCCGTTTTGACCCCCAGGTCCCCGCAGCCCAGGCACCAGGCTGCACTCTCGGCTGTGAGCATGAGACAGGAGCACTAGATACTGCAGACCTTTGGGGGGCACAGGCTCAGGACCTGCAACAGTGAAGGCAACAGTCAAGGTGAGCTGGGAGGTCCTCTACTCTCATTCTGGAAAGCCACACCCAAACAGTCCTGTACCCCGAATCCCTGGGCCACCATGGTCCCTAATCCATTTTACCATTCTCCAAAGCCACAACCCCAAGGTTACCCTTCTCCACAGGCTGTCCCCATCAAACTACCCAACTCCCCCATCTCTTCCCAAACTCACTTAAGGTTCCCTCTGACCCAGTTCCCTTAGGGAGAGTGTTTCTGGGTCACATCACTCCCTGTTACCCCTCTTCCCTCTCTGGCTCTTGACTCCCTACCCCTAGTCATTCCCTACCCACCTGCACAGAGTCTGCAGCCTGAAGAAGTATACCTGCCAGGGGTACAAGAGACAGGTCAGGTGGGGACCCATGTGGCCAAATGCCCTCAGCTCTGGGTACTCACTTAAGGGGTTCCCTTTTTGTTGAGGACTGGGGGTGGGGGGCACAGGGAAGGGAGGAGTGGGGGCTTTGTCCGGACCCTGGGAGGCCACAAAGCACACTGGCCTTACTGCTGAAGTGAGAAATCTGCCAGTGGGAAGGAGCAGCCAGCCAGCCCTTGGTAGTGGTGAGGGGTGGAGGGCGGGAGAGTGCTAACTGCTGCAGCCTAGGTGCCCTCCCCCAAAGCCCTTGACCCTGCCCCTAACCGGTCTAACAGGAACTTGGCCAGCTGCGAGTGCAGTGAGAAGCCCAGCTGCTCCTTGAGGAGGCACCACTGCTCCATGTGGCCGCCCAGGCGGATACGGCACTTGCTGCGGCGGGCGTCCAGCTGCCGCCTCTTCTCCCGCCGCCTATGGGAGGTGTCCCCAAGAGAGGCAGCCATGAGCACCAGGGCCTGTAGGGTGAGCAGACACACGTGTGGGCCGACCTGATCTGTGGCCAGAGTGCCTCTTGTTTCCCCACGTGTGAATTGGGGCAGAACTAAACCACTGCAAGAGTATTTGCTGCCATAGGGTCCAAAGCACCTGTTTACATAACGGGGCTTGTAAACTAGCGTTATGGGGTGGGTATCGTGGGGGTAGGAGGTAGGGGACAGCATCAAAGTCAGAATGGCCTGATCTCTTGCCCACTGAAGTGTAGACCTGAAGCTAAGGGGAAGGAAATTTCAACTGGGGTGGGGCAGAGGGTAAGGCAACAGTTTCTTCTTGAAAAGGGTTGATAGGGGAAGGAGAGATCGTGTGCACTGGGAGAGCTCCACACAGGTCGATGTGGGTGGAGCCGGGGGCCGGGGGTCTGGAGGGCGCCCCCCTCCCGACCTCGGGCAGCCCCACTGAATGCTCACAATCGTTGGACAGGTAAATTCCAAAGACAGCTCCCAGGTCGCCCAGAGCTCCTGCCGCGGTCCACCCCAACCCTGGCCTTACCTGCGCGTCCCCTCACCCGCCCTCATCCCGACTGCGCCTGCGCCTCCCCCCGCCTCGCGCTCAGGCCGGGAGAGCCGCGGGAGGACAGGGGCCCACCTCGCGCACGCCGCCGCCGTTTCTCTTTTAAGAAGAACCCGTCCCCCTTTGCGTCGCTGGCTCCAGCCCGGAAATGGGGCCGGGGCTTAGTGGGGAGGGGAGAGTAGGAGGCCAGCGGGTCGCGCCTGCGCACTGGCCGCCCAGCGCAAAGCCTGCTGGGAGCCGCCGTTTCCACACTAAAAGCCCCGGCTTGTCGCTGAGGCCGTAGGGCTGTGGATGGGTCGCTTCTGCAGCGAGTACCTGTCCTTGGTGACCAAAGACTTGAGAAAATGGAATTAATAAGGCCAAGCCCTCTTCCTGTGCCCGGACCGACCGCCGCCTCCCCCCCCCAGCCCGCCTAAGGACTTGGCCTCTGCAATTCTTACCACTTTGTACTTGACCTTCAGTTTCCCCTCACAATTTTCGCAGACACTCAAACACATGCTGCAGAATTAGCCACCTTCAAAACCAATTAGAGCCTTCTCTAGACTCCCCCAAGGTAATCACCAGCAATAGCCCATTCCCTCTGTGCCTGTCAAAAGCTGTCTGAAAAGAAGTAACCTATATTTTCTGTGAACTCTTTTTTTTTTTTTTTTTTTTGTCTTTTTAGGGCCGCACCTCCGCCATATGGAGGTTCCCAGGCTAGGGGTCTAACCCGAGCTGTTGCCGCGGTCTATGCCACAGCCATAGCAACACCAGATCCAAGCCGCATCTGCGACCTACACCACATCTTATGGCAATGCCGGATCCTTAACCCACTTAGCGAGGCCAGGGATCAAACCCTCAACCTCTTGGTTCCTAGTCGGATTCGCTTCCTCCATGCCAGGAAGGGGAACTTTCCTGTGAACTCTTTTGCACTTCCCATTCACTATTCAATTGACTCCAGTGGAGGTTTTCTCTACACAGAGCTACTGCAATGGCGCTAATGGCAGTGGTCAGTTCTCTGCTACCCCTCTACCCCTGGAGCAACATCTAACGATGTAGATATTTGCCTCCATGCACAGTCTCCCACCACCACCCCCGGTTGGCTTCTGTGACTGTGAAGCCACACATAACTGGTTTTTCCCCCTCCTCACTAACTCCATCTTTCCTTTGTTGGATACTCATTCCTGTCCCAGCAAAACAGACTGAGGGTCCCCTGGCTTGAGCTGGGGCCCTGGATCAAGTCTTCTCTTCTGGATCAGTTTTTCTCTTTTCTTTCTTCTTGTTTGATCTGTTTGGTGCCATGGCTTTAAATATACTGATGAGGAGCTCCCTTCATGGCTCAGTGGTTAACGAATATGACTAGGAACCATGGGGTTGCAGGTTCGATGCCTGGCCTTGCTCAGTGGGTCAAGGATCCAGCGTTGCCGTGAGCTGTGGTGTAGGTTGCAGACGTGGCTCCGATCCCATGTTGCTGTGGCTCTGGTGTAGGTAGGTGGCTGCAGCTCCGATTGGACCCCTAGCCTGGGAACCTCCATATGCCACAGGAGTGGCCCAAGAAACGGCAAAATGACAAAAAAAAAACAAAAACAAAAACAAACAAAAAAAAACACTGATGACTTTCAGATTGTATCTCCAGCTGAGCTACAGACTCAGATATCTAACTACCTGCTTTACTCTACACTGATAACTGAGTTTAGACCTTAGTGCCAGATAGTGACAAAGAGGGCGGTGGCAAAAGCTAGTTGATATTTTCTCAAACATGACTGTGGCCAACAAATAACACTTAACAAACCTTGCCCCCTCTCCTATCTCAGTAAATGTTGCCATCCACCCACTTGTTCAGAACAAAAATTTAGGAATCAACCTTGACTATTCTGTGATACCAACACCATATATATCAGCTAGTCCTGCTGATACTATCTGCAAAAACATCTTGAATCCAGTCACTTGTGGCCCTCTCCATCCATGGCTAAAATATTACTCTGAGTCACCTATTTAGTTTTCTGTGGTTCATGTAACATCACCACAAACTTGGTGGCTAAAAACTGAAGAAATGTTTTCACTCATAGTTGTGGAGGCCAGAAGTCTTAGTATCAAGGTGTCATCAGGGCCATTACCCCTAGAAGGGTTCCAGGGGAAAATTCTTTCCTGTAGCTTCTAGTGGTGACCAGGCACTCCCAGACCTGTGGCCATATCACTCTAAACTCATTGCTAGCACCACTACTTCCACTTTTGTCTGTATAAAATCTTCCTCTGCTTCTCTCTCACACTGTCTTTCATTCCTTTCTTTCTTACAGGGCCATGACTGTCACAAATGGAAGTTCACAAGATAGGGGTTGAATCAGAGCTACAGCTGCCAGCCTACACCAGTGCCACAGCAATACTGGATCTGAGCCATGTCTGTGACCTACACCATAGCTCATGCCAACACCAGAACCTTAACCCACTGAGGCCAGGGATCAAACCCACATGCTCATGGATACTAGTCATATTTGTTACCACTGGGCCATAATGGGAACTCCCTGCTTCTCTTTTATAGGTACATGTGTGAAGGCATTTGGACCTACCTGAATAAACCAAGTAATTTCCCCATCTCAATATCGTAAAAGAATCATATCTGCAGATTGTTTGCCAGCTCAATCTGCTTCCTTCCGCTCTCACCTTCACAAAGCAGGGAGGATCAAATCTCTTGCTTAAAACCTTTCAGTGGTCACCAGTGCAATATAGCCTTACCATGACCTCAAGGCCTATATGATCCGGCCCTTGGCTTCTTCTCTGGCCTCCCATACCTTTCCTCATTTTGTCTACTCTGTCTTACTATTCCCAACTTATTGTTATTTCTCAAGTTTGCTAAACATGTTAGAGAGAATTCCTTCTCTCTGGAGTACCCATCCCCAGCTCTTCATGGGGTCCTTTCTTATATACCTCAGTTCCAAGATAACCCACTCAGAAGGATCATTTTTGTCCTTCTCTGCCCCACTGTGAACTCCTCTATCACCTTCAGAGCACTCACTGTGCTCTGAAATCATTTTAGGAACTAATTTTGTGTGCTTATTGTTGGCTATCAGAAGTTTCTCCTCCATGGCCTAAACAGCCTAAATGACATGTTATCCAATGATAAGCTATCCTTAGGATGAACCCAGTATGTCCTGCTCATACCATACTGTTGAATTATGGTACCAATCACTTAATATGATACTTAGCTGCCTAGTATAAGTTTAGAAGAAAGATCACCAACCCTATTCCACAAATTTTACTTATTAATTAAAGCCCTTCATTAATCAAAAGAGCAGGACTCCATAGGGTAAGGAATAAAGAAAAAAACTTTATTATTTCACCTCATGGTCCCTAAATAGACATCTGCAAAATCCTAGTTCCTCTATCCTGTGGATGAAATCACAAGCAGTTTCCATAATTCTCATTCTTAGGTAATAACAAGTTCTTGAGACACAAGAACACTTTTGGTTCTCTCAGTCTCACATCATTCAAAAATAATAAAACTCTAAACTCCAATAACCCTCTCCCCAGAAAATCCTTTTTTTTTTTCTCTCAGCGTCTCAGTTTCTTACATTTAAGTAAAGGATGAGCCCCAGGTATCTCTAAATAGTCACCCTCCTTTGAAAATCCTGAAGAGAAGCACTAACTTCTTTGGCATGGACAGGAAAGGGAGATTGTGTATTTTTGTTCTGTGGTTAGTGCACTAACCAATCAGACTAAAAGAGTTCCATTTCATCACTTTGTTTCAAAAGCTAGGATTAAATTTAAGTTTTTGTAGCTTTATCTCTGTTGAATTACACAGAGTTTACAGCCTCTTGAAACTGCAAATTCTTTTTTACAGGTTAAGTTCCCAAGTCTCCCCATGAAGAACTTGTGAGCTTCTTGTAGAAGTCCACCTGGGGTTCTTTTAAATACGTGATTATATTTATCCTCATGACAATTACACTTCTTGGACTCTAAATGGCACCCTAGCCTCTTTATCTTCCGCCTTGGGAAAAGACAAATCTAGTAATATTGTTGTACCCTCTGAGTTCTCAGTATCTTGTCTCCAAACAGCAAAACCACCTTCCACTCCCTTGGTCCAAGAAGAGATGGGCCAAATTGCTACAGCATTGTAATTAATCTGCTGCTCGGAAATCCTGAGAAGACTCAGTTGGAGTGGAGAAGGAGCCCTCCACAGCAGTTTAAGACCTAAACTGTGAGGCCCAGACCATCAGACTTGCTCAGACCCCATCTCTGCACAAGGCCTCCCGGCCCTTTGT
This sequence comes from Sus scrofa, assembly GCF_054392235.1. Taxonomy (NCBI): domain Eukaryota; kingdom Metazoa; phylum Chordata; class Mammalia; order Artiodactyla; family Suidae; genus Sus; species Sus scrofa. The sequence goes on along the minus strand of NC_139384.1, from coordinate 61,388,613 downwards.
CTCCCCCTTATTTAATCAGTCTGCATCTGTTTTCTCCAGCCAATTAGCCTCTCCAGGAGCGCAATGGCGGTTGCCCTCTGTGACGACATGTGGGCGGGGCAGGACGGTATATAAGAGACTCCCCACGCCTCTTCTCCAGTGGCTGAGTAGGCCACCCGCCCTGCCCTTGGTGATTTAGCTTCCAGCCTGGGAGGGCGGAGGACATGACTGAGAAGGAATCTGGCAGCCTGAAGACTTACGGACGCGAATGTTGCAGCAGCAGGGGTGTTTTTCGCCTTCCGGGCAGGGTGAGCGGGAGCAGCAAGCCATTCGCCTCCGGTCGCGGGGCGACATTACGTTCCAGGTGCTGAAGCAGCAGCTGTCCAGCGACGCTGTGGTCGTACTGCATGTGGTGGAGCGGGACCTCTTCAACCAGATCGCGCGTGGGATGACCCGGCTCAGGCGGGAGGGCTTGGACGTGCGCAGCGAGCGCCGGGCCGCTGGTAGTGCTGTAATCCGCGTCGCGCTCGGGTCGCTCCTGTCTGGGAGAGCTGCGCTTCGTGCCCGCGCGTCCTCCTTCCTAGCGCGTGGCCGGCGGGTGTCCCGCGCCCTACCCGCCGTGGTCCGGAGGAGCAGGTTCTGCCTGAGGTCCCCCTGGAACAGGCTCGGTTGCCAAATGCTTGAGGAAAATCGCGGATTTACAGATATAGCTCGGTTATCATCCAGGCTGTAGCAGAGATACGTGCACCTGGGCCTTTGATGTGTTACAGAAGAAATTAAGGTGTTTCCAGAGTAAATACCCAGGAAAGGAAGAAACGTTTAAAAATCAGATGTCATGGGCTCAGGAAAATGTCCAAGCAAACATGGGAAGTTAGAATCCAGGCACCTAGAACACTCCTTGGTAAAGATGCCTCACCACCTGGTAAAGATGGAAATAAAGGGAAATCTGACTTGCTCTCAGTAGAACTTGGTTTTTATGTCCTGCTTTGTGGAGTGCAGGTCTTCTTCACTGACTAGATGTGGTGGGTAAGGAAAGCTGAGACAAAGATAGGGTTCCTCCGATAGATGAAGTGCCCTGTCTTCTCCCCTCCATCCCCAGTACAGTATTTCTCATCTTCATCTCCTGTACCAGGCCTTTTGTACTGTTGCACTTGTATATTCAAATGGAGATGAGAAGTGAAGAAGCCAGGAGAGCAAGTAGAGGGTGCTGACAAAACACTATCCACCTAAGCTAGGCTACTAGGGGAAAAGAAGCCCAAGATGGGGAACGAGGGCAAGAAAGAGTCTCCACTACAACTTCCCCAGGTTCCAGTGGCCCCTACATTTTTCTTCTGCTATTTCCTGACAAGCTCCCTAGAATTCCCTGCTGCTTTCATCTCATCATGTTCTACTAACCGTGTTTGTTCTTTCACTTTGTGTTTGCTCTCATTCCTGTTTTATTCTCTCCATTTACTGTCATTTCTTCTGTTTTATTTCTAACTACCTCCTTTTCTTCTGGCTCTCAATGCATGTTCTTGGCCCAGTTGTCTGTTTTCTGCCCTTTTCCTTGCCTCAGTCTTTAATCTTTCTTCCTCTGTACCTAGAAAGTTTTACATTTGGGCCAAAAATGGATCCAACCAATCCTCTACAGCCATCTTCCAGCATCAGGTTTTTAATACAAAGAATTTGAGAGTTACCAAAATTCTGAAGTCATTTCTCCTAGTTCTGTTCTTGTTGCATTCTTCTTCTGATCTGTTCAATCCACTCACCAGATCATATTTGGATGGTTCCCAAAATGAGCCATCTCTCCTTTTTGCCACCCACTAGCACCTAGTAAATATTGCCCTCCTCAGACTGCCTATTCAACTGGTGAGACATGAAGCCACTTCCAGCAGTGAGAACTGGGAAACATGATTGGGATTCCCTCATATGTCTTCAGTTTGCTCTCTCCAGTAATAGCTAATGAAGCTTATGTCTAAACTTCTCATTTGGAGCCCTAAGGAGAGACTGCAGTCTGGTGGATTAGAGTGATGGGCTTCATGCCTCATCAACTCTGACACCCTTTAGGCTTTCTCCAAAATTCAGAGGCTAACCACACCATCCCTCTTCCTCTAGGCCAACATCCTAATGAAAGATGCTCTACTTTGAGAACTAAGTAGATAGGATTTGATCACAAAGCAACTCCTAAGAATCCCAGAAGCTTGCTACAGCTGTGCATAAAGATGGTCCCCATCAGTGTCCTTCCCATAGCCTTATTTATCCGGAAGGCCACAAAAGGAGGAAAGAGGTAACAGCCCCAGCAGTAAAGTAAGGTGAGAAACACGTTTAGTAGGTGAAGATGTGTTGGGAAAAACTTTTGTTGTAAAGCTTGCCTCTGGTTATGCAAACCCTCTCCCTGGGGTGTAAAGACTCCCAGCATAATGCACAAAACAAAATGCTTACCCCTCAGCCCTCCCCACCAGGAAAACCCAAGTCTGGTTATTGCATCTGTTGAGATGACTATTTCAAGTTTATTAACTGAAGTCTTGCTATTCTGAGGCAGTAATTTCAGAATAGAAAACAAACTGAACTCTTCGGGGATACTAGGAAAAGGAGATGGAATCTGAAAGTTGCTTGGTAGCAAAAAGTGGGTGGTGTTCAAGGGGCTTACAAGAACATTGTTGGAGACAAGCGAGGTGTTTCACATGTCCACTAAGACTTAGTAAGTCTGTTTTCTTGGAGCACTTTAAGGTGATGACAGAATGAACAATGACATGTGGGTTGTCATGGGGAAAGGCTTGTAGGAAACATTCTCTCCCTTGACACGTACACCACCGCAGTCCAATATGGAAAGAGAAACTGATAGCAGAGCACTGTGGGAGACTTTTAGAGCCTACTAGAAGATCATCTTTGTAACCTGAGCATCTAGACCTAGCGAATCCTGCATCCCCTGCCAATACCATATATTGGAGCCTAGAAGATAGCAGATGTGATGCTGGTGAGCCCTCCAGTATCTCCAAAGCCTGAGAGTCTCTGCCATGCTGACCTATCAAAGCTCAGCTTATCTTGGGGAAATCTTGTCTTGGGGGTCGGCAGGACAGGGGAAAAGGAATGTCAAAGGAGAGCTGAGAAACACCTGGGAAGCTTGAGGGATGAACCCTAAGGCCCTAAGGAGATGAAGTTCTGAAAGCATGAAGAAAAGACCCCCGTCCAAATCAGATGGCTCTAACTCTTCGTTATCCTTCCATCCTCTACCCCACAACTCCTACCCTGTCCTAGCCTGGCATCACTCCCTCCTCAGCCTACCCCCAATTCTTGCTCTGATGATCATTCTTAACCTAGCTCCCTACAACAAGGTAAGAAGTCCCAGGGTATTGCTGCCTTGTACAAGTGCTTCTCCTTTCAGGAGATGAAACAGCAAGAAGGCAGTCCAGTGGAATTAGAACCAGAGCCAGGAGCATTGCCTATAAAAAAAATAAATACAACAATAACAACAAATCAGTCAGTGCTATTATCACCATACCCTGTCAACCATAAACAATGTCAGTGATAAAACACTTCTCCCAGGTAAAATCTCCTGGTGGTCTAAATTCTAAAGAGTTGTAGAATTATGGTTCAATTAGTCTATCTCAAAATCTTTATGTTTCAAGTTGCACATTCTTATTTATCCTTTAATAAACATTATATTCTAAATGGAAGTTAATTTGGAGAACTCCTATTATTGAGTTGGCACACTCAGCCACACATGTTCACTTCCAGTAAGTTCCTAACAGTTTGGTTTGGAACCATTTGCGCTCACTTTGGGCACATATGGCATTTTCATAGTCTAAGGTACCACATATGCCTGCATTTAAACAGTGGATTTGAAATAAACCGTAGCACAGTGGTTATAAATCAACTTGAGTCACACAATTCTGTCATTCTACATCGCTGCTTGGTTGGAAGATAAAATGGTAAAACTGTGAACTACAAAATGTAATATGTTTGGTTAAGTACAGATTTTAGTTTATGCGTGAAATATTTTATTGAATTTTAGCTTTTTTTAAAAATTAAAAAATCTACAATAAAGGAATCTAGAAAATAAATATTATAGCAATAGTAGAACTTAGCCAAATGTCATCTTCTTTGAAGCTTTCTTTAGTCCTAAAAGCTACATCATCTTGCTGCCTGGCAGCATTTCAGCTCCTCTCAAAGGATATCCTAGGTATCCTGCCACCTTGTCACTGACCTACTCCACTTCTATTCCTCCTCTCCTTGCCCAGCTACCAGTCCAGGTTCTAGCATTGCAGCTGCTCCCCTGGCACATATCCTTATGTTCTTACCCCCTCTCCCAGAGTCTTAATCACTTGGCCAGAAAAGTTTCCTACTGTCCCTGTAGCATTCATATGGAAATCTGAGGGCACAACAGCTTGCAGCCTCCCCACATCCCCATTCCAGCCAAGTCCATCTTTTCTATCACCAATTCTCTCCCAACTTCAGGGGTTCTTAACCTAGCATTCCAGTAAATAGAATTCAAGGGCGCATGAATTTGGATGGGAAACAATTTACGTCTTTATCTTCACTAGCCTCTAGATAAAAGTGAGCAACTCCTTCCATTAACAGTGGAGACAACAAAACACAGTAATATTAGCAGGACCTACTTTTACAAGTAAAATCATAGATATTTTCATGCTACATTACAGTTTGCTGCAGATACTTGAGAATGTCATTTATACTTATCAGTAATTCAAAATGCTAATGTACCTTGTTATTTAATGTGTTAATAAATAAGCACACATGTTACTATAGCAGAAACTAATTTTAGTATTTTGATAATAATTTCAACATAATTTCCTTTGTAACCCTATGTATTTTGTTTTATGTATTTAAAAATATTCTGGGGGGACTTTCATGACATGATAAAGGGCATGTATTAAAAATCCACAGCTACCAACATAGCCAATGGAAGGTTTCCCTCTAAGATCATAAACAAGACAAAATGTCCACTTTCACCATTGTTACTCAATATTGTGCTGTGAAATTCTTGCCAAAGCAATTAGACAAAACAAAGAGAAGTCATCCAAACTGGAAAGGAAGAAGTAAAACTTTCTGTCATCACTGATCCTATATTTTAAAAATCCCAAAGAATCTGTGAATACACACACTCTCTCTCTCTCTCTCACACACACACACACACACACACACATTACTAGAGAAACAAGTTTAGTTTCGTAAAATTGTAGGGTACATGACCAAAACACAAAATTCAGTTGTGTTTCTATATACTAGCATTTCTATTTACAATAAAAAACAATCCATTTACTGTAGCCGCCAAAGAATAAAATACCTATGCATAAATTTAACTTCTACATTGAAAACTATGAAACATTGCTGAAATAAATTAAAGAGCAAGTAAATGGAAAGCTATCCCATATTCATGCCTGGAACACTTAATATTGTTCAGTCAAAACCACAAAAAGTGATATACAGATTCAATACCATCTTAACAAAATTCCAATGGCTTTTTTTTTTTTTTTTTAGAAATGGAAAAACCAATACTCTGTGATTTCAAGGGCCCTAAATAGCTTCAACGATCTTGAAGAAAAAGAACAAAATTGTAGGACTCACACTTCCTGATTTTAATACTGTTTACAAAAGTTATCACGGAGTTCCTGTCCTGGCTCAGTGGTTAATGAACCCAACCAGGAACCATGAGGCTGAGGGTTTGATCCCTGGCCTTGCTCAGTGGGTTAAGGATCCAGCATTGCCAGTGAGCAGTGGTGTAGGTTGCAGATGTGGCTCAGATCCCGTGTTGCTGTGACTCTGGCATAGGCCAGCAGCTACAACTCCAATTAGACCCCTAGCCTGGGAACCTCCATATGCCACGGGAGAGGCCCTAGAAAAGGCAAAAAGACAAAACAAAACAAAACAAAAAGAAAAAAAGTTATCAGAACAGTGTGGTACTGGCATAGACCACTGGGATGGAATTGATTGTCTAGAAATAAGCCCATATATTTAGGGTCAGTAGATTTTGAACAATGGAGAAAGAATAGTCTCTTGAAAAAATAGTATTAGGAAAGCTGGATATCCACATGCAGAGAATGAAGCTGGACCCCTACCTAATACCACACACAAAAATTAACTCTAGATCAACAACATAAATATAGGAGATAAAATAGTAAAACTACTAAGAAAAAATAGGGATAAATTTTGTAATCTCGGATTTGGCAATGGATTCTTAGGATACTAAAAGCAAGAGCAACAGAGAAAAATATATAAATTATACTTAATCAAAATTAAAAATAACGAAAAGACAGCCAACAGAATGGAAGAAAATATTTACAACTCATATGGCTAATAAAGATCTAGTATCCAGAATATATAAAGAACTCTTAGAACTAACAAAAAGATAAACAACCCAATTTTTATTTTTAGCTTTTTCACAGCCATATGGAAGTTCCCAGGCTAGGGATTGAATCAGAGCTATAGCTGCCAGCCTATGCCACAACAACAGCCACACCAGGTCCAAGCTGTACCTGAAGGGCCAGGGATTGAACCCTCACCTTCATGGATACTAATAGGTTTCATAACCTGCTGAGTCACAATGGGAAGTCCTAACCAACCTAATTTTTAAAATATGCAAAGGAATAGACATTTCTTTCTTTCTTTTTTTCTTTTTTTTTTTTTTTTTTTTTGACTTTTTGCTTTTTCTAGGGCCACTTCCTGTGGCAAATGGAGGTTTCCGGCTAGGGGTCTAATCAGAGCTATAGCCACCGGCCTACGCCAGATCACAGCAACTTGGGATCCAAGCCGCGTCTTCGACCTACACCACAGCTCACGGCAACGCCAGATCCTTAACCCACTGAGCAATGCCAAGGATCAAACCCTCAACTTCATGGTTCCTAGTCAGATTTGTTAACCACTGCACCACAATGGGAACTCCAGGAATAGACATTTCTTCAAAGAAAATATACAGATGGCCGACAAGCACATGAAAATATATTAGCCTTTAGGGAAATGCAAATCAAAACCACAGTGAGGCACTTCACACACAGTAGTGTGGCTATTAATAAAAAAAAAAAAAAGGAAAAAAGGAGAAATTGGAACACTTCTACATTGCTGGAGGGAATGTAAATTGTTCAAGGACTGTGGAAAATAGATTCCAGTGACCCAGAATAGACTTACCTATGGCCCAGCAATTCTTTTCCTAGATATTTACCCAAAGAATTAAAAACTGGTACTTAAGCACATGTACATGCAAGTTTATAGGAGCACTATTCACAACAGCTGAAGTTGCCCAAATATCCATCAATGGACAAACTGTGGTATATCTATAAAATGAAATATAATTTAGCCATAAAAAGGAATTAAGTACTGATACATACTACAATATGGTGCACACCTGGCGTGTGTTAAGTGAAAGAAGCACCGCACAAAACATTGCGTATAATATGATTCCATTTATATGAAATATCCAGAATAGGTAAATTCACAGAGGCAGATCAGTGGTTGCCAGGGCTGGAAGAAGTGAAGATTGGGGAGTGCTGGAGACTGAGTTGTGCCACCCCAAATTTGCATGTTGAAGCCCTAATTCTCAATGTGATGGTATCTTAAGATGGGGCCTTTGAGAATATTTAGGTTTAGATAAGGTCATGAGAGTAAGTCCCACAGAACCACAAGAAAGCAAACTTTTATTAAGCCACCTAGTCTGTGGCATTTTATTACAGGAGCCCAAGCTAAGATGGGAACTAACTGCTTAACAAGTATGAGGTATCCTTTGGGATGATGAAAATATTCTGGAACTTAAATAGAGATAGTGGTTGTACCACATTGTGAATGTACTAACTGCTACTTTGAATGGTTAATTTTACGTTATTTCAATTTCACTTCTTTTTTTTTTTTTTTTGGTCTTTTTGCCATTTCTTGGGCTGCTCCCGCAGCATGTGGACGTTCCCAGACTAGGGGTCGAGTCGGAGCTGTAGCTGCCGGCCTACACCAGAGCCAGAGCATTGCAGGATCCAAGCCACATCTGCGACCTACACCACAGCTCACGGCAATGCCCTACCCCACGGCTCACGGCAAAGCTGGATCGTTAACCCGCTGAGCAATACCAGGGATTGAACCCGCAATCTCATGGTTTCTAGTTGGATTCGTTAACCACTCCTCACTTCATTTTTTTTTTTTAAACAAACAAAAAACATGAGAAGTAGCCTTCACTACATGGTGAGAAGATTCCAAAGAATGCAGAGAAGCCTAACAAAACTGGATCATTCCTATCAATATAACACACTATGAAACATCTGTTTTCAAACAAAACCAAACCCATCTTTGATCTTTTGGCTCCTGCAGTTAGCATTCCGTATTGCTGATCCCCTTTATGGCAGAACACCTCCCAAAGGATATCAATATATACCATCATCACTTCCAGTCTGTCCTCCAACCTCACCAGAGCCCTGTTCCCCTGGGTTCTCAACTTACTTCCCTTGGCAGCATTGGATGGTTGATCTTTTTCTTCTCTTTTTCACACTCACCTCTTCTACAATACCACACTTACCTTTTTTTCTTTCTTTAAAACTGGCCTTTTTTCCCTCAGCCTGCTATGCTGCTGCTTCTTCTTTCTCAACTTATTGGAATATCCCAGGCCTGGTCTTTGACCTCTACACCCACTTTCCAGGTGAGCTCATCCTGTGTCATTGTTTTAAATACAATTTATTGGCCAATGACCTTTCACTTTACATCTCCCACTGGACCTCACACTGGATAGATGCTGGTATCTATCTGCTACTTGACTTCTTTAATAGGTATCAAAAACCATACTCTCCCTTTGCCACAATCTGCCTCCTCCCTGCCTTTCCTATTGGTCAATTGCTCAGGCCCAAATTCCTCTGGTTATATGCCACTTCTTTACTTCTTATACATCAATTTTATTTGCTCCACTTTTGAAGTATATCCAGAATTTGACTATGTCTCACAACCTGGCCAGCTGCTATGTGGTCTGGTCCAAGGTCCTGCTTCAGTCTTATGCTCTACAGTCTACTCTCCATATGGTAGGCGGAAGATCCTTGGAAATCAGGCTATATCTTACACACCTCAGTTCTCCTCTCTACTCAAAGTCAATATCCAGGCTGGCACCAGGCCCTCTCACTCAGTTCCAACTATATAAATATAAATATAGTCTATTTTATATTCCTTGCTGGCCTTGGCATCTTCTCTTTTCTCTCCCCCAGATGGCATCTGGCTTCTTCCTGACTCTTTTCAAATTTCTCCTTAAAAGTTACATCTTTAGAGGTTTTCTGAACCATCTACTTTTCCCTCTGCCTTTCTTTTACCTATATCTCCTTCTGATCTTATTTCTGTATTTTTCTTCACCATAATTATCAATCTCAAAATATAATTGCTTTATTTTGCCTTTTTTCCTTTATTTTTGGGGCCACGCAGCATAGTGGAAGTTTCCAGGCTAAGGTCAAATCAGAGCTGCAGTCACAGCCATGGCTCATGGCAACACCAGGTCCTTAACCCACTGAAGGAGGCCAGGGATCTTTACCACTGAGACGCAACGGGAACTCCTATTTTTGTCTTTCTTTGCGGGAATGTGAGCTGCTTGAGCACAGTTATTTTGTTTTCTTCTCTGTTCATCCCTAGTCCTTGCCCTCCAGGATCTTAGAGGATTTCCTGGGTGAGCTAGAAAGGAATGAAGGCAGATCAAGCATGTTGAGGTAAAGGCAGGAAGCTCATGGGGCACATGGTGATTGTGAGATAAGGTCAAGCTGGCCAGAAGTTCCTGAAGGCCAAGTAGGCCACTAGAGGAATTAGGATATTATTGTGAGGGTTGAGGAAGACACCCTCCCTTCTCTCAGTGCCTCCCTTTGATTAAGGCTTCAATGTGAAAGAAATGATTATGCAAAACTTGGAAGTAGAAAAGAGATTATTAGTGATGAGAGTTCCCTCTTGACCAAAATTTAGTCATGCTCCTCCGAGCCCTCTTTATAACTAGGCCTTGCTCTAGTGGTTTCCATGTCCTGCCTTGGAGAGTCTAATTGCAATAAGAATGCTAGGTCAGTCAGTCCCCTAACCTTTAATATCTGCTCACTCTCCAAAGCTTACCAAATTTTCTCATCCTCCACAACCTTCCAGGTGATATTTGATGGCCCTGGCCTGCCTTCAGCAGAAATCCTATTAAATCAGTTTAGCCAGAATCTCTTTACTCTTTTTTTTTTTTTTTTTTTTTTTTTAAGAATTTCTCCACTCTTGATAACTTCTCAGTCATTTTCCAGCCACTGACCCCCACCCTCCTCCTTGGCTATAAATCCCCACTTTTCCTTACTGAATTTGGAATTGAGCCCAATTTTACATAAGGTCTCGCTTCCCTTACACTGACACACTGCAAGGTGTGCTTACAGTGGTGTGCTTAGCATTGTCCGACAGATCTTTGACAGCTTATCTGATTCCATGTACACCTTTGATTGACTTCTATTGACTATTTTACAATCCTGTATGGGTAGAAATTAACTTATAGAAAACTGAGGAGTTGAGAACTATGTCTAGATACTCATGTCGCAACAGAAGAAAGGGTGGGGGAAAAAACTGTAACGGCAATGTATACATCTAAGGATGACCTGACCCCCTTGCTGTACAGTGGGAAAATAAAAAAAAAAAAAAAAAAAAAAAAAAAAGAAAACTGAGGAAGTTCCTTTTGTGGCTTCCTTTAGGAACCTGACTAGTATCCATGAGGATGTGGGTTCAATCTCTGGCCTTGCCCAGTGGGTTAAGGATTTGGAGTTGCTGTGGTTGTGGCTGTGGCCAGCAGATGCAGCTCTGATTTGACTCCTAGAAGGTGTGGCTCTAAAAAGAACAAGGAAAGAAGAAGAAGAAGAGGAAAAGGAAGAGGAAGAGGAAGAAGAAAACTGATAGTAATGCAGATGGTTTCTGTGTGGCAGCAAGGTCAAAGATTCATATTTATAGCAATATATATAAAATTTGTCAAGGGAGGCCCCCACTTTATCTCGGTAGAAAGAAACAAACCAGAGGTATAAACCATACCTTAAACATTACAGTTTATTATACTCTTATGTATATTAACCTGCCCTCCATCTGTTAGCAATTTCTTTTCAACATCAATTATTTAAATAAACCCCATCAAAATCTCCTTTGAATTGGTTATAACATCATACAATGTCCCTCATTAATAGTTGAATTAAAATCTTGAAGTGTGTGCATCATTTATGTTTTCATGGGAGTCATGTGTTTTACTTTTTTAAAATTATTTTTTGAAAAAGTCACCTCAATGAGGTCTTATTTGACCACCCTAATCTAAAAACAGAACTCTACCAATTAATTACCCTACTTTTGTTTTGTTCTCACTACCTGACTTGTCTGTTTGTGCTAACTGTTCCCTTCACTAGCAGTCAGCTTGCCAGGGCAGAGGTTTTAGTGTTTGTTCAAGCTCTATCAATAAAGACAGTGAATAGATGAATGAATGAGCAAATGAATGAGTGAGTGAATGGCACGCAGTCTGGAGCACAGGAGTGGGGACTTTACATTTGATGTTAAAGCACTCTTGCTGTTTTTGCATTCTTGTTAACTGAGCCCCTGAATTCTTTTTCCACTAGGCTTGACTTTTGGACTTCCATACTTGTCTCTACATTTTTCAATTTTAGAAAGAATCTTGCTAAATATGTTTAGCCAGAATGTCCCTTTTTGATATCTGATCACCCTGAATATATAATGGGTGATTAGATACATAAATAATATATAGAGTTTGTTCATCCTCTGCTATCCCCCAGGGGATGTCTGATAACCTGGCCTACCTTCAACAAAAACTCTATTAGACTGGTTTAGACAGAATTCCCCGTTAGTAATTTTCGATCCACAGACACTGCCTGCTCTTCCCACTCACTGCCTCTCTCTTTGGCTATAAATTTCCACTAACCTTGTACTCAGTTGAATTCAATCGTTGAATTCAATCATTCAAGATCCGAGTGTAATGGTACCCGCACCTATCTTGATAGACCCCTTGAATAGTCTTTCTTACCGTGCTTTAGCAAGTGTCATGAATGAATAATTTTTTTCCTTAGCATAGATCCCGCATTATCTCTAACCTCTTACCACAGCTGTGTAACTTGGCACAAGAAGAGGAGTGGACCTTGAAAGATGCAGATGCTTGAGACAATAAGGCCTTAATAATGAAACAATAGCAACCACTGTTGGTTACTCTGTAGCAAGCGTATTTCCAAGTGCTTTCGTTGTATTCACCCACTAGCCAGTTTCCCTAGCAAGGGCCAGGAATGTGCCTGAATCTGTCAGTGGCTGGTCACCTGTCTGGGAGCAGCTCTGTCAGTGGCTGGTCACCTGTCTGGGAGCAGCTTGGCGCTTTCCCTTTGCTACTATTTTTCTCTGCTGAGTCGGGGGGTTACTAACCCCTCTGGGTTTTTAGCAGGATTGTCCTTGTTCCGGAGATCGGGTTGGATCTCCCGCCCAGCTAGGCGGGGCGGTCTGGAGAGCATGACAACACCGAGTCCTCCAGAACTCCGTGGCTCCTGGCAGGCGCTCAGTAGGCGGTTCTCTAGCTCTGTGGCCGGGAGGTTCTGGCGACTGCGGGCCTGGCTGGTGACGTAGGGCAGAGCAGCAGGCTGCCGCAGAAAACAGACCTCTTTCAGGGCCTTCTTTTAGCAGCGTGTCAGGATGGCCGAGTGGTCTAAGGCGCCAGACTCAAGGTGTGTACCTTGCCTATGGGTGTTCTGGTCTCCAGATGGAGGCGTGGGTTCGAATCCCACTTCTGACATGTGATATGTTTTGTTTTTTAACCCCTTCGTTTAAGCTATGCTGGAGCCGCTGGCTTTTATGTTTTGTTTTTTTGGATCTTCCGGGAAGGCGGCCATACTCAGATTTTCCCCATTGCTTCATTTGTCTCCGCTGTTTTTTCATATTCGCAGTAGTTTAGCGACTGCCGAGAGGGAAGAGGGAGACTGTTTAATGTACTAGACGATCTTGTTACTAGATTTACTTACACGTTTCGTCACACTTTTTACATGTAGTCTAGTACATTACAGAAAAGACAAGCTGTAACTTCCCTGGTGGTCTAGTGGTTAGGATTCGGCGCTCTCACCGCCGCGGCCCGGGTTCGATTCCCGGTCAGGGAAGCACGTGATGTTTTCCTTTCCTTCTGTTTTCTACTGCAAAAGTAAAAAACTATTTGGTAACTTTATCTTTCGGGGGAAACTAATTATCAGAGATGATCGTGGTTAATAAGTGTCGGCTGTGTGCGATCGTTATCCTTTATCTCCAAAATCCTCCAAAAAGTAAACCCAGGAGTGGCCGCAAATGCCAGATCTTCTAATGTTCTGGGTTAAAAAATCTCCACGAATGTCCAACAGACCATTACAGTGGCACATGTCATCTAGAGGGGTGACTCAGGAAGGTCTTTGCTCCTCACAATGACTCAGGCAAGTCTTGCTCAGAAATCAGGTAATTCTCCTCCACTGCAACATCTGTCTTTTTATTTTGAAGATACATTTAAATAATTAAAATAATGACACAATGAACATTGGTGTTCTTTCTACCTACGTATGACATAAGGTATTTGCTACATTTTCTCTTTCTCTATAGAGTTTCCCTGGCTTCCCAACCATTTGAAAATTGCATATGACTTTCATTACACTATGAAAAAACAATGTTAATGTCTTCATATGCCAGTCCACATTCAAATTTCCCATAATTTTTCTCAAAATAACATTGATATCTGCTTTTTCAAAATTTTTATTTTAGGAGTTTTCATTGCCCATTTTTCTATTGTGACACCTGTGGAAAATTACCTGTTTTAATAATAAAAACACTTTGGTCACATTTAAGTTGAATCTTAGTATTTGTATACTATTCTGACCCTTTATGCCTAATTTGTTGTTTTTCAAAGTATTTATTTCTCTCTGGGTACATTTTCTAGACCTCCAAGGCAGAGCTGCTAAGATGTATTCTAACTCATTTTAATTACAACCTGGCTTGCCAAAAGATCCCAGGTATTGGACAAATAATTTTGCCTCTGCTTTCCTGTGTCCTAGTGAAACGACAACACTTATGACTTGGACCTACCAAGAGCCCAAACTGGGATTTGAACCCACAGTTTTTTGATTAGAATCACTCACCTAAGTGTCTAGACTTACTGAAGTTCAGGTTCTTTGTGTCTCAGCATAGAAAGATTTCAGCAAGAGACAGATTGATAGGCAAGAAACAGATTTATTAAGACAGGACACTTGTGAGAGATAAAAGCAGAGAGCAAAAAAGCACTGCCCCTAGGATTGGGTGGCTACGTTTTTATGGTCCAAGGAAAATGGGAAGGGGAAAAGACCACCTTCTTCCCAGTTCTTCCTAGTTCTTTGAGTAGATGTCAGGTTTACACCATTAGCTCCTCCTTCCTACTGAGTAAGACAGTATTTGACCCTAGGAGGTCAAACTGGGACTGTCCTGGTGCTTATTCAAATCAGCAGAAAGGTGGTGACTTATGCTAAAATATGCTGAATCATCTCAGGTTTCTGTATAATGAGCGTCTCTTACTTTGGAATGTCATCTTTCCTTTAAATTCCGGTCCTTTGTCCTGTAACCAAGCTAGGGCCCTCTGGGACTCCTGGGCACAAAAGCCTTTCTGTGTCCCCCATTTCTTGCTTTTAGGAAATGGACCTCATTCACCCTCCATGAACTTCCCTGAGCTCCTAGGAACTTGTTGAGATAGTTGCTGAATAGGTAAGGAAGGGGCTGCAACGACCAGGGAGGAACAGTCAGGAAATAATAATAATCCTTGAGGCAGGATCCTGGTTCCCTCTCAAGGGATACACATAATGATGTTGGCATCTTATACGCCTAAGAGAAAAGTTATATTCCTTATGCTTCTTTTAGAAATGAATACTTTAAAATTGAACAGCTTAGAGTCTTTCCTTGTTCTTCTCCCTGGCTTATTTGTACCCTAAACACAATCAGCTGTAAGCTGTGTTTACAGCTTAGCCACCTTGAGCACAATTGCCTGTGGGAAGATTATTAGCACATGATATTTTTCAGGAATTTTGCTAGTTTGTTCTAATATCTGATCAATATACCATTTTCACAAGTACTATTATTCTAGGCAATAACCCAGAAGACCAGCCTCATGACCATGCTGAGATCTGACGTCAGCCTTGGTGACTAAGATTCCCCCAGAGAAAGAAGAATGCATGCCCGCCCCAATCCTGATTTCTATCTGAAAACCTATTTCCTCCTTTTTACTATAAAACTCTCTACAATTCTTCCCAATAGAGGACACAGTCTTTATGGCATCAGGCTGCTGTGGCCTCCTTTGCCTGGCAAACAATGAAAGCTATTTTTTTCTCCTTCACCCAAAACTCTGTCTGCATTTGTCTATTCAGCACAAGTAGACAGAGGCCAAATTTTGGCAACAGCCCTAAGGATCATTATCTTCCTGAACTTGAATGCAGGCCTCATTTTATCATTCATTTAATGACCTGAGGCATATCTCATGCTTTATTTATGGTTTTACAGTTAAGCAAGACTGCTTTGTTCTGATAGCTTTCTTGAGTTATTATTAATTTACAGTTGTCTCTCAAATTCCCTAGGTTTCGCCCTTTTATATGTGGTCCCCTACTGGGAGGTCTAAAACTGTTCCCAAAGGTTAGGTTCTTGTCTTATAGCAGAAAGAATTCAGAAATGAGATGGAAATTGAGAAAGAAAATTGAGGATTTATTTAAGTGAGAACTACACCTCTTAAGGAGAAGTGGGCAGAGAGGCGAGCAGCTGCCCTGCATTTTTTGGCACACCAGTTATATGGGGCATCTAATTATATGGGCAGGATATCCACTGGGAAGGTGGGGTTTGAGGGTTATATTCCTTAATTTTCCTGAAGGGAGGAAGGATTTTTGTCCTTATATAGTTTTATAAGAAGTGTCATGGCGTCATGTATGATGGGTACTTCTTATCTGCGTAGCTAACTTTATTATAATTTCACCATAATGAGGACATAGTGAGCAACAGGTTACATCTGGACACTGGAGATTTGTGCTCTTTTCCACCTTTCTTTGTCTGCCCCCAGGGCACTTACCACCAAAAAAGGTGTGGTTTTCTATCAGTCTTGAGGTTTGGCTTTTCTTTATCCACCCATGGACCCTGCTGTTTGTGATGTGTGGTTTCCTGCCATCTGGCCCCATGCACTCCTTCTTTGCTCATGACTATCTTCTTGCTGTAACACAGCTACCTGTGTAACTATCCTAATCCATCCCCATCACTAACAGTCCTTTCTTTCTTTCTTCTGTTGCGGAAACCACAAAAACTGTGGCAGTGGAAGGAGACAAACAGCACTCAGAGATATGGAAAAGCAAGGTTTATTCAGCACCGGTTCGGGCTCAGAGGAGTCACTTCCAGAGTCTGAGCACCAGGTCTTTGTTCTCAGTAACTTTTATACATTACAAGGTCTTGATTTTCCCATGTAAGCATCCTGGACCTACCCCCCTTCCCCAAGCAGATGGTGTTCCTCCCTAAGAAACTGAGCAAGCAAGGTTACAGAAGCGGAACTGATAAGCAATGCTGGGTACAAGATTAGCAGGGCTGCTGGCTTGGACATAGGGCACACAGTTGTTACATTGTTACAAGAAGGGTGGTATAGTGACCAGCATAGCTGGAAAGGCTTGCAGCTGCATTTTTAGCCAAGTGGGGGGGTTGTTCTTAAGTTAAAACTCTTATTTCACTTCCTTCCTTCCTTTCTTCCTTTCTTCTTTTCTCTCTTTCTCTCTTTCTTTTGTCCACCCTTGTGTGGAGTATAACACAAGGAATGATGGCTGGTAGTCAGTTTAAATTGAGTTTATGTGGGGACTTTAAGAGTTTAAGTGGACTTTTCAGAAGGCAAGCTGTATATACCCTCTCTAAGCTTTAGTTTTCCCATTGGTAAGACTGGCCAATCCAAGGATGAAGAAGAAAGAATGAAACTCTAACCTTTAAGTTTCATTTTGAAATCTTCCCTCATCTTTAAAAGGAATTTGAAAAAATCTATAGATATAAAAACAAAGGATTAAAAAAAAAGCTGCAAGGATATATAAATGTAATTGTTTTTCTGTAAGTGGTAGGATTATGAAAATTTTAAATTTTCTTTGTGATTTCATGCATCTGTTGATTTTTCTACCATGGGTATATAACATTTATTAGTTGAAAGATAATACAGTTTACTTGAAAAAGTTCTCACACCTTACACAAAAATCAGCTCAAAAATGAATCATAGATTTAAATGTAACATAAAAATATAAAACCATTAAGGAAAACATAGGACAAAATCTTCAGGCCTTAGAGCTTAATGATGAATATTTAGAAATGACAGCAAGGGAGTTCCCAATTTGGCTCAGTGGCAACAAACCCAACTAGTATCCATGAGGATGCAAGTTCAATCCCAGCCTCCCTCAGGGGGTTAAGGATCTGCTGGATCCTGTGTTGTTACGACATATACCAGCAGCTTCAGCTCCAGTTTGACCCCTAGCCTGGGAACTTCTGTATGCCACAGGTGTGGCCCTAAAAAGGAAAAAAAAAAAAATGACAAAAAAACATGATCCATAAAAGAAAATATGATATTGGACCTCATCAAAATTAAAACCTTATTCTGCAAGATACCTTGTTAAGAGCATATCAAGACAAGCTACAAACAGAAAAAAATATTTGTGAACCGCATATCTGACAAAGGATTCATATTCAGGATATATAGAGAATCCTCAAAAGTCAATGGAAGGGCGTTCCTGTCTTGGCTCAGTGGTAAAAACTGACTAGTATCTATGAGGACTCAGGTTTGATCCCTGGCTGGCCTCACTAAGTGGGTTAAGAATCCAGTGTTGCTATGAGCTGTGGTGTATGCCATAGTCATGGCTAGGAACCCATGTTACTGTTACTGTGGCTGTGGTGTAGGCCAGCAGCTACAGCTCTGATTTTACCCCTACCCTGGGTACTTCCATATGCTGCAAGTGCAGCTCTAAAAAGGCAAAAAAAAAAAAAAAAAAAAAAAAAAAAAAGGTAAAAAAGAAAACAATCCAATTAGAAAATGAGCCAATGACAGGACCAAACATTGATGGCCAAACTGTTGAAGTTCAGATTAAATGAGATATCACCAAACATTTTTCAGAATAGCTAAAATAAAAAATAGCAATAACACCAAATGCTAATGAGAATGGAGAAAAGCTAGACCACTTATTCATTGCTGGTGAGAATGTAAATGGTTTAGCCACTTAGCAAAGAGAGTGTCAGGCAATTTTTCACAAAATGAAATATGTACTTACCATATGACCCAATGATTAAAATCTTAGGTATTTATCCCAGAGCAATGAAAACTGATGTTCATACAAAAACCTATACACAAATGTTCATAACACATTTATATTATATTTATAACAGCTAAAGAACAGGAAACAACTGAAATGCCCTTCAATAGGTGGATGGTTAAACATACTGTGGTATCATCTTACCATAGAATGCTACTTAGCAATAACAACAAATGAACTATTGATGCAGACAACTTCAAGGAATTATGCAGAGTGAAAAAGTCAATCTCAAAAGGTCACATTTACATAATTCCATTTACACAACAATCTATAAATTATAAAATTATAGTGATGGAAAACAGATTAGCGGTTGCCAGGTGTTGGGGATGTTTAGGGGAGGGAGTGAGGTGGGGATGACTTTGGGGGGGGATAGCA
This sequence comes from Sus scrofa, assembly GCF_054392235.1. Lineage (NCBI taxonomy): Eukaryota > Metazoa > Chordata > Mammalia > Artiodactyla > Suidae > Sus > Sus scrofa. The sequence continues at coordinate 61,369,993 of NC_139384.1, read as the reverse complement.
AGAGGAAGATCTTTGTGCTGATGAAATAGTTCTTTATCTTGATTATGGTGGTTTTAATAAGAATATACGCATGTGATAAATTACACAGAACTACCAATACACATTGTATCAATGTTACATTTTTTATTTTGGTATTAGTTATGTTAAATGTAACCATTGGCAGAAATTGGGTGAAAGGCACATTGGGACTTGTCTGTACTCTTTTGGCAATTTCCTGTGAATCTATATTTTATTTTTTTATTTTTTTGTCTTTTGTCCTTTTAGGGCCGCACCCATGGCATATGGAGGTTTCCAGGCTAGAGGTGGAATGGGAGCTATAGCTGCCCGCCTACGCCAGAGCCACAGTAAAGCCAGATCTGAGCCACCTCTGCGACCTACACCACAGCTCACGGCAATGCCAGGGATCGAACCCACAACTTCACGGTTCCTAGTCAGATTGGTTTCTGCTGTGCCATGATGGGAACTATATATATGTAAATATATATATATTTAATTACTTGCTCCTGGAATCCAACTAGGTACCATGAGGTTATGGGTTCAATCCCTGGCCTCGCTCAGTGGGTTAAGGATCCAGTGTTGCAGTGAGCTGTGGTGTAGGTTGCAGACATGGCTCAGATCTAGCATTGCTGTGGCTCTGGCATAGGCCGGCAGCTGTAGCTCTGATTAGACCCCTAGCCTGGGAACCTCCATATGCCATGAATGTGGCCCTAAAAAGGAAAAAAAAAATTACTCCTTACATAGTGGATGATATTAGCTTTCAGCAGATGTAATCCAGGAAAAAGTCCAGCTCTGGCATCTCTAGCTTCTTTCTATTTTACTTCTGACAAACACCATCATCTTCTCAAGGTTCTATTTTATTTCTGACAAACACCATCATCTGTCACTTGTCACACTTATTTGGATATATGTCGTAGTCTCTGCTATGGACTGAATGTTTATGTTGCCCCCAAAATTCATATGTTGAAATCTAATTCCCAATGTGATGGTATTTGGAGGTGACATCTTTAAGAGGTGATTAGGTCATGAGGGTTGAGGCCTCATGAATGTCATCAGTCCTCTTATAAAAGAGACCCTGTCATTAGTCCTCTTGTAAAAGAGACCCCCCCCCCAGGGGAGTTCCTGTCGTGGCTCAGTGGTTAATGAATCCGACTAGGAACCATGAGGTTGCAGGTTCGATCCCTGGCCTTGCTTAGTGGGTTAAGGATCCAGCATTGCCGTGAGCTGTGGTGTAGGTCACAGAAGTGGCTCAGATCCCGAGTTGCTGCGGCTCTGGTATAGGCCGGTGGCTACAGCTCCAATTGGACCCCTAGCCTGGGAACCTCCATATGCTGTGGTTGCAGCCCTAGAAAAAGAAAAAAAAAAAAAAAGAGAGAGAGAGACCCCAGAAAACTTCCTTGCCCCTGCTACTATATAAGGACACAACAAAAAAATTGGGCCATAGGCAGGCCCAAATGTGCAAAATTTGTTGGCACCTTAATCTTGGACTTAGACTAAATTTCTGTTTAGTCTAAGTTTTAAGTAAATTTCTGTTGCCACACAGTTTATGGTATTTTTGCTATGGCAGGTCTTACAGAATAAGATAGTTCCTAAGCTTGTCTCCAAGTTCACAGAGGGCAGGGCTTAGATATGATGAACCAGATTTCAGAACTACTATCAGACTGCTTATTTAATCCATGTAACCTACATGTGTGGAGTGGTATAGAGTGAGACTGGGTGTGTCAGCCTCTGTAGAACTGGGCTGAATGTGAGGAAGGAGACAGAAAGCATATTATGTAGGGAGGTGACTGGAGTATGTGTCAGTCAGTTGCCAATGAGGCCTGAATCTCTGTGCATTCCTATTGGACATGCTTAGAATACAAGGCCCTGATGACTCTTTGCTTGGGCTATTTCTCAGAGTTTTGTTTTAGTGAGCAGCCTTGAGGGATGAAGTAATGTCTCCTCCCCACTCCCACCTCCTCTAAATAAAGAGGAGGCTTGTTTACTGCTTAGTATACAATTGGTAGAATTTCTGCGTTCATTGTTCCTCAGATGCAGTGCAAGCCCACTGCATGCATGGTGTCCACTTGGGTCCCTCTGCATTGCCCTCATTAAGACCTGGGGGCTTGGGGTGCTTATGCTATTTGCTATGCCATGAGTATTAAAGTCCTTTGTTTCTGACTCTTGAGTTTCATATCTTCTGCCAGCATCCATGAAACTGTGGCAAGCTAACCTGTTAACTTGCAAGTAGAGGATCCCAGAATCCCAGCTGAAGGAGGGTTTTTGGATACCTTTTTTTTTTTTAACTAAATAAATTTTATTGTATTTATAGTAGTACAATGATCATCACAACCCAATTTTACAGCATTTCCGTCCCAAACCCCCAGCCTATCCCTCCCCCCACTACCTATCTCCTTTGGAAACCATAAGTTTTTCTAAAGTCTGTGCGTCAGTATCTGTTCTGCAAAGAAGTTCATTGTATCCTTTTTTTTTTTTTTTAGATTCCACATGTAAGTGATAGTCTATGACTTTGTGTTTCACTGTCTGATTAACTTCACTTAACATGATAATTTCTAGGTCCATCCATGTTGTTACAAATGCCACTATTTCATTCCTTTTTATGACTAAGTAATATTCCACTGTGTATATGTACCACATCTTGATTCAGTCCTCTGTCAATGCTTCCATGTCTTGGCTATTGTGTATAGTGATACAGTGAACACTGGGATACAGGTTTTTTTTTTATAATTTATTTCTTCCCACTGTACAGAATGGGGACCAAGTTACACTTACATGTATATATTTTTTTCCCACCCTTTGTTCTGTTGCAATATAAGTATCTAGACATAGTTCTCAATGCTACTCAGCAGGATTTCCTTGTAAATCCATTCCAAGTTGTATCTGATAACCCCAAGCTCCCAATCGCTCGACTCCCTCCCTCTGCCCCCAGGCAGCCACAAGTCTATTCTCCAAGTCCATGATTTTCTTTTCTGTGGAAATGTTCATTTGTGTTATATCTTAGATTCCAGTTATAAGTGATATCATGTGGTATTTGTCTTTCTGATTTATTTCACTCAGTATGAGAGTCTCTAGTTCCATCCATGTTGCTCCAAATGGCATTATGTCATTCTTTTTTAAGGCTGAGTAGTATTCCATTGTGTATATATACCACCTCTTCCGAATCCAATCCTCTGTCAATGGACATTTGGGTTGTTTCCATGTCTTGGCTATTACGAATAGTGCTGCAATGAACATGCATGCAATGGGTGCATGCGTCTCTTTTAAGTAGAATTTTGTCCAGATGTATGCCCAAGAGTGGATTGTGGGGTCATATGGAAGTTCTATGTATAGATTTCTAAGGTATCTCCAAACTGTTCTCCATAGTGGCTGTACCAGTTTACATTCCCACCAGCAGTGCAAGAGGGTTCCCTTTCCTCCACACCCCCTCCAGCATTTGTTATTTGTGGACTTATTAATGATGGCCATTCTGACTGGTGTGAGGTGGTATCTCATGGTAGTTTTGATTTGCATGTTTCTAATAATCAGTGATGTTGAGCATTTTTTTCATGTGCTTGTTGGCCATCTGTTTATCTTCCTTGGAGAAATGTCTATTCAGGTCTTTTGCTCATTTTTCCATTGGGTGATTGGCTTTTTTGCTGTTGAGTTGTATAAGTTGCCCGTATATTCTAGAGATTAAGCCCTTGTCCGTTGCATCATTTGAAACTATTTTCTCCCATTCTGTAAGCTGTCTTTTTGTTTTCTTTTTGGTTTCCTTTGCTGTGCTGAAGCTTGTCAGTTTGATTAGGTCCCACTGGTTTATTTTTGCTATTATTTCTGTTGCTTTGGGGGACAGACCTGAGAAAATATTCATGATGTTGATGTCAGAGAATGTTTTGCCTATGTTCTCTTCTAGGAGTTTGATGGTGTCTCATCTTATATTTAGGTCTTTCAGCCATTTTGAGTTTATTTTTGTGCATGGTGTGAGGGTATGTTCTAATTTCATTGCTTTGCATGCAGCTGTCCAGGTTTCCCAGCAATGCTTGCTGAATAGACTTTCTTTTTCCCATTTCATGTTCTTGCCTCCCTTGTCAAAGATTAATTGACCATAGGTGTCAGGGTTTTTATCTGGGTTCTCTATTCTGTTCCATCGGTCTGTCTGTCTGTTTTGATACCAGTACCACATTCTTTTGATGACTGTGGCTTTGTAATATTGCTTGAAGTCTGGGAGAGTTATGTCTCCTGCTTGGTTTTTGTTTCTCAGAATTGCCTTGGAAATTCTGGGTCTTTGTGGTTCCATATAAATTTTTGGATTGTTTGTGGTAGTTCTGTGAAAAATGTCATGGGTAATTTGATAGGGATTGCATTGAATCTGTAGATTGCTTTGGGTAGTATGGCCATTTTTACAATGTTAATTTTTCCAACCCAGGAGCAAGGACTATCTTTCCATTTCTTTACATCTTCTTTGATTTCTTTGATTAAAGTTTTATAGTTCTCAGCATATAGGTCCTTTATCTCCTTGGTCAGGTGTATTCCGAGGTATTTGATTTTGTGAGGTGCAATTTTAAAAGGTATTGTATTTCTGTATTCCTTTTCTAATATTTCATTGTTGGTATACAGAAATGTGACTGATTTCTGAATGTTAATCTTATATCCTGCTACTTTGCTGAATTTGTTGATCAGTTTGAGTAGTTTTTGTGTTGAGTCCTTAGGGTTTTCTATGTATAGTATCATGTCGTCTGCATACGGTGACAGTTTTACCTCTCCTCTTCCTATTTGGATGCCTTTGATTTCTTTTGTTTGTCTAATTGCTGTGGCTAGGACTTCCAAAACTATGTTGAACAGCAGTGGTGAGAGTGGGCATCCCTGTCTTGTTCCAGATTTGAGTGAGAAGGCTTTCAGTTTTTCCCCATTGAGTATTATATTTGCTGTGGGTTTCTCATAAATGGCTTTGATTATATTCAGGAATGTTCCCTCTGTACCCACTTTGGCGAGAGTCTTGATCATAATGGATGTTGGACTTTGTCAAATGCTTTTTCTGCATCTGTTGAGATGATCATATGGTTTTTGAATTTTCTTTTGTTAATGTGGTATATGATGTCGATTGATTGGCGTATGTTGAACCATCCTTGTGAACGTGGGATGAACCCTACCTGGTCGTGGTGTATGATCTTTTTGATACATTGTCGGATTTGGTTGGCTAAAATTTTGTTGAGAATTTTTGCATCTATATTCATCGAAGATATTGGCCAATAGTTTTCTTTTTTGGTGGTGTCTTTGTCTGGTTTTGGAATTAGGGTGATGGTGGCCTCATAGAATGTCTTTGGGTGTGTTCCTTCTTCTTCAACCTTTTGAAAGAGTTTAAGGAGGATGGGCACCAATTCCTCTTTATATGTTTGATAGAATTCACCTGTGAAGCCATCTGGTCCTGGACTTTTACTTGTAGGGAGTGTTTTTTATGACATCTTCAATTTCAATTCTAGTGATGGGTCTGTTCTATTGGTCTGTTTCTTCTTGATTCAGTTTTGGCTGGCTATAAGATTCTAGAAAATTGTCCTTTTCTTCCAGATTGTCAAATTTGTTGGCATCTATTTGTTGATAGTATTCTCTTATGGTATTTTGTATTTCTGCAGTATCTGTTGTGATTTCTCCTTTTTCATTTCTAAGTTTGTTTATTTGGGTTTTTTCTCTCCTCTTTTTGGTGAGTCTGGCCAGAGGTTTGTCAATTTTGTTTACCTTTTCAAAGAACCAGCTCTTGGTTTTATTCATTTTCTCTATTGTTTTTTGAATCTCTATTGTATTGATTTCTTCTTTGATCTTTATAATCTCCTTCCTTCTGCTCACTTTAGGTCTTTTTTGTTCTTCTTTTTCTAATTCATTTAGGTGGAGGGTTAAGTTGTCAATTTGAGATCTTTTTTCTTTTTTGAGGAAGGCCTGTATCGCTATGAATTTCCCTCTGAGCACTGCTTTTGTGGCATCCCATAGATTTTGAGTGCTTGTGTCTTCATTATCATTTGTCTCAAGGTGTTTTTTAAATTTCTTCTTGATTTCCTCATACCCATTGGTTTTTTAGTAGCATGTTGTTTAGTCTCCATGTAGTAGGTTTTTTCTCATTTCTTTCCCTGTGGTTGATTTCTAGTTTCATGGCATTGTGGTCAGAGAAGATACTTGAGATAATTTCTATGCTCCTAAATTTATTGAGGTTAGCTTTGTGTCCCAATATGTGGTCGATTCTTGAGAATGTTCCATCCCCACTTCAGAAGAATATGTATTCTTATTTTTTTTTGGATGTAGTGTCCTGAAGATGTCAATGAAGTCTAACTTTTCCATTGTTTCCTTTAGGGTCTCTGTGCTTTATTGGTTTTCTGTCTAGAGTATCTGTCCATTGATGTGAGTGCAGTGTTAAAGTCTCCTACTATGATTGTATTCCCATCAATTTCTCCTTTTATGTCTGCTAATACTTGTTGTATGTATCTGGGTGCTCCTATATTTGGGGCATGTATGTTGACGATAGTAATATCCTCTCCTTGGATGGATCCCTTAATCATTAAATAGTGTCCTTCTTTGTCTTTCTTTATGCCTTTTGTTTTAAAGTCTATTTTTTCTGATATGAGTATTGCAACTCCTGCTTTCCTGTCATGTCTATTGGCATGAAATACTTTTTCCCACCCCTTCACTTTCAATCTATATGTGTCATTTGTCCTAAGGTGAGTTTCTTGTAGGCAGCAGATTAAAGATTTTTGCTTTTTTATCCACTCAGCCACTCTGTATCTTTTGATTGGTGCATTCAGTCTGTTGACATTTAAGGTGATAAGTGATAGATGCTTATTTATTGCCATTTTAAACCTCGTGTTCCAGTTGATTCTATGGTTCTCCATTCTTCCTTTCTTTTTTTGGTTGGATGGTCTTTGATTATTTTCTGCTTGAGTTTTTTTTTTTTTTTCATTTTTTGCAAATGCAGTGTTTGGTTTTGATTTGTGGTTTCCCTGCTTTTTAAGTATGCTAACCCCATAATTGTGTGTTTTAGCCTGATGGTCCTGTAGGTTCAAACACTTCATTACTATACTAAATTTAAGAAGAGAAACAAAAAAAAAAAAAGGAAAAAATTTCTAAAATGATTCTATTTATTTCCTTACTTCCCTTGCCCACATTTTATGATTTTGATGCCTCTTTTTTTCTTTTTAATTTAATTTTGTTTTAAACATGTTCATGATTAAAACTGTATGCTGGCTTATTTGAGTGACTGCTCTCTGAATGTGGTTTCCTCAATCCTAGTTCTTCCTCTTTTTTTTTCCTGTTTCCTCCCTTTCTTTCCTTCCTTTCTCTTTCGTTTAGAGAAGCCCTTTCAATATTTCTTTTAGCCTGGGTTTTGTATTGCTGTATTCTTTTAGCTTTTGTTTGTTGGAAAAAATTTTTATTTCCCCTTCTGTTTTAAATGCTATTTTTGCTGGATAGAGTATTCTAGGTTGCATATTTTTTCCTTTTAGCACTTTAAATATCTCTTGCCTTTCCCTCCTGGCCTGTAGTGTTTCTGTAGAGAAATCAGCTGATAACCTTATGGAAGTTCCCTTGTAGGTAACATTCTGCTTTTCTCTTGCTGCCTTTAGGATCCTCTCTTTATCACTAACTTTTGCCATTGTTATTATAATGTGTCTTGGTGTGGGTCTATTTGGGTTCAACCTGTTTGGGGCCCTCTGTGCTTCCCGTATCTTGAACTCAGTATCCTTTAGATTTGGGAAGTTTCCAGCGATAATTTCTTCAAATATATTTTCCATCCCCTTATCTTTTTCTACTCCTTCTGGAATTCCTATTATGCATAGATTGGCCCACTTTATATTATCCCATAGGTCTCTTACATTGTTTTGTGTCTGCTGTCCTATTTGGGTGATTTCCATTATTCTATCTTCCACATCACTCATTCGTTCTTCTGCATTATCCATTCTGGTTTTTACTGCTCTTAGCTCAGTTTGTATCTCTGGAAATGAATTTTCTAGTTTTTCTTGGCTCCTCCTTCTATTTTCTAGTTCCTTTCTGAGGGCATCTGCATTACTGTTCATATCTTCTCTTAATTCCTTCAGTATTTTCACTATTTCCTTTTTGAACTCCAAGTCTGTCAGACTGCAGAGCTCTGTTTCATTGTTGGCTGCTTTAGGTGAGTTCTCCTGTTGGTTTAACTGGGAGTGGTTTTCAGCTTCTTCATCTTTCTTGTTGTTTCTTTTTCTTTTTTTGTCTTTTCGCCATTTCTTGGGCCGCTCCTGTGGCATATGGAGGTTCCCATATGCTAGGGGTCTAATCAGAGCTGTAGCTGCCAGCCTGTGCCAGAGCCACAGCAACACTGATCCGAGCCACGTCTGTGACCTACACCACAGCTCACCGCAACGCCAGATCCTATACCCACTGAGCAAGGGCAGGGATCGAACCCGAAACTTCATGGTTCCTAGTCGGATTTGTTAATCACTGCACTACGATGGGAACTCCCTGTTTCTTTTTCTTGGTGGAGTTGTATTCCCTGTGGCTGGGCAGGGTTTGCCTTGGTACTGCTGTGGAATATTTCCTGAGGGCTGGCATTGTTTGTCGGTCTTCTTTGAGGCAGTGTGGCTTTTTCTGAGCATGGGCAGGGCTGACAGGGTCTCTCTGAAGCAAAGGAGGACCTCCTGAGGGCAGAGGGGACTGGGAGGTCCCCAACGCGATGGAAGCAGATTTCACGCAGTCAGGCAGAGCTTGCTCTGGTGTTTCTGGGCTGTGGGGCTCTTCCAGGGGGCTGATGGTGCTGGACAGCTGTTCCATGGGAATGTTGCAGCCCCTGAGGACTGGAAGGGCTAGCTGGGCCACTGAGAACCCAAGGGGCTCTTCCCCAGTGCAGCTGTAATTGGCAGGACTGCCCCGCAATGGAGGCAGATTTTACACAGCTGGGCTGAGCTTGTTCTATATTTTTTGGGCTGCAGGCCTTTTCCAGGGGGCTGGCTGTGCTGGGTGCTGCTCCGCGGGGGTGTAGCCCCTCCATAGGGCAGGCAGGCCAAGGCAGGGAAAGCCTCTGCAGTGGTCAGCCTCCCGCAAATGTTGAGGCCAGTCCTCTAGGATGGCAAGCAGCCTCAGGTCTGATGTGTGTGTGTGCGAGGCAGGGGTAGTGGGATGCACTGGGAAGCACAGCTTTCTGATAGCTGGCAGACAAGTGAGCTCACTATGGTGTGGGGAGTATTCTATGGGTGGCCCACCCCTCCCCCTCTCCCTCCCCAACGTTGGCACCTTGTCTCTCCTGCAGATCCAGCTCTTCTCCCAGGTTCCCTCTGATGTGGCTTTGCACTCCCCAGCCCTTAGTGTATTGCTCCCTCCACCCACGATGTTCAGCTTTCTAGTCTTCCAGGCAGTCCCTGCCCCGCCAAGCCAGTTCCTGTTCCCCCAAGCAGTCTCCGCACCGCCCACCCCAGCCCACTCCCGGGGACTAACCTCCAGAGCCGAGGTCTCGGTGCCCAGCCCCCACCCACGCATCTCAGTTTTTGGTGACTGTGCCAGTAGTTCAGATGATCTGTTCGGTTCTCATTCTGCTCTTCAGATCTCAGACTTAACTGCTGCACTCTTCTCCGCATCTGGAGATCCCTCTGATTTGGTTGATCTTTCCATCGAGAAGGTGACTTTCTAGGGTGTGGGATTCCTTTCTTCTCCACAGTTCCCTTTTGGGAATGCCCATTCAGCCCCGATTCCCCTTCTCTCACTCTCCTCTTTTCTCTTGTTTTACTCAGTTATGTCATGAGATTCTTGCCATTATTGGAGTTTAGGTTCTTCTGCCAGCGATTAATTGCTGTTCTGTGTGAGTCCTTTAACCTGTAGATGTGGTTGTTTTTGTTGTGTTTGTGGAAGAGGGCCAGTGTGTCCCCCTACTCTTCTGCCATCTTGCCTTCCCCTCCTGGGTAACGTTGTTCCATCCCACTCTCAAACTCTAAGGAGAATGGCACTTTCTCAGCTGATTTTGAAGGCACATTTTTGCCTTTGGTAATGAACTGTCTTTTTACCTCAAGACCCCTTCCTGTGTTCCTCTGTGTGAGTACTCAAACTCACAAGAGGTCCCTTAGGGACATAATTCAGTCTAGGTCACTGCCAAATGATGGACCTCTTTAGACGTCATGAATATGTCTGCCTGAATGTTCTATTGACTCCATCTATCTGCCTCCTCAACTGTCAGGGCTGCCAGGCAAAGAAGATCCAGGAGTATGGGAAGGGGATGCAGGACAGATCATACAGCCTTGATGCTGTGCATTCTGAGAATTTTATTAACTCAAACATTCAATGTATTCATTGCTGAATGTCTCCAAGGTGAATCATTGTTTAAGAAACACAAAAGAGTGAGTCAATGAGAATAGAAGAATCAAGAAGATTTGGAGTAAGATGACTTAGGTTTTGATCTCTCTGGACCAGCACATGGGACCTCAGGCAAGTTATTTAACCTCTTGGAGAATCAGCTTTCTTCATCTATAAAGTGGATTAATGTTAGAATGTTTACATAAGGGTTGCTTTGATAGTATGGAAAAGCATCAAGCATGTTGCTGGCCACAAATTTACCTACATATAAGTTCCCAACTTCTCTTAAAATTCAGTCCCAGGAAGTGGAGGAGTAAACATGGGGAAGGGAGGTAGGGCTAGACTCATATTAAAGGAATAAAAAAGAGCCAAGGACCCCAGAAAAGTCCCTTGGAAATCAAAAGTCTAATTCTCTGTGCTCAATTCTATAATTATTCAGATGCCACCCAGAACATAGATAAAACAGTTATAGCTTTAAATTTAATGAATGCTTTACTGTTTTAACCACTACCTTCCATATTGTTGTTGTTGAGTCACTGCCAATAAATCCATGGGTGGCCAAATATTAGAGAGACTCAGTTCCTTGGCCTTATATGCCACCTCTTGATTGGTATCTTTGGGAAAAGCCAGAGATAAAGTGAGACAGTGGATTTTGAGATGTTTCCTAATGGACTATGGTGACCAGAATTACTCCAGTTCCTAGTGTCATGAAGTTGGCTATAGCTCCATTTTTTTTTAAATTGAAGTACAGTTGATTTATAACACTGTGTTAGTTTCAGGTGTAGCTATAGCTCCATTTTGGAGTGGGGTTCCTTTGGGTCTCTGGGGCCCTTTTTCAAAGCCAGGCCCACAGCCTCTTGGATGCTCTGTGCTGCCCTGAGCCCTGACTTGATGGCAGTATCAATCCAGCCATGAGGCAGGGCTGTGTGCTCACCCGCAAAGTAGACCCGCCCTTCGGACTTGAAAAGTTCCTGGGCATAGTCCACATATTGGTAGGGAGTGAAGGAAGCAAAACCTCCCATGGAATAGGGGTCCTGACTCCAGTGCTTGACCTTGGAGTAGGGGCACATGGCCCTCAGCTCCTCCTTGGGGAGGTCATGGACTTCAGCCAGATCATCCAGGACAATGTTGACCACCTGGGCATGGTCCATGGCAGCGAAGAAAGAGGAATCATCATCCAGTGTATAGGAGGCCAGGATGACCCCTGTGCCATTGGGGAAGATATGGTTGGGGTAGAAGATGAAGCGGGAAGGCCGGTCAGTGATGGATTTGCCCGAAAAGATGCCTTCACGCTCCCAGAAACGCTGTGTGCAGGCCAGGATCACTTTGGTGGCGCTGTTGTAGTGGACGGATCGCAGTGCATCTTCCTTACCAAGAGAGAGAGGAGGCTGGAAACGGAGGAGCCGGGCAGCCTTGGCTGTGGTGGCCACAATCACATAATCCGCGGTCAGATGTGCTCTGGGTTGCAGAGGGTCAGACGTTCGGTAGGTGACGTGGACTTTGTCTCCATATGACTCTACCTCCTCTGCTGGTGAGTGGAGGTGGACTGTTCCAGGCAAGAGGGCAGCATGCAGGCCCTGGGGGAGCTGATCAAAGCCCCCAACAATTTCATCGAACCTGAAAGAGAGCAGGAAAGGGAGGGACAGGGCAGCAGGTTGATGGACAAGATTGGGAGGAGGATGGGTTTGTACTGTATGAAGCCTGGGACTCTGGCCTATGTACTAGGGAAATAAGTCACGGGCAAGAGAAGGGCTTGCCAGGCAGGGTGGCTCTTAGCTCCAGGGGACTAGAAATAAATGCCATTTGGGGCTGAAAAAATCAGAAAAATGCATTCAAAGGGATAGGCAGGTACAGCCACCTGTCAGAGCCCCAGGCTTGAAACATGGATCATGCCTGACTCTCAGTCACACTCTCTCCTCCGCAAGTGGTCACCTCCAGACAGGATGCCTGGCTGGAGGGTTGACAAAGAATGAGGGCTCTTACAGGCTCTATCAGCTCCTTTCATAATTCCCTTGGCGAGAACCCAGCCTCAAGGCATGAACTACTGAGGTAGGAGGTAGATGGACCCCTGAGCTGAGAACAGCTGGGACTTGTCAGGCTAAGTAAATTAGAGCTTGTTTTTCTTTGGCGCTTTAAGGAGAAAGCTAATGGCAGGAACTGAGCTCTGCAGCTATAAAAAGGTAAGATGACCATGTCAGTCACTCCTGGGGTCAAGGAGACGTCCCTGACTACACATGTGCAGAAGGATTCCTAGGGGTCAAAAATGGAGGGTATACTAGGCAGCAGTAAGTCCTGTTAACTGCCCCATAACCCCTTGCTCTGGAATCCACCTTGGCCAAAAAATATGTGTGACTATTGGGAGGCCCTAGGTCCCATCAGGTATGAGAAATAAAACAAGATAATTGGCCAAAGGAGAAAAACACCTGGAAGAACTGTCCTATATAAGTGATTTAAATCACCTCTACAGCATGTTCTTTACTTAGGAGGACACTTGCACCAGCACTCCTTTTTTGGGTGTGTATTACTGCTTCGCTTCTGTCTTAATTAAATAAGCTACTTCTCTGCGTACTCTCCCACATGTTGTATTGTGTCTCCAATAATAAACTGTGTACCTGTTTTTTTTACAGTCTTTGCCTCCTTGAAAAATTCCTGCTTTCAACTAGCCGGGGGGTGGGGGGCTGGTGTAGAGGTGGTGGGGGGTGTTGGGGGCAAGAATCAGGGGAACTCTGATTTTATCCTTCTAGTCTCTAGTTGGTCTGGTGGCTAGGATTCCTGGTTTCCATCTAGGCTGCCCAGGTTCAATTCCTGAGCAGGAAATTAATATCTCATTTCAAGCCATCACTCAGTGCTCTCTCTCTGAGATCAGCATCATTAAGTTCTCCCACTCAATCTGTCTTAAGACACTTCCTTCCATTCTCCCTTTAAGAGGGTACTTGGTTTGAATTTTAATGGATTTATTCTGAATGAAAATTCTGGGAGGTAGGAAAAACATGTTAGTGGGAAAAGAAGCTTAGATGCTAAAATAACTGAACTAGTTCCCTTGGCCACTGAAGACTTGCAGGGTCTGTTGTCCTCTTGTGAATATCTGTAGCCTTTTTTTTTTTTTTTTTAAGCAGTAGTCTGGTCACAGAACCCTGAGGAAGGGTAAATTGATGTTTATTTTGTCTTTGCAGCCCCAGATCATCCTGACAGTGGCCAGGGGTTTGGTGGTTGGGTCTGGAGTTAACACCCGTGCTATATCTTCCTAGGCTGAAAGACAGTGAGTGCCCCTTCTCAGGACCCTCATATCAGTAATGAGAGAGCAGGTGAGGCCCAGAGCAAAGCAGACCTGTAGCTTCCTGATGTGACTCTCTTAGCCAGAGATTCTCAGAGTGGGGCTCCTAGACAGAAAGATATAAAGCAGCAGCAGCCCTTGGAATATGTCAAAAATGCAAGTTCTCAGATCCTAGCCCAGATCTACTGAATCAAAGACTCAGGGTAGGGCTCGACCATATGTGTTTTACAAGTCCCCTAGTGATTCTGGGGCTCACTGGAATTTGGTAACTCCTGATTTCCCCTTTCCCATTTCTTTTGAGATTTTCCACCTCATTTACCTATCACTGTTCTGGTTTAGTGACTGGCCAACTCATGTCCATTTCCCCACCCCATTTCCCACCTGGGCTCCTGGAAGAAGGAGATGATGCCACGAAGGGTCTCCATAAAGGCCTCGTAGTAGCCAGCATCTGCATTCAGCAAGTCCCCAATCATTTGCACAGCCCCGAGGCTCAGGTTCCCCACCTTGATCAGGTATTCCTGCAGCCGGTGACCATGTGCAGGGAGATAAGGAAGGGGAGTCAGATTGTCTGGAAGCCAATGTAAGAGTCCTTGCTTCTCGCCTAGGGGCCCGGAGGAATAGAATTGGGCAGAGTGGAATGACAGGTGTTCATTCTGCTGGGCCCCTGGGGACTGCCAAAAGTCTGCCTGGCATACTGGGGTCTGATAGTCTCAAAATGTTCTCCTCAGCCCTACTAATAGGAAGATAGCTAACTCTCAGTGCCACTTCCCATGTACATGCACTCTGATGAGCCTTTCACCTGTCATGACTGTCATATAAAATCCTGAGAAATAGCTTATCACTCCTGTTTTACAGATGAAGAAACTGAGGCCCTTTCTTGTGGTCAATGTGCAAGTATGTTGGGCCTAGCCTGATTTTGCTGTCCTTCCCTGTAAGGGGACTCTTACACTGACCTGGAAGAATCTGAGTACTGAGAATTTTTTCTCACTCTGCCTTCATTCTTCACTGTCATGCTATAGTCCTGGCCAGCCCATCATCAAGTGACCCTGAGGTTCTGCTTCTGGTGTTCCCATCAAGGGCTGTGCCCTGGGCTTTACCACTGCTCCCTTCTCCCAGGCAAGGCCAGAGTGCACACAACAGAACCCATTGGAGGGGTTCACTTGTTAGGGCGGCCAAGTTTACAGCTTTCCAAGGGCTGAGGGGTGTCCAGGGCTGAGCTGGTACTCTTGCCACCAGTGCAAGCAGCCCTGGAGGCTGGGCACTCATGGGTCAATCATGGCAAGGACTGCCAAGATGACAGGGCATGGCTGGCATAGCCTTAACTGGGGCAAAACGCCTCTATTAAACCTTTTTGTTATCCCATGTAAAGCAACATCAGAAAATTTTGGAGACACATTGCAAAACCTGCAGTGTGGACAACCAGAACCCAGAGAGGGTGGTAGGTACCCCACCTCTGTGAGTGGGGGCCTGTGGAAGATTAAGGGAGTTGGGGGGAAGACTGAGAATCTTCTCTAGCTTGCCTTACTCTCCAAGTTCTATATCTCTCCTTCTTCCTTACTTCCCTCCTTCCCTCTTTCCCTTCCCCTCTTCCTTTTCCTTCCTCCCCCTACCCTTGTCCTCTAAGAGTTTACATTCTAACAGGGGAAGCATACCATAAACAAATTATACAAGTAAAATATAGTCTGATAAGACTTATGGTAGAAAATACTGTAGAGAAAGGAGATGGGAGAGTGCCAGGCTGGAAAGGGAGGAATCTCAGTTTAAAGAGATATGACATAGGGGAAAGCCATGTGGATATCTGCAGGAAGAGCATTCCAGGCAGAGGGAACAGCCAGTGCCAAGGCCTTGAGGATGTGCTTGGCTGAGTAATAAATAGCAGCAATTTGGGCGACGTGGGTGGGGAAGGATTCCCTCTCCCTCTTGGGCAGCATTGAGCCATGGGTAGAAGGGTGTGGAGTAGGGTCTGTGCCCAGGCTCCCTCTGGCCTGCTGGGGAGGTTGGGTCAAGGGTTAACATGCTTTTGATGCTATAAGCTGGGAAGAGGGCAGGAGGTCCCACCATAGTTTCTGTGGGTTGTGGGCAGCAGGAAGTGAGGGTTCCAGGACTGACCTTGGTGGAGAAGGAGTCATACTTCTCTAGTACCTGGCTGCAGCTACTGCTTTTCAGCTCTTCCACCACCTGGGCATGGAGGAAGGAGGTGAGAACCAAACTCCACCCCAACTCGATACTTATCACCACCCAGTCCAGCCCCCATACTCCCACTCGCTCACCTGTGCTTCTACTTGTGTGTTTGTCCAAAGTTTGCTTTATTGCTCTATCCTGAGTTCTAAGACCATGTTCTGCAGCTAATTTGAATGTCCTAGTGTCAGTCTGTCAATTGGACAGACTATACTACTGTAAATGTAGGGGCCAGAGCTCCCCCATCAACCTGGGAGTTACAGAGGTGGGAAGTCTATCTTCTTGTCCAGTGCTGGACACAATTCTGTAGGCCAATGAGGCCACTGTGAATGGCATGGATGAGGCAGGAAAGCCTGGCCCCACTGAGTGACTGGACATGGTCAGAGGGTTGGGTATGTTCACACTCTCTGCTGGGGCTCACCTTCCGCAGTGATTCTTGGAAGAGTTGTTCTGCTGTCTTTCCCTCCTCATCTGCCCTGACTTGATAGCCCAGCAGGTGAGGATTGGCCTGTACCTCCCCTGTGTGCTGTCGCACCCTGTTGATCAGCACCCAGGTCTGGTTGTTGAAGGCGCAGAACTCACTGAGCTTTAGCCCAAACTTCCTGATGAACTCACGAGAGAGCCTGTAGGGTGAATCAGAGGAAGCTCAGCAGGGACAAGGAAGCTACCAGCCCTTCTTGCTCCAGGGGCTGTGGTCATTGCTCCCCATGGATTGTTGGAGCCACTAGCCTCTATCCAAATATAGAATTATAAGACACTAATGGTAGCAGGCCATGAGGGAAAAAGGCCACCATTTTTGTTGTTATATCACACCAGGCCAGTTCTCTGTTTTGAGCAAGATTGCTCTCACTTTGCAGGAGACTTCTGGCTACAAGATCCTGGAAATGACATGAAGAACACACTTGCAGGGTCCTCGGAGCTCATCCTCTCTGAGGCCATGTGCATCCTTCTCAAGCCTCCAGGTAGCATCCTCCACCTGGAGGGTGGAGCATCCTCTTTCAGGATGTCCCTCCTATGCAGCCTGGTGCCAGTTTCTGGTCTTGCAGTTCCCACCAGATACCACACCCTTCCCAAGGGCACTCATTATGCCCATTATTAGCAAAGCTAGCAAGCCACTTTTTGACTTTTCAAGATGCTCTCCCATCCCAATTATCTTTTGTGATCCTCCATGTGGACTTCTAGGCAGGCAGGGTGATTACCATTATGCCCAGTATGTTCATTATAATACTGAGGTTGGGAGAAGTTCCATGATTTGAGCCTCCAAATGAGTTGGGGCAGATCCAGCCCTGCTGACTTCCAGGAGAGAAATCCCACTCAGCATTATCTGTCTTGGCCTCAGTGTTGACTAATGTTCTAATTGTATGTTCCAATTGTGTGTTCTGTGTGTTCTTAGATTCTATCTGACATTCATTATTCACAGGACCGAACCATCACCAAAGTGTTTATCTCTCTTGCAAATCAGTTTGTCTAGAACTCTCCTTTCAGTTTACATACTGACTGATCCAGGGCCGTGCTCCCATCAATATTTCCCATGCCCTAACTCACCAGGACCAGGTACCAGCCAACTAGAGACTACTCCTAAATCCCAAAGCCCACTGTAATTATTCAAACCAGCCAATCCTAAGCTGTCTTCTCTGTTCTGCCTTGCCTTTCCTTCAGAAACTGCAATAAAAGCCATGGCCTGTGCTTTCTCTTTGCTCCTGTCTTTGCCTCCTGACCATGCCAATGCATCCCTGATGCCCTTTGCTGTGTGGTGTGTTCTCTTCTCCCTGGAAATGTAAGAAATTCTCTCAGCAGCATAGCCTCTTTGTGGCCACTCATCACTACCATAAACTAAAATCCCAGGGGTACAAATAAGACAACAGCCTTCCCTACCCACCCCTTCTTCTCCCCATTGTACCTGTGGTTGGCAGGTATCCTCATGGCACCCAGCTCCGCATACCACTGTGCTCCAGGCACTCTGTGTGTCTCTATTCTGCCACCCACACGTGCTGAGGCCTCCAGGACAGTCACCTAGAAAGACAGCCCTTTCTTTATCTCATTGAGGTTGGCCACATCCTCTCCTAACATGCCTAACTCCCACAGCCCTCCTGCCTCTTCCCAGGTCTCCTCCCTCTGTTATAGGGTCAAACCACCCAGTTTTCCTAGCCCTTCTACCCCCACCTAGGGCCCCCCCCCCTCAGCTTTCTGAGACTGTTTACTTCCCTCTCTCCCAAGTTACCCATGCAGGACCCTCCATCACCCCATCATGTACCTGGTGGCCAGCATCCTGCAGGGTCTTGGCAGCGGTGAGCCCAGCCATGCCTGCCCCAATCACCACTATCTGTTTCCTTTCAGCCGTCTTCCCAAGCCCATCTTGGGCCAGCTGTACCAACTCTTCATACTGGGGGTCTTCAAAGCACTTGATAAGCTGACTGTTGAAGGCCTGGCTACACAGGCTCAGCACAGACAGGAGAGTGAGGGCCAGCCAGCCTAGGTACATGGCTGTGGAGATGGCTGGCAAATAGCTGGGGACCAAGAAGTCCTGCTGGTCTTAAACCTTGCTTTGATGAATAGTTATATTGCTGTGATGCAACATCCTGACACTCCCTTATGCTTCCTTCCGTACTAGAGTGTGACTTAGTCCCTGGGACTACCAGGTCATCCCCAGAATCTGAGATGGTTAGCACTGTCCCCTTGAAGCCCTCTCTCAAGGAATGATGCATGATATACCCCTGCCAGAGGTGCCTGCCCATGGCCAGCTGTACTGGCATCTGGGAGGCCAAGCTTTCAGCCCAACAGGGGTCAGGTAAGGTGGACCTTCCTACCACATTGGGTATCCCATTTCCCCCTTAGGGTTGATAGACTGTTTGTTGCATTGAGAAGACCTAACTCAGTGGTGTGGAAGAATGGAGGTGAGGATAAAGAGTATAAAGGGATCATTTAATAATGTCAACCGTTTCTGAGATGGGCATGGCAGGGTACGAGCTTCCCAAGTCCCAGAGAGACATTGTGAGGTAGTCTCCCAAAGATAGCCAAGGCTCACTATGAAGTTAAAGAGTTTGCCTGATTGTGAGCCTACATTTCCATTCCTGTCTAGGGCAGGGTTCCATTTGTTCTGACTTATACTTTCCCTCTGAGAGCCTATGAAAGATGTGTGTTTTGTGACTCATTTTCTTGCCATTGTTTTTGTGGTTGTTGTTGAAACTAAACTCAATGTTATGGGCTGAATTGTATCTCTCCATCAAGTCATGTGTTGAAATCTTAATCTTACTTCAAATTATGACTGTATTTGGAGATAGGGCCATTAATGAGGTGATTATGCTAAAATGAGGCTATTAGAATGGGTCCTATGTAATCTGACTAGTATCCATACAAGAAGAGGAAATTTCAACACAGAGAGAGACACCAGGAGGTGTGTACAGAGGAAAGAACATGTGATGACATAGTGAGAAGGTGGTTATGTACAAGCCAAGGAGAAAGGCCTCATGGGGAACCAACTCTGCCAACACCTTGATCTCAGACTTCCGGCCTCCAGAATGGTGAGACATTCTGTTGCTTCAGTCATCCAGTCTGTAGTATTATGATCTGACAGCCTGAGTAGACTAATACTTGTCATCGAGTTTCCCTCTACATTTTTCCCTATAGCAGAGAGAAGAGAGGGTCTAGTTCTGGCTCTCAGGTCAGACTCACCCCAACACACCTTTAGAAACTGCATTCATTTTTTTTTATATGAATCCACACAGGCAATGCATGGATGTACTCTTGGTTCCAATGTTAGGATTTGTGTTTAACTTGGGCCAACTTTCCCCCTTCATTTGTGACTGTGATGGTATAGTGGCATTACAGAAAAAGAAAATCATGAAGGGACAAATCATTGGTACACCCACTGCCTCACTCCCCTACCCCATTCCATTCATCACCATCAACAGTTTTCTGTGATTCTTCCTATTCTCATACAAAATAAAATGTGAGGCAGTTGCTCAGTCTCCTGTCTTCTCCATTTTGCACTGGATATCAATCCCTTTTGCACAGAGCCTGGCTTATAGTGGACACGTGACATACTCATGTGATGCAGGGGTAGACAAATGGACAGATGGACAAATGGATGAAAAGATGAGTAGACAAATAAATGAATGTATGGGTGGACATAGGAAAGAAAGGATGCATGGACAAATGCTTTGAGGCTTTCTCCAGTGCCTCTCTCTGGCTTCTGCATTTCATTGCAGATTTCAGGCTTGGGGGCAGTGCCCAGTTCAGATTTTCTCTATGTCCTTTAGTCCACCTATCTAAAGGTAGACTCTATTTGCTCTCTCTCTCTTGCCCTCCTGTGGTTCTCCAGCCTCCCTCTGAGAACCCACATTCCTGACTTTATAATTTATCTTACTATATGTACATACATTTCAGAATTCAGCCTTCCTTTACCCTCTGCTATCCACTTTTTATTCAAGGGAAAAGAGTGGGTCTTATCCCTCCTCTATTCCTTGAGTTGAGAAATGGAATCTGACCCATCCTGAAATCACAAGTTTTGTCTATTTTTTTCTTCACTCCTTTGTGATACTTATATTTTAACCATAAAGCTGTGTTGCTGGGAAACAGTGTTGAAAATTGTAAGCAATTCCATCATTGTGCTCAGCCATTTAAGAAATCAGAAGATGCAGAGCTGGGCCTTCTAGGAAACACAAGTGCTTTGAGCGGAGGAAATTTGCATACAGTTATTCATACTTTCTGATCGGCTGGCTGCCTTGCCCTGGAAAATCAGTCTTCCTCCCTTGCTAAAGAGGAGAGCAGAACAATACTTCTTTGAGTTACGCGTCTGCCTAAATTACCCCACAGAGCTCTAGATTTCGCCAAGAAGAAACCAGGCTAGGGAGCCTGTGCTGGCCCCGGTGCCACAGAGATCTTCACTATTTACCAAGCTAAGTTGACACCAGACCCAGAGCCCTCAATATACACTTTACCTTCCTGTGCTAATCAACCACTGCCTTAAAGATCTGCTGCATCTCGTCTCTGGGGTGGGGGCTCCACTGAGCAGTCCAGAGGCCTGCTCTGAGAGTCAGACACCCAGTCTGCCTTGTCCACCTTGGTTATGCCCTGCACCTGGTACAGCTGCAGCTCCATTGTGACTATTTGCTGAATGAATGAAAAAATGTGAGTGAAACCATGGAAACCATTCACATTAGGTCTTTAACGTCAAGAAATTCTTTCCCTTTGTCTTCTCCAAACTACACATATTGTACATTTCTGTTATTGGTTTGAAAAGCAGAGTCATCCTGCTCTACTTTCCAGGGGCAGGGCAGTAGGGGAGGTACAGCCTAGATCCCTGACCTGGCAGGATAGCTGTGGGTACTCAGAGATACTTGGCCTGGGTTTCAGGTCTCTGGAGAGAGCTCAGCCCAACAGGCCAGTCTTGCTGGGGCTCAGGTCTGTCTGAGAGATGTGGGCAGAGCCAGGACATATATTCTCTCCTGCTTTTGAACTTCCTGGCTACCACCCCTTTAATTGCATCAGCTCTGGGGGCCTCGAGGAGATGCTGGAGAGGGGAGGCTAGGCTTGGGGGGTGGTAATCAGGCAAAATCCTGTGCTTTCCACCTGCTGCCAGATCTGCTTCTCCTTGTCTCCCATACCTGGATTGAGTGAACCCTTGCCTCTCCAGTTTGCTTGACTAGAAACCCTGATGTAGATTCGAGTCCTCCTTCTTCTGAGTCTTCACCTCCAGGATTTCCAGCCCCCTCACTCTGCGTCCCCAGGGTCTTTCACTAGGCCCTTCCCAACCTAACTAAAGTGCTCTCTCCACATCCCTCACAATAGTCACTGCATCAGGCTCTCCTCTTTTCTCCCTTGGCTACCACCAGAGTGAGGGTTCTAAGTGCAAGTTAGGGTATGGCAGCCCCTTGATTTAACCCCCTTGTCTCCTGGGATATGTTGCCCTTGTCTCTACTAAAGCTCTGATTTTGCACAAATATGCCTTTATCTATTTGGCTGGCCTGTGAACTACATGGTATCAGGGTACTTGCTTCTTTATTTATCTAGGATGCCTAGTGGAGTGCAGGTATGTAGTGGTGCTCAAAGAATACTTCATCAGTAACGCAGGGATGAGATGTGGGGCTGTATACCCATCACAGCCAGCAGGGAGGCCAGAGAATTATTACCTACCATTTTAAATTCAGGAGGTGTTTTTGCTCTTCTTTTCACCTCCACCCTAAACTTGTCTCCTCCCATAAGGGCCCCTTTCTTACCCCCTACTCCTGTGCTTCAAGATTTTCAGGATAGATTTGCTCTTAACTCTGGGTGTGAGCCCTGTACTTCCTCTTCTTTTGGGTCCCCATTGTATTTTTGTTCTCCATGCATACCTCTGATTTTGGGGGCTCAAGCCTGCTATACTCCCTGTAGCCCTCTTGTTCTGGGAACTGTCACCTTCCTCGGCACATTTTTGCTGGACGGTGCAGATTTGGGGTGGCCCAGAGTGTGACGAGAGCACAAAGGCCAGGGGCAGCCTGGGGTTGCGAGAAGGAGTAGGATTTGACTGAGTAGAAAATACAGACTGGAGAGCAGTAGTGAATGTGTAAATGTATCAGTACCTGCTTCTGACACAACAAACTTGCTCTATGAAACCTAGAGCCATGGAGGGGTGCCTCATGTGTGGCAATATTCAGCAATGCTCTAGCCAAGCTGTTCAGCAGGAATGCTGGCATCCTGTTTCAGATCTTTCTAATCACCTCCCAAAGTGCCCCCTATTCCACCACAACTCTCAACAACCAAAGTAGTCAAATCTTCAAAGTGCTGAACATCTTTGGAAATAGGAATAGTGTCAGCCAGGGGTGAGGGCAAGCTTAAGCATCTCTTATTCTGATGGATCTTATTCATTTGTTTATTCATTTATTACTCATTCATTCAGCACATCTTTACTAAACACCCTGCTCCAGTGCTTGGGATTCCCTATGGAACAAAACACACAGAACTTTACAAGAGGATAGGCAAATAAATAGGCATCATCATTAGTCATCAGGGAAATGTGGATTAAAACCCCAGTGAGATTCCTCTTCCCATCCCTTAGACATTAGAGATGGCTAAAATTAAAAGATTTAATTAGGATTTATAGGAAGTGCTGGCCAGCATGCATAGCAAATGGAAACTCACACAGCATTGATGGTAACTTGGTACAATCACTTTGGAAAACTGTTTGTCACTATCTACTAATGGTACATATATGTATACACTATGATCTGGAAATTCCACTCCTTGGTATATATCCACAAATGAGTACATATGTCCATTAAAGATATAGACAGAAATGTTCACAATGGCCCCAAACTCAAACTCACAAAGATAAACAATGTATATAAAATATATTCCTACAACACTACTCAGCAGAAAAAGCAATTAAACAGCTAAGATGAAATTAATTGCTGATAATACATCACACAGGGGTGAATGTCACAGACCTAAAGTTGAGCAAAAGAAACATATTATGTAACTATACGCAATGTTTTAAAACATTCAGAAGTAAATACTGGGGATAAAAGTAACAGTAGGGATTATCTCTTGAGGGTATTGATAGGAAAGGAGCATAGGAGAAATTTCTGGGATGATGGAAATGTTTTATATTATCACCTGGGTAGTTGTCACCCAAGTTTATAAATGCATACAACTCGTCTATTGAGATATCTGCACTGTGCTATATACAAAATCATACCCAAGTAAAAATTAAAAAAATTAAACCGTAACAGTGTACCCATATGCTAAAAGTAAAATTGTTTTTTTTTCTAAGTTAGAAAAAAAGGAGAAGGGAGATAATAGCAGAGGAGAGGGAAACTAAACAGAATAACTATACAGTATGTCAGGTGATGAAAAGCATTCTGGAGTAAGAGAAGAGGGCACAGGGTTAAGGAGATCTGGGCAGGTGCTGGAGCCCAGAAGGAAAGGAGGAACAGGCAGTCATGTGTAAAGCTGATGGGGATTCAGGCTAACATCTGCTGAGAACCTCCTTGTCCCATAGCGCATTCGTGTTACTTCTAGGAGGTAATTACAGCCTTAGAAGCCCTAAGCACTGATAAGTGAAATTCTCAGAAAAACATAGCCAAATTGCAACAGAAGAGTGTTCAAAAAATTCTGATTTTTAGATTTAAAAATATCCACTGTTGAATTTCTGGGGAACATCCATCCTTCTTTGGTGAGTGTCCCCTTATTTCCAGGGCCCAGGGTGTGGGATTGACATCACTCCTGTTAATATAGCTCTGATGTTATAGAACTCACTCCCCACCCACACACCTGGAGGCTATTTCCAATGAGGAAGCCAAGACTCATGTGGGAAGGGGGAAGTGAGGGAATCTCTAAGCAAGCCTGATTGTTTTGGCAGACTATAAATGAGATGAGGGTGAGCCCAGCCCTGCCTGTCTTCTGAGCACACACTTCCTGGGGGAAACCCACACAAGGCTACGGACTGGAAGAAATGTGACCAACAGCTGATTCAAGCCCTGGTACTGCATTGACAGCACAGGTGTGCATGTAGACATGCACGTAGATATGCACACAGGAACACATCTGAGACCCAACCAGCAGATCAGCTTCCAAATGTGTGCAGTGCTGAGGAAGGGCTGCCACAGAACTCCAGGCCTGGAGCACCCTTCAGGAGGGTAGAGACCCAGCTTGCCAAATGTGTCTTCCTCTGTCTGCATCAACTCCCAGGTAAAAGGGAGACAGTCTGTACTTGGGTCCACTCCGGACGATTTCACCCTTATGAGAAGGCAAAATGACAGGATGCAGGGGAAGGGGTCCCTCCTTTGTTCACAGATGTGGGATCTGTCCTTTCCTGCCCCAGACCTTGTATCAGCTCACCAAAAGCCAGCCCCATGGAAGATATGGCCAGGGAAGTGTGCTGGACCAGATGGAAGGAAACCAGGCCTCAGCCAGAAAGATGTGAACATACTCCCTTTGGGGGTAGCAGGCTGGTTAGTGGAGGGGTTATTTACAGGGTGTTTCAAGTTCATCCTAAAGGCTGTGCTGTGAGAGAAGGTGAGGGACTACATACCTGAGAGCCTGCTTGTTGGTAGGGCATGTGCACAGGTCAGGGCCAGAGCCTGCCTGTCAACAATGGGGAGGGTGGATAGAGTTCAGAGTCCTGGACAGGGATGTGCTTGTCGTGCTCCTGTCCCCATGCTGATAGGCTCCCTGGTCTCACTTTCTCTTGTTTTTCAGTTCTCCACTGGCAGACACTGCTGGAGTGCAGGGAGAAGAGAGTTGGATTTCAGGGCTGTTAGCGAAAACCAAATGCTGAGACTTGTTTTCTTCCCTCAGCAGATGTCCAAGAAGTCCTTCTGATGCAATAGATGCACGTGCAAAAGCATTCCAGTCAGTGGCCCAGCAGGACCAGGCAAACTGGAGCAGCTTGGGTGGGGCAGACCCTTGGTTTCTACCTCTCATCACATCCCTCCATCCAGGTCCTGTGCTCATCTTCCAGCAAATCCTATAGGAGTGGTTTGGGGTTCCCTGAGGTGGTCCCATGCATGACTAATCTCTCCACCTTGAAACCTGGTCTTCCTTCTCTCAAGAACTATGCATAGAGGAAAAGTTCTGGTTTGACCATCAGCATTTAGCTGCCCTCTGGAGGGATTGCGGGGTGCAATGGAAGGTCCACCATTTTGGTGGTACCTGTAGCCCAGACCCCACTCTGCCCTTGCCACCTTGTCTCTGGGATGCTCTCTTCCTCCTGGAAACCCATCTTTTCTGCCCTTTCATTCCACCTGCACATCTGGGGTCAGTGTCATCCACCCTATTATGGGTGGGGGGTTGGAGAAGGTGGATGGAACATGTCCCCTTTGTCTTTCTTGGCTCTGAGCCTTGTTGGACTTGCTGTGTCCTTTGGTTATGACATGATTAGTGTGTTGTTTCTGAATCCCATTTTGCTCTAACACGAGGATTCATGTCCCTACCCATTTTGAACTTCTATTAAAAGTTGCTGATGATTACTGTGGCTTTGTAATATTGCCTGAAGTCTGGGAGAGTTATGACTCCTGCTTGGTTTTTGTTCTTAAGAATTGCTTTGGCAATTCTGGGTCTTTTGTGGTTCCATATAAATTTTTGGATTGTTTGTTATAGTTCTGTTAAAAATGTCATGGGTAATTTGATAGGGATTGCATTGAATCTATAGATTGCTTTGGGTAGTATGGCCATTTTTACAATGTTAATTTTTCCAACCCAAGAGCATGGAATATCTTTCCATTTCTTTACATCTTCTTTAATTTCCTTGATTAATGTTTTATAGTTCTCTGCATATAAGTCCTTTACCTCCTTGGTCAGGTGTATTCCCAGGTATTTGATTTTTTGGGGTGCAATTTTAAAAGGTATTGTATTTCTGTATTCCTTTTCTAATATTTCATTGTTGGTATACAGAAATGTGACTGATTTCTGAATGTTAATCTTATATCCTGCTACTTTGCTGAATTTGTTGATCAGTTTGAGTAGTTTTTGTGTTGAGTCCTTAGGGTTTTCTATGTATAGTATCATGTCGTCTGCATACAGTGACAGTTTTACCTCTTCTTTTCCTATTTGGATGCCTTTGATTTCTTTTGTTTGCCTGATGGCTGAAGCTAGACAGTGTGGTACTGGCACCAAAACAGACAGACAGACCAATGGAACAGAACAGAGAATCCGGAAATAAACCCTGACACCTATGGTCAATTACTCTTTGACAAGGGAGGCAAGAATATAAAATGGGAAAAAGACAGTCTTTTCAGCAAGAATTGCTGGGAAACCTGGACAGCTGCATGCAAAGCAATGAAACTAGAACACACCCTCACACCATGCACAAAAATAAACTCAACATGGCTGAAAGACTTAAATATAAGACAAGATACCATCAAACTCCTAGAAGAGAACATAGGCAAAACATTCTCTGACATCAACCTTACATGTGTTTTCTTAAGTGAGTCTCCCAAAGCAACAGAAAGAAAAACAAAAATAAACCAATGGGACCTAATCAAACTGAAAAGCTTTTGCACAGCAAAGGAAACCAAAAAGAAAACAAAAAGACAACTTACAGAATGGAGAAAATAGTTTCAAATGATGCAATGGACAAGGGCTTAATTTCTGGAATATACAAGCAACTTATACAACTCAACAGCAAAAAAGCCAACAACCCAATGGAAAAATGGGTAAAAGACCTGAATAAACATTTCTCCAAAGAAGATATACAGATGGCCAACAAGCACATGAAAAAATGCTGAATACCTCTGATTATTAGAGAAATGCAAATCAAAACTATAATGAGATACCACCTCACCAGTGGTATGGTGGCCATCATTAATGGCCATCATTAATAAGTCCACAAATAACAAATGCTGGAGGGGGTGTGGAGAAAAGGGAACCCTCCTGCACTGTTGGTAGGAATGTAAGCTGGTACAACCACTATGGAGATCAGTATGGAGGTATCTTAGAAAACTATACATAGAACTACCGTATGACCCAGCAATCCCACTCTTGGGCATATATCTGGACAAAACTCTACTTAAAAGGACACATGGACTCTGATGTTCATTGCAGCACTATTCGTAATAGCCAAGACATGGAATCAACCCAAATGTTCACTGATAGATGATTGGATCAGGAAGATGTGGTATATATACACATTGGAATACTACTCGGCCATAAAAAGAACAAAATAATGACATTTGCAGCAACATGGATGGAACTAGAGACTCATCCTGAGTGAAGTTAGTTGGAAAGAGAAAGACATACCATATGATATCACTTATATCTGGAATCTAATATATGGCACAAAGGAACCTTTCCAAAGAAAAGAAAGTCCTGGACTTGGAGAATAGACTTGTGGTTGCCCAGGGGGAAGGGAAGGGAGGGGGAAGGACTTGGAGCTTGGGGTAAATAGATACAGAATGTTGCCTTTGGGATGGATTAGCAATGGGATCCTGCTGTGTAGCACTGGGAACTGTGTCTAGTCAATTATGATGGAACACATAATGTGAGAAAAAAGAATGTATACATGTATGTGTAACTGGGTCACCATGTTATAGTAGAAAAAAAAATATAAAAAATGAAAAAAAAAGCTGCAGATGAACAATTAATTGCTTATGAATCAGTTTATATATTTGGTGTAGGTTTTCTGCTTGCTTAGTGAGGTTTATTTTGTCTCCCTTTCTCTTAAAATACCACCTCTATGTGGAGTGGCACTCCTAACCCTGAGGAGCTCAGAAGCAAGACTGTGTCTCTGTCCTATGAGGTGCTCTGGGAGCAGAGATGCAGCAGGTTGGGGAAGGCTAGGAGGTGCTGCTCAGTCTCTCATTTCCCTGGAAGCCGAGGGTTCCCTGACTGTTGGGAAGCATCTTGCATTCTTGGGGTGAAGCTAATGGGAAGTCACAAGGATCAGGAACCTGACCCCAGAGTGCCTGCGCCCCAGGAGTCCTGTTCATCTTCCCCAGATTACAGCCATCCTCATCCCAACTTCTCCTCAATTTCTATCAGTTCAAACTGATGAATCCTGAGCTCCAAGCTTGCCTTCTCCTTCTGTGGCCCCTGGAAGGATGAACCTGCAATGTGTTTCATGTCCTAGGTAAAGAGCACAGATTTTGAGGGTGAAGGTTGAAACTTTGGAGTCTGAGGGTTAACTTTGGCTTGACTTGTGACCAGCTATGTGACATCCATCCTCAGTTTTTGCATCAACATTTCCCATTTCCCCTGGTAGTGGGTAAAATGGAGCTTTTTAACAAGTCCCTCTATCATTCTTGATAAAAGCCTCTTGTGTGTCCTCTGACTCATAACTTAAAAGATTTACCATCTTAATAATTTTAAAGTGTGCATTCTATGGCATTAAGTACTTTTACATTGTTGTGAAACCATCACCACCCTACATCTTTAGATCTTTGTCTCTTCCCAATTTGATACTCTGTACCTGTTAATACTAATTCCTCATTCCTCCTCTGCCTTGCTCCAGGTAACCACCATTCTCCTTTCTGTCTCTGTGAATATGACTATTCTGGGATCCTTATATGAGGGAAATAATAGTGTTTGTCTTTTTGTTACTGGTTTATTTCACTCAATGTAAGTGAACATGTAAATAATGTCTTTACATTTCATGCGTTTTGTAGCATGTCAGAATTTCCTTCTTTTTAAGGATGAATCACATTTCACTGTATAGATATACCATTTTTACCTATTCACTTTTTCACTGATAAGTATTCAGATTCTACTTTGGATTACAAAGTCAGCAAAATCATTGTTTGCAAATCTCAGGAGTAAGGGCAAATGGGTACCACCGCCCTTGAGGTGGGGCTAGACTTGCTTCTGGGGATTTTGTTGGGATGTCAGAGCAGAGGTAATGCCTTGACAGACCTCAGCTTTTTAACGAGTCCCTTTATCATTCTTGAACCTCTTCAGGAATGAAGCTGTGCCTTGGTGAGGATGAGATGAGGGGTGCGGGATATCCTTCCCCTCCCAAGGTATCCAGAGGCCAGGATACCAAAATTCCACTGGAAGACTGGCTGTGGAGGGAGAGTTCAGGTAGACAGATGGTCAGTTCCGTTCCACCAGCTGTCTCCTGAGACCTTCCTCCCTTGACCTCTCAGGCAGGGAGCCATAGCCTCAAAAACCTCTGTAAGGGCTCTTTCCCTGAAGATGACATTGGTGTGAGTGGAGAAATTGGACCTCCCTTCCCAGACAGAGAGGACCAGGAAGTAAGAGGTGGGACACTGACTGACACTCTTCACCATTATTAGGAAGATGACTCCCTATCTCTCCATCGCAGTTGACTCCACTATGCCCTCTTCTGAAGCACTTGAAGGACTAGTTTACTTGGGGAAGACAGGAAAAGTACCTGTCTTCCTGGTTGGTGGACTGGAAATAGGCCTAAAGGAAACTTTGTCGTCTTTCTTGGATGGTCTGTTTTCCCTTGCATTTCTTAATTTACAGTTAAACAGTGATTGAGCAAGCCATCCACAAAGGTACCAGGCTCTGTGCTACCTTAAACGCCTCTGGGAATATGGTGCAATTGAAGTGATGAAATAAGGGAAAGAGGAAACAAGGATACTGGGAAGAATAGAGGGAGGGGGAGAGAGAGGGAAGGGAAGATGCAGGGACAAAGGGGGGCAAATGGAGGGAGGGAAGGGAAGAGAGGGGAGGAGGAAAGGAAGAGAGGGGAAAAGTGAAGGAGGGGGGCACAGGGAGGGTGGGGTAGAGGGAGTTAGGAAAAGAGAGAGGGAAGGAGGGGGCAGAAGGAGGGAGGGTCAATGGGACGAGGGGTGAACTGAAAGGAAGAGAAAGGAGGGAAGAGGAGGCAGAGGAAGGGAAAAAGGGGAAAAAATGGTAAAATGGATACTTGCCAAACTTAAAAACACAGGGTCAAAGCATAGACACATAACAATGTTTATTAAATCACTGAAAAGAACAAGGAAAAAAAAATCCATGCCTTCCCTATAGGGGATTTACATATAGTTAATAGCTGTACTGAACAATAACTCCACTGTCCAATCAATACCTCATTCATATTCCTTCATGTAGTCACTCTGAAATATGCCTGTGTAACTGTGGAGTATAGGCCCTGAGTATATGGTGGTGAATAAGGCAGGCAAACATCAGGGGTCCTGTGGAATTTACAATCTAAGGGCAGATAAAATAAGAAGTAAATTGTACCTTCAATTATTAGATGATGATAGTGCTAAGGGTTAAAAAAGCAAAGGAAGGGACAAAGGAGCTGGGGTAGTTGCAATTTCAGGTGAAGAAGAAATGCTTGGTGGCTATCTGGACTGTAGGGTGGATGTGTATATGGTGGAGATGTGGAGTGATGCAGGTGTGGATTGTGAAGGAGGTGAGCATGGCAGAGCTGTGTGTGGTGGAGGTGTGTTTGGTAGAGCTGCGTGTGGTGGACATGTGCGGTAGCATGGGTGTGTGTGTGTGGTGAAGGTATTTGGTGGTGGAAGTGCGTGGTGGGGATGGTGAATGTGTATGGTAGTGAGGTATGTGATGGTGGATGTGTGTGTAGTAGAGATGCTTGTGGTGGAGCTATGTGTGGTGGTACTGTTGTTTGTGGTGGTGCTGTTGTTTGTGGTACTGGGGTGCCCCTGTAATAGGCACCCCTCCTGGTGCCTCTGGTCCTGGTTCCATCCTGTATCAGTGACCATGGGTTCTGCCTGTTCAAGACTGAGATGAGCCTGAGGCTTTTCTGTCTACTGCTCCAGTGGTAAGCTTTCTCCTCAGGCTCACCCCAGGCTTGTCTACCTTCCTATGCTTTAGGATATGTGGCCTCATGGGGTCAGTATTGATTTTAAGCCTCGGGGTTCTTTTCAAACATAAGTCAGATCAGAGTGCCTTCTGCTTGCTTCCCTAACCCCATGCCTCTTCATTTTTATCATAGGAAAACTTGAAGGCCTACAGAGCCTTCCAAGTGCCCACCAAGCTCTGCACCTATTAATCTTCAGCCTTCCCCCTCTTGCCTTCAGCTTCAAGCACACTGGCCTCTTGCAGGACACTGAACATCCCAGGCTGGCTTCAGCCCAAGTCTTTGAATGAACTGTTGTCTATGCCTGGAATTGTCTTCCCTGGGATTCCTAATTGTCCTCACCTTCTACAGTCTTTGCTCAAATGCTACTTTCCCAGTCACACCTTCTAATGATCACACACCTGCCCCACTCTTCACCTGCCTCCTGCTTTCTTTTCTCCAAGTGCTTGTCATCTTCTAATAGCCTATTTATTTAAAGTCTCCCTCTATAGAAAATTGAAACTCTGCAAGGTCAGGGAATAACATTATATCTCCATTGTGTCCTTGGACGTGGATGTTATTCTGCATTGCTAGAGGCAATTATTATGTATTTTGTTTCCAGTGGAGAGATGGCAGGTGTATGCAGCCACCTGTCAGTGTGATGGTATGTGGGTGCATTTGTGAAGCCACTGTGGAGGTGATTATGTTTGTGGGTATCTCATGTTTATACCTGGGGGGGACACTGTGCAATCCTTTAATCTCTAAGACTGGATATGGGTCCTGGAACATACACATGTATGCGCATGTGTGGGCTGTGCCCACTACATTCTATGAGCTCAGAGTTCTGGAGATTATTGCCTGGTCAAGGGAGAACTCCAGGCAAAGGAGAGTCTCTCCTCCCTCAACCTCTTTCTTTCTTTTTCTCAACATATGACATTTAGGTGTATTCTATTTACAACTGACATGCAAAGAAAAAAGTGTAGAATATTAGTATACTATATATGTGATAATTAAGCTTATCAGTTAAGAATCACATAGCTTATGTATGCCTCTTGGACCAAGTAATTTAGATCAACATTTGTAAAATGTTGAAATGCCATTTAGATTTGAAATCATTTTGAATTGGGTCATAATCATTTAATGAATGAATGACTGAATGGATTTATTTATTTTTTACTTTAGCTTATCCAGAAACACAAAAACACAGAATTTTTTTAAATTGAGGTATAATTGACTTATTGTATTCTATCAGATATACAACATAATGATTTAATATTAGCATGTGTTGCAAAATGATCACTACAATAAGTCTAGTAAACATGCAACACTAAGCAACAACGTCATTACACATTTTTTTCTTTTGATGAGAACATTTAAGATTACTCTTTTAGAGAAATATCTATTTAGATCTTCTGCCCATTTTTTGATTGGATTGTTTGTTTTTTTGATATCGAGCTCTATGAGCTGTTTGTATATTTTGTAGATTAATCCCTTGTTGGCCTCTTCCTTTGAAAATATTTTTTCTCCCATTCTGTGAGTTATCTTTTTTTTTGCTTATGGTTTCCTTTGCTGTGCAAAAACTTTTAAGTTTAATCAAGCCCCATTTGTTTATTTTTGTTTTTCTTTTCTTTTCTTTTTCCTGCATTTTTAGGGTCTTGCCTATGGCATATGGAATTTCCCAGGCTCAGGGTTGATTCAGAGCTACAGCTGCTGGCCTACACCACAGCCACAGCAATGCTGCATCTGAGTCACAGCTTGTGGCAATGCTGGATCCTTAACCTACTGAATGAGGCCAGGGATGGAACCTGAATCCTCATGGTTACTAGTCGGGTTCTTAACCCGCTGAGCCACGTGGGAAATCTGTTTTTATTTTCATTACTCTAGGAGCTGAATCAAAGAAGATATTGCTGTAATTTACGTCAGAGAGTATTCTACCTGTATTTTCCTCTAAGAGTTTTATAGTATTCAGCCTTTCGCTTAGGTTTTTAATCCATTTTGAGTTTATTTTTGTGTATGGTGTTAGAAAATGTTCTAATCGCATCCTTTTACATGTAGCTGTTCAATTTTACCAGCCCCACTTATTGAAGGGAGTGTATTTTCTCCATTGTATATTCTTTCCTCTTTTGTCATAGAGTAGTTGACCATAGGTGCATGGGTTTATCTCTGGACTTTCTATCCTATTCCATTGATCTATATTTTTGTTTATAAGTGGAAGCTTGCGCCTTTTGACCACCCTCACCCATTTTACCCACCCCTTACCCCCTGCTCCTGGCTACCACTAGTCTGTTTTGTTTTTTTGTATCTGTGAGTTCAGAGTTTTTAAAATTATTATTTTATTTAGATTTTATATATATTCTCACCTATCTTTTAAATAAACTAGAGTACAGTTGAGTAGAAAACATTTGAAGGATTGCCTTATTTATTTATTTTGTAGAACTTGTGTTTCATTTATATATTTGGATGTAGTTGGGTATATAGTTACATCCATAGATAGGTACCTCCTGGGTAGTGGGTAGAGATGTAAGATACATTTCTTCTTATACTGGGTCATGGTAAAAAAAGTTTGAAGTCTAGTGAGGCCATTCTAATATTCCTTAAACATAATATATCCTAAACATACATATTCATGAATCACTTTTAGAATTTGCAGTCTGCTGGATGGGGCTCCTCTGACTGGTCTGTCTATGAGGGGCTTTAGTCCATCCCAAATCAACCTGCACCTCCCTACCTTGGGAGGTGCAAGGCTGGTGGCTTTGTCACTCTGCAAGGCTGGTGGCTGTCCAAGGTCCCCTTTACCCACTAGACTTCAGTGTTGCGGGATGAAGCAAACCAAGGTTTGATATTTAGAGCATCTGATATCAGAACAAGGGCTAAACCTAGATCCAGACAGATGTCTCAGTGTCCTACATTTCCTTAAACCCAAGACTATGCACCAACATTAAGGTCTTTTCAGCCTAGTTGTTTATTGCTGTAATTGGATTCTAAATTTCTCTCTTATGGACAAAGCTCTTTCTCCCTCTATCTATCTATCTATCTATCTATCTATCTATCTATCTATCTATCTATCT
Source organism: Sus scrofa (assembly GCF_054392235.1). Classification (NCBI taxonomy): domain Eukaryota; kingdom Metazoa; phylum Chordata; class Mammalia; order Artiodactyla; family Suidae; genus Sus; species Sus scrofa. Next base: position 61,336,020 of record NC_139384.1, on the reverse strand, counting down.
ATATGTATTTTTTTTTTTGTGATGCGCCTATGGCATGTGGAGATTCCTGAGCAAGGGATCAAACCTGTGCCACATCAGCGACCTAGCTACTGCAGTGACAAAACCAGAACCTCAACATACTGTGCCACAAATGACTCCTGTATGTTTCACTAAAGAATAACAACCCCATCCCAATTTTATGGGAAGAGCCTGACAATTTTATGGGAAGGCCTTAAAAAGGAGAGTTTTATGAACTTACCTGCCCTTGAGCATCCCAGTGGTCAGATTTTCCTTTTCTTTTTTGTATATGGAAAGGAAGGGAATATCTTGGGGGGCACTAACCCAACAACACGGAACCACCATCAACCTATAGCCAGCACATAGACCCAATGGCAGAGAGACACCCTCTTGCCTTAATGTCATTACAACTACTGCCCTTTTGGTTAAAGCCACTGAGAAAATCATTGTGGGTTCCCCTTTAATCTTATTTGTACCTCATGCAGGAGAAGCCTTCCTGATTTCTCATCACACTCAACATTTCTCAGTCAGATGCCTCACCTCCTGCAAAGTCCGTAAGTTAACTCTCCTTGCACAACTCTTTTATATTCTAATATCCTTAACCCTGCTACTCTCCTCCCCTCCATCTGATGTCTCTCATGACTGTTTAATGCTAACAGATCACCTTATGACTCCTCATGATGATCCACAGAAAATTTCTTTGAGTAACTCTGATTTCTTTTATGGTTCGCTGATGTTTCCTATTTAAAAGGCGACAATGGCAAATATTGTGATGTGTATGCTATTACAGTTCTTTCTGATGTTTTTGAGGCAGCAGCTTTGCCACGGACACTTCATTCCAACAGACTGAATTATACAATTTTGCACAGGTTTGTACTTTAACAAGTTTGTACCAAACTGCCAATATTTTTACTGATATTAGACATGCTTTCCGTGTAGCTAATGATTTCAGAATGTTGTGGAAGCAGCATGTCTTCCTTTCTTCTAGTGAAAATAAAGTAAAAAAAATGGTCCCTGTGTTCAGAAATTATTAGGTGCAATACTCTTATCTGCCACTTTAGCTATTATTAAAATTCTGGGGCATTCTAAATTTGATTTTCTGCAAGGAATACTGCCCTTAATGGGACCAACAGCAGCCATGGTCCAAAGGGAAATTTCCCCAAATGATACTTTAGAAAAGCTGGCTGAGAAGCTTAACAGTTGACCTTGGAAAGGCAAAACAAGATTGGAAATTCAACAATTGTTGGTGTGATGAAGAGAGAAAACTCTGGTTCAGACCAAGCAAAAACCCACTCCTACCAGGGTCTCTTAAATTCCCACTCCCTACCACTCACTGTACATGCATTAAACCATTTGTCTACTGAAAAATAGTAGCATTCATGAGTCAATGTTGGTAGGAAAAAATTAACAAGGCCACAAAAAATTGCCTGCCTTCACTTGTCCCACTTTCTGAAGTACAACCAAGGGACATCTGTTCAAATTGTTCCAGGACATTTTAATTGGCCCAATGGACCATTCAAGTTCTGGTAAATGGATTTTATTTAACTCCTTTTGTCTCATGGATATAAATATATTTTAGTCATGGTATGCATGTTTTCACAATGGTCTGGAGTCTTCCCTCACAACACGCTACTGCCTCTTTTGTGGCTAAAGTCCTCTTGGAAAAGATTATCCCTACCTGGAGAGCTCATCTCAAATTTCATAGTGATTGATGAGTAAAACCTATTTTACTGGCTAGGTACTTTGACAAGTCTGTGCTGTTAGTCAGGTTTTATAACACTTCCACTGTGCTTATCACCCTCTATGCTCTGGTTTAGTCAAATGCACTAATGACATTATTAAGATTTGATTGGCAAATTTCGTAGAGGCCCTCCAAATATCTTGGCCAAAAGCATTACCATTGGTCCTTCTAAATCTCAAGTCCACTCTTTTTGGTACTATAAACTCTCACCCCATGAGATAGTCATATGCCCAGTGGATTTGGCTCTTGCTTTTTTGGACCCAAAACTGGTAAAAGGAGAAATATCTCAACATTGCAAAGACCCAATTGCTTCTATTTAAAATAACCATTCTTTGGTAGAGCAATATTTTCACAGTGCACTTTCAGGATATGCAGACCTTATGCATCATAGCTTGCAACCCAGATATTTCATTTAATGGAAAAATCACCCTCAGAAGAACTCCTTTAACCTCACTGGAAAGGCTTCTGTTGGGTACTACATCTTTTCTCCTGCCAGACTCCAAGGAATAGACTCCTGGATTCATGTAACACACCAATATACTGCGATAGTCTATATGGGAAAAGAATCTGGAAAAGAATGGATGTTTCTATGTGTATAACTGAATCATTTTGTTGTACAGCAGAAATTACAGCAATATTGTAAATCAACTATTCTTCAGTAAAACTTTAAAAAATGAAAAAAAAAAAGAAAAAAAGGATCAAACCCTGACTGGACCTGGCCACATCATCTGGTGACCTGAAAGTAAAGATTTATTGGAATTGATGATTGCATCTGATAAGACAACTTTCCCAAGATATCCAGACCAGGCCTGTGAGGATTTTGTTGCCAAATCTTTGATGATACGTAACACTTCAGATCACTTTCAATGTCCATGATCTTGATGATACTGGACTTTAAGTAAAAAGTGCCTGAGACTTATCTCTCCTACCCCTCTTTGTTACTTGAATTTGACCTTAATAGATCTCCAATCTGTGCACTTTCCCTCTAACTTGAGATAATACATCCAGGAAAGGTGCTTCTTGATATTGAGACAAAAAGTCACTGAAAGTAGAAAACCTGACTCTTGATCAGTTATGCTTTCAGAGAAAGATCTTGCTTCAAAGAGGGAAATATAAAAAATTAATAAACAGAAACCTCAATTAAATAGAGTTGGGAGACCAGAAGGGGAAGCTCTCACACCCTGCAATTGTAGCAGAGCCCCATGGGATGAAAAAACTCCTTTTTTTCTGACAAGGACTCAGCCAACAAGTAATTCAGAGCAAGAAAGATGTGGACTCTAACAAAAATGATATAAAAGAACTTACAAAACAGAAACTCAAAAATTTTGAAACCAAATTTATGATTACCAAAGGGGGTTGGGATTGACATATACACACTACTATACATAAAATAGATGGGTAACAAGGACCTACTGTATAGCACAGGGTAATCAATTCAATATTGTGTAATAACCTATTTGGGAAAAGAATCTGAAAAAGAATGGATGTATGCATGTATAGGTATAACTGATTTACTTTGTTGTACATCTGAAACTAACACAAATTTATCAGTCGACCATACTCCAATAACATTTATTTATTTATTTTTTAAAAGGCACGGGCATTTTGTTTTCTACAGCCCCCCCCCCAACTTCCTTTTTCCCCTCTATAAAAGTGTTCTCCTTCCCTTGTTCTGCAGGGACTTGCATGTGGCTCACTATGTTTGCAGACATCAAATTGTAATTCTCTGCTAATCCCAAATAAATCTATATTTGCTAGAGAGATGGCTGGCAGTCTGTTTATTTAAGGTCAACAAAGCTCACATTTGTAGCAGAAAAGTCAGCTCCTAGCCTGGATGGGAAATGCTGAACTGAATTTCAAATCAAGAGGTGGAGATACTTTTCTCCTAAGATCATCATTACTGAGGCCTGAGGCATGTGACAGAGACTGGATTTGGAAGGCAAGGTCAGGGGTCTGTTCTGACCTTTCTAAGTTTTGAGGTGTCTTCAGGACTGTCAATTTGTATCAAAATCAGAGAACCAAATTCTCTGATTTGAGGCTACCAACCCAGTTCACCCTGTGCCAACTAACTCCCTTGTTTTAGTCTGTTTAGGAAGCTATAACAAAATACCATAACTGGGTAGTTTATACAGCAAGCATTTATTTCTCATAGTTCTGGAGCCTGGAAGTCCAAGATCAAGGTGCTAGCAGATTTGGTGTCTGATGGGAGCCCTCTCCCTAAATTCCTAATGGCCGCCTTCTTGCAGTGTCCTCATAGTGGAGCAAGAGAGGGCTTTCCTCCTTTTCATCTTCCCATCAAAGGGGCTCCTCCCTCATGATCTCATCTAAGACTACATACCTCCTGAAGGCATTACCTCCAAATGTCATTACACTTGGGCTTCAACATGTGAATCTGGGAGTGGAGGGCACAAACTTTCAGTAAATAACACCTCTTGCCTCTCTAGTACTCCTCATGAGTAATACCACTGTCCCTTCCGTGTACTGGGGGTTTTATGGGAACAGAAGATTAAAGGTAGAGTAGTGCTGTGCAGCAGAGAAGGGAACAAGTGAGGGCAGGGCTCGAATTGGTTCAGGGAAGGGCAGAACTGACTCATAGTTGTGCAAAAGCAAATGAACTGGGCACCCAAGGCTTCAGTTCCGGGGTGAGTAGTCATAGCAGTTGAGCACTCCGTCTGAGCCATGTTCTGCCCTTTACATATCATAATTCATTTAATGGTACAATTCTATTGCCTCAGTTTTACATATAAAGAAAGCAAGGCTCAGAGACACCACATAATCTTCAAGGCCATACCATATAGATAGAAATGGTGGCTCCTGGTCACTCTGTGTGTCATTCTGGCTCCTAGCAGCAGTAGGAGTGTGTGAGGGAGGGCAATGGCCCACAAGGACTCAAAAGTCAGAGGTAGCCAGAATGCTCAAGGTGTACCATGGTTTCACTGGTCCTGCAAATGTTGGGTCCACAGATGTTATATACATTTGCTTTCCCTTGCCAGAAGTCCCTTTAATGGATGCCAGCTTTCTATAACTAGGCAGACTGCTGGTACTCCCAGTATGAGCCTTGGGGAAGCTAACACTTTGTAGCAAGTGGTTGCTTCAAGTCAAGGAATCTTAGGGATCCACTTAATTCTATAGGAAGAAAGGGGTTAGGGAGGCAAGGCCTCAGAAATGTAGAAAGCTGGGCACCAACATGCTTATTTATCATGTGGTTTCAGCAACAGAACCCTGAACCATAGCGATTCTGACAGCTATATGCTCCTTGGCTGGGCCCTTCTGTAGCTTCTCTGATTTCTTGTTTGGTCAATGCTGTTCACTTGCCGGCCTCAGATAAAAGAGGGCTATTTTGCTACTGTGTGCCCTGTGGACTCTTCTCGGTGGCACCCAGAGTTTGTGTGGGTCTTCCCTGCTTTCCTGACTTCTTCTTCTTCACTCATCCTACCTCTGCTGGAGAATGTTTGGAGCTTATAAGTAAGACTCTGGGTAAGGTGATTGCTAAGTTCCCTTTCCAGGGACCCCTGCACTCTGTAGCTCATTCTTGTCACACTCACCAGCCTCAAACCAGGGAGAATGATGGCCCCATAGCCTCAATAATGGGCCCTTGGACATCAGGCTTATTTCCACACTTAGCTGAGAACCACTACTAAGCATTGAGTGTTTCCCACGCGTAAGACTTTACTGTGACATTCTGCTTTCTACTGACTTTTCTACCTATTATTTCCCCTGTTATTTAATTTTTAAAAGGAGATCTACAGGAAATACAGTGAGGATGACCCATTCTTTAGCTTCATTTAAGCAATGTCACATGACTTCATTTCCTCAGCTCTGTGTCTATGGGATCCATCCACGTTGTTGGAGTAATAAGAGTGTATTCATTTTATTGCCTGTGGTTCCAAGCTTTGGGCTTTTAAGAATAAAACCAGGGAGTTCCCATCATGGCGCAGTGGTTAACGAATCTGACTAGGAACCATGAGGTTGCGGGTTCAATCCCTGGCCTTGCTCAGTGGGTTAACGATCTGGCATTGCCGTGAGCTGTGGTGTAGGTTGCAGACGCAGCTCGGATCCCGCGTTGCTGTGGCTCTGGCGTAGGCCGGCGGCTACAGCTCCGATTCGACCCCTAGCCTGGGAACCTCCATATGCCACGGGAGCGGCCCAAAGAAGTAGCAAAAAAAAAAAAAAAAAAAAAAAAAAAAAAAAAAAAGACAAAAACAAACAAACAAACAAAAAGAAGAAAACCATAAGAAAATGTTGGCATATGCCTTTTGGTAGTTATTTCCAAGCAATTTATTTCCACTGGACATAGGCCCATTCCACCTGAATTTTATTTTATTTTTTTCATTTTTATGGCTGCACCTGTGGCATATTCCATATTCCTGGCCTAGGGGTCGAATCAAAGCTGCAGATGCAGGCCTATGCCACAGCCATGGCAACACTGGATCTGAGCCGTGTCTACGACCTGTGCCACAGCTTGTGGCAACTCCAGATCCTTTATCCACTGAGTAAGGCCAGGGATTGAATCTGCATCCTCATGGACACTATGTCAGGTTCTTAACCCACTGAGCCACAGTAGGAACTACTCCAGCTGAGTTTTAAAGCTTACATCATGAAGGCCTCTCCTCCATGTCCAGCGTCATGAACGATTGTCTTAAGAATGATGTGAATACATTGTATGAATTATCACTTGGCTCTGTGGCCCTCATTAAATTCTACAAGTTCACTAGACATTTGGGAAAAATTGATTAAAAAAACTAGGCAGCTACTACACACCAAACTACAAACTAAGACCAGATAGGTATATTTTTGAAATTGCTTTTATTATTAAATGAAACACAAATAACAGAAAACCAGTGTATGACATAAGACATTTGAGTTGCCACCCTATAACCACTACCCAGATAAAAACAGTCTTCCACTGGTCTCCACATGCCCACCCCAGTCACACTTGCTTCATCCACCACAGTGACTTCCAAATAATTTTATAACAATCATGTCTGCATTTCTTTATAGCTTTATCACCCAAAGTGCATCCTTGGACATTATGATTTAGTCTTATCCTTAATGCATCTCACAATTCACAATCTGCTATAGTTCCTGGGCCTTTGATTTATAGTTTCACCTAATCTGGAGATTGCTGTTTTTATAATCATGGTGCTGTTTAGCCTGCTTCTTTGTCCTCAGAACTTTCTGCAAACTGGTTCAGAGGCTTGTTCAAGTCCGAGTTTAGTCCCTTTGGCAGGAAAAGGAATGGTAGTGGTGCATTCCTTCATTAGGGGGCCCCTCATGTCTAATCCGTCTTTTGTGATATAATCAACTATTGATGCTCAACGCCCAAAACCATTCAGTCCATTACTTCATTGAGGGTTAAAAATGTAATATTTGAATACAATCTTTCTTTTTTAAAATTAGTTGAAATTCCTCTTTACTTTTCCTCTTTACTTTTTATTTTCCTATTGGTATAAATCACATAATAAAGGCAAGGTAAATGCCCTATTTTTCCTTTAATTTACTAGTTTTCAAGCTAGTAAATCTATCATATATTAATCTCCAAGTCTAGGCAAATACTTTTTTTTGGTATCATTATGAGATTATGATTTTTAAGTGTATATGATACATTTAAATATTTTACAATGATTATTGTTACTGAAATTGTCCCATGTTTGGCAGGTGGGAGCCCTTTCAAGTTGACCCTTGGGTTCTTTGTCATGACCTTAGTAGTTCTGCCACTGGCCATCATGGCAAGATGTTCTAGGCTCATTCTTATGCCAGATCTGAAATCAGTCATTTGTTCAAGTCTCCTTGGTTTCTTTAGCAGGGAAATGGTGTCTCAAAACCATAATCTGTTCTGGGAGCTGGAATACTCAATACTACTTGGTTGGTCTCTATTTCTAAGCCTTTTAATTGCGCAAAGCTGAAACATTAGACACTTCATAAATTCACACCTACAAATTAAATTCAGGTCCACAGATTTTTGTAACTAAATATCCTATATATTACATCTTTTTCTCTGTTCTTAAACACTGAGAATCCTGGTTTTCAAGGTAATAGGGAATGATAGAATTAGCATATTTTATTATTATTTGTTTGCTTTTCCCTATATCACATACACAAATTTCAGCAAAAATAATACTAATACAGCCATCAACTTTTTAACGACTGAAAATACATTAATATTTTTGTTGCATTTGTTCTCTCCATTCTCCTTCACTTTAAAATAAGTTTATACTTTGCATGGTTGGGCCATATAGCTGCTGCAAACTACATTCTATGTCTTTCAACTTTCACTCAGTATTAGTTCTACAAGAAATTCTGCATTTAATGCTCACCTCCATTTTTTTATGTCAATTTCTTATGTCATTTTCTTTGTCTGAAGCACATTCTCTACCAGACACATAAAAAATGGCTCATAGGAACAATCTTCTTTGAGCTCTTGCATGATGATAACCATTTATCTATTATCACAGTATTTATCAGTTTTGCTGGTCATGAAATCATTGACCCACATTTTCTTTCTTTGTTTGTTGTTACTCATTTTCTTTTGGCATGAGTATTGCTGTCCAAGAGATTGATGATAGTCTAATTTCTTTCCCTTGCCAGTCGTTTGCTCCCTTTTTCCTACATGCCCAATTGATTTTTTTTCTTTTTCTCTCAAGTCCAACAATCTTACTAGTGTGTGTCTTGGTACCACTCATTCTAGGTTGATATCCTGATTTATGGCATACACTTTCAAATGTAGGTTCAAATCTTTTTTTCTCTTTCTTGAAATTTTCTTGAATAATAGCTTTTAGAATTTATTCTGTTATTTTGCTTTATTTTTCTTTATCAGGTACTCCTATTATCCATATAGTGGATTTTCCTAGTGAAATTTTTTTTTGTCTTTTTTTTTTTTTTTGCCTATTTTAGGGCCGCTCCTGTGGCATATGGACGTTCCCATGCTATGGGTCTAATCGGAGCTGTAGCTGCTGGCCTATGCCATAGCCACAGCAACTCGGGATCTGAGCTGCATCTGCGACCTACACCACAGCTCAAGGCAATGCCAGATCGTTAACCCATTAAGAAAGGCCAGGGATTGAACCTGCAACCTCATGGTTCCTAGTTGGATTCATTAACCATTGAACCACGACGGGAACTCCACCTATGTCAAATTTATTTATTTTTTTACTTTTTCTTAAATCTACTTCATTTGCTTCTTTCTTTATTGATTTACATTTTTGAAAATTTCCTTTCCTTTTCTATTTATATTCACATTTTTGTATGTTATTTTTGTGTTCCTTATAGTTTATTTTTTTGTGATAGCAGTTTTTCTGTTATTCTAATGCTTTCTTGAATAAAAAATGAGTTTTCTATGTTCGATTTTGGTTGTTCTTTCATGTCATATTATTTTCATAATGAGTTCTTTTTAAACTCATAAGTGATCTGTTTCATGGGAGACTTTTTCTGGCATGTTTCTATTTTTTGTAGGGATTTTATTCAACTCTCATTTTTTTTTTCTTTCTTATAATAGCATTGGTGGAATTTTGTAACCGAGAAGGACCCTACAGGGGCTTCCTGGGATAGACCCTCCTCCCTACCATGTCCTCTGGGTGCTTTTTTTTGTAGGAAAACTTTATCCTCCTAAGTCTTCTCAGAGTTCCAGAGAACAAATTTAATCATAGAGGTGAGAAAATGCATAAACAAAGGAAAAGAGTTAAACAAGACAAAATAATAAGAGTTTAGCCATTAAACTAAGAAATTTTAGTTCCTCCTCAAAGGCTACCAATAACCTGAGTCATATCCTTGAGCTATTTTGGAGATAGTGAATTCCCCACCAGGTGGAAGAAGTTAATTGCATGCTGACCATAAGCACATAGATCCCAGACTGACTGGAACCAGAAGCTTAGTGATGCTGTGTTCTGATTACCTTACCACTTATAAATCAGAAGAATGTCTGTGAGCTAATCATGTACTCCCCAAACCCTCTCCCTCACCCTATCTTTAAAAAACTTTCCCTAAAGCCATCAGGGAGTTCAGGTCTTTTGAGCTGAGATTAATTCCAGTTTGTACCAACTTGCCCTGTATCAAAACTGGCAAAGTGATGAAGACAGAGCTCTCAGGTACTGCCATATGCCAGGCTTCTTCAGGAATGTTTAGTTTATTGGCATAAAAATAGAAATTAGAATTGTCAATAATATACATGTATTAATTACTATTATCAATATCATCAGCCTGATGCTTGACTATACTTCCATTAAAAGAAATAGTGTTGTCTATATCAATCCTAATGTGACCACCTAAATGAGCTCAAAACTCTGGAACTAATTATTCTCTCATGCTGAAAAATGAGAATGATTGTTGATTTGGTACAAAGGGATTCATTAGTTTCAGGGCTCCTTCAGGGATTGTTGCTGCTCGCTCTGAAAGTTTGATCTCTTTCAACTCAAATTAAACAGCCTCAGGTATTGAATAAACAGTACAACTGAAAAATATTTTCCCAAGTGCTGGGATGGGAAATGGGAGTTGGACATGGTATCCATGTGTGGCTCAGGCCACACAGCACATGTGGCCTGAGCCTGGCCTCTGGGGACAGGGAATGTTGGCAAGGGCCTAGAGATTACCATAATTAGTCCTTCTTAATCAGTACCATGTGGGGTCCTCCCCAGAGTGTTTCATAGGAAACTTTAAAAAAAAGTGGATGCATACTTTCCGTAATAATGGAAGCAGTCAGCAGGGGACTTATACTGGAGGAATCATACTTTCTCAAAAAGCAGACTAATCAGAAACTCTCAGGAAGGGAAATCTCTGTGGCTTGCTGGCAGCAAATTCACTCAACATGGATCATACTTACATATTTATATGCATATATATATGTGTGAATTATGTTTATGCACATAGACACACATTTATTATTTATTTAGAACATATTTTATACTTATAGAAAAGTTAGAAAAATAGGAAAAAGAATGTACTGTTCCTTCAACTTCTTCTAATGAGTATAGTTATCCAAATCGGGAAGTTAACTAAAGTACAGTCTTTACTCGCGTTTCACAAACTTCTTCACTAATGGCTATTTTGTCATTATTAGATGAAGGCTAATCAAGAATGCCACAGAAGGAATGGTATGTCCTCCCCAGAGCATTATATCAGTGGATACCTGATGTCAGTCTGTCTTGTTAGTGATGATGCTAACCTTGATTAGCAAAGACAGGTTTTGAGTTAGGAGATGTTGGAGAAACACACACCACAGCAAACAGAATGTTTCAACCTAGCAAGTGGTCAGCTGTTGTTTTGAGAAGTCTATTCAACTCCTCCAGCAGGGGCACGTACATCCTAAGAAGGCTTTTATTCCTCAGGCCTAGGCCATGCAAAACCACCATCCCTTTGGAGTTCCCATTGTGGCTCAGCGGCTAACGAATCTGACTAGCATCCATGAGGACACAAATTTGATGCCCGGCCTTGCTCTGTGGGTTAAGGATCCAGCGTTGTTGTGGCTATGGCGTGGGCCAGTGGCTACAGTTCTGATTCGACCCCTAGCCTGGGAACCTGCATGTGCCGTGGGTGCAGCCCTGAAAAGCAAAAAAACAAAACAAAAAACAAACACCATGCCTTCTTCAGAGGCTAAAAAATGTGGCTGGCTTGATGGAAGGCCAGCTGGCTTTGGCTTCATCAATCCTATCTTCTGAGTTAGTGTTTCTCATACATATTTGACCATGACCTATAATTGTAACAATAATAAGAATGATGAAAATAACAAAATAATTGCCATTTACTGAATTAGGCATCATTTACATTTATTATTATTTAATTTGCATTCATATATTACATATATGAGTTATATAACATTTATTCTTAAATAATTTATAATATTATTTTAAAATATTTATTATTTTTTTCATTCAATTCTTGTGATAACCTTTAGGTAGGCACTATCATTATTCTTAAAAAAATTGAGACCCAACGAGATCAGGAAATTTGCTCAAGGTCAAAAAGACATAGAGTCAGGAGTCAAGTCCAGGCCTCTGGGCCCTCAAGTCTGACATTACATGCCACACCACACTGCCTCCAACTGGCCAAAGGGCCATAAGTGTAATATATGTTGTGAAAGGACACAGTCCACTTTTGTACACACACCCCCCATATCACACATACATTCTCACTCATTTATGAACACAGTCACACCCACAGTTACACTCACTCAGTCACAACTGAAATACAAGTTGTGCAGAATCTATCTTTACCTGATATTTTTGTCTTATATTCCATTTCATTTTTTAAAATGCTGGACTTTGCCAACGACATTAATGGTTCTCTAAAGGATGGAGAAACCCTGTCTGCTGCCCACTACGATGGGAGATACCCACACTATCCTCTCTTCTATGAGTGACCAGATAGCAGAGGGACCCAGAGAGTGAGGACAGTCCACACTGTCCACAGATATTTCTGGGAAAGCCTGTTAATTATGAACGTGTAATATGGGTTAAATTTTTTGAGTTTCCTCATGTAAATTTTGAAGATACTTGATTCAGTAATTTGTCATCCCTTTTGCTTAATAGGAATTATGTGTTTTTATAGTCACAAGAGAATGGTCAAAGTAATCTTTAAAAAATGTTTTGTTGGAAGTTTTTTAATCACAGTTTCAATTTCAGTACTTGTGACTTGTCCATTCATCTTTTCTATTTCATCTTGGTTTAGTCTTGGAAGATCGTACTTTTCTAAGAATTTGTCCATTTCTTCTAAGTTGTCCATTTTATTGGCATATAATTGCATTTAGTAGTCTCTTATGATCCTTTGTATTTCTGTGATGTACATTGGAACTTCTCCTTTTTCATTTCTAATTTTATTGATTTGAGTCCACTCTCTTTTTTTTCTTGATATACAGATCTGTGGAACAGGATAGAAAGCCCAGAATTAAACCCATGCACCTACAGTCAACTAATCTATGACAAAGGAGGCAAGAATATACAATGGAGAAAAGACAGTCCCTTCAATAAGTAAGTGGTGCTGGTAAAACTGGACAGCCACATGTAAAAAAATGATATTAGAACACTTCCTAACACCATACACAAAAATAAACTCAAAATGGATTAAAGACCTAAATATGAGACCAGATACTATAATACTCTTAGAGGAAAACATAGGCCAAACACTCTCTGACATAAATGACAGCAATATCTTCTCAGACCCACCTCCTAGAGTAATGACAATAAAAACAAAAATAAACAAATGGAACTTTATTAAACTTAAAAATTTCTGCACAGCAAAGGAAACTCTAAACAAAACAAAAAGACAACCCACAGAATGGGAGAAAATATTTGCAAATGAAGCGACTGACATGGGATTAATCTCCAATATTTATAAACACCTCCTACGACTCAATACCAAAAACACAAACTCCATCAAAAAATGGGCAGAAGATCTAAACAGAAATTCTCCAAAGAAGACATACAGATGGCCAAAAAAATACATGAAAAGATGTTCAACATCACTAATTGTTAGAGAAATGCAAATCAAAACCATTATGAAGTACCACCTTACACCAGCCAGAATGGCCATCATCCAAAATTCTACAAACAATAAATGCTGGAGAGGGTGTGGAGAAAAGGGAACACTGTGACACTGTTGGTGGGAATGTAAATTGGTGCAACCACTGTGGAAAACCATATGGAGATTTTCCAGAAAACTAAAAATGGAATTACCATTTGATCCAGCTATCCCACTATCTATCCAGAGAGGGCATTTATCCAGAGAAGGCCCTGACTCAAAAAGATACATGTACTCCAATGTTCATTGTAGCACTATACACAATAGCCAAGACATGGAAACAACCTAAATGTCCATCCACAAAGGAATGGATAAAGAAGATGTGGTACCATATACACAATGGAATATTACTCAGCCATCATAAAGAAAGAAATAACAGCATTTGCAGCAACATGGATGGACCTAGAGATTATTATGCCAAGGGAAGTTAGTCAGACTGAGACACAAACATCATATGCTATCACTTACATGTGGAATCTAAGAAAAGGACACTGTGAACTTCTTTGCAGAACAGATATTGACTTACAGACTTTGAAAAACTCATGGGTTCCAAACAAGACAGTTTGGGGGGGCGGTGGAGGGATGAGCTGGGGGTTTGGGATGGAAATGCTATAAAATTGCGTTGTGATGTTCATTGTACAACTATAAATATAATAAAATTCATTGACTAATTTAAAAAAAAATTTAAATTAAATTTAAAAATATGTTTTGAAGAAAAATCCAATCCTTTGTAGCCAAAGTCTTTATAGGTTCTTACTGTATAGCACAGGGAATTATATCCGAACTCTTGTGATATATCATGATGGAAGATAATATGAGAAAAAGAATTTTGTATAACTGGGTCACTTTGCTGTACAGAAGAATTTTTTTACGGGTTTTTATTATAGTTAATTTACAATGTTCCTTCAATCTCTGTTGTATAGCAAAGTGAACCCGTCATACATATACATACATTCTTTTTTTTTATGCTATCATTGTACAATGAAAAATGACACAACACTGTAAGTCAACTATACTTTAATAAAAAAATAAAAATGTCTTAATAGCTAATTTGTACTTTTCTGGGCAATGACCTAACAAAATGAAAACTCCTCTGTCCTTTGTGGGGTGTTTGCAGTAAAGGGTTGACTCAGCAGATGTGGAGTTTCCAATTCCTGCATATTCCAAAGAAGGCTGTGCCTGGATCCTGGGAGTTAACCTATGAACCCTTAAGATGTTTTGCCTAATAAGAATGTGTTTGTTTACCTGGGGCTCAGGCCACCTCAGATAGTCTATGCCAACAACTTGACTTATGTTGGGGGCCTTGCTGTATCAGCTTGACCTCTGAAAGAGCTGGAGACTAAGGTCAGCCACCCAGGGAGTCAATTACATCTGTGTGACTGACTTTCAGTAAAAGCCCTGAACATCGTGGTTTGGTTGAGCTTCCCTGATTGATAGTACTCTGTATGTGCTCTCATCACTGGAGAACCAAGTGTAAGCCCTGGCTGTCTGTACGACTCCTTTCAGCCTGCTCCTGGTCTTTTCTGGACCCTATATGTTTTACCCTTGCTGATTTTAATCAATATCCCTTCACTGAATACAACAGTTTTCTCAGTTCCGTGAGTCCTTCTATTGAACCTGAGGGTGGTCTTGGGGGACCTCCAACACAAGGCTGTTGCTCGGGAACTTAACAAACAGAAAGAAGCCAGAGGGGTGTGAATTGGCTGCTATCTAGTTTTGCTCTGACTTCGTGGAGAACAGTCCTACCCATGCAATGTCAGTTCTCCCTTTCGAAGGTGAGTGGCCCCCATACATGTGGAAGCCATAAGGCCAGCACAGCTGAACACACACTGGAGTGACAAGGCGGTGGGTATGAGCATCAAGCCCTCTGCTGCTCAAGGGAGTGAGGCTGTGGCAAGACTGCATTTGAGGATCTCATGACTGAAGGACTCTGACTCCGAGAAAGCAGCATAGGGATGAGGGTGGGGAAAGGTTCCTGTTGTCTTTGATGGACCAGGAAAAATAAAGTTAAGATGTGCTTTTTTCAGAACCTCATTAATCAACCCCCTCATTTAACTGGAAAAGTGTTTTCCGATATCTTTCTGGGGAGGATTTAAAGTATAGAGAAATGACCATATTCAGGGATTAGGGAACTGCAGCCTGGGGCTCTTGGCTTCCAGTGGGGAGGTCCAAGTTCAGGGGCCATGTTCTATTAAATATGAATGATTTGAGAATGATCACTGATGAAGTCACACAGATCAATGTATTTCAGGAAGAGTTCAATCTGAAGTTTCTGTTTTATCTCCGCATAACAAAAACTTGAGATGAATACAGAACCTTAAACTCCTTCCTTGAGATTTGTCTGAATTGCCTGGGCTTCTGGGCCATGTCCTCTCCAGCTTCGTAGCTGAGGTCTGCCCTGCAAGGGATTGAAGTTTACTTAGCTCAGACTCCCTGGTGGAGAGTGGCCTGGAAGGGCCTGCTGTGCCATCCACTTACTCTCATGGCTGGTTCTCTCATTCAGATTTGCACCTTTCAATACAATTTATACTCTGCTATACTTGGCTTATGCCAGCTTCTCTCTCTAGCTGGGAACTCCAGATGGGTCCTCTCATAGACTAGGTCAAACAAATCTCCTGATCTCTGTCCATTCCAGGGGGTCTTCCTGGACTCCTCTCACACTCACATCGGCAAACAAATTCTAGCTACTCTGCTTTCAACTTCACAGCACCTCCACTGCTCTCATCCTGGTCTCACCCACTCTTATCTCATGTCTGGATATCTCTGTAGCCTCCCAGCTTCTTTCTTCTCTTTGCATCTGCCTTGCCCTCCTGTGCCCCCCTCTCCCTTTTTTCTGCCTGTGGTATGCTGCTGCTTGATGTGGAATCTCAGTTCCCAGATCAGTAATTGAATGCAGGCCACAGTGGCGAAATCTTTGAGTCCTAGCCACTAGACCATCAGGGAACTTCTTGCCATGCCCCTTTTTGTCTATTGTCAGTATGGCAGCTGGAGACCCCATCTACTTCAGATTTTTACCTAAAAATAAGAGCATTACACACTATGGGTTATAGGACTCCCAGTTAAATTTGAACTTTGGATAAATAATATTTTTTAAAGTAAAAAGAAATAAATATAAAAAATCAAAGAAATGAATTCTTTATATTCATTGCAGCTCTTTTCATGTGCTATGTCTATATATGAAAAAGAATAATTTACTTTTCTGTATGCCACGTTTCAGTGTCTTTCCCCACTTATATTCCTATTAATACTATATATGTTTAATTTTTCCTAGTATTTATTATATGCTGTCATACATATGTATCATGGAGTTAGTATAATATTAATATGACGTTAATGTAAGCACATACATTGTATTCGTGATATATATATTATGTTCAATTTTGCATATATTTATTGTCCCCATAGATATTCTTTACCAAAAGTTACTTAACTAAAGCCATAAAACAGTGCCAACTGAAATAAAAATAACCTACAAGAGTGATTTTAACATTTAAAAATATATGATAACGCCACTCTGCCGAACCCTAAACCTAAACAACTAATAGAACGCATTATTATTATTATTTGCCAGAAAACTGAGTAACAGCTTAAAACACAAGGTGGGATGATTGATGTCCTTGTAGGAAGCAAAAAAGCAGGAGATACAGGGAGAAGACCATGTGAAAAAGAGGCAAAGATTTGATTCATGCAGCCACAGCCAAAAAACACCAAGGATATTCATCAATGGATTTAAAACCCACCTTAATCCATGATCATTTCACCTTACATTTATTACATCTGACAAGACTCTTATTCCAAATAAAGTCATTTTCTGAGGTTCTGGGTGGATATATCTTTTGAGGGGGCACATTTGACTCGTTCCAGGGCTGGTTAAAACATCCAATACCTCAAGTAAAAAAAATGGTTTCTTTATTTAAAACAAAAAAATCCTTCATAATTCCCGACATGGCTTACAGAAATGAATCTGACTAACATACATGAGGACAGAGGTAAGATCCCTGGCCTTGCTCAGTGGATTAAGTATCTGGCATTGCCTTGAACTGTGGTGTAGGTATCAGAGGAGGTTTGGATTCGGCATCGTGTAGGGTGGCAGCTACAGCTCCAATTCCACCCCTAGCCTGGAAACTCCATATGCCGTGAGTGTGGCCCTAAAAAGATAAAATAATCCCTTCAATGTACTCCAAGAAGGTTGCCCAGTGTGAAAATTAATAAAAGGGAACTTCATTATATTAGAGTTATGAGGCCAGAAGAGGGAGCTTCACACATGTACCACACCCTGTCAATACAAATCCCAATAGGAAGAGACATTCTTCATTAGAAATGACCCTACTCTACCACTACCAGCATAAGGAAGAAAGATTTTCTTCTTGCCTGGCAACAGAACAACCAATATGAAGTTGCCCCAACTCAGCCAATGAAAAACCACCAAACTCCCAGTTACGTCAATGGACTTTTTTGTCTATAAGCCCCTCCCAATTTCCCTTTCTCCTTTATAAGAGTTTCCTCTCTTTTGCTTCACAGGACTTGCCTGTGGTTGGCCATAGCTGCATGTCCAAAATTGCAGTTCTTTGCTATTCCCAAAAAATTCATTTTTCTGGTAAAATGACTGGTTGTTTTATTGTTATAAGGTAACACAAGTCAAGAAAAGAGGACCTGAGCCACTAGATGGGCATCTCTGGAGGACACTGGCACCCATTACTCCACCATTCTCCTCTTTCCTCTCTTCTCCACATTTAGTCCATGTTTTCATGACTTTTTCTCCATTTTTGTTCTGTACTTATTTCTCCCTGTATCTTAGATTCCCCCTTTTCCAAATATCTATGATCCTAATAGCCCATAATAGGGACTGATCTTCCTGGTGGTTTGTATGCTGGTTTATTCTGGAAGAGTGTTGCCCTCATTCTCAGAGGCCTTCATCCTCTATTTGAAGTCATCTCTAAATGAAGAGCCATAGTCTCCAGCACAGATATTGCTGTATGAATAGTGAAGTCCTTTCAGACCCCCTTTCAGTCTGAGGAGGAAGAAATTGGGAAGCTAGAATTGAGGGGGAAGATTGGGTTTAATCTCTCCCCAGGTAGAGGTATTGTAAGTATTTCTATTAATCATATAGGGAGGAACCTTAAGTTCTTAGTGGAACAACCAGTCATCCAAGCAAAATCTCTGATTTTTACTGAGCATTTAGGTGGGAGAAAAAGGCCTAGGTTAGGTTCCTACCCATTAAGACAAAGATGGGTATGAGTTAGATAGGCATTTCTCCATCTAGAAAAGATAAGCCAGGCAAGTCACCTCCACTAATTTGCTAAACAAGGTCCCCAAAGAATGAAGATTCCAGAACATTTTTAATATATAATACCAAACTCCTGACCTCCCACCAAACCTGTTTCTTTTGCCATCTTTCCTTTCTCCGTTGATAGCACCACTGTTCTTCTACTTGGGAAGGCCAAAAACCTTTGAGTCTTGCCTGACTACTTTCCCTTATGTTTAACATCCCTCTTGTATCTACCTTCAAAACACTTCCTGAATCCTGCTACTTCTCTCCACCTTCATATCTGGTCTGAACAACTACAATACTCTCCTGCTAGGCTCATTGCTTTTGCCTCACCTCTGAGGGCACTTATAAAAGCTTCATCAGACTGCATTCTTCCTCTGTTAGAACCCTAAATGAATATTGAGGCCAGTCACACTCTGGCACATGATTTATCACATTTTCTTTTTTTTCTTTTTTTTTTTTTTTGCTGTATAGGGCCACCCCCACAGCTTATGGAGGTTCCAGGCTAGGGGTTGAATCGGAGCTGTAACTGCCAGCCTACACCACAGCCACAGCAATGCCAGATCTGAGCCATGTCTGTGACCTATACCATAGCTCATGGCAATGCCAGATCCTTAACCTAATGAGCAAGGCCAGAGATCAAACCTGCATCCTTATGGGTGCTAGTCAGATTCGTTTCCACTGAGCCATGACAGGAGCTCCTTCAACTTCATTTTTTGTGCTCTCCGTGTTCACTCAGATCCAGCTGTGCTGTTCCTCAAAAGTGCTGGGCTTGCTCCTACCTTAGGCCTTACATGTTATTCTCTCTGCCTCAAGTATTTTCCCCCTGAATTCTGCATGGTTTATTCTTCATATCTTTTGGCTTTTCCTTCAAATACGATTTTTTTTTTTCAGGGAGATATTTCCTGACCAAACTATTTAAAACCGGACTCACCATCACTCTTACCAGATTTCTTTTTCTCTCCACAGCACTTTCTACCATTGACATACCATATGTTTTACTTGTTTATTATTTGTTTCTCTCACTGGAATATAAGCAGTGACTGTCACAGATAACATTTCATAGATACTTGTTGAATGAATGAGATATAGGTTCTGGGGAACAAAGCAAGGTTAGAAACACTGCCCTTATATTATTTAAAATAGCATCCCAGTCTCCCAGGGCTCATCTTCTACTCCCTTAACTTGCTTCATTTTTCTTCACAGCATCTATCATTTTTTTAAATTTATTTTTTTATTAGAGTATAGCTGATTTACAGTGTTGTGTCAATTTCTGCCATATAGCACAGTGACCTAGTCATATATACACACATGTTCTTTTTCTCATGCTATTGTCCATCTCAAGAGACTGGGTATAATTCTCTGACACTGTTTCTTGAGTGCCTCCACTATTAGAAAGTGAGTGCCATGAGAACAACTTTCTGTTCTCTGGTGTACCTGGTTTGCAGGGCATCAATATGTATTTGTGGAATAAACAATGACAAACTGGAGTGTGCCTTTGGCTCCAGAATCTCACAAATGGGGATGCTAACGTATTTTTCTGACCCAGGTGATTTGGAACACACTTTACAGTGACCAAAACTCCTATGCAGAAGTACCAGAGTGGAGAAGCAATACAAAACCTTCACTACTTTGCCTTCTTGTGGAATGTTTAGCATGGTTTGGCCCCAAGGATTTTTGTGTTTAGACAAACATTTGGAGGACAAGGCACCCTTTTTTGTAAAGCACACTGTCTTATATACGTGGAAAGGGGATTTTACTTCCCCAGGGTATGTTGTCTGCAGACCATCTTAATTTTAACCGATGAAGCAGGGAGGTAGTATGCTACTGGCACCTAGTGGGTTAGAGATGAAGAGTGCCCCAGATCCTAAACTCAGGGATGCCAGATTTATCAAATAAAAATACCTGTGGATTGAATTGCAAGATGAAATACATAACTCCTACATAAATTTTAATCTTAAAGTATACCTTTGTTTATCTGAAATTCAAGTTTAACTGGGTGCCCTATATTTTATTTGGTGGTCTTAACGATAATACACAGGACAGGTCCCCCGCAAGAAAGAATTATCCAGACCAAAATATCCAGGAGTTGGGCCAGGAATCTACGAATTGTTGGGCCTGGCCCCCTAGTCTCTGATTCCCGGTAGGTCTGGGGGTGGGACCCCAGGTTGCGCATTTTTATGAAGTTCCCAAGTGAAGCTGTTATTGGTCAGGAACCATAAAGGGGAACCAACGACCTAGAGAGAAAAATAGCTTCATGAATAGCAGCAATGAAAGTATGCAGGCTCCAGGAAGGCAAGGGACATTTCTGCAATTAAGCCCTTGCCTCTGAGGTACTTCCCAGTTCCCTCTAGGCGCCACCAAGGCGCCAAAGTCTCAGTGGTCGCTCGGATCGGGGGCGTGTCCTGGGCAGGGGCGTGTCCTGGGCGGGTAGCGGGAGCAGGGTCGAGGCAAGCTGAGAGCTCTCGTGCCGGACGTTGCGCTGCCGCGACGCCCGACGCCGGCGGGGCCGAGGCATTCCGGGCTCTTCGCTGTCCGTGGCATCTGGCGCCAACTTGCGGTTCTTTGGCCTGTTCAGGGTAAGTAGGAGTCGCTCGGCTCGCCCCGCTGACCGGCCCTGCTTGGATGTGGGCGTGGCGGACTCTGGCGTTGCGTTTTCTCAACGGTGCACGAGGCGTTGGCCCCCAGGGTAGGTGGGACCAGGACCGGGACAATGGACCTTCGGGCGCCGAGCTCGGAGGGCCTCACGGGGGCGCTCCCGCCGTGGGACGGGGAGGCGGGGCCGAGGTCGGGATGGGAGCCTTTGGGCAGGGTCAGGCTGCTGGTGGGCGGGGCGCCCTAAGTGGTTGTACTAAGGGAGGAGCGACCTGGACCCTTGGGCGGAATCGGGGGCGGGCCGGCCTGAGGCCTGATGGATTGCGGGCGGAGCTAGGGCTAGGGCGGAGTGAGAGAACATCTGTGGGCGGGGTCGGGCGGTGCGGCTCCCACGCCCCGCCCCCTCGGAAGAGAGGCTGTTCCTTTGGGGGGCGCGCTGAGTGGGGGCGTTTCTGACTTTTCTATGGCTTGGGCCTGCTTTTGGGATCGCCGAGGTTGCAGAGGGTCTTTGTTTCCCCGCCCTCCCCCCCCCCCCCCGTTTTCGTTTAGTGTTGAGATGGGTAGAAGGAGGAGGAGGGCCGCCTATCTCACAAAGGCCCTTCCTGAGCTGTTTTGCGCCAGGCTTAGATTTGAGGCATTTACGTTTATAAAATGTCTTATTAAAAACATCTTTTTGTAAAGTAACTTAAAAACAGTTTACAAACTAGTACAAAGAATTTGAACATTCTAGGCACTTAGGTTCCACCAAATGGTAACGTCTTATTTAGAAGAACAATTAGCAAAACCCGCACACTTAATGTCTACAGGCCTTATTCAGAGCTTTTTTTTTGATCTCAACCATTTCCTTTTTATGGTATAGGATCCAAGTCAGGATTCAGTTACATTTAGTTGTATTTCGTTGGAAAAATTTATATTATAAACAGTGGAGGCTCCCATACCTCCAGGATCCTTCAGAGTGGCCCTGGGAGCACCACATTTCAAAGCGAAGAGGCTTTTCTTTCCGGAATGCCACCGCTGGGCCTCTGGGCAGCTTTGGCACAGGTGATTACCCTCTCTGCCTTGACCTTTTTGGTGCTTCGCTGCTCAGCCTCTCCTGGTTCTCCTGCCCTTACATCTCTGAAGATGCCCTCCTTGACCAGCTTATCTTTCAATGTGGGCTTCCTCTGTGGCTGATCTCTTGTGGCTTCAAGGATTATTATGGCTTTGAGAATTCCACAAATCTTCTGAAAACTCAACTTGTTTGACTTCAGCCTAGGTCATTTCTCTTTCTCAGACCCAAAGTCTATGACCTGTTGGTACTTTTCTGGGTTATCTCAAAAGCATTTCCATCCCAATGTGTGCAAAATATAGCTCCAGATCACCCACATCTTGTCCCCTTCTAGTGCCCCTGGCCTCTGTGAATGGCCCTACCCTAGCCACTCAATTTTAACCCTGGGAGGCCTCCTTGATTAGCCCTTTCCCTACCCCACAATCAATCTAGGCTTGTTGGTTTTTTTTTTTTTTTTTGAATCCCCTTTGGGCTAGCCCACTTTTCCCCATAGGCACCACCATACTGACTTTCTCTCTTTCTCTCTGTGCTCTCACTCAGTTGACTATACCACAGTCAGAATAAACTTTGTTAAAATGCAGGCCTAATTGTGTCATGCTCTGCCTGTAATCTTTTTTGATTATCTTTTGCTGTAGGATAAAGACAAGTATCTTTAACAGTGCCTTCAAGACCCTGCATAGCTGGCCCAGGCTTTTTGTGTACCCTCTCTCCCTCTGGTCTCTGTCCTGTCTTGACTGGCTTTGCTTTCCTCCTTATTTGCTGTTCTTGCTGCCTGGGGTTCAATTCCCTACCTAACAAGAAATTCTTATTCTTTGCTGGTCTCTGTTTAGTCATCTATTCCTTAGGGAAGTGTTTTGTGACTTTTCTGACTATATCCAGGCCCTGTTTTCCAGGTCCTGATCTCTTGCATTGCCTCTTTTTTGATAGCCCTGTTAAAGTGGCAATTTTATACATACATGTGTAGCCATCTAGTAGACACTTCTGATCTTTGCCAAAGAGTGAAGAATTGATGGGGTGCTTAATATGGCTGCCCAGCAAGCTTTGTGTGGAAATCATTTCTATTGGGAATTTGTTTAGCCTCTCGGGGCACGGCTTACTCTTGTCCATTTTCTCTGCTGGTTTTGGTTGGCATGGAACCACACAGTAGGTGTTGGAGGGGCTGGGGAACACAGCCTGAGGACCACGGAAAGGAAGAAATGGCTTCTTCTGTCCTTCCTGCCTAGCTACCCCTTTTGTCCTTGGCTGGGTCCACTGTATTAATTGACTCTCCATTAATAGACATTCCCTATGCATAGTTTCAGAGAATCTTTAGGAATGCATTTTGTTTAGGGTCAATCAGATATTAAGAGTTCCTAGTACTTTTCTAAATTAAAAAAGTACTTAAAGCCAAAAAGTGAAGGTGAAAATGAAAGCCGGCTATAGATGAGGATGACTGCTTCTTACAGCACAAGTTGTTCAGTTTAACAGGTATTTATTAGATGCCAGCAGCTGTGTTGGCTTCTAGGGATACAAAGGTGAATAAATCCTGTATCTGCCCCGTCATCAGAGGGCATGTGGTGGGATCGTGTGTAGTAATCGAGGTAAAAGCTGTGATAGAAAAAGCTTCAACTTGAAGAAGCAGGGTGCAGGGTATGGATTGCCCTGATTCTAGGTGGGAGGAGACTGGGGACTGAGCTGGGAGTGACATTGGCCTGTTTCCAGGGTTTATAGGACTGTGACCTTGGGAGGTTTTCCTTAGGCTATAAGGATGGGCTGGTATACGAATGACTGGTTGGGAACTGTCATTGAATGTTGGTGAGTGCACAAGGGCACAACAGAGGAAAAGATGATGAGATTAGCTGCTGAGGGTAGTGTAACTGTGAAATGGTAACCCAGGTTATATTACCTGACCTAAACCCAACCAGACATGGAAAAAGAATGTTTGAATTTTATCAATATCACACTGAAGCACCCTTCAATCAAAGAATTTCTGCAGCAATATGTATTGATACCTATAGCAATAGAAATAGATTATTATAAAGAACCTCAGATAAGGTTTTGCTGCCAGACAGTTTGTTGCCAAATTTTGAAAAAATG
The DNA here is from genome assembly GCF_054392235.1 of Sus scrofa. Lineage (NCBI taxonomy): Eukaryota > Metazoa > Chordata > Mammalia > Artiodactyla > Suidae > Sus > Sus scrofa. The sequence continues at coordinate 61,311,786 of NC_139384.1, read as the reverse complement.
TTTAGTTTTCACAATGTTTTTGACTTTTGAGAATTGCGGGTGAGGGGTTGTGGATCTGAAATTCTGGCTACCACTTGTAGAGCCAGGCCTGTTGTATGTGCTTCACACACATTGACTATAATCCTCATAACAGCCCTATGATAGTTGGCATCACGAAGGTCCCATTTTACAGGTAAGGAGATGAGGGCACAGAGAAGGTAAGTGATTTGCCCACAGTCACTACTGGTGGCTCCATAGTCCACATTCTTACCAGACTGCCTACATGTGAAAAGGAAGTTGGGGAGTTGCAGGACTGGTCTTTCTCCTACACCTCAGATACCTGGGATCTGCAGCCAGCCTGTGTGAGTGTCAAGGAGGGTCAGAAGAGAAGGAAGGCAGGAGCCCTGTGGAGGTTGTGGTCACATATACAGTTTCATTTAATACTTGAATGCTTTCCTTGATACCCAGAGCTTGTGATCTGGTTGAGCATTGAGTTTTTCTTACAAACTGTAGAGGAAGTTAAGTGCAATGTCAAGTGCACTAGAGGAAGAGGAGGTGGGTGGGTGGAGGTCTTTTTCTTTTTCTTTTCTTTTTTAGGGCCACATCTGCGGAATATGGACATTCCTATGCTAGGGGTCCAGTTGCCAGCCGGCCTATGCCACAGCCACAGTGATGCCAGATCTGAGCTGCATCTGTGACCTACACCACAGCTCATGGCAACACCGGATCCTTAATCCACTGAGTGAGTTCAGGGATCAAACCCATGTCCTCATGGATACTAGTTGGGTTCATTGCTGCTGAGCCACTGTGGGAACTCCTTTCTTTTTCTTTGTTTTTACAGCTCTACCACCTATGGCATATGGAAGTTCCCAAGCTCGAGGCTGAATCAGAGCTGTAGCTGCAGGCCACGTTACAGCCACAGCAACACTGGATCTTATCCCCATCTTCGACCTACACTGTGGCTTGTGACAGTGCCTTCACCCACTGAGTGGGTGTCCTTAACCCACTGAGTGAGGCCAGGGATTGAACCCACATCGTCATGGACACTATGTTGGGTTCTTAACCTGCTGAGCCACAGTTGGCACTTTGGAAGGTACTGTGTTAACAAACTGGGATGCAGGTTTCAGGCTGGCTGGGCTTTGAAAATATTCAGGTAAATGATTTCATGAGGATTCTATAAGGAGGTTCTTCATGAGGGACATGGTTTATTGAGTGGAGAGAAGATTGTATTCTAATTTTCTTCCTCTAATTGCAAAAGATGTGTGCTCCAGAATCCCACAGATGAATACCTTTTCCCTCCCACTCCCTTGTCCCCAGAAGGAGTGGGTCAGCTTGATAGTATTTGCTCAGGTGTGTGGGACTGTCCCTGTGCCCCTGTGAGTGTGCACAGTATGCATCCAAAATATATATAAGGTGCATAGTCACGAAAGAACTTTGGACATTCCACTCAGTTTCAGAAACAAATACCTTGTCAACAGCATAGAAATCCCCTGTACGTCTGCTCCAGTTGCATTTTTCCAAACGTAACCACTATCCTGAAATTCCTCTTTTTTTTGGGGAGGGGGGCATGTGGAAGTTCCTGGCCAGGGATCGAACCCATGCCACAGCAGTGACATGAGCTGCTGCAGTGACACTGCCAAATCCTAAACCTGCTTTACCACCTGAGGTTCCTCTTAATCATTTACTTGTCTTTTTTTTGCAGTTTTATCATGTGTATGTGTCCCCAGGTAATATGTTTTTAATTTTATTTTACTTTTTGGTCCTTATAAAATGAAATCATGTAGTGAACTTTCTTTTCTTTTTTCTTTTTCTTTCTTTTTCTTAGTATCATTTATTTGCTATCCATTCAGTGGTGTGTGTGGTTCAAGTCCTTCACTCACTTTTTCTGCATCCATTCCATTTTGATGATGGCTATTTGGGCTGTCTCTAGTTTTTGCTACTGTAAATAAGCAGTGCTGCAGGGGGCATTCTTGAGCTGGTCTTCTGCAGGGGTTCAGTAGTTCTCAAATGGGTTAGGGGGGGAGATGGGGTAAGAGAAGAAAGGGAGACACTTTTGGTTGTCATAACTGGGAGGTGGTGTCTTTAGTAGATAGAGGCTCGGCATGCTATTAAACATCCTGCAGTGTACAGGACAGCCTTCCCACCTCCTCCAGCCCTCTCACGCAGCAAAGCATTGCCTAGCTCCAAATGCCAGTGCTGAGGCTGAGAACCCTTGCTCTAGGGTAAATAACTGGGATGGACTCTTGGGTGGGTGAGTTTGTGTGTGTGTTAAATTTTAGTAGATACTAATGTACTGTTTACACTCTTTTCAGCAGTATGTGGCCTCTTGCATTACTCATTGTCCTTTTTAAAACTTGATAATCTCTGCCTTTAAAATTTTTATCCACTTGATGTCTCTGAAATGCTATCTCAATGTGTTTTTTTTTCATTTCCTTTCACGTCTGTCTGCTTTTTGTATTTCCTTTGAGAAGTGCCTTCTGATATCATTTTACCCGTTTATGAGTTTATTCTGATGAACAGAAAAGTTCTTAATTTAAATGTAGTAGAATTTATCAATCGTTTTCTTTATGGTTAGTGCTTTTTGCCAGTTGACTTGAATCCTGCCAGGAGGATCCCCAGGTAGATGGGACTGCCTCCAGGACCACACTAGAGCAGTATTGAAATCCAAGTCTCAATGCTGCCTCAGGACCCAGCTGGCACTAAGGTCGTTGGGCCTGCTCCCAGGGGCACAGATGGGTGTTGCTGGGTCCCTGGGTGAGCAGGAGTGAGGGCAGAGCTAGACCAGATCACAGGGCTGCTTCAGGATCTGCAGCCTGGTCCAAGGCTGGGAGGCCTGGTACCAGGGATTTGGATAGCATGGCTCCTCCTGGGACCCTTATCAGATGAGACTGCTTACAAGACTAGCCAGGGAGGTCTGGAGCTCAGTCCACAGGGAGTTGGGACTGCTTTCAGTTTGTTGACAGAACCATGTGAGCTTGCCACCAGGGTGTGGGTCTGCCTTTTCAAAGAAGCTATCCTTGGTTTTGGGGTACACTGGGGTTTTGCAGCCTCCTACCTGGATCCCAAAGCTTCCCCAAAGGCACTTTTGTCTATGGTTGCCTAGCAAACCATCATTTGTGTAGGGAGATACAAGCTAGGGACTTCCTATTCCACCGTCATGCTAATGTCACACCCTGTCTCTGATTACATAGGACAAATATGTCAGTTTTGCTGTTCAAGTTTCAGTAATTTTGGCTGCCTGACCATCAATTACTGAAAGAGGTGTGTTGAAATCTCTTACTATTATGATGGATTTGTCAGTTTCTATAATTATATTAATTTACTGTGTTTTGAAGTTATATTATTAGATGTATAAAATTTTAAAGTATTATATCTCTCTGATGAGTCAAATTTTTTTTCCTTGTGAAGTTACCCTCATTTTCTCTGATAATGCTTGTTTTAAATTTTCTTTGTTATTTTTAATAGTTAATAAAATTTACCAAATTAATCACTTTTAAGTGCACATTTCAGTAGTTTTAAGTGTATTCATTGCACATTGTTGTGCAACTAATCTCCACGACAATTTTATCCAACAAAACTGAAGCTATCCTTTCTTGCCTACAGTGGATCATGTTGCTATGAACCTGGGTGTCTCTTTGAGAGCTTGCTTTCAATTCTTTTGTTTAAATGCCCAGAAGTAGGATTGCTGGATCATATGGTAGTTCTATTTTTAATTTTTTGAGAGCCACCATACTGTTTTAGTGGTTGCACAATTTTACATTCCTGATAGCAGTGTACAAGGGTTCCAGTTTCTCCATGTCCTAGCCAACATTTGTTATTTTCTATTTTCTTTCTTTCTTTTTTTTTTTTTTTTTTTTTTTAACATGGTCATCCTAATGGGTATGAGGTGATATCTCCTTATGGTATTGGTTTGCATTTCTTTAGTGATTAGTGCTATTGAGCATCTTTTCATATGCTTATTGGCTATTTGTATATCTTTAAGAGAAATGGTTGCTCATGTTTTTTGTCCATTAAGAACATTTTTAAAATTAAAATATAATTGATTTACAATGTTGTGTCAATTTCTGCTGTATAGCAAAGTGACTCAGTCATAAATATATATATATATATTCTTTTTTTAAAATTGTATTTCCATCATGGTCTATCCCAGAAAATTAGATATAGTTCTCTGTGCTATACAGTGAGACCTTGTTGTTTATCCATTCTGAATGTAACAGTTTGCATCTACTAACCTCAAACTCCTAGTCCATCCTACTCATATCTCCTCCTCCTCCTTGGCAACCACAAGTCTGTTCCCTATGCCTGTGAATGTTTTGTTTTTGTATTCATTTTTCTTTGTTTTGGTAGATAGGTTCATTTGTACCTTATTTTAGATCCCACATACAAATGATATTATATGGTATTTGTCTTTCTCTTTCTGATTTACTTCATTTTAATTGGGTCACTGTTTTGTTGTTAAGGTATATAGCAAGCAGTATTATACACACACACACACACACACACACACACACACACACATATGTGTATATATATACATTCTTTTTCTCACATTATCCTCCTTCATGTTCCATCACAAGTGACTGGATATGGTTCCCTGTGCTATACAGCAGGATCTCATTGCTTATCCACTCCAAATGCAACAGTTTGTATCTATTAACCCCAGACGCCCAGTCCATCCCACTCCCTCCGTCTCCCCCTTGGCAACCACAAGGCTGTTCTCCAAGTCTGTGAGTTTCTTTTCTGTGGAAAAGTTCATTTGTGCCATATATTAGAGTGCTTTATATGTTCTAGATATTAACTCCTAACTCCTTATAAGTAGATAATTTGCAAATATTTTCTCCTGTTCCATGTATTCCCTCTTTACTTTGTTAATTGTATCCTTTGATGAATTTTTAAGTTTGATATAGTCCAATTTGTCTATATTTGCTTTTGTTGCCTGTACTTTTTAAAAAAATTTTTATTTTATTTTATTTTATTTTATTTTCCCACTGTACAGCAAGGGGATCAAGTTATCCTTACATGTATACATTACAATTACATTTTCTTTTCCCCACCCTTTGTTCTGTTGCAACATGAGTATCTAGACAAAGTTCTCAATGCTACTCAGCAGGGCCTGTGCTTTTGATGTCATATTCAAGAAATTGTTGCCACATCCAATGTCATAAGTCTTTTAACCTATGTTTTCTTCTAAGAGTTTTATAATTTTACCTCTTCCATTTAGGTCTTTGATACATTTTGAGTTAATTTTTGTGTGTGGTGCAAGTTAAGGGTCCAACTTTATCCTTTTTGAATGGATGTCTAGTTTTTCTAACACCATTTGTTAGAGACTGTCCTTTCCTTATTGATTGGTCTTAGCACCCTTTTTGAAAATTACCTGACTTTATACATGAGGGCTTATTTCTGACTCACTTTTCTGATTTACTGATCTGTATGTCTGTCTTTATCTCTGTATCATACTCTTGTTTTCTGTAGCTTTGTACTTTGTATTAGAATGAGGAAGGGTAAGGCTTCCAACTTTGTTTTTCATTTTCAAAATTGTTTTGGGCATTTGGCGTTCCTTGATATTCTGCATGAATTTTTGGATAGATTTTTATTTTTGCAAAAAAAATGCTATTGGTATTTTGATAGAGATTGCCTTGAATCTGTAGATCACTTTGAGTAGTACTGATATATTATCAATATTGTCTTCCAGTCTATGAACATGAGATGTCTTTCCATTTGTTGGTTTTTTTTTTTTTTAAAGTGCTTTCATTAGTATTTTGTCAGTTTACAACTCTTTCACTTCCTTGGTTAAGATTGCTCCTAAATATTTTATTCTTTTTAATGCTGTGGTAAATGGAATTATTTACTTAATTTCCATTTCAGATTGTTCATTGTTAGTGTATAGAAATGCAGTCGATTTTAGTGTGGTAATTTTGATCCCTACAACTTTGCTGAATTTGTTCTAACAGTTTTGAAAATAATCTTTAGAGATTTCTGCATATAAGATCATGTCATCTGCAAACGGGTAATGCTATTTCTTCATTTCCAGTTTGGTCGTCATTTATTTATTTATATATAATTGTTCTGGCTAGGCCTTCTAGTATTATGTTCAGATGGACATTCTTGTCTTGATCCTGTTTGTAGAGGAAAAGCCCTCAGTCTTTCACTGTTTCATATGATGTTAGCCGTGGTTTTCTCCACATATGGCCTTTGTTGTGTTGAGATCATTTCTTTCTATTCCTAGTTTATTAAGTGTTTGTGAATGTTGAATTTTGTTAAATTCATTTTCTGTATCAATTACTATGAACATATGGTTGATTTCTACATGATTTTTACATTGGTTGATTTTTACATATTGAACTGCTCTTGCATTCCAGAAACCCCACTTTGTTGTGGTGTATAATCCTTTTAATATACTGTTGAATTCAGTTTGCTAGTATTTTATCAAGGATTTCTATATTAATATTCATGAAGGCTGTTAGTTTTTAGTTTTTTTCTAGTGCTTTTGTCTGACTCTAGTATCAGGGTGATGTTGGCTCAGTTATTCTATTTTTCAGCTCTAGGATTTCTCATTGGTTCTTTTTATAGTTTCTATCTCTTTGTTAATATTTTCATTTTGTTCATGTGTTTCCTGATTTTAATTGTCTGTCTCTGTTTTCCTTTAGGCTCACTGAATATCTTTAAGAAGTAGTTTTGAATTCCTCATTAAGAAATTAAACAGTCTGATTTTCTTTAGGGTCCATTCTGCAGTTTTATTTTGTTCCTTTGCTTGAGCCATGTTTCCTTGTTTCTTTGTATGCTTTGTGATTTGTTTTTGAGATTTGG